>NC_138888.1:19574371-20217075 GCF_965194825.1 Balaenoptera physalus | reverse complement strand
GTACTTGTTTCCCCACAGTCTTATCAAAAGAGACTATGGATTTTGCCTACTTGATGGGTGCGAAGTGGTTTCTTAGTGAGTTAAAATTTGTATCTCTCTTAATGTGAGTGAGACTAATTATTGTTTCCCATGTTTAAAGTCCAGTTGAATTAATTTTTCTGTGAACTGCTCATTCATTTTTTTGCTACTTTTTCCTGTGTTGCTGTATGTGGTTTTCAAATTCTCAGTTTTTAGGAGTCCTTCATGCATTAAGAATATTAGCCTTTTATTTATCAGTTGCCAAAATGTTATATCCAATTTGTCACTTGTCTTCAGACTTTGCTGATGTTTCTTGTCATTCAAAAGTTTTCATAGTTATGTTGTCATATTTATTAATATTTTAGGTTGCTCCTGGATTTTGAATTACCTGTGCTATTTACAATCCTTGTTTCAATTTTTACATTTATATCTGTGATTCCTTTCACTTTTGCATTTTTAATTCAAAATCAATATGTAAAAAAATTGATTTCTCCTCTTCCACCTCTCACTAGACTCACTTCTCTTGACTTCCTTATTTCTATTAATGGCTCCCAAAAATCTCTTTGTCATTTGAGCTCCAAATCTCCAAGTCATTCTTGATTTCTTGCCTGCCCTTTTCACTTCTGAATAGATTTCTTAACTCTGTTTGTGATTTTCTTACCTGGTAGGGGAGAATTCCACAGAATATAAAGATTATAGAAAAAGTCACAAAATCCAGGCTCATTTAGGATTAGATTTCGAATGTGTTTTGGTTTAAAACTACAATAAACGTAGTATTTACTGGTCAATAATACAAACAGAAAGATATTTTGATTTTTCTTAAGTATGATAAATCAGTTCAATCAATAATTAATAAAACTCAAATTCTCTGAATGGGTTTTAGAAAAAAAATAAATCAGTGAGAAATAAACTTTTCAACAGCTTAGGTAAGATACACAACCCGGGACCATGCCTGTTTCTGATGAATAGTTAACTCAGGTATGGGGCAACTGAGTGGCATACCTTGTTTGCTCTAAGAGCAAAAATCCCTGAGTAAAATGGTCCAACAGTTACCAAAGCATGATTCAGTAGGAGCCATCAGCATCAAGTCTGCTAAAGGTTACATGTAATTTGTAGAAGAAACCTTGAGAACAAAATGTCTTGGACCAAGAGTATGTGAATAAGAGTTTGGTGATTGGTGTCACTTCCACATTTTTCTTTTTTTGCCTGTAACACCCAATAAATAGGCTTATTTTCTTTTTTAAATTATTTGATGTTTTGAAGTTCAGTGTGGGAAACCTGTGGTCAGTTTATATAAGCTATTGCTTAATTTCTAAAAGAAATCCAGATGTCCAGTGTCATTTGGTAACTGATTTTCTTAAGGCAAAATAAAGCTTGTGGAGAGCAAATATTAGAATGTTGATAGTGGCTTGTGTAGATGATAAAATCGGTGGTCAACAAGACTAGAGTTTTATTTTCATGACTATTCAAAATAGTTCATATGTTTCTAGGATTACTGATGCATCCAAAAATTATGAGCAGACATACAAGTAACACTCTCTCTATCAAGAGAGTTAATTTTTTTTCATGTCAAAAGAGCAACAGCTTTCTTGATTTTAGTTTATCATCTACATTTGGAAGAAAGCTTTTAACAATTGTCAGCAACTGAGCAAAGTGAGGTTAGCTTTAAAGAATGAATTAAAAAAGAACAGTTCTGACAAAAAATAGCAAACTACTTAACCAATAATATTTAGGAATAGAATGAGAAAAATTTTAGACTTAAAAATTTGAAGTTCAAACTGATCATTGATTAAGAAAACCTATGAAACTGAATGATTATTTATTTGTGTGATTTCACAAATAATGATAAAAAATAAATGCCCAAAGATATAAGGACATAATGTAAACCAAAGTAAATAGGCTCACTATTTATTGATAGTTGATTTTCTACTCAACATTGTTTGACTTTCTGTTGCTGTGCATTACTCTACCCCAGATTATTTTGTGCCAGTCAGTGCTATAGCAATTTGTACAGGATTTGTGGTTGACAAACAAGTGACATGCATAGAATCTATTTTAGCCCTGGTCGTACACTGTGATTGATGGAGAATCAGTGACACAGTTTTCCCCAGTTGTCTAAAAGGTAGACACTGGGATCCTAGACAAGTTAGCTATATTTAACTTTGTATGCGATTATTTATTAAGCATCAGTTTATAAACATTACCCAACATAAATGAAACCAGAGTAGGACATTCATGAATTATATTATTCCAAATTGAATAACAGAAGTTAAGAAATTAAACAAAACAAAAACAGAATCAAAAATAAGTCTAAAACTTTTTATTCCCAGGGATGTCTATTTCTATCAACGTAGTAAGTTAGATACCGTAAATGACTCTTGTGATTGAGACGATTAAAATTCGGGATAAAATATACTTTGAAAACCTTTTAAAACACACTGATAAAAAGGAAGGAATATGCAGAGGCAAAACCAAAGTTAAATGGGAATGCTGGGGGCAAGCAAGTGTTGATGCTGCCTTTTACTCTGGAGTTATCTGCACTGAGACCTTGAGCTTCCCTGCTGAGGCTGTACAAGCAAAGGCGATGGATACAAGTCCTCAGACCTGGATAAAGTAGAGAACCTAACAAGAGACTTATGAATAAAGCTGGAACTCTGGAGAAGTATATCCTTTACATTCTTAGTATAAGTAAGAAAGAAACCTCATTGTGAAGAAGGGGAAAGCAAAGAAACTTAACTATGCTTACCATGATGTGGGGTAGAGCAAAAAACTAATCTCATCTGAGACTGTGTAACTAAATTCAGCCCTTGTGAATATGTGTGGCCTGGATTTATTCTATCTATGTGGTCTGAAAAACCTTAAGCAGCAAATTTAAAGTGTTCCTTGTTTGGAAGTGATCCCAAGCTAGTGACGCAAGCAAATATAATTTACCTTTGGAGAAACTTAACTTCAACCCAGCCCTTGAAGTGTTTTTACAGAAAAAAATTCCAAGGAAAGTGAGCTGCCCATAGTCAAAAATCACAAAGCATGTGAAGTCAGTCCCATGAGAACAGGTGGGACAAGAGACACTAGAACAGACCCACAGGGACTTTGGGATTATCAGAAATTGAATATGAAATGGAATATGTCTAAATCAATTCAAAATAAGCTTGAAAATTCGAGCAGACAAGACTATTAAAAAAAACTCCCTAACAAATAGGAAAAAGAATCAAATAGAACTTTTAGAAATTTAAAATGTACAAAAATAATTAAAAATCCTATGGATGGATTAAATGTCATGTTAGATAGAGCTGAAGAGAAAGAAACTCCGTGAACTGGAAGATAAAACCGAAAAAATAGAGTGTTTTCGGACGCCCAGCGGTCGCAGCTTCTTGGGCCGATCTTCAGCTGGCACAGCTACAGGCCGCGCAGCAGCAAAGGATGACTGGAGCTCTGGGAAAGGCGCTGTGTCTGAGGAATGACACCATTTTTAAGCAAGCCTTTTCCCTCTTGAGGTTCAGAACCTCAGGAGAGAATCCGCTCTGTTCTGCAGGTGGCATTCTGCTGAGCGTCGGTCGGCACTGCAGGTCACAGCCCACGCATGGCATTGGAAGATACAAGCACCTAGTTAAAGTACAAGAGTTTCTTTCTCTTTTGTTTCCTGTTCAGCCCAGGAAGAAGAGGGGAAAAGTGGAAGTGAGACCCATTAATTTGGGGACAGATTATGAATATGGGGTTTTAAACATTCACCTGACTGCATATGATATGGCCCTGGCAGAGAGTTATGCCCAATATGTTCACAGCCTCTGCAACCATCTCTCCATTAAAGTCGAGGAAAGTTAGGCGATGCCCACCAAAACCGTGGAGGCGTTGCAGTTGCAGGACCAAGGCAGCAAAATGCTCCTGGACTCAGTTCTTACCGCCCACGAGCGAGTGGTTCAGATCAGCGGTTTGAGCGCTACATTTGCAGAGATTTTCTTGGAAATAATCCAGAGCAATCTTCCTGAAGGAGTCAAACTGTCAGTGAGGGAGCACACTGAAGGAGACTTCAAAGGAAGGTTCAGAGCTCGGCCAGAACTGGAAGAACTGCTAGCCACGTTGAACTAGCTCACTGCAGACCCTTTCGTGCCAGCGCTGGTGATACTGAGTGGCAAGGGGAAGAGCTTCCTGGGTGGCCAAAGTCAAGCAGGAGACCCTGACCCTCAATATCGTAAGTACCCATCTCCACAGCCAGGAGTGCCTCCTCTCCTCCGTGGAGGAGTGCT
Source organism: Balaenoptera physalus (assembly GCF_965194825.1). Classification (NCBI taxonomy): domain Eukaryota; kingdom Metazoa; phylum Chordata; class Mammalia; order Artiodactyla; family Balaenopteridae; genus Balaenoptera; species Balaenoptera physalus. The sequence goes on along the minus strand of NC_138888.1, from coordinate 20,212,813 downwards.
TGCCGATTGTCACCACTTTCCTTTGAGCCAACCCTAGGTATCTTCCATCTAATAAAAATCTGCTGATGATGGATGTGTGTGTATGTGAGAAGTCAATCCATCCTGTCGAGTATATTTAACTAAGGGATTCAATTTCTCTTTGCCTGGTGCTTTAGCATATAAGCATGTCCCCCTTCAGTATTTCTCCAATTAGAGTGAACTCATCCTTTAAATCAGCCTGGCATGGAGTCCCTTTAGTGAAGCAGACAATCATAAGTAAACTCTCTGTGGATAGAAGGCATAGGGAGGGAGATTTTGTGTATGAAAAAACCCTCCAGATAGGATCAGGGTCTGTCCATAAGTGAAAAAAAATTACCTTGTGGGGTAGTGAGTGACCTGTCATAAGTATGCAGGTAGATGTTACATAACTGCAAATTAGTGTTGCCTGGAATGAATTTAAGCAGAGAATTAAAGGTTGATCTTGGTCACGTGTCAGAAAACTACTACTTGTGAGCCAAATCCCAACAACTGCCTATTTGCTTTTTGAAAAGAATTTATTGAGGTGAAATTCACATGTCACAAAACGAACCATTTTAAAGTGAATAATTCAGTGGTATTTAATGCATTTGCAGTGTTGTGCAACCTCTATCCAGTTCCAAAACCCCAATGCCTGTTTTTGTAAATAAAGGTTTATTGGAACAGAGCCCTGCTCATTCATTTACAAAAAAAAAAATACTGAAAAAATAGAGAATATAGATCCAAAAAGACAAAATGAAGCAAATTATGAAAAGCAGAATAACTACTATGCTTATGGAGGATAAGAGTGATATATATAATATTATATATATTATAATATATATAATATAATATATTATATATATTATATATAATATAATATATATATTATACATATATAATGTGTGCTTATGGATTATAGGAGTGGTAAGATATATATATATATATATATATATATATATATATATATATATACACACACATATACATATATAATGTATACCTTGTATATAATTTCAGGGATAAGTAATAGAAACAAAATGGAAGAGGCAATAGCTAAGGGATAGTGAATGAAAATGTATCAGAATTGTTGAAAGACACCAATCCTTACACGTAGGAAGCCCAGTGAATTGCAAACAGATTAAGGGACTCCACTGTATACTAACTAGTCCATCTGCAAAATACAGGTATTGGGTTTCTCGTAATGTCACAAGCTGCAGCTAAAAGTATGCAATGACCTCCATTATGTTTCCAATATTCCCTTAGTGCTTATGAGCCTTTAGGGGAGTTTCTAGGAGTAAAGTTTTCTGTGACCAGGGGCAATGCTGACTTGTGAAAGGTGACTGAGAAAAGCAGAAGCGACAGGATCCTATTGTAGAGGGGCAGCCTTTGGGTGTGTTTCGTCCCTAGCATGATCATCTTAAGACATTCATGACGGCTACAGAGAAAAGGGAAATTTGGTTGTCAGGAAGGCCTAAGGAATGAATGTGCTCTGCCTTACATTGTCCCGTAGTGCAGTCAGTTAATACTATGCTAATATACCAGTTTGGGGACATTTGGGGGTCAGAGAAACCTGTGCTCCATAAATTATAGGCAGTATGTTTAAGTTTGACCAAAGTTCTAAAAAATGCACAATGATTTATGAGTTGCGGGAAGAGCATAGAAAGGAATTGAATATTTGCATGTGTCTGTGAAATAACCCAAATGCTGTGTTAGGGACTTTATACGCAGAGGTGTTTAACCACTGACTGTCCTACTGACTGTCCTACGGAGAGCTACGAGGCCGTCAGTGCTCAGAGAGATGCCAAGCACTTCTGTTGTTTACTGACCAGCAGCATTTTTTCTCTTCCTTTCTTGTAATACTACCTGAATTTCTTTACCTATCCCCTGTGTAGTCTGAGTGACAACGGCCCCACTCCAGTTCTTGAGGTGGGCTCTGATTGCTTTCAGTTAACTTGAGTGTCCTCATTTTCTGGGGGCAGTACTTGCCCTGGGATGGTCCAGTCAGTGTGCCCTGGACCATTGCAGAGAAGGCTGGGGCTGGGGCTCCTTCTCTTCCATGACTGGGTGTCCCTTGAGGACAGGGAGTTTGGAACTGGGACAAAGACTCTTTTCTTGACCAGACTCTAGACAGACGCCTCTGAGCCCAGCTAGACCCTGTCTTGAACATCTCCTCAAGACCCAGTTTTAGCAAGAATCCTGCTAATTCCGGTTATCAAGAGAGACTCCCTCACCCTCACTATTTGATCACCCTCGATATCTAACCCAGTTTCTCATCTGTCACCATCCCACAGGTGATACGTAATCACCCTGGTCTGCCTTAAGCAAGAATCCTCCAGGTAGGTTTAGGCAGAATCCCCTTTTCTGCTGATGTTTCCTCTTAGTAATTTTCCATCCACTGACCCCTTCACCTTGCTTCTTGGCTATCAGTCCTTAGTTTTCCTTGTTGTATTCAGAGTTGAGCTCAGTCTCTCTCCCGTACTGCAGAACCTCATTGTTACAGTGCCTATTATAACAGCAGCCTATTGCAATAGTCCTGTGTCTGCCTTACTGTTGTAACAAGTGTCAGGATAATTTTTTTCTTTAACAACTGCCGTAGCTACCTGGGGGAGCCAACTGGAGAAAACTGCAGAAAAATAATGCAAAAGTTCAGATGACATGGTGAACCTCCAGACAACCTGGCTTGGGACCAAAATTTTTTTCTGACCAAATCTTTTTTTTCTTTCTTTCTTAAAGCACTTTGGATCAATTCTGTTCCTTTGATCTGAAATATTCTGAACTAGTATTAAATAGGAAATGGGATATTTAAAATATGATTACCTTTGAAACCTGTACCTCTTGCTCACTGTACAGCTTTCCAAGTGATAAGGACAATTAGAAAAAAGTAAATCTCCATCCACTTGACAAAATAACTCAAAACAAAGATCCTAATCCATCTTTTGCTCTGACAGTCCTGGTCAGTAAATGAAGAAAGAAAATACTGAGTTAAAATTCAATACATAGTTTAGTAGCAATTTTTATTCTAGTTGTTTATCTCTTCTCTTGACAGAGATAGGCAGAACAGGAACTAAAGGCTAATCAAGACTCAAAGGAGGAAAGGACTGAATAAAAGCAGAATAAAACTAAATCAAAATATTTTGATATTGGATTTTCTACTTCTACCATTTTGGAAAGCCATGGTGTTTCAGCTATCAAGAAGGTAGCACTCGTGGATTGATTTTGCTGGTTAAGAAGAAACCCAAATTCTTTTGTTCTAGAGAAGCAATTTACACTAAACACCAGAGCCCCTGGTCACTACAAATAGCTGTTATACACTCCAAGTCAGAATAAAATCCACACATTCATAGTAATTAGTCCATGTGGACATTTGAAAGACACTTTTTTTTTTTTTAACATCTTTATTGGAGTATAATTGCTTTACCATGGTGTGTTAGTTTATGCTTTATAACAAAGTGAATCAACTATACATATACATATATCCCCATATCTCCTCCCTCTTGTGTCTCCCTCCCACCCTCCCTGTCCCTCCCCTCTAGGTGGTCACAAAGCACCGAGCTGATCTCCCTGTGCTGTGCGGCTGCTTCCCACTAGCTATCTATTTTACATTTGGTAGTATATATTAGTCCATGCCACTCTCTCACTTGGTCCCAGCTTACCCTTCCCCCTCCCCGTGTCCTCAAGTCCATTCTCTATGTATGCGTCTTTGAAAGGACTTTTATGGACCCTTTACCTGAGGCCCATATGCCTCAGGTGCCTTCACTAAACTGCTGAATATCTATTACTGACATTAATTTTAGCAAACAGTTTCTAAGGTATGACAGAAATTTATTTTAAGTACTCATCATTCTGATAGGGAAAGAATGCTCCTCATATTTTGCGGACAGAAATCAGAGGTGCAGAGAGAGTTGAAGTGTCCATTAATATCAGAAGCTGACAAGGAGAGCTGCATGATCAGCTGTCTTTGTAGAAGTTCAAGTCTTTTCTTGGTGTTTCCTCTGCTTGCCCTGGAACCACCGAATGCACTCAAGTATTAGAAGGTACCAAGCCATAGAGGGGAGACCCAAGGAGAAGCCCATGAAGTGGACAGAACTATCCCCAGGCAGGTGTTCCCTAAGGAAATGAATTGGATGCTAAGATCCAGCCAACCTTGCCAACTAGTAGGAACCATCTTTGAATGTAACAATAGGTAAGGGACTACTGCCAGGAAATTACTTTCTTTTGGTAAAGCCTGGTGCTTTGTCTCCTCAAGTTCAATGGTGTGTGTGTGTGTGTGTGTGTGTGTGTGTGTGTGTGTGTGTGTGTGTATAAGATTAACCTCAAGTCAGAATTAGCCTTTGAATACAGAGAAATTTAAGGTCTGCATCTATACTCATTTCCACAGCAACAGGATTTTTTCCCCCGAGCATTGGCCCCAAATGTCAATTTGCTATTTTACTCTAAATTTTAAAATCATATCTTAAGTAATGCTAATTCCATTTGTAACTTTTCAGAATTCTAACAGGCATAAATAACCCTAGACCACGCTGTAGTGAAAAACATAATCAATTAGCTCATATCAATTTTGGAAGATATAGCTGAAGATAAAAGTAAAGAGCTGAAAGACATTTCCTTGTTTGTTTTTTTTTGCTTTTTCCCTTTGAATATGCTTTATTTTTCCTCAGGCATATAACAGGACATTTGAATAAAAAGTTACGGTAGGGTAGAAATGTGCCTGAAACAGTACAATGGCAGAGACATTTCTTATGTGTTAGTACCTTGCCAGATGTTGATGACACTGGATTCAGTCACATGCTTTCCAGGGTTGGGTAATTTTTAGTGAAATCTCAATTCTAATTTTGTTCTGTTTCAAGGATCCCTGAAAAATATGCGTTCAAATAGTTCCCCTTATTGAAAAGCATATATAAGTTTTAAAATATCGAATTCAATCCCAAACTGTACATAATTGCTTTTCAAAGCTATCAGAGATTTTTGCTGTCATTTGATATTCAAAACTTTGAAAAGATTTTCTTCTGAACTTCATGACAGGATGATTGTAGTAAGGAGACAGTATTCATTATGTCTCTTCTCTTGAGTCTCGGAGAAAAACAATAATAATCTTGAAAAATGATACAGAAAGGGCATGCCATCCTTAATTGTACAAATAGCAAACTATCCAGGATGGAGCTTTGTACAGTCTGTAACTCTCCATAGGAATTTCTGAAAACAATTGAAAGTGTTAGAATATTGAGGCCTGAAGCCCTGAAAACAGCGTGTAGCTAATGGCTCCATTCAAAGGAATTGTCACTTCTCTCTTGTCCTTTTCATTAGTCACTGCTTCTCTTCTGTTTTGCCAGTTTCATTTTTCCTCCAGGCAAACATGCTGTAAGGCATAAGAGAAGAGGGTGGGAAACTAATTAGTGTGTCAAGGGGAACTAGAAGGTATGGTGAGAAATTCAGAATCTCATTTTCTTTTCACCCCCTTAGAATTGATTTTGCTGTCACCATTAAAAAAATAACAGATGGATGTAATTCTATTGTTTGATGGACATAAAGTACTTTCTTCCTCCCTCTATATAATTTGCTGCAAATTCTATTAACCAAATATATATTTCAGAACCAAAATTATTAAAACATGTTGAATGTCTTAAATAGTTTAATTATGGCTATGAAATGAATTGATTTGCATTTGTTCATATATGTAATTACAAGTCCAGATAGAAGTAAGTTAAAAGATATGTAATCAGATTAGAGTGCTTGCCAGAAAAGTAATGATGTTTTAAAAACTATGATTTAGGGGAAAACTTTGCAATCTGCTATTAAAAGCATCCCATTTATTAGATTATTTAGTTGCAGATTGAATCAGAGGTAAAGCTTTGTTGTTTGTTTTTAATACACCTCTAGACTCCCGTCCTGGTAGAAAGTCTTGTTTATATTGTGGCTTGTGACTGTTGATAGAAAGTTTTCACAGATGAACTCTTATTAATGCCTTCTTGTTTTCTTACTGAGGAAGGTGGTAGGCAGGCACCAGCTCTTTCTGTGAGCTACCTTTATTTAATACTGAGAAGCAGGTGATTGATTCCTTTCCCTTGTTACCGTGTTTTGATTGATATTCACATCCTCCCCCATTGGGTGTTGGTGATATGAAAAAGTTAGACTCTCTTGCCAGGGCCTCGTTAATCTGAGGTGTTAGGTATTGATCAGGTGAACGTTAACCCTACACTTCAGTTTCACACTTTGTTGATTTACTGGTTTCTGCTCTTTTCTCTTGTCCTAAGTGATCAATTCTGTTGTAGGCGTGTTTGTTTCCAACGAGACTGTTTTCCTACAGTTTGGTTTGAAGAGATTTATTTATTTCTTGTCTTCTTCCTCTGGAATGGTAGCTTGATCTCATTTTACTTTATATTTATTTGTTTGCTTCTTTAATTTGGTGTCAAAGAATTCATGGTCTTCCTTTTGTTTCCCTTTGCTTTCTTGTAGAAAGTTATTTTAATAATGATACCTTGTGGTTGGTTAACAGCAAACTTTCACAATACACGAATGAAAGCATTCTATTCTTCTTTCTACTTGGAAGGTAGACTTTCTTTCCTTCTTTCTTTTTTCCTCTTCCCTTCCTCCCTGTCTCCCTCCCTTCTTTCTCTCTCTCTCTTTCTCTCCCTCCTTCCCTCCCTCCCTCCTTTCTTTGCCTGGCTTCTTTTCCTGGCCTATAATATGCCAGCTCTGCTTTGGGAAACATATTTCAGTTCCTAATAATACTTGGGGAAAGTACCTGAAGGCACTGAATTATGAATCAGGGTCCAATCCTCATACCCATAAACCTCAAAAAGATCAGACAGGCCAAAGGAGAACTAGGCAGGAGTTCTCTAAGGAATCAGTAAAATTTTCTCCAAGTCCTTTTGAAGTCTGGTTTTCATGATCATCTGTGGAAGGCTGGACCAACATCAAGTCTTGTTCTTTTCACAGGGCTTTTAAAAACTGGGTTGAAAACCAATGGAGTTTTATCAATTAAAAATAATTGTCTGCCTTCTCCAAAGGGAACAGAGAAGGGAAATTGTTATAAGTTAGAATAGAAGAAATGGGGAAGTACTAAGTGAAGAATGAGGGTGGAGTAAGGAGGGGAATCCAGGAGGCTGAGGGCTGGTGGAGAAGCACAGGAGCTGACCCTTGGATCAACCTCATGGGGGCCTTGCCCTGGCTGTGTTACTTTGGGCACATCCCCTAACCTTTCTGACTTCCAGTTTCTTCCTTCATGAATGGGAAAATAAGTGCTTCCCAGGGTTTTGTGAGGATTAAAGGAGATAACATTTAGCCTTGACTATGCCTCCTTTGAGGGCAGAGAACTTGTCTTTTGTACCTTTCTGTGCCCCAGAATGTAATACTGTGTTTGGCACATAGTAGGTGCTCAGGAAACAGTCAAAAGGGAGGGAAGGACAGGGCGCCCAAGAGTAGGATATAAAATAAGTGGATCAGGAAGCTAAGCAGGAAAACAAAAGAGGACAAATGGGAAAAACAAAAAAGGGTCGGTGAAGCATGGAGGGCTGGTCAGGACTCCAGGTTAAAATTGTGAAGTATACCCAGAGCCACCATCCCCTCTTCTCATGTCTCCTGGGGAGGGGATCTTCTGCGGTCCTTTTCTAAAGCCCATCAAAATCTAAACTGCAGAAACAGGATAGAAGTACATAGTGCTAGTACTGGAGGTAAGGCGTGAGTTTGTAAGCCAGACCCCACTACCCTACCCTGTCAAACGCTGATGGTGGTTTGTTTATATTCCCATCTCAGCCTACACATTCATGAGAACTACAGTTTCAGTGCCACTTACCCGCACTGATCCACAACCAACAAAATTGTCCTGTGTCATTGTCTTATTTATTTAGGCTAGCAAATACTGCAAAGTGGTAGTCAGTTTTGTTTCTTGTTTTCTCAGTGATTTTTATTAATCTTCATTTGACACCTTGAGGAATGCTTATGGGCTGTAGATGGCCAGTCAGAAAGGTCATCTAATGTCAGCTCGGCCCGTGGTGCCCGCGGTGCACTGCAGATGAATCTTGGCTGCAGTGCAGTGGCATCTTGGTGCTTTATTTATCAAGATTTGAATAGTTTTCTCATACTTTACTCTACAAAATCTGTGATGTTTTAATGGATTTGGGGGGATCACTCCCTTCTGTTTACATCAAGATCAAGATCTTGATGTTTATCATGGAATTTTCTATGAAGATCTAGTTATGATGTTAATTATCAGTGTCTCAAAACTCAAAATAATAAAATCTGCATATGCCAATAAAAAAGAAGGCAATAGTATAAACAGTAATGGACATTTCATAAATCATCAATATAAGAGAAGCCACCTAATTAAAATACAACTAACCGAGACAACAAAACCTCAAAATAAAATCAAGGTATATGTTTAAAAAACCCAACATGTTAAACTAAATGAAAGACATGGGCATTTCTTGGGAAAAGGACAGTTAAGTGAGAAATGTAAGTGATATACATATAAGTGATATCATCTGATATTTGTCTTTCTCTGTCTGACTTATATCACATATTAGTATGATAATCTTTAGGTCCATCCATGTTGCTGCAAATGGCATATTTCATTCTTTTTTATGGCTGAGTAATATTCTGTTGTATGAATATATGGTATATATATATATATATATACACACACCACATTTTCTTAAACTAATGGTCTGTTGGTGGGCACTTGGGTTGTTTCCGTGTCTTGGCTATTGTAAATAGCGCTGCTGTAAATATCGGTGTTGCCTCCTCTATTTGGGGCTGTCAGCACAGTAGATCCTCAGTCATCACTGAGTACCACATGGTCAGGGACTGTGACCTCTGGGCTCTAAGAAGGGACGACAGCTGCATTGTTTCCTGGTCATTCAGAATGACCAGAGGAGGAGTTCTTCATGTGAGGTTGATGCATAGGAGTGATGGCAGGATCCAGTTTGCAGCTCTCCTTTCCATAACACAGATAAGGTCTATGTTCAAGTCTATTGGTTTCATGCCCTTTGGACATATTAAATTCTCAGAAGATTTTCAGTATGTGAAAATTTCTTTGAATGAGCAATGAAATTTGATCTTTCAGAATGGACATTCAACACAAGAAGAGTGTTGATAAGGGCGGTGTGACACATTAGATTCAGTATCGACGAGTTTTAATCAAACACCTACTATGTCCCAGCACTGTGCTGGGCGTTTCCAAACAGGACAGGAAACATGGTAGCTACAGAGGGCCGATACATAGTTCTGTATCTTGGTTATTGTCAAGGTGATGGTGAGACTGTTAAGTCCTCCAGTTGATAGGCTCCTTCTTCCTTGTTTTTCTGTTTTGTGCATTTTGTAGCCTCCTGGAAATGTCAATGTAAAGTTCCATTTTGGGGAATAATTCACTTCCTCTATTAGACTGATAAGTGGTAGGCCTTTGCTAAAGCAGAGAGAACACACAGTGCCACTGAAAATAAAATGGCCTTGGATTCTATCATTACTTATATACTTGTGACACTGTCTTTTCTCTGCCTTATAAAATGGGCCCTCATGCTTTGTAAGGGCTGAAAGGTCATATAGCCTTTGGTTTATCATTCAGAACTCTCAGGGAAGGGTTCAGTATCTTTTAACAGCATTTTCCCCTCACTACATTTGAAGCATGTCAGATTGGAAAAATCAGGCTAGGATGGACTAAAGTGCTTCCTTTACCTGTGTTAAGCAGCACATTTTTCAATACTAAAAATACTGAAAAACTTAGTTGGAACATTTACTCTGAAGGACACTGTGTTCTCCTATATCCTCCTATTTGTCTTCACAGCAGCCCTGAGAGATAAAAGAGTGAAGCAAATATTACTCTCCCCTTCATACAGATGTGGCAACTGAGGCTCAGAAAGATTAGCTTAGTCTCGCCCAAGGTCAGTCCTAGTTTTATTTGTCAGCTCAATAAATATTTGTTAGTCATAGAGTAACTGGCAGAGCTGAAAATACAATTTGATCTTCCAGCTCTGTGTTTCCCCACTAAGTTAGGTTTCCACTACCTGCTAAATGACTAGGTTTGAAATGTTAATTTGTAAAAGTCTGATTATATAGGATCCCAAACACAAAGCTGTCTAAAATGGAAGAGAATTGTCCCTGATTCGGAACATATCTCCTCAGACATTGTCAGCCTAAGCCAAGCAGGAGGTGGACCCTTCCTTTGGAAAGCCATTTCAATGCATTTTTGAAATGGTATCCATCATCTTTCACATATGGAAATTGACAATGAAGTGGTAATATATAAATAGTCCTGGCTTATTTACAAACAACTTCAGAAAACATTTGCTTTGTTTTTCCCATTATGCCAGGCTTCTGTCTCATGAATCTTAGAGAGGTATTTCGCCCCACTTTGTAGATGTCAGCTCACTACTTGTGAAAGTTAGTTGAGGGGCTGGCCAATCTCAACCTTGGTTGAACAGCAGAGCAGAACTTTTCCATGGAGGATGGTCATCCTTGGAAAGAAGGATCTGGGTCAGTGAGTACAGGTAGGGTGTACTATGTTCAGTTAACAGGATGGCAGCGTACCAAACTGAGAAGTCTCCTCTCATCTCTAGTAGAAGCACCTGCATCAAATCTGTTCATTTCCCCTTACTTTAGGAGGTTAACACGAGGGACCAGTAACAAAAGATCGACAGTACATGGTTTTGAAGAACACTTCTGTGAGTGATAGTGTTTTAAAATGTTGCTTGCCTAAGGTTTCTATCATCGAGCTCCAGCGTGAACATTATTTTAGTGACTACGCTCTGCTGAGCTCCCTGATAGATGCTGTTACCCTGTTTGGGCTGAGGGAGAGCCAGCAAAGCAAACTGGGCAGGAAGAAGGAGGTAAAGAGGAACTCAAACACATGAGGCTTCAAGCTCTCAGTAAGTATATCTGTCATCTTTTCTGATAAGTGGAAACTAATATTTGTTTGCTTTTCCATTTACAAAAGAGCATCTCATTTAAGAATAATTTCTTAAACAGAAAAATATTCATAGACGTTCTTAAAAGTTTTCATCACATCATAGTTACAAACAAAATTTATAACTGTGTTGGATGTTGACTATACTTATTGTGGTGATCATTTTGCAATACACACAAATACTGAATCAAATACTGAACCTGAAACTAATATGATGTTATACATCACTTATACCTCAATAAACTTTTTTAATTAAAAAAAATAATATTATTATCCTTATAGTATTCCATTTCTACTGCTTGTTCTAATTCACCCGGCAGGTAAATTGTAGGAGAGAGCCTCCAGGTACACATAGTTCTCTTTTCTCAGCCACTCTTTTGTCCCTTTAATTATGGGAGGAGCTCCCTCAATGCACGGGCTGTGTCTTCAATAGTATGACCTCCAGTCCCAGCATATTGAGTCTCTGCACACAGTGGCAAGTCAGTAAGTGCTGTCATGCATCTGATGGGTAATAGAATTTTGTGCATTAGTGCAATGGTGCTTTTCCTTCTCAGTGCAGCATGGCTGAGCAATCACATCTGCTCCCTGCACGGCTTGCTGTAATCACGGCAGTAGCCTCTGGCTAGAGGGCCAGTTTTTGTTCAGAAAGCCATCGTTCAGTCTCCCAGATACATGTATGTGGCTTTCAACAGAATTGCTGATTTTCAAGCATTTTAGAGGAAGATGAAATTTCATATCCACAAAAACAAGACAGCAACTGCTCTGGCAAGCAGACATGATAATCCAGCTAAGTTTAGTCTTTATGATGAATCATCTAGAGACTGTTACTTGCTCTGGGTCGTTAGCCGTTGTATTTTTAGCAAATCTGAATTTCAGTTAAATCCATTTGGCGGTACATAATCGGAGTGGATTCAGTCCAAACTAGGTAATTATAGGTCAGCTGGGGGTGATTATCTCCATCCATGAGCTTGCCTGGGGGTAAGAGGCTCTTTGCAAGGCTTTTAAAGCAGCATCGTCTTCCTCAGGACCAATTTAGTATAAATGAAGCTCTTTAAGGGCTTTTCTTGCATCATCTTAACTTAGTTTGTTGTCTTTCTGCCTCTTCCTGGGCAAATTAATCTTCTGGCCAAAATTCTTCTTGGAACAGTGAGAAAAAAGAGTGAGGTTGTGCTGAGCTGATACCAATAGACATGTCTGCTGTAGCCAGGCCACCTTCATTTTGGGGTGTCCTTTTTTGGAATATTTTATAAGACTTTCCTGGACAGCTTCAAACCACATTCCATCATTAGAAAAGAAATTTCACAGAGATACTCTCTCTCTTTAAATTTTGTAGCCCTTAAAGAAAGTTCTAAGGAAGATTGGCAAGGCACTTTTCTTCATAGCCATTAGCAGGAGAAAGCAAATGCTTTCGTATTAAATGGCTTAAGGCTTCGGGGCTGGTTTGTGCCTCTCGTGGTGGGAGGGACGATCCTTGGTGCGGCAATGGGAATTTCTGCTCTCCCGGCATGAGCTTCTCCCTGAGCACCAGTTTTTTTCTGTTGTTGAGCAGGCAACATCTCCCTCATCCGGTCGACTCCTCATTGAGCCTCTGCTTCCTTGGCATCTTGTCTGACTGCCATGACGAGATCTAAGAGGTCCTAATAAATGTGTCATTAACGTCACATGCTTTAGATCTTCTAATTCTCACTATCTGCTTAGGGATTCTAGCAGGAAAAAGAAGAAATGTCTATCATTTAGACTCTGCTGGAAAAAAGCCCAAATTTCCCCAGTAGTGGTCGTGTATTATTTCAGAAAATATTTTTTTGGAAACCCCTTTGATGACCATGTCAGCCTATAGGCTTCCTTCATTGATCACTGGCTGCAGACAAAATTTCTGGCCTCATTTAATCTGGAAATAGAACTTTCATAACTCTTCTATCTCTCACTCTTGAATCTAAATTGCAACAAGTGCAATATGTTTGTGCCACTTAAAACATGATATGGTGAAAGGAAATTAATTTGTTAAGTTTGAATAACATGGGTCAACTAATGCAACAGTCATCCATTGATTAATCTTGCCATGCTTATGTAATCTGAGTCTCAGTTTCTTAGCTTAGGTAATGGTAAAATATGTATGCCACAGGATTATGGAAATCATCAGAAATGGTTTACAAACCAATAAATATTCCAAAGCTAATAGTTGTTAGCTTACTACTAATTTATACATCCATATGGTCTAATTTAGTCACACATATAGGAGGCAGAATTTGGTATTTTATATTGGTATGTGTCTAGGGTCTGTGAGTACTGCGTATGTGACCATTTCTAATACTAGCAGTGTGACAGGTATAGATAGAAACAATATAAGCCAGGTGCGCATGGAGTGGACTAACTAATAACTGAGAAAAAGAAACTGAAATTTAAAAAAAAAATCGATGGAGTTTTAGAATCATAAATCTGTAAATCACCCGAAAGATGATGTAATGTGTTTGGATTTATGGGAAAGTAAGTTCCATAGATATTATGGGATCTGTTCAAAATCTCCTTAGCTAGTTACTCACAGACCTGGGCTGGCCCTAAGTCTCCTGACCTGACCCCTCAGCCATCCCATCCCATTCCCCATCGTGTGCACACTGCCATTGTAATATGGTCTCCTTAAACTCTAGATGCAGGCACACTGGGTAAATATGAAGTGTTACCAATTAGAAGTGAGGGATAACCTAGAACGCAAGGTATATTTGCCACATGAACAAAATATTACAATCGACTTGTACAGTGCCCATCATTTTTGTTCGGCTCCTACCTTCCCCTGAGCCCTAACAACAAGGGTTGGTTTAGCTCTTTTTGCTTCTCTGACCTCTGCCTCTGTCTTTCTGTGATCACCTCAGATACATTTATGATTCTGTGGATGGCAGGGAATACTGGAATCTTTTCTTTTTTTCTTCTTCCGTCTGGTGGGAAATATCCTGTGACATTCAGAGTCAGATTTCTGATATTCATTCTGAAGATCTTGAACCCAGTTTATTACAATACACTCATATTTGACTTGATAAACTAGGGTAGACAGGCAGTAAAATGAGGGCCAAATAAAATTCTAGATTGAAGTCAAGTAGTTGACATGTTTAGTAGTAAGAATGGAGTCCATCCTGTTGTAACCAAATCAATTCTCTTTAAAAGATACAGAACATTTCCCAAGATTCAAACCAATCCCCAGAACTTATTTTAGAGGGAAAACTGCTGTTGGAAAATAACTTGACTAAATAACAATCTTAACAGGCCTCAATTTCCTCTGTAAAACAGGGATAATAACCTATTAGCAGAGCTGAAAGGAGGCTCCAAAGAGGTAGTAAATTTAGTGCACTTAGCACAGTGCCTGGCATATAGTAAGTACTGAAAAAGGAAAACTAATTTTTTTTAAAACAAAATTTGAGAAAGGAAAAAATCTCATTTTGCACCAAAGAGGGAGTGATATTTGTAGGTTATATTGGACAGGGTACAGATGTGAGTTTGTGTTGTGTTAACTACTTAGATCAGGGGACACAGAGAATGAGTCAGGCTCCAGTTCAGCTCACTGGTCCATCTCTAACTCTGTAGGGTGTTAGCTTGAGATATCTGAGCTATTCCATTTAGAAAGCAAGCTAACCACACAGATCATGTTTTATAGGTGAATATTAAAAATGGTTGTGATCCAGTAAATGTTCAGTTTGATTAGTTGAAGTACTTCCTAAACTGTATTTAAATCTATTATAGGTAACACTGCCTGATTCCAAATGCTTCTAACCCCAGTTCCTGGAGTAGTTAAAGTTCTCATTGCTGAATTATCACTAACTGAATTCTTGAATGGTCTGGCTCAGCGTAGCACTGGCATCAGATAATGGCACAAAGAAAAAGTATACTTTCCTATAAAAAGACTCCGCTTCTCTTATTATATGGCCTAGCGATAAGATACAGTATCAATACTATATAAAAGCATAGCTAATTAGAATAGATAATTAGGAAAAAAAGCAAGCTAGACATGCTGCAAATTTTCATTATCTATCAAATTTTAATAAATTGCCTTTTCTAATTTTGTTATTTTATTCATGTCTGTTTTATGTGACTCATTAAAAAATGGTAGGCATAATTATTTTCAAACAAAACAGAACAAAATAATCAGACTTTATTAAAGAAACTGAATTCAGTTTTCTGAAAATAATTTGGAAATGGAAATATATTTTAATTAAGTCAATTTTAATGTAATAAGAGTCATAGGCTTGTAGTACCTCAGAAGATGACTAAGCTCTTTTAAGCTTATTCTAATTTGAGAGGAAAAAAGGAGTGATAACTTTGAACTAACTCTTTAAATAGCCTGAAAAAATAAGGATACTGATTTCTCTCTTTCTTCTCTTCCCGTACGATGGACCCTCTTTCTCTTTTAAGATCTCCCGATGTTGAAAAATGCTCTTTCAGGTTTTATACTATTTCCCTTCAGTTTCTGTTCTATTAATAAACCCTTGAATTACACTGTTGACTAATCATATTGTCCAAAATTTTATTCGTATATTTAAAATTAAATTTTAAAGCATAATAAATCATCCATCTAACAATATTTATTCAGTAGCATTTATCTAGTGCTTGCTGTTTCCCTAGGTTATGAAGATACTAACTTGAGTAAGACCTACCTCACAGAGCTCATTTACACTTGTCATCTGCCCTTGTCCAAGTCGTTCCAGAGACACTTACCCAGCACATTTAGAATGTCCCAGATAGTCACAGATTCAAGCTATGACAGTTGATTTTCTTTGGTTTTCATCACTATGACACTTGACTCTTGCTGGTGACATTTTGGTGCCTTCTTGCTACTTACTCAACTGAAGATTAACTAGAATTTTAAAAAAGAGTTTAGACACCACTTACCAAGGATCTGATAGGCAGTGCTTCGCCAGAAATAAGGCTCTGGAGTCTTAAATTTTTTTCCCCCTCATTCTGTTACCAATTCTTTGTGTAACCTCATCAGTCTCTTCCACTGCAAAATTATGTTAATAAGTCTGCTGAGAGCTCTTTGAAGATTTGCCAAAACTAAGATCAGCCATAAAAATTTTCAGCTTTTGACAAAGTAGCACAACTGGGTTTATTACGGTTTTTATCTTCTTTTACATTGTCTGATACAGAAACTTCATTTTGCAAAAATCTAATCAAGCACTAATTCATTTGCAAATAATGGGCAAAAAGATCTCAACATCAGATATCCTCATTTTTACATCAGGGGATCTCTCTGATTTGTATGTAATGAGATATATTTCCTATAGCAAATCACCTATTCCCATTGTCATACACAGGAATATGTTCCCAGAAGGAAAGAAAACAGGACAATGCCACTCCCACCACACAATATATAATCTGTTAACAATCATTTTATACTCCCACCACACAATATATAATCTGTTAACAATCATTTTATTTTACTTGCTTTTAAAGCAATTTAAATATTTTACATTTTTCCATGTATAAACATGTGCATGTTATTCTCCTGTAATGCCTTTTCACTAAGTTAGTCAAATGGCTAAACTATCAAAACTTGCAAACTCATTTTAGTGTGGGGCATATATTTAAGTGGAGCACACAATTATTCCATCCTCAGGGGTCCTCTCTGAGTCTGGCTTTGAAAATTTAAACAGTCGTACTGGTTATGTCATTGCTTCAGTTGTTTGCCAGGCCCTGCTAATTACAATAAAACCACTGGAGGCATGATTTAATCAGTTCATCCATAACAAATGTTCTATAAAGGATGTGTACTCTCTTTAAAAAAAGACTAGACTTCTAGAATTAGATTATCTAGCCCAGCCTTCTACAGGCATCCTTTTTAAGATAACTTTGGAAGGTGGTATCCAACCACCACTTGAATATGTCAAGGGTAACTCACTAATGAATGATGGGGCATTCCACTCCAGTGTTGGGTAGTGCAAAGTCCTTTCCCAAAAGTGCTAGTTATGGCCGCCGAAAAAACAAAGGCCAAGTCTTCCTCCGTCTCAGGACTGTTTCTTAAATATTTGAAGACAGGACTGTTTCTTAAATACATGAAGATAATATCGGGGTAGAATCAACCTCCTGGCCTGTTACTCTGTCCAATTGGACTTCTCCAGTATTTGCACCAGCTATTGAGAAATGCTGGCTCAGAAAGTTTAAACACCTCAGAGGTTTCCAATCCACTTTACAATGAGTTAAGGGCAAAGTGGAAGGCAGGAGTGCGGTGTGCTGTGCAGACCTGCTTGGTAATTGTGAAGTCAGACAGCCAGGCAAGGGCAGAAGGGTACACGACTAAAAGAAGATAGGGTCTGGGAAGCAAAGGGTTTACGTGACAGAGAGCTGGGACGTCCTGACAATAGTTGCTGGCACAGCTCCCTGAATGTTTGTGCTTGAACCTTAAGTACTGCTGTGGGATTCAGAGGTGCTACAAGAGAAAACTTAGTGGTAAACTATGTTGGGGAAATCCTGGATTAAATAGAATTAAACAGGTTTCTTTATTGCAGGACTTGTCAGTCTTTAACATACTGCAGTAGATTGTCATTCTCCCACAGGAAGGTGTAAAATGCAGTGTTTTAAAAGATCTTTAAACCTGGAATCCTTTCTTTTTGCAGGCAACTTGGGTCTGTTAACTCATCCTCCTTTTGGATGGCCAGCTTCTCTGAGCTTAAGGGTTCATAATAATTTCTCACGTAATTAAAATAATCTCGGGTTGAAAGGAGACGGGATTATTATATGCCAACTCATTATGGGAAATATGAGTTCATGTTCCCTATGATAGTTGTTATGAAAAGTAGATGTCCTTCAGAATCACCAAGGGAACCAGTCAATAAAATAAGGCATCTGGACCCTAGCTCAGTATCAGAATCTCCCGTATGGAGACATGGAGTCTGCATGTTGAAGTTTCCAGGTGTCTTCTCTTCGGCCATTCTGTCACGTCCACAAGACCCCGAATAGATCATTTGACCTCTCCCTAAATAATACACAGTGAGCAACAGAGCCTAGTTAGGAGCTGAGGCTTCGCAAAGACCTAAGTCCCATGGTGACTGTTACATGGTTTGTGGCCTTGGATAAACTTTCCAACCTTCCTAAATATTGATTTCTTCATCTACTTCATAATACCTTCCTCATAATGTTTTTCTGAGGATAAACTGGAAAAAAAGCAAAGTGCCTACTTTGTTTCATGGCACATACTGAGTTCTGACACAATATCCGGTAGCTCTTGTTATTATTATTTTCATAAGTATGTTTAAATTAATTAAATATAGCTGAAGAGGAAACATTGTTTGACATAACTTCAAAATGTTTTTAGTTAAAAGCAGGCGAGTCTCCTGAAAGCCGTGTATCTCCTCCCTCAATATCTGTGGCTCAGAATAGGAAACAGTCAGATGTTCCAGAAAGTTGACTCAAGGCTTTGTTTCCTTTTCTTAGAAGCTAGGCTTTGACTCTGGCAATGGTATAGGTTCAGTATAATTTGGAATACTTCCGTATATTATCGGATGTGTCATTTAACAAAAGCTAAAACTTGTATTTATGAGTGTGTTTCAAGGATCTCACCTAAAGAGCCCCTTTGCCAGATGCTAGGCAGAGCTTCAGGACTCTGCCATAGTCAGCATTTGCTTGATTATTTCCATGGTATGAATGGCTCGGAGCTCACCAGCCCCTGAGGCAGTAAATCCGATTTCTGGGAAATGTCAGTTAGGAGAAAAGTCTCTCTTACAGTGGGAAACCTGGGAAACCTGGGCTCTGGAAGAGTTTCCTTCCACCATAGTACAGACAAACTTCTCTCTGAATTGGCAGGCAGAGTTTTCTGCAGCCACCTTTATATCGAGGGTACACCCTTTCAGGTTTCTCCTTTTTGCAGGGGTTTCTGTTCCAACTGCCTGCCTTTTTGGAACCCAAGATCTTAAATTCCATCATTGTCTCAGTGTTAGAGCCATTGTCCGTTAGGGTGAATTTCTGGGTCTAACAACAGTCCTCTTCCTCATCCCATCTTTTTTTTTTAAATTAATTAATTTATTTTTGTCTGTGTTGGGTCTTCGTTTCTGTGCGAGGGCTTTCTCTAGTTGCGGCGAGCGGGGGCCACTCTTCATTGCGGTGCGCGGGCCTCTCACTATCGAGGCCTCTCGTTGCGGAGCACAGGCTCCAGACGCGCAGACTCAGTAGTTGTGGCTCACGGGCCCAGTTGCTCCGCGGCATGTGGGATCTTCCCAGACCAGGGCTCGAACCCGTGTCCCCTGCATTGGCAGGCAGATTCTCAACCACTGCGCCACCAGGGAAGCCCTCTCATCCCATCTTAATCCCATATTTTCTTCTTCCTTCTGTCCTATGGAGATTTTCCTTTCTTGTAAGATTTCTCACTGCAATTTCCAGCTGTCTGCTGACGTCACCCAAAAGGTCTTGTTTCTTTTCCACATAACAGTCCTTTACATATTTGCAGATGTGGCATTCTATTTCCTTCCATAGATTTAACATTCCCTGTTACTCAGTTTACTCAGATTTGGGTCCATGTTCTTTAGATACTCTTTACTTTTTCAATTTACCTTAAAGACACGGTCCCAAAGCCCAATGCCTCAGGTTATGTTTTAACCAATGTAAGTAGACTAGACTACCCCTCCTTTGTTCTGAATGCTATTCTTCTGTTCATTCAATCTATGATTGTATGTACTGGTTCATTTTGCCAGTCCTGCAATCTGTTGACCCAGATTAAGTTTAGTCAAAGAAAGCTCTTCTGTGTGCTGCTGTAATACTGGATAGAGTTAAAGTTTAATTCTCTTGACTGGTTTCAGTAAATTTAAAGAGATTGAAGATAAATGTTAATTCCATTGATTTTTGGAGAACTCAGTGATTTCTGTTATCTATTTGAAGTATTTTAGTTGGATTATG
Source organism: Balaenoptera physalus (assembly GCF_965194825.1). Taxonomy (NCBI): domain Eukaryota; kingdom Metazoa; phylum Chordata; class Mammalia; order Artiodactyla; family Balaenopteridae; genus Balaenoptera; species Balaenoptera physalus. Next base: position 20,193,051 of record NC_138888.1, on the reverse strand, counting down.
GTCAAACAAAGATATTTACAAGTGAAATCTATGAAATTAATTCAAAGACACCATAATTTACCAAGTATAAAAAACCAAAACTTCACTGAAATGTATTCAATATGTGGCCAATTTGGCCTTTTCACTTTTATTGGCTCAATTTATACATTTTTTACAAAAGTCAGTGTTTTTCGTTTTGGTTCTTCTTTTTAATTTTTAATTGTCACTGGCCTTGTGACAATACCTCTAATTTAACATACAAAATATTCAACCTACTTTTTTCTGCAAATTTTTCCTCCCGCCAATGAAAATTTAACTCTACCAAATACTTGAAGATAAATTTGGTTTAATTCACAGGTTGTTTCCATTTTTAAAAGAATAGGTGGTACAGTTACTGCCATCTGGTGGAGCACTTTAGGGGCAAGAAATACAGCAACTAGATTAGTTAAAACATTAAAAATACTGAACAAGGTAAAATTTCTTCATTGAATCAGTATACTCATTTAACTGAAGCCATGTAAAATTAATCCAAGCCCACATGAAACTTAAATTAATCTGAACCAAAGAAAAAGAAGTGGTATTTAATTATACTCTTCTTCAAGTTATTAATTTACTGTCCAAACTGGGGGCATTTCTTAAAATTATAATTCACACTTGGTTGCTTAGACATGGAGGTTTACCTCAGGAAAACCTAAACTCAAAAATTTCTATCTTAGATTTTCTTAGTTTTTGACACTTTGTATTAACGTTTGTATTCCTTTGTGGATTAGCCTCATTTAGGTTTTCGGGTTTTTTGGGTTTTGTTTTTTTACGCTCATCTGAGTTTTGTAGGTTGCTCTACTTAACATTCCAACAAATCAAAATCATGTAAATTTTATATTGGTGTTTCCTCACCCTGTAGTCCCTTTCTTCCCAAGTATTCTTCGTTATTCCTCTTCTTTGTTCATGAATAAATAGTGAAGGATCTAATCCCAATTTTATCATCTTCCTGCTAAACATCTCAGATAAGCAATTGTACCTTTCATTCTCAGTTTACACATCTGCATAATGACAGGAGTTTACTCATTTATATTATATGATCTCTTACAATTCTGAAACTCCATGAAGTCATGAACAAATTAATTAAATTGATTAGATCAGTTAAATTTAATAGAAGTGTTAGCATTTACTTGAGGCACCAGAAGCTGGTAGAGTTGCCTAGACTTCAATCCTAGACTGAACAAGTAGCCTTCCCTTATATCATACCACATGGGCAACTGCTTGGTTTATTATTTAAAATTTATAACACATTTATTGTTTCTTTTATTTATCAACATAATAAGTCTATGTTAGGTTTTGGGGACACAGTCATAAATAAACAAAGACCATTAGGAAGATAGACAAAGTAACAAATGATTACAGTATAACTCAGTGGTTCATCAAATTTAATATCCATAAAGATTGACTTTAATGTCAAATTGATATAATTGAAGATACCTGGGCTTTACTCCTGGAGATTCTAATTCAGTAGGTTTGGGATAAAACCATAAACCTATATTTTTCAAAAGCATGTCAGGTGGTCCTAATGCAAACTTGACACGGGGGACACATTAGAAGAAAACTTGATATGGGGGATGAATGTTATAAAAAAGGTAAGAACACACAGAAGGAGTGTTAATTTGGTTAGAACGATTCAGGGAGGCTGAATAGGAGTAAAGCAAGAGAAGAATGAATCCAGGAAGAGTTCTAAAATCCCAAGCAAAGAAATGAGAGTTCCAGGTGGGAGAACTTGGCACTTTGAGGGGATACCAAGTAGTTCAGTATTTCTGAACGGTACAACTTGGGGATGAAATCGAGCACATATTCAGATGTAAAGCAAGTGTCAATAAATTTCAAAGAATTAGTCTAATTTGGACAGAGTTTTCTGATAGCAATGCATTTCATTTAGAAATCAGTACATTTTATAACTGCATATGCCTGGAAATTTAAAACCCAGATGTTTAAGTAGTTCATAGGTCAAAGAAGAAATCATAAAAAAAATTAAAAATGACAAAATTGAAATCTAATGAAAATGCTACACATTTGAACTAGTGGGAAATAACTAAAATAGCATTTACAAGAAAAAATTAGAGCCTTAAGATATGCATTTAAATAAGCAGAAAGTTTGAAAATTGAAGTGGAAGGAAAGAAATGATTAAAATATAAGCTACTGAAAGTAGAATCCAAATACAACAGAATAAGAACGGGATTATTGTATCAATTTACAATGTCTTCGGTAATTGAAAAAAGCATGCACACACACGTGTGCATATATTTTTGGCCTAAGAATTATTTAAGCGTGTGAGTTATTAATTGACCTTTGAATTGGACTTATGAGTTGTTCAAACATGTAGGTTTTAAATTTCCAGACATATGAATTTTAAAAAATAAGGTTTGTAGTTGTTGTTATTGATTTCCAGATCTAGGCCAAAGTTGGTACACCTCCGTAATCCACCATAATGTGATTCCAGCTGTATCCAAGAATATGTACATTCTTTTTTGAAATGCATTTTCATGGGATCAGTTACTGGACAAACGAGCACATTGTTAAGCTGTAGATCTCAGCATGAGGCATGACACGACTCCTTACAGTTTTCCCACCTAGTGATCAGAGAGAGGATGTATTGCTGTCAGGGTTATGGACAGAGATCCAATCCTTTATGTATGTATCTTATAAGTATCTTTCTTCATTGTATGTCAATAAGGTAAAGAAAAAACCCCTTATTTCCAAAGTAGTTAATACCTGCAAGTAAATAAATGTGTTATTTTTGACAAAATCTTCAACCTTGGGGGATCGGCGCAATACCATTTTTATTTCTAACAGCAATTACAAAAACATGTTCTGATAATACAACTGAGATAGAAAGAGCCTGTACAGCTGAGTATTCTTCTTAAATATCAAGTTAATCCTACTTCAGTAGGCCTTATCTTTCTTAAATTCTTGCCCCTAACCCAGTGATACTGAAGAAAAATATCTGCAGCAATTTAGGGTCCATAAACATGTTGTATTAGGCTGGGATTATAATGAAAAACAGTGCTGATAATCCTGGACACTTCGCCTGCCTCTCCCTTTTCACTGCATTCTATTAAGACTCTTGCTGGCACTGCAGGTGTTGGGAGTTTTGAAGAATCTTTGAGCAAGGCAGGAAGCCTTGAAAAGCTAGCTTAAGACCTTGGAGAAGGTGACTATGCAGAAAAGAATGAACATAGTAGACCTGATACTGCTATTCCTAGAAAGGCCTGTTTGCAAGTTGAGCCTTGATTAGTGTTTGTTAACTTGGCTGGTAAACAGTTCTCAACACTGATACAAAACTTCCCCTAAATAAAAGAGTGGCTCACTGTGCTTAAACTATTTGTAAAAACAATATGGTTTATACTGAACACCTGCTTTCCTTAGGAGAACTTGGAATTTTGATACATGGTAGGCTGAGGGTGCCTATGTTACTAGACTCCAGTAAAAACCTTGGGCACTGAGTCTCTAATGAGCTTCCTTGGTGGACAACATGTTGTCACAATTCAAAGCTGGGGGAGTTAAGTATGTCCTATGAGACTTTAGTCATGGAAGCTTGTGCCTGGTTTCATCTGGACTTGGCCCATCTGCCTTTTCCCTTTGCTGATTTTTCTTTGTATCCTTTCCCTGTAATAAGTTACAGCCATGAGTATAACCATGCTGAGTCCTGTTAGTTCTTCTAGAAATCATGAAACCTGAGGGTGGTCTTGGAGAGCCACGACACAGTAACACACAGGAATAGATATCCAGGAAAGATAAACCTGTCACGTAATGTTCCCTATTCATTTTGCTTGAAAGTGGAATAATACAAAGGAAAAAGAGGCATACATTTGACCAATCTGAGGTTTATCTGGACTAATAAACATCCTTTAAAACTGTAAAAATGTCTTCTAAAAGTTCCAAGGGGTTCATCAGTTACATACTGCATGAGCAAATAATACTAATACTCAATACTTTGTAACACTTACACTAGGCGTTGTCCCAAATTCATTACATGGATTGTGTCATTCAATCCTTACATTGCCTTATAACAGAACCTGTAATTATTTCTACTTTACAAATAGAGACTGAGGCTTAGAGTGATTAAGTGACTTGCCCCGGTAACATAGCTAGTGAGTAGCAGAGTCAGGGTATGGACATAGGGTGTCTGATTCCAGAGCCCACCTTCTTAACCAACACTCTTCCTTGTTATTTCAGGATTTTCTAATCCTCCACAGAAGGAAGAGGAATTTTGATTGGAAGAAGGAGGGATAGGTAATTTTGGAATATAGAACACTTGATTCCTAGTAGGTGTAGATTGCAACTCCCTATATTCCATCATACTGTGATTCCATCTGCATCAAAAAAATAATCATACATTGTACTGAAGACATAAGGGAAGGGTCCTGGAGCTTTTTTGTCCCAGAGGCCTGAAAAAAGGGACTAGAAATGTAAAAGAGGTGAGAAAATGAATTAGGAAAGTAGCAAAGGTAAACTTAACCTATTTTTTAAAATGTGCCTAGAACCCAGTGATCTTACTAAAGGAAGAAGAGAGGGCTCAGAGTTTGGAAATTCAAGGAAGGCAGAGGCAGAGGACTAGCAATAAAGACTGTATAGCTATATATTCAATTCATCATATATATAAAATGTGCATGTCTCCAGCGGTCTGCAAAGGAGTCTTCTTCTCAAATCTTTATTGGAATACTGATCTAGGTTTGCATATCAGGAAACTATCTGAGTCAGGGGAAAGAATCACAGAAAGGAGCAGGCAGAACAATCCCCAGAGCTCACATAGGGTCAGGAACAATTGATGTTCCCAAAAACCAGAGTGGGAAAATATCTTCATACACAGGGCATTGGATACAGTTTTCAGGAAGTTATTATCTCAGTAGTTGACAAATTAGCCCCAAATTACCCCAAGCAGAAGAAACATGAAGAAACCACCACAAAGCATATCATAATAAAACGGCTGAAATCAGTGCTAAAGAGAAAATGTTCAAATCAGCCTGGAAAAACAAAGACATGTTAAGTATAGAGGAGTGACAGCCAACTTGTCATCAAAAAACACTTAACCCAGAAGAGAATGGTCAAACATCTTTAGAGAACTGAAAGGAAAAAGAAAAATCAACCTAAAATTCTTATATCCAGGAAACATTATGTTTTAAAAATAAAATAAAAATAAGGACTTTTTCCAGACATAAAAAGGCTAAGGAGAATTTATGACTATCAGAACTTTACTACAAAAAATGTTAAGATAAATCTTTCAGGAGGAAAGAAAATGTTACCAGAAGTTTGGATCTACACAAAGGAATGAAGAACATTGGAAACAGTAATTATATGGGAACATTTAAAAGCTTTCAAAAGTATTTTAAAGACTTTAAAAGATAATAGGCTTTTAAAAGCAAAAATAACAGTGTATTTTGGGGTCTATAACATATGTAAAATAAAATATGACACAAAGGCCAGAAAGAAGTAAGGAAATGGAAATACATTGTTGTAAGTTCTTATACTATACATGAAGTTGTATAATATTACTTGAATGTAGAAGTTAAAGATGTATGTAAATATGTATATTGCAAATATTAGAAGTACCGTTAAAACTCCCAAAAGGGGTTTAACTAATGATCCAACAATGTAGGTAAAGTGGAATAATCAAAAACATTCAGTTAATACCAAAACAGCAAGAAAAGAGGAAAACACCCCAACAACAAACACTAGGTAGGACAGATAGAAAACAAATAGCCAGAAGGTAAGTTTAAGCCTCACTTTATCAATAATTTCATTAAAAATTAATAGTATAATTAAAAGGCAGAGATTGTAAGATTGATATAAAAGGAAGACTCAATCATATGCTATCTAGAAAAATTCAGTTTAATTATAAAGGACCAGGTAGTTTAATGTAAAAGGATCGAAAATGAGAGTTCATAAAATACTAATCAAAACAAAGCTATAGTGGTTATGTTAATATTAAACAAAGTAAATTTTTGAAACAAGGAATATTACCATGGGTAAAGAAGGTCATTTCCTAGTGATAAAGGTGTCAAATGATCAAGATATAACAATCTTAATTTTGTTTACCCTTAATAATGAGCTTTAAAGTACATGAAGTAAAAACCAATAAAACAAAAAAAAAGACAAATCCACAATTATATTTGGATATATTAACATCCTATTCTCAATAATTAATAGAAGAGGAAGACAGAAAAATCAGTAAGAACACACTAGTCTTGAATGACACTATCAACCTATTTAATCTCATTGACATTTACAGAACACTTCACCCAGAACAGCAGAATGTATATTCTTTTCAAGTGCTCATGGAACATTTATGAAGACAGACCATATTCTGGGACATAAAACAAATTTCAATAAATGTAAAAAGGACTGAAATTTAAAAAATATGTTCTCTGACCACAATAAAATTAAATTAAAAAAATCAACATCAGAAACATATCTGGAAAATACCCAGATATTTGTGAATTAAATAACACATTTCTAAGGAAAGCATGAGTCAAAGAAAAAGTTTACATGGGAAAAATAGAAAATATTTTGAACTAAATGAAAGTGCAACTACCATGCAATGAAACTTGTGAGTTGCAGCCAAAGTAGTGGTTAGAGGAAAATTTATAGCAATAAATGTTTATATTTGTAAGACTTCAATCAGTAATATAAATTTCTACCTTAAAAAACTGTAAAAAGAAGAGAGAAAGTTAAACCAAAGTAAGCAAAAAGAAAGAAATAATAAATATGAGTATTCAATGAAATAGAAAATACAAAAACAATATAGAATATCAATAAAACAAAAAACTATTTGAAAGATCAATAAAATTGAAAAAGGTATAGTCAGACTGATGAGAAAAGAGAAGACATAGGTTACCAATAACAGGACTGAGGGAAAAGGCATCACTACAGATCATGCAAATATTACAAGATTAATAAGGGAATAAAATAAACAACTTTATGGCCATAAATTTCCAACTTGTATGAAATGAACAAGTTTCTTGTGAGGTAAAATCACAAAAGTTACTAGTAAATTCTAACAAACACTGAAAGGAGAAATATTATCAATTCTACATAATTTTTAAGGTTAAGTCTTGAAATCAAGTGGTGTTAAGTTCTCCAACTCTGTGTTTCTTAAAAAAAAATTGTGTTTCTTTGTGTCTATTTGCAGTTGTTTGTATTTCTATGTAAAGTTTAGAATCTGCTTCCTGAAAATAGAAGAAGACTCTTCCCAAATCACTCTGTGAGGCCAGCATTACACTGATATGAAAGCCAAAGATGATACAATAAAAAGGAAACTGTTTATCACATTTCTCATAAACATAGATGCAAAAAATTCTTTACAAAAGTTTAGCAAATCAAATTCAGCAATATATAAAAGGGAGAAAAAAATCATAACCAAGTGGGATTTAGTTCAGCAGTACAAGATTGGTTTGACATTTGAAAATCAAAATTGTAGATCACTTCTCAGTCTTCTGGCTAAGATCAACTGTAGTTTCTGTTCTTATCAGTTTAATATCTGATATATCCTTCAGCCAGGACAAAAAAAAAAAAGAAAAAAGAAAAGAAAAGAAAATCATTGTAATTCACCATGTTAACAAACTAAAAATTAAAAATCATATGATCACCTCAATAGGTGCAGAAAAATCATTTGACAAAATTCAACACCCATTTAGACAAAGGATTCTTAGCAAATCTAGGAAAATAATGAAATTCTTCAACCTGACAAAGGGCACCTACAAAAACCCTAAAGCTAACATCATACTTCATGGAAACTTTATATGGAAATGCAAACAATTGCAAATAGTCAAAACAATTAAAACACACACACGCAAAGTTGAAGGACTTGTACTACCTGGTTTCAGGGCTTAACCCTAAAGCTATAGTAATCAAGACAGTATTTGGGTAAATAAAGACATACATTGATGGAACATAGTGGGGTATGTGTATAAATCTAATTGATATCCAACAAAACTGCCAATTGATTTTCAACAGAGGTGTCAAGGTAATTCAAAGAAGGAAAAGGTCTTTTCAACAAATGATGTGGAAACAATCAGACAACTATATATAAAAATAAGGAATAAAGGGAAAGAAATTAAACCTCAGTTCTTAGCTCTTACCTCACATCTACAAAAATTAACACAAAATTGATTTCAGACTGATTTTCGAAGTTTGACTCTTCAAAAGACACTGTTACAGCAATGAAAAGAAAAACCAGAGACTGGGAGAAAATATTTATAAAGCACATATTCCATGAAAGCTTTGCATTCAGAATATGTAAAGAATTCTTACTACTCAATAAGAAAGCAAATAACCAAGTAAAAAATAAGGGTTGAAACAAACACTTCACCAAAGATACACAAATGAAAAGATTTTCAACATCATTAGTTATTAAACAATTTTCAACCATAGTGAGATAGCACTAATATTGCTAAAATTAAAAAGACTGACAATAAATGGGTGATGAAAATTGATGAAAGTCATTGAATTGAAAATTTGAGATGTACATTTTATTGAAAATTATATCTTAATTTAAAAGTGGCTTCTTAAAAAGTTTCATAATTAATAAAATGTTAAGTTGGAAAAAGCTGCTTTAGTCATTCATATCTGAAAAGAGAACTACTCTTCCCATTTCAGTGTTTCTATGCATTATTAATATTAATAGTAGTAGAATAGAAGTAGTGGTAGTAACAGTACAAATAGTAAGGAGACAGTGCTTTGGGTCCATATAAAATATGTCCTCCTATCTTCTTTGATGATTTAATCAGTTCTGTATAATTGGGGTTGTGGACATTTCCAGGGTGAGCATGATCAATATAGAAATCCTTATGCTGCTGATAAAATGTCCATTCTACCACAAAATGACTCCACAAGGAAGAAAAAATGTTAATTTAAAAATTTCCTTTTCAAAGGATAAATAAGCCTGATATTTAAGAGAAAAAGAAATACTTGATGCACATAACAGAAAACTCACTATATTATGAATTATCCAGTTAGAGCTCTTTAAATTGTTTTTGTTTTTTTTGTCCCCTAGAATAAGGAATGCATGAAGTTGGAATTCCCAGACTGATAAAATGGTTCCATGATGCCGCTTGAGGCCCTGGCTTTTTCTCTTTCCACTCAGCCTGTGTTCAGATTCTTCATGCATGTGTCCTAAGGGTTGACCCATGGCTGCAATGCCTGTAGCATCACATCGATGTTCCATGCGGGAAGAATGGAAAGGGCAGAGTCAAAGGTCTTCGTCAACGTGCTTTTAAAGAGCTTTTTGAGAGGCCACACCTAATGACTTCTGCTTACATTTCATTAGCCAGGAGAATGTCACTGGCCATACGTACCTGCAAGGGAGGCTGGGAAATTTTTTTTTTTTTTAAAGAGGAAACATTGATATCACAGAAACAACTGGGATTCTGATGGTGTAGAATAAAGGGAAATGGATAGTTAATAGGCAACAAAGTGTCTGTAACAGGTTCTCTTCCTTGCAATTAATGGACTGCTCTTATTGACTGCCTGTCTCATACTGAAGACATTATACCTGTATACAAAATTTTAACCTAATTAGATTTTGGATCTTTATAGATACGGAGAATAATCCAACTATTTATATAGCGACTTCTGCTTTCCTTTGGTGTAAATTTTGAAGAAAAAGTGAGAGAATGTTTTCCTGAGTGGTGGAATGGCTGCGGCCCCTCTGTGTCTAGTATTGAATTCCTTCAGATACTCTTTATCTTGACCTATAAAACATTAAAGAAAAAGGTTTTCTTTTTCCCAAGAAACACATAGATCAGGTTACCCCTCCTGAAGGCTTTTAAATATATGTCTGAGTTATGCCTACTCAAAATGCTAATTCATAAAAAATTGAATAAACACCAATTTATCAAATATTACGTTTTTTTTTAACAAACATATGAATACTTGGTAAATGGCATCCTGGAATGTTCATCAATGAGGAATTTTAATCTAACATGATTGCTTACTTTGTCTCCAAAAAGAATTAATTTGTCAGTCAATGGGTTGTGAAGTAATTCATTTACCTTAAGCATGATAAACATTTTCAAAAGCAAATGTGATTTTGAGAAAAAATATAGATATATTTAGAAACAATGAGGAATACAGAAGCATTGCTGCCAAAAGTATAAAGTGATGATAAAAGAGAGGCCTAGAAAATTTCGATTTTATTCTTTATTCCTCTACTCTGATTTTCTAAGACTTGCAGAAATTTGCTTTGACTCTATATAATGTCAAAAACATCCAGATGCAAAATGAAAAAGGTTTTGATATCTTTTAGACATAACTTTCATCTATCTGCACTTCAATTTTCTTCATACTGAGAAAAGAAATGCTTGTTTCTTACCCACTGTGAAGAGATGAAGAGATTTTCCTTTAAAGTTTGAATTCTTTAGCCAAATTGATTCCATTGCCTGAACAATGTACAACTTCACCATGGGAAAAAGGATTTTATTGCCATCATTTTAGACTCCTCTTTCTCTTCCTGTTCAAAAACAAAAGCAACTTCCCAACCGAAACAAGCTTGGAGCAGTTGTAATTAATAGAGGTTTAACTTGGAATAGGTGAAAAGAAGAACAAAGGAAAATAAAATGAATACTTATTGAGTATGCTAGTGATATGCTAGGCCCTTTCATGTACCTCATATAGGGAATGCTGATTCAGGAGTCAGAAAACCTAGTTTCAGACCTAGTTCTATTATTAGATAAGTTTGAAATATTGGACAAGCACACATCTATGCCTGGGCCTCATATTTCTTAGTTACACATGGAGATGTAATACTGATACCTACACTAAAAGATGTAGGATCAGTGTGTTTTCCAGTGTCTGCTTTCTCAAAGGGAAACATGGATGTAACACTGAGTCAGAATAACTTCCTTTGTGGTTTAATATACTCATGAAAATGATTCATATTCTTCAGGAGGAATCTGACTCGACCTCTCAAAGCAAGGTATCACTTGGGTTTGCACTGAGCCATAGCTGAACTGAACTCTTTGACTGACACAGCTCACCTATACCCTAGAAAAACTCAGTGAACTCCTGTGAGGCTTCGGTATGATCCAGGCTTGACTAATTGACCACTAGAGCCAGTAGTTTTGCCAGTTGACTAAATAATAATTATATTTGCTGTTTACTTAGCAGATCCTTTTTGGCTGGGCTCTGGGTTTTCATATATTACCTCAAATCTGCAGAACAAAACCTCAGAAGTGGGTATTAGTAGTCCTATTAGAGGAAAACAGTTCCCATAAAGGTAAAGTAATTGCCCGTGGCCAAGTAATTGTTAAATCCCAGAGATAAGAGTCAAACCCAGGTCTGCTAGACTTCAAAGTCTTTTTCACATGTTCAAGCCTCAGTCAATTCCTAAGTTTGGAGGGGTGTTGGGTTCCTAATAGGCCATTTCCCATGTAGCACTACCTTTGGCTAAAATAGGACTCCTTAGCATTTCCAAAGCAGTATGAAACTTTTGGAGAATTCCAGAAGTGTGTAGTAAACTGTACAAGAGTAGGGAGTTGTTTAGAAAAATCACAGAGCTTCCTCAGATGGGAATACTAGGCAGAGAATTATAGATGGGTTAACATTTGAGCTGAGCTTGAAGGAAAAGGAAGGTTGGCCGATAGGATGAGGCTTGGAGGCAGTTGGGAATATTAGTTATGTTCAGGAGACATTGAGCGGTCCCTACCCACAGAAGTGCAGAGGGAGTTGTAGCTGAGTTGGGCAATAATATTCAAGGAAAGGAAGACAAAGCAAGACTTAATGTGTGCTAATTATGTCCCAAGCCCTCTGCTAGATTCTTCATAGTTAACATTTCAAGGCGCTTTGAATAGGCGTGAGGGGTGTCAAGACAAAGAGATTGTAGTGTGTTTGAATTATTTGATGATGAGGCTCCCCTGAATTCTTCTGAACAGAATGTAACCAGATTAGTGATGGGTTTTAGAGAGACTACTCTGTCAGTCCTCTGCTAAATACATTAATCATACAGGAGAAAAGTTGAAAGAAGACCTGTTAAAGCTAAATGGAAGCCCAATCCACGGACACATATAAATACCTTGGATACACAAATGCTTTCCTCTACCCCACCTCCAAGCGATAACTTGCATTTTTTAAGGATATTCATTTATTTTTAATTTATGACAATACTTTAATGAATAACAATAGCTAATATTTTCTGAGCACATAGTTAGGTACTGTAGTCTATTCTAAATGCCTTATATACATTTTTCAATGTATATAAAGGTAGATAGTCTTATTTGACAGAAACAGAAACTGAGGTTTAGACAGATTAAGGCACATGCCCGAGACCACATAACTGGGGCTGTTGCTGGCATTTGTACTCAGCTGTGAACACAGAAATTTTGTTCCTAACCAATGTGGTGCTAAAGAACAGACCAAGTAAAGAAATGCCCTGCCATTCTGAGAAAAACTTCGTTTCTTTTTAGAGGTTGAAAAATTGGCTTTTGAGGCTTGGATAGTAAATGAGTTAACATAATGTTAAAAGCATTTGTAATATTAGACTGTTGGCGATAACTCTTTAGGTAGATAGCCAATGAGATGGGCCCACTAAGAAGGAAGAAAACTTCAAAGTTCTATTTAAAGGAGATCCAGTAAGAATCACTTTGAAAAGAAGTGGGTCCAAATGTGTTAGTGAAGCACATCAAATACCCACCGTGCTTCCAAAATTAAGATCCAGCTGAAAGAGCTGAGAATTATGGAGGGATCTCTGTGCCAGCAGCTGGGTGGTGCTGCAATGTGGCAAGATAAGGCGAGAATGTATTGGAAGCACTGACTCATTCTAGTCCCCAGTGCAGCTATTCTGAGCTTACAGATAAGGTTTAATCGTTGAACTCAATTTGCTGTTAAGGCGACTTATTGAGAGGTGAGGATAATTGCAAATGATCTCTAGTCTCAGTGTATAATAGTCTCTTAAGTGGCATTATCCAGAGTGTATATGGTTACATGGAGACTCATGGAAGCCAAACTATTCCCGTTGTAGTTCTAATACTTGCAAAAGATCAGAGCATTTGTTTCAGGTCGTTTTATGGGGTGTCTTCACTTTGGTGAACTCACCGTCGGTCCAGTTTCTGGATCTACAACACTGAGGACCAGTTTATCATTAGGTTAAATTTCACTGGAATTTATTCATGCTACCCAAATGCACAGGAGGCTGATTTATAAACCAGAATTCAGTTATTAATTTTAAAGCTGTAAATCATTTTTGGAGTGATTCAGAATATAAATAATGGGAGGCTGGGTGGTAACGTGGAGAGAACAGATGGTCTAGATTTAGACAAAACTGTTTCTGAGAATCTAGTTTAGTTATATGACCTTGAGCAACATCTTAACAGCTCTGAGTTGCAGTTTCCTCCCAGAAATATAATAGAAAAGATGTTACATCATATGGTTAGTTTGGCTCTGGAATACTCAGCTCAAAGGCAAAGGGCACTGGTGGGGAGAAACACAGCAGGCTGCTAAGGCTGACCCCAGCAATCACAGCTGGATGATCCAACACACAGGGTCCCCCCCCGCCAAAGAAAGCTGTCCAGGTGTGGGTTAGGTTGGTGCATTACCAAGAGTCTTAATCTGGAGGTTGGACCAAAACAGTTTTGAAGGACCTCTCCATTGTAGAAAACCCTGGAGCATGGAATTGTCAAGATACTAAATCATGGCTCTGATCAAATGGCATTGGTTTCAGGGTCTGACCCCACTAAAGAAGAAGAGTGGCAACATGATACAGGATGGCCAGGGCACTTTCAGGTGGAATTCTGTGCACTGAGCCATCCCTTATTAGGGGAGGAGAGTCCCTGGTGCATCCCATCCAAGTCCTAACATTGCATCCCAATTCCTGCTGTGTAATGGAAACACGGTTGTTATCCTTCCTGCTATTGGTATGACTAACTTTGCACAGTTGCCAACGATCAACTCAGGGAGGCAGGGCAGGGTCTATCAGAATAAAAAGATTGAATAGTAATAAGGCCCTAGAGGAGTTTTAGAAAGTACCTCAACCTCACAAAGAACATCTCTTCCTAGTGCCAGTAAGGAATCAGCTGGAGCCACCTGTATGTTGAGATCTAAATAACATTATTCCAGAACCCTCCCCAATTTCTCGGCCTGTGGAAGTTGCATGCCAAGATTTTCCTGAATTCCTTTCTCTACTTTCAAGGGAATACTTCCTCCTTCTTTCCTCTCTTCCTTCCTTCCTTCCTCCCTCCCTCCCTCCATGTCTCCTCCCTCCCTCCTCTCCCTCCCCTCCCTCCCTCCCTCCCTCTCTCTCTCTCCCTCTTCCTTCCTTCCTTCCTTCCTTCCTTCCTTTCTTTCTTTCTTTTTTTCTTTCTTCCCTCCTTCCCTTCCTCACTCCCTCCTTCTCCCTCTCTCTGTTTCTCTGTCTCTTTCCTTTGCATCAGTAACCTTGGTTATGCATCGTGACAGCCAAGATATGAAATTCATTCTCTTCAAGTTGTGCAGGGGTGCACGTGCACACACACGTACTCTCAAACACAGTGAGCGTGATCACGACCCTGGTAGATTTTACTAGTGGTTTTTGGAAATGAATGAGAGAAGAGGTTCACATAATAGCATTGGGGAATATAAGGATAATGTATGCTTACCCCATCTCTGGAGATTTCATTACTCCTCTCTTCCTGTTTCCTTCTCATTCCTCTTTATTTGTCTTTGCCATTTCCTTTTGGGCACAAACCCCACAAATTACTCTTTTCTCAGGCAAAATAGCTCTCTGCCACATCAATTATAATGTCCTTTGCTGAGATTTATGCCCTCTGCTAAGTTCTCATCTCTCTTAATGGAATATAAGGTAGTGTTTTGAGGCTCATTTCCTCCCTAAGAGGAATTCTTATGTGACCGGTAAAGATAGTAAAACAAATTTGACCTTATGTACTGGGCACCATGTTACTGGTATTTAAATGATTCATAGTCTTTATTGAATGATGCTAAGCAAATATTTACTAATTTTGTAAAAAGCCATTTCCCTTCTTTTCATCATTCTAGCGAAAGACTTTTCTAGTCTAATGTTACCTAATGACAGTCAACTTTCAAATACTAGTCAAGTTTAGTTTTCCTTATATCCATTGCATTTTAGATGAAAGTCCTAGCATGTAGATTTTAGATGACATCCTGCTCTCATAAGCAATACTTTTAATAAAATACCTATTAAAATAAGATTTTTTTAAGAAGAAATTTATAGCATATCTTTCATCTTGTTCTTTGTTGGATTCAGTTTCTGAGAATAACCTTTTAACTTTCTCCCGTGATTCTGAAGATGGTCCTTACATAAAACTGGTGATTCCCTATTCCCTGGCCATTGCTTCCAGGAAGTGTTTTGACAATAACTTTTGAACAAATTAATTGTTGTTGTCAGTCTAAATGGAAGCACAGGTGATAGGAATTCAGAAGTGTTACTTATGATTTTGTTGTGCAGAAAACAGTGGTTAAGTTTAACCAAAATTTCTGGTGTGACTCTGCCATAAATAGTCTGTCTCTGTGCAACAGATAAGTTCAATTTTGATATGCCCTATTGTGATGGTGGCCACGTGTATTTGTTAGAATAAAAGTTACCTATTTGACCACATTAACAACAGAAATATTTTATAACTTAATTAGTATCTGGGTATTGGAAACTAGGGAAAAAAAGGTAAGGAGTAAGTAAACTGGCTAGTAGGTTAGAACAGAAGTAAAGTGTATTGTACTTCAAAGTTTAAGCATAAGACTGAATTTTTGTAGAAGTTCTCTTCTGGTACATACCCAGAGATCTTTTTGGTAATTTCAAATGTCTCAAATAATTTGCATCTAGTTTTACACTAGTACTCCCTGAAGTTGGGAGACTTGTATAGAGAGAGTTAATACAACATCACAAAAGAAAAAATAAATATAAAACTAAAAACTGCTCAAGCATGTCCCAATAATTTGCTGCTGCCAATGAACCAGGGCACAAGCAATCCTTTTTTGTCATCACTGTAGTTTGAATGGTACATTCACCGGCCAAAAAATTGTGGCTCTAGTTTTTTTTAGAGATTCCAGCACATTAAATAGAAGAAGCTATTAATTACTTGGTGGTACATTATTCTATTGGAAGATTACAATGCTTAATCATGCATGCCTTTCCCACTTCAGTTCCTAAAACAATAAAGAAATACCTGTAGTAATAAAATAGCTTCAAAATGCATAGCTTAATATAAACAATAGTTTCCATGTATAAAATAGATCCCCTGCTATTTATGCTAATGATGGGGCCCCAGCTGTGCTGCATTATGAACTATTCTCTAGGGGAGTACTGAGCACAACAGGACCAAATTGTGGGTTGGGGCAGGATAGGAGAAACCCGACTAATAGAGAGCAAGGCTACTTGCTTCCTCCGTTCCCAAGAGGGAAGACCGGGAGCCTAAGTCAATGAGTGTGTGACAATCTGGAATCCCTGCCCAGGCATCATGACCATAGGTGTTGCACAGTCCCCAATCCTTTGGGGAAGAGGTCTTCTCAGGGTCACATGGAGCCTGCCGGGTTCTTAATAAGTAAGGATGGTACAAGCTGATACTGAGAGCTGTGAGAAGAGTTCTGATAGAGATGGGCAGGAGGGAGAAAGACCTAAAGGCCTCAGCTCCTCAAGCCAGCGAGATGAACCCTCAGGGCTGGTCTCTAATCTTGCAGAGAGCTAGATAGTCAGAGAAAACAAAGTATCTCAGTAGAAGGACCATTGAGTTTGGTTCTGTATATGAAGTGGGTAGATGGGGAGGTGTAGACTGATGCCCATAGAATAAAATTCCTTTCTGAATCCCCAGGAGTATTTCCAGACTCACGGTGCTCATTTATACCAAGGGCCTGCGTTCCAGTGACCCAGAGCCTGAGTAGCAGAACTAGAGCAGGCATCAAGGTCCAGATTGTAGCTACCAGAGAACTAGAGTTTTGATATAGCTTGTGAAATGATTTGAATAAATTAAAAATTAAATAATATGCATCTCCATAAAAATGTGACGTTGAAAAAGTGAAATATGAGAGTTAGGCTAGGTTACAACAGCATCTTTATATGAATTTTTTGTTCTTACTCCTTTTGGTCCTAAAGGAAAGTAAAGAGTACATTCTCTTCCTGCTGTCCTTGGGATGGATTTCTTAAGACCCAAATGTGCAGCATGTCAGGTAGGAAGGAATTTTTTTGTTGCAATCAATATATCTGCATTATTGGCCTGAGATATCAAATAGGTCATATTCTTTTTCATATTCAAACTAGATGATGCTAAACCCTTATTCCACCTGTTGCAAGAGTATCTTTTTTCTCTGTCTGGAATCTCTCTCTTATGATGACTGCAAAAATCTCAGGAATGCTTTTTAGTCTATTTAGTCCAAGAGTCAGGCCAGTTACTGTTCTTTTTTTTTTTGCTATATTGCTGCCATATAGGGTCACTAAAACTCAGCTGGACCTGCCATCCTAATATATACCTTGTTTACTGAAGGGCAATGTGCCTTGAACAGAGCAGGTATCTCAACATTGACCTGGTAACTCAGTAGAATGCTGCAATCCCTGGTCTCTCTTCAGGTGCATTCTCTGCTGAGGTACATCCGAAAATAGGAATGAGGTATAGCATGTGCTTGGGTGTGTTAGTATCTTAGGGCTGCTGCAACAAATGACCACAAACCGTAGCTTAGAATAACATAAATTTACCATCTCACAGTTCTAGAGACTAGAAATGTGAAATCAAGGTACAGTAAGTCCCCTGCATACGAATGAGTTCCGTTCTGAGAGCGCATTTGTTAAGTCCAATTTTGTTCGTAAGTTCAACAAAGTTAGCCTAGGTGCCCAACTAACATAATTGGCTATATAGTACTGTACTATAATAGGTTTATAAGACTTTTCACACAAATAATACATAAAAAGCAAACAAATACAAAAAATAAAACATTTTGAATCTTACAGTACAGTACCTTGAAAAGTACAGTAGTGCAGTGCAACAGCTGGCATGTGGGGCTGGCATCGGGTGAACAGGCAAGAAGAGTTACTGACTGGAGGAGGGAGGGGAGTGGGAGCTGCTAGGGCTGAAGAATCGTCAGCAGTAGGAGACGGAGGGCAAGCTGCAATTTCACTCATACCTGACGTTGATGGCACAGGTTCTGGTTCCTTGCTGGATTCAATTCTATTTACCCTCTTGAAAAAAGGATCCAGTGATGTCTGGGTAGTAGCTCTTTTTTTCTCATCATAGATGACATGGTAGCACTGAATTGCATTCTGAACGGCTGCTGCAACCTTCGTTTACGTTCTACGTTCGGGTCTTGTGCCTCAAAAACTAACAGTGCCTCCTCAAATAAAGAAAATCCCCTTGCCATTTCCTGCATTGTGAATCTCTTTCATTTTTCAGTTACTTCATCTTCCTCTCGTCTCTCTTCGTCCTTTCTCTGGGCCTCCAATTCCATCAGGTCTTCATTAGTAAGCTCCTTGTGTTGTACAACAAGGAGTTCAATGAAGTTGTCTCTTTGCAGATCTAGCTCCAGCTTCTCACTGAGGGTCACTAAGGTGCTGAAGACCTCTTTAGACTCCTCATCACCTTCTCAAATCCACAAAAATCATGAACAAACTGTGGGCAAAGGTTCTTCCAAACCCCATTCATGGTGACAGCTGTAACCTCACGCCAAGCAAAGTCAATGATTTTTATGGCCTTTTAGATGTTATAGTCCTTCCAAAATTGTCACAGAGTTGTTCCTGATTCATTAGTCGCCTTTACTGCCTGATGAAAAGTG
The DNA here is from genome assembly GCF_965194825.1 of Balaenoptera physalus. NCBI lineage: Eukaryota > Metazoa > Chordata > Mammalia > Artiodactyla > Balaenopteridae > Balaenoptera > Balaenoptera physalus. Next base: position 20,174,327 of record NC_138888.1, on the reverse strand, counting down.
TGATATAAATAATATTTCTTGAAAGTTGCTACAACTCCCTGGTCTATAGGTTGGATGAGCGATGTAGTATTTGGTGGCAGATGCACTATTTTGACGTTGGGATGAAAGTCATTCATGAATTGGGGGTGGCCTGGAGCTTTGTTGAGCAGCAAAAGAATGTTGAATGGGACATCCTTCTCCAAGCAGTATTTCTCTACCTCCGGAATAAAGTGGTGGAAAAACCAGTCCTGGAAAATGTCCTGTGTAACCCAGGCTTTGGGGTTACTCTTCCATACAACAGGAAGAGAGCCCTTGGCTATGTTTTTAAGGGCTCTTGGGTTCTCTGAATGATAAACTAAGAGAGGCTTCAGCTTCATATCACTGGAAGCATTGCCACCAAACAACAGAGTTAGCCTATCCTTTGCTACTTTATAGCCTGTCATCAATTTTTCCTCCCACTGATGTAACTTTGGTCTGGCATCCTCTTCCAGTACAGTCCTGTCTCATCCACATTAAAAATCTGCTCTGGTAAATACGTGCCTTCATCAATAATTTCTCGAAGTGTTTCAGGGAATTCCCAGGCAGCTACCGTGTTTTCACTTGCTGTTTCACCACTTACTTTTACGTTGTGAAGGTTGGCTCTAACCTTGAACCGATGAAACCAGCCATGGCTGGCGTTAAAAGATGCGCCCTCTGATTCTTCGCTGTGTTTCTTCTTCTACTCTTCATAAAGGCTTTTAGCTTTCTCTTGAATTAGCATTAAGCTGAGCGGGACTCGACGCTGATCCTGCATCCACACGCTGAGAAGTTTCTCCATCTCCTCCATCACTTTTCCACGCTTCTTCGATATTATTGTCGACATCATCGGCACAGCAGACTTCACATGTTCCACGATCTCATCCTTGTTCTTTAGAATTGTGCTATGCTTGAACGATTCATGTTATAAGAACAAGTGATGTCTACCATCTTTTCGCCTCGCTCCACTCTCAATTATTTTCACTATTGTTTCCATCGTTATCACTTGGAGCTTCTTAGCAGTACCAACTACATCACTGCTGCTTTTACGCTTGCTTCTGGACATCCTGGGCTTGAAATAAAGATACTGTACTACTGTACTCTATACAGTACTGTACAGTAAAAGTACACAAAAGCACAACCACGTGTAGAGGATGCACACACGTGACAATGTACGCCAGATACGTGAACTAACTTACATGATTGGATGTGTGAACGCACGTTCGCATCTTTGTAAGTTTGCACCTTGAAGGTTCGTATGTCGGGGACTTACTGTACTGGCAGAACCATGCTCTCTGAAGCCTCTAGGGAAGGACCATTCTTTGTCTTTTCTTAGCTTCTGGTGTTGCTGACAGCCCTTGGCATTTTTTGGCTCGTAGACGCATCACTCCAATCTCTGCCTCAGTCATCACATGGTGTTCTCCTGTGGGTGTATCTGTGTTCAGATTTCCCTTATCTTATAGGAACATTGGTATTTGAATTAGGACCCACCATAATCCAGTATGAATTCGCATTAACTTGATTATATCTGCAAAGACCCTATTTCCAAACTAGATCAGATTTACAGGTACCAGGTATTAGAACACAACACATCTTTTGGGGAGACACAATTCAATCCATAACAGTCCAACCTCTGGTCCCCCCAAATTCATGTCCTTCCCACAAGCAAAATACGTTCATCCCATCCCAACATCTCCAAAATCTTAACCCTTCTAGCACTGGATAATTTGGGGTTTTTTTCTTCTCTGTGTGGAGTACTACACTCATCAGTGGTGTGGGTTCAGGCTCACTCTTCAGTAACCTGGGTAACTTTGAATCTATACACACACACACACACACACACACACACACACACACACGTACACACACACTTTTTGTTCCCCCTGATGCTTTTCTCAGGTACAAATTGAAACACTGAATATCACAACTAGTGATTAGAAGCAGAGTCTGTGAGGAGAGAGTGGGAAGAAGCTAAAGGAGAGATAAAGTGAAAGAGAGCCCTTCTCTTCATGAAGAGTGGGATATATATGTGTGTGTATATATATATATATATATATACACTAAGTGTAGGCTATTCCCAGGTTTGCATGAGCACAACCCTTTGAACCAAAAAGTGGCACACCTGGCAATCCTAGTGGCTATTTCAAAGGGAGGTGAGCCCTCTGATATGGTCTGGACGCCACAACCTGCCACTCTGTTTAAACAGGACCTACCTCCCTCTGACATCGAGCTTTGACTCCCACTTGGGAACCCCTTGCCCTTCTGTGCTCCTTTGCCAGCAACTGCATTTGGGCTTTAGCTTTCCTTCTCATCTGCATCCTGCTCTAATGCTCTGTCCTCTGATTTGCTCCATGACTTCAGCTCCACAAAAAAGAATTTCATTGACCTCCTGAAGTCCTGCATCCTCCAGACAGACAGCCCAGTTCAAATGGCTCTTGTTGGCATGGCACCCTCTTTCTGTACCTGCTCATGCAGCCTGATAAATTCTTCTATGGATCCTGAATTAACCTATCAAGTTGGATACTAGCCTAACTATAGGCTTGTGAGAGGCATGTCTATATTCGGAAGGAGTTGAGAAGTGAAAAAACATGCTGAAAAAATCTTAACCCAGTTGAATTAAAGCATTAATTAATTTCCTTAATCGTTTAGTTCAGCACTGTCCAATATAACTTTCTGTGAAGATGGGACTTCTATTTCTGTACTGGCCAATTCAATAGCTACTAGCCACATATGATTATGGAGTACTTGAAATGTAGGTATGGGCTGAAGAGCCAAGTATCTAATTGTATTTAATTTTAATTAATGTGCATTTAAATTTAAATAGCAATATGTGGTTAGTGATTACTGGATTGGACAGCACAGATCAACTCTATTCCTTTATATTCTGTGGCAGAGCCACAGTTAAACATTCAGGAACAAATGATCGAATTGAATTCATTTGTTATGGTAAAAACTTTATAGGATCTTAAGAAGAAAAGCAAAAAAAAAAAAAAAAAAATGGTGATGAACTTGGATATCAGAGTCTAACCAAATAGCTCCAGGGCAATATGGCTGAGGTTCATTATCATTTATGTAGTGTAGGAGATTGATATGCCCATCTTTCTAGCTCCAAGCATACTTTAAGAGCTATGGAAAATTTGACAAAGGGTGAAAAATTTTGAAGCATACTCAGCTAAGTTTTCCAGAAGCCTGATGAGATCCTGGAGAAGCTGAGTATCTCAGCCTTTCCTGTTGAGTATCTCAGCCACTTGATCAAATTGCTTGACTCTCATTTTAAGCTATTGCAGCTTAAGAGATAGATTAAGGAATTATCTTGGCATTTTGAAATTGTCTCTTTTAATTTCTGAGTCCAATTTAGTGTTTTCTTCAGATAAATTACCTTATTAGTATTCGCGTGCAAAATGTTATTCAGACATTAAAACTAGAAGATGTTAAAGTTGAGGTACTGTATCTGATTGGGAGGTTATCTTGCTCCTGAACTGGAAATCCAAAGAAAGCAAAGAAAAAGAGAGTGGCTAAGCAGAGAGACATGTTATTGACTCTAGGAAGTGCTTCCATCATAAGGCCTGGGGGACAGTATTTTCTTATGCTGCACAAAGATGAACAACTTTATGGAGAATTTAATCAATTTGATTCAACTTTAAGATGTTAGGGCTTCTGAGTTCCATATGTTTCTGTGGTCATCAGGAAATCCTTGCACAGAAAAATTTTAATTAAAGATAGCTCAATCTGGAATTAGTGTAATTTACCTTCCTATCTCATGGGATGGCTCTAGAGCTGTAGACGTACAGAGCCGACAGGAAAAAGGAAATGGATGAGCTGAGAAATAATTTAATAACATTAAGACTCCAGTACCTTAATGCAATTGAAAACACACTTATATAAGCACAAAACCCTCAGTCTTTTTTCTTTCTGAATTCTCCCTCAAAGAACCAGTAATCTCCAGCGTGTATGATGTTGCATGTCTATATATTTACATAACGGCTTTTCTGTTATTTCCCCAATTTCTTTAGGATACTTGTAAATAAAATCTTCATTTTCATTAGATATGAATTAGCTCCTCTAAAATGTTAATTTGGGGCAATTTGCTTTATTAAAACAAAACACCGAGTCTGTGTGTCTATGTAGCAAATGAGACAAGTCCACTTTCTCCTTCCTCCCTCCCTCCCTTCCTTTCTTCCTTCTTTCCTTCCTTCTCTTCTTCCTTCTTATCATATTGCTTTCTGGATGTAGGTGGAAATTATAGGATTGACTGTGAAAATACACTATTTTAATATACTGGTTTTCAAAATATTTGTGAAATCTTTAAGCCTGGCTTGAATAGGATTGTTGCCTGATTTCCATGGTGAGGTGGGAATCACCCGGTTATGAAACCCTCCCCCTTCTCTGTTACCCATCTCTCATTTTTATCTCTTTAAGACAAGAATGCTTTTCCTTGCATTCCCAGATTCTCCTTTTATTTATCTTAAGTCCTCTATTTTGCATAGAGATGAGAAGATGTTTTACTGTTCATATCACTGTCACTTTCCAGAGAACTGATTTATCGTATGTGACACTAGAAAAAATAAAACACTAATTTATATTCATGAAGTTCTCATTTGTGCTTTCTAAACAGATATAATACAATCCGTCTAACCTCTCCAGGACTTTCTATAGCTCTGTTGTTTTGTGACATTTTCAGTCCCATATAAGCAGGAGAAAAAATAGTATACGAAGGGTAAAAATATTACAAATAAAATTGAATCAAATATTTTTCAAATAATGAAAATTAGAAGAAATTACTAACCGAGTTTTTAGTTCCTAATTTAACTTTATATACACGAGAAGATGGGAAGATGGAACAAAATTTTGACCTGAAATTTGAGGATTATCACAATATGTCTTTCATGTGCAAGGGAATATCTATATTGACAAACAGCAAACAAAAACCAAAAGACACCCATCAGTAATAACTGGGCACATTCAACTAGGGAAACCTGTGTCAAGAACTCCCCTGTGAACTTACAATGTGCCAAATCTTTTCTTTTTTCTTAGATATCCTGTAAAATTTTACCATAAAATATATCTTAATCAAGCAAAAAATAATATTCATCTTTTTAAGATTTGTTCTTATAATTAGTGTCATAATATTCAAGATCTCCCAGTGAAGGCAGATTAGATCACATAGTTTTAAGTCTCAGTTTAAAGATCACTTTCTTAGGACAAGTTCCCAGATTTGTCTAGGTTCCCCTGACATGTACTTTTGCAGCCCTCTTTAGTTCCCTCATAGAACTTTGTACAATTGCAGTGTAGGTAATTATTTTGCAAATATTTGTTTCATGACTGCTCAAAATTAGACTAATCTCCATGATGGAGACACTGCATTGGTTCTCTTCCCCACTGTACACCCAGGGCTGAACATATACTCTGCTATGTATACTGTACTTGTTGAAAAAACACTTTGAATTAATGAGTTATGATTTTTACAATCATCTTTAATGTATTTAAAGCACTTAACATTTGCATAAGGATAAAGGGATTGCTCCCTGTGAAGGGAACTGGCTTTGGGGTAAATGTACTAAGCTGGCTCAGCACATCACAGCATTGGATTCTGTCAAGGGCCCAGAGATGTGTTCCTTTGTATTTGCAATTATATTCTGGAAATAAAAACAGTGAGTAATGTGTGGATAAAGTATTTGTGTGATGAGGGCACAATTAGGCTTACTCCAGAACTAAGCGAATTCTCTTTTCCAGCAGAAGGTCAAAGCCGAGGAAAATAAACTGCTGTCTCACATGCAGATGAGAGCAGGAGATGGAGCTCACCAGGAGCTGAGCAGGCACAGGAGGCTCCAGAGCTGGAATCCAGCACTGATCAATTTCCTGTCTCAGCTAGGCAGAACCTAATACATTAAAATAGAGTCAGAAACTTTTGTAAAGGGTGTTTGGAAAACAGATTGTTGGTAAACATGCCAACTGAGTGGTTGTTGAGTCTGGTCTTTTGGAGTGTTGAATGCTGGCTCTCTTAAAATGCCGCTGAAAAGCCTGGAGGATCAGGCAAATCTAAGTTTACTGTTCACGAAGTCAAGGAGAAGGGAGGGCAAAACTCAGGATATTTTTGAGGCTTTGGCATCTGGTATAAGGGTTCAGATTGGGTAAGAACCATGACATGATGATGAATAATGCTGTAATGAACATGAAAGTACAGATATCCAAGGTATGGAAACAATCTAATTGTCTGTCAATGGATGAATGGATCAAGAAAATGTGGTGTGTGTGTGTGTGTGTGCGTGCGTGTGTGGGTGTATAAAATGGATTATTATATATGTGTGTGTGTGTGTGTGTGTGTATATATATATATATATATATATATATATATATATATATAATGGATTATTATTCAGCCCTTAAAAAGAAGACAATCTTGCCATTTGTGACAATAGGGATGAAACTTGAGGGCATTATACTAAGTGAAACAAGCCAGACAGAGAAAGACAAATACTGCATGGAATCAGATGTATGGAATTTTTTTGAAAAGCTGAACTGATAGAAACAGAGCAGAAAATTAATTGCCGGGGTGGAACTAGGGAGAGGGAAAGATAGGAACGGTTGATACAAGGATACAAACTTTCAGTTATAGGATGAATAAGGTCTGAGGATCTAACTTACAGCATGGTGACTGTAGTTGATAACACTGTATTCTATAGCTGAAATTTACTAAGAGACTAGAACTTAAATATTCTCACCAAAAAAAGTGGCGGGTCAGTATGTGAGGTGATGGATGTGTTAATCAACTCGATGCAGGAATCATTTCAAAACGTATATGCGTATCAGGTCATCACATTGTACACTAAGTAGCTTACTATTTTATTTGTCAGTTGTACCTAAGTAAAGTTAAAAATTAAAATAAAATAAAATTGGTGGGTACAGCAAGGCAAGGGTTTTATGGAGAGGCTTCCAAGAGCCTTGGAGAGTAAACAGTCATTTGATGCTACCTCTTGAAAAGCCGGACAGTCTGACATTAGGTGAAATGGGATTTTGGAGAAGTTTCCAAAGTAAACAATGATGTTATCTGCAACTTTTATGTTCCTGGGCAGGGGTTTCCTGGAATGGTAAAGTTCTGGTGATGAAGACAGTGGAATAGTTAGGTCCTGTTAAAAGTGGATGGCGACCTGCCTGGATGGGGATGGTTTCAGGTCTCTGTACTCTTCTTGCTTTACAACCTTCTTCTGTTTTAGCAAAAGGAGATCCATCATAGGAGCACTGGGGAAATAATGGTTACCTTAGCACAGAATTGTGAAAGTCAGCAGTGGGAAAGGGCTATGATATCTTTCAACCGACCTACTCTATCATGAGCAAGACTTATTCCTTAACTTCTACTTCAGAGTGGCTATTAGAGCTCATAAATTTAAATCCTCTCACTCCAGGATTTCTAATGAAATAAATGTAAAGCAATAAATAGACACCAGAGCAGGAAAAGAGGGGGAAATGGCAGATGCTACATTTACTTATTTAATTCATGTGCTTAGGGACTTCCAGAAATATTTGGTGGGGGAAATTATTTGCAGTGGGAATAGATAACGTAAATTTATAAGGTTAGTTATTAATGCATTATGCACAATACAATAATAGTGTAAGCAGTATAATATTTCTGATAGGTATGTGGGGAAATGCTATTAAGTGGACCAGCTATCATTTGTATTGTCTTATTATATGCTTGGTTAAAAATGGCCATTCTCATAATCGAATGAATACCAGATGAAGTGAATGTTGTGATTCAATTTTAACACATGAAAAATGTTTCTAATAAAATACTTATTTAATTTTTTTGGAAAAAAATATTACAACTTGACAAAATGCCTTAAAATGCTAAGTAGAATTCTAGAAAGAAAGTCAATATGTCAAAGACCCTTCATGGAATGGAAGTCTAGCAAATCCTCCTGCCCTGGCTGAGCAGACAAGAACACACGTTCAAACTCGAATGGTTACAAAGAGCTACATGAACACACACCTGACCAACAGGGGTCAGATGATAGCAACAGCACCTTCATCGTTTTAAGGGATGTAGAGAGAATTGGACTGATTGGGATATCGGTGTGTTCCTTCTCTTGGCCCTAATAGGATCCCTCTGCTTCCCCAAAGGCTTCCCTCTGAGGTGATGGTGGTGAATCCATGTAAAGCAGAAGTTACAAACTCACATGCCCACAGGGAACAGGAATTCAGTGTAAGACAGTGAAGTTGGTCAGAGTAAGATGATGGGGAGCGCTAGGCAGTGGTAACTGCTGACCTGGAAGGCGCAGCTTCTCCTCACATCTAGTCAGTTGCTACCATGCAGGAATACATGTCCAGTGTATCAGCGTTTCAGTGTTTCAAGACATGCTGGCAATATAGATTTTTATATAGTAGTTTTCTATGTATAAAGCACATTTTAATGGCTAAAAATATCCCACACATTTGCAGGTTGAACTTTGCCTGTGAGCCACATCTTTTTTTTTAATAGCTGAATTCTAAAGACATAACAGCCAATATATAATCCAATGTGTCCCTTGCCCCTCTCGTTGTGTCAGATAGGAATCCAATGATGCCTTTTAATTTGAGGGGAAAATTCCCACCCTACCCAGAGCATCCTTTACTGCCTATAACAGGATCTGAATTTCCATTGTTAGTGGCACATTATTCTTTTAGGACAGAGGGACCTTTAGTTCCCTGTTAAATACTAAAATATCTCTGGTTATCACCTTACTGAGATAATATAATAAATCTAATTGACTAGAAAATTTTGCTGAAACTGATTAACTAATAGATGAAGAGAAGAAAGCAAAGCTTTGGGGAAGTGGTTCTACTGTGTAAAAAAAATCGTTTGTTCAAAATGCAGATCCCCCGGCTGCAGCCCTAGAGATTCAAATTCTTAGGATCTGGGGGAGAGGCCAAACCACCTGTCCAGCAAACACTCCTGGGTGAGCCTCATGTGGGTATTTTTTTTTAAGAAATAAACAAAACCAAAAACCTAAGCAGTAGTTCTCAAACTTCAGTATGCAATGGAATCCCGTGGAGGACTTGTGATAACACCGCACGCCCAGAGCTTCTGGTTTAGTAGGTTTGGGTGGGGCCTGAGAACGTGCATTTCTAGTATATTCCCAGGTGATACTGATGTTGCTGGTCCCGGGACCACACTGCACGCAGACAGGTTGTCTGGAGTGAGCCAGGGAGGCCCTAGAAGGAGTACACAGGAGCAGAAAGTGAGGATGCGAGAGGCTGGAACAGCTTCGTCAGCCTCATAACGTCATGGCCTTGGATCTGGTACTGGAGCCGGAGCTTACCTGAGTTGCAGACTGTGCATTTGGTTCATTCACTCATCAAATATTTATTGATATTTGCCATGTGCCGGATACCATGCCAGCCATAGGACCATAAACTCATTAGATTATTAAATCCGTAATTAATTAATTCAACACATCTTTTGGGGGGCATCTACCATTATCCAGGCCGTGGGCTAGCAGCTAATAAGAGGTAGGTCTCAGCTTCCAATGAATCAGGAGCCCAGAACGCTTGGCTTCTCTGCTGTCCTTCATGCTCTGAAGAGGGCTGAGAAAATGCTGGTTCTTTCTGGGTGAGCAAAACAGAGCACGGCAGAGCTGGTTTGTGTGTGATCCCGCAGGAACGATGTTCTACTAGGATGCCTGAAGCTCCGAGCGGGAGGCTTTTCCGTCTGAGCGGTGCTGACGGCTGTGGTCCTGCCGGCCCAGAGGGCACAGTGAGCACTTCCCCGTCACGAGCAACGAGGCTTCCCACGGCCACCCCTGTGCTTGGCAGCAGGACCCCCGACACACTTTTTCTAGAAATGGTGCGTGGCCAGTGGAGATAAAATGCACGCGAGACAGGCTGTCAAGAGCTGCCCCCATGCCACCTTCCTGCACTGTTTCCTCGAACACATGCCGGCCGCCCCACAGGAGGCCTGGCCTTCTCTGTGTCTGCAGACAGTGGGTAATAGAGGGCATAAGGGCTGAGAAGCACAAATATTTCTGAAGTCCTAGAGGCTGCCCCATATTACGCCTGAAGACAAATAGTTCACTGTTTAAGTGTAGAAGCCAGGGCAGGAGACCTGGGAGTCTCGTGGTAACACTCCGTTGGCGCTCCTGGGAGTCAGACCTCTTTGTACAAACGTGGTACAATGATACTGACGGCAGAAGGGCACTCTTGATCTAGCCCGTTTCATTTTCTCCTTAGTTTTTTTGAGTCTAGTCATTTTTACAAAGCCTAGAAAGTCAAATTCTTATCCAGGGAACAAATATCAAAAGTATTGAATGTGTTTAACTGGATTGGTCACTTTGGCTCCAAAATATAGATCATTTCCTTGAGATATCATTGTGGATTTTAATATTATATTAATCTTTCAAATCACAAGTGTTTAGTTTGCCATACTTGAAAACTCCCTGAGGGCAGGAAGTGGCTAGTCTAGCTCTCTCCCTCTCTCTCCAGGACTCTCACAAGGTGGATCCCGGATGCATGTTTGTTGAATATACGCATGATAGAATGAAAACAGGAATGAATATTGCAGAGTATCAAGGAAGCAGGCTCAGGGGAGTGTGGTGATGTCTTTGAGGTTTTCTTGCTACACAAGCATGTGAGAACCTGGCTTGCCTTGCAGGGCGGTCTTCACCACGCTCCCCCATGTCAGAACCCTGCTGACCTTTACTGATAAGTATAGACAGACGCTTGCTCTCTGTTACTGAAGTTGAGATTATTTGAGTTCAAGGAAAAGTGAGCCCTATTCAGAATAGTAAATGTTTTAATATAAGTTGAAATTAAAAATAATTTATTTGGAAGGTCATTTTTCCCCCCTCTGAGGGACAAATGTAAGGGGAAAAGTTGATAGAAAAGTTAATTTATAATCCTATACTCAGGTAAAGATTCTCATAAAAACTCCAAACCCCATTAAAGATGTTTCAGGGAAACACATGGACACCTTTTACTACAGACAGTTTAATTAACTTGATACATTCAATTCACCTGTAGGTGGTAAAATCTCTGTTAGAGTGGAAGGAGGAATAGTTTCCATATTTGCTCAGGAAACTATTTAAACTTAGAATGTTTATCCTTATGGCTGGATAATAAGGATTGTTTGACACTAGTGAATATAAAAATGGGTGTAGTTCTAATAATTCTCTGTGTTTATCTCCTACGTGCTGTCTCTCTATTTACAGACCACTCAGGCCTCAAACTCTCAGGGCATCATCTAGTTCTACTGGTTACACCTCTGAAATGTCTCCCGACTCTGTTCCTCTTTTCCATTTCCTTTGGCCAAATTTACATGCTCACCATCTCCCTTCTTCTCTTTCACGCTACTGTTAGCTCTCATTTTGCAACACAAGACAGGTTATGTCCTTTCCCCAAACCCTAAAATAGCTCTCAGCGGGACAGAGTGACGTCCTAACCTGACAGCAAAGTGTTCGGGGTCCTCTACAGCCTTGCTCTGCACTATTCCATCCAGACTCATCTCTCACCACCCACCTCCACGCAAACCCTGTTCCAGCCCTGTTCCAGCTGCCGCCATGCTCAGCTACCCAAGGTCCCTCTTCAGATGATAAACAAGAAAGATAGTAACATGCAGCTATTAAGAACAGGAGCTCTAATAAATGGAACATACCTTTAAAAATTGTGAATCACTATGTTGTACACCTAAAACTTATACAATATTGTACATCAACTACACCTCAATAAAAATAAATTAATTAATTTAAAGAATAAGTATTACTATAACAACAACAACCAAAAACACTCCAGGAGCTCTGGAGGTACACTGCCTGGGTTCAAAAGCCAGCTCTGCCATGAACTTGGTGACCCTGAGTAAATTACATCTTACTTCTCTGGGTCTCAGTTTCCTCATCTGTGAAACAAGTAATGATAGAACCTGCCTTGCACAGTTATCGAGAGTTTAACATGGGAGGACACGTGTAGTGTGCTCAGAACAGAGCATGTTGGTCCCCATTGTCAACTTTCACGTTGCTGCTGGTGATCTCCTCTCGGTTCCCACTGGGATCACACTCACCTTGCTGCCAACTGTTTCTTTACTTACCACTTTGGAAACCAACAGCAAGAACCGTTGATTTTTCTGGATTCCTGCAGCACTTTGGTTGTCCTTACTTTCTTGTGCCTTGAGTTGCCGTGAGGTGTTTTGCTATCTTCGTATCCCCACCAGATGATGAAATCCTTGAGAGCAGGAACCTTTTATGAACATCTTTCCATCCGCTGCGCCAGCAGAGTGCTTAGCACCTGGAAAATGCTCATTAAACAGCTGGCAAAACAGAAGACACTTCTCCGTGAGACATTCAAAGCAATTTATGTCTGAGTGCACACATCCAGGAAAATAATCTGATTTGAGACTACTACTTATTTACCGTATGTAAAAACTAATATCATCCATTTGACAAATATTTATTGAGTATTTACTATTACCAGTCACCGTTCTAGGCACTGGGGAGACAGCAATTTAGAAAATAGTTTAAAAAACAATTAAAAAAAATTCCTGTCCTCAAGGGGCTTCTATTCTAGTGGATGGAAACAGTTAAGAAATAAGATTAAGAAGATGGTAAGTGCTATGGGTAAAAAGAAAGCAGGGAAGAAAGATAGATGAAAGATTGTTATTCTACATGTGGGTGGTCCAGGTAGACTTTATTGAGAGGGTGACATCTGAGCAAAGACCTGAGGGAAACTTGCAGCGCCAGGGGAAGAGATTCCCAGGCAGAGGGAAGGGGCAGTGCCAAGGCTATGAGGTAAAGCTTGCCTGGGGAGCTTATGGACCCAGAATGAGACCCGTATGGCTGGAAAAGTGTGACCCCAGGAAGGAGTGGTAGGGGTCAGGTCAGAGGTGACTGGAGCTGGAGCTTATAGCACCTGCGGGGCTCGTGCTGTTTGAGTGTATGGCTCTCTCCCCCATCCTCACCCCATCACAGGCTACCCTCAACATCAGTCTTCCTCTCCATCAAGAATAAAAAAAACCTTTGGGGCCCAGTTCATAGTCTGCATCTCCTCCCCACCTTTTGAACATTAGTTCTAGATGTTTTCAACACCCAGGTAGACAAAACATCCAATGATGCAGCAATACAATTCCCGGTCCACTTGCCCCAGGTGATCTTTACCTCTTCTCCAATCAGCTACTCTCAACCTGGACCATACCGTCACTGGGAAACTGCCTCATTAGACATTCTTCCTGTCCAATATACCACCTTTCTAGCCTCCTCTCCACCGGAGCTGTCTTCGGTATCTTACAGACCTCCAAGCTGCTGGTGCTGCCACTTTCTCTCATTCCACCTGTTCCTCTGGAATGTGTTTAAGGTCTGTTCAGGCCAGACCCAAACGCCATCATCTCAGTTCTTTTCGTACTTCCATTCTCAATTTATTGGCACTCAATCCTTCTGCTGTCTCTGTCCTCCGAAATTCCAATCCTATGTTAAATGCTGTAAATCCACCTTCCTCATTCTTTATAGCAGAATTCCTCAGTTTTTCTGGAAAACAAAACAGCACACCTAACCATGCCAAGGAATACCCCTCCAAATTTGTGGTCCCTCAACTTGAGTGGATCATTAAACCTGCCCATTGATCTTTTATTTCTCCTTCTTCAGTTCTTATTTCTCTGCAGTACTTCTACTAAGAGGAATTGTGGTGAACAAAGTTCCTTTCATACATGTATATATGGAAATCTCTGTGACTTTGATATGTATCTCATCTACTAATGTTTGACATAAGGGATGGACGTAAGTGCTTTGATGTTGAATTAAATGTCACATGATGCTTTCCTTTCTCTTACCTGAATTTGTTTGGAATGGTCATTTATAGGCATTCATGCCCAAATTCTGATGGTGCTACACACTCATGATATCAATATAAGATTCTGTATGGCATATCAACCCTCAGATTCTGTTAAACTTTCTTTGAAAATCCACATCCTTTGGAAAAGAAGTCCTGGCACTAGCAACTCGTTTTGTTTGTTTGTTTGTATGTTTTTATTTTACTTTTATCAGAGCTCCCACTGGGCTGTTATTCCCTGATATGTTTATGAGCCATTTAGTAGATGACCTTTCTTTCTACCTTCCTGAGAAAATTGAAGTCATTGGGCATAACGTATATTATTCAACTGTCTGATTTTATTAACAAATCTATCTACACCCGTTCATTCTTCCCTCATTTCCAACAGTCTTAGTGGATTAGATACTCCTCTTCCTTTTCAAGGTCAACCCATTCCTCTGCATCCTTAACTCCACCCACGACCGTCTCCTTCTGATGCTTCACTACTCCAGTTATTCCTCCTCATTTCCTTTCAACTTGATTCTATGCATTAAACCATAAACCTGCTCAGATCCAGGTAATCTTTTCCCAACCAAAACCACAATCTCCTTCCAAAACTCTTGACTTTGAACCCCATCTAGCAATTTGCCAATCTTTTTGTCCATTTCTTATCAAATTTTTAGAAAGTAACTCCATCTGATGATTTCACTTCTTTCCCTTCCGTTCACTCAGCTAACAATTGCAACTTGCCTTCTGTCCCCACCAATCTACTAATTTCACCGAGTTGCCAACGATGACACAATTTCCAAATGAGATGGTGTGTTTTTTATAATTTTATCTAATTGGGCCATTCATCTGCCTCTGTTGTTGCTGATCCCTACCTAATTAAATCTCTTTCATCTTGGCTTCCATATGACCCCCCTCTTTTAGTTTTCTGTGAACTTCCAGTATCAATCCTGACCTGTATGGGTTTGGTGTGCTCCTCTGCCTTGACCTGTCCCTAAAATGGCCCTTTCCCCAGGCTCTGTCATTGCCCACTGCCCTTGTAATCCTGCTATTTCTACCCTTCAAAAGTCCAACCCTATATTTTATGTGCAAGGTTCTCTCTTTCTTACTCGCCCAGAGATATCTCCCCAAACGTTTGGTTTTCACCTACTGCTAATATGCTGAAGACCCTCAAATCTCTGTCCAGCTCAAATCTCTCTACAAGCTCCAAAATCTTAAGGATAGCAACACATTGAATATTTCACGCCAGGGTCCCACCGTCACTTCCATTTGGCCTGAAACTGCATTCAGTTCTTCCCAGATCTGCTTCTACTCTTGCTTTTTCTGTCTCCACAGGGAACAAGGATCCATTCCCCTAATATTTCATGCTAATATTCTGAGAGTTATTTTTAAATTTTTTCTGTACCTCTTCTTCATTGCAAATCAATGTTGCAAGTTTTATTTCCTAAACATTTCCCAAATCATAAATGTTCCCTTTTCCCGGCATCTCTGCCACCACCACCCCCAGTTAAGTAAGGCCCTTTTTCTCACTTGCCTATTATATTTCAGCAGTTTCCCAACAAGATTTCTAGACTTTCCAGTCTTTCTTTCTCAAATTATTCAGTACATGCTGAAGTCATGTTTCTACAATATAAGCATGACATTTTATTTATCTTTTAATCCTCGCTGTCTCTCCATCTCATGTCTTATCACCCCTTTCCTCACAGCACTCCTCTTCTATGCCGTGATGTCTCTTGTCTCAGGCGTTTTGTTCAGACTCGCTGATATTAAATGCTTTCTCACCCATCATTTCCCAATTAGCGAGCCACCCAGGAAAAGTCAAGTGCTTCCTGTTTTTTAAAATTCAGATCAAGTGTCACCATCTCCAAGACACTCTCTCTGATACATCCTTTCTACCCATGTCTAGTTTAGGCACTCCATTCCTGTATCCTCCTGGAACCCTGAACTTACCTCTTAGCACACTTTATTACGGTTGTCTGTTTACACAGCCATCTCTCCCACTAGATTTGAGTACTTGAGGGCAGAAACTTCTCTACATACCTGTGTATTTCTAATGACTAGGACAGGCCTTGGCACATAGTTTACACTTAATCATGTAGTTGAACAAATATGAAAGAATGGTTTAAAATAAAACATGAAATGGATATCTCAGAGTTGAACTGAACACTGGGCCAGTATAATCTTTTCACTTCTCTTCCTTATTCTCCTGAATGTAGAATGGGGCTAATAATAGTGAGTATCTTATATGATTTTTGTGAGGATTAAATGAGATAATATTTCGTAAAGCACTTGGCATAGTGCCTGACATAGTAATTGCTCACTAAATGTTTTAATATAATACTGACAATCAGCTCTATTATTTCTACTATTACTGTTGTTTAAACATCATCAGGAGAGCACTGTGTGAAGTCTGTTCTTTTCACCACCACTATTATTAGCTTTAACAGTGAGGAAATTGACCTTATGGTGGCTCATTTTCTCAATAAATGAGCTCAAGGGTCATGCTGGCTTTATTACTATTTTTTAATTACAAAGCTATTTTACTTTATTTTCCAATTGGAAAACAAAATGCAAGGAACATCTAAAAATTGCTTGTTAGCCCCACTATCCAACTACAGCTGCTGTGGATGTACGTAGCGTTCTCCTGAGAGCCCCTTTCCTAGACACACACAGTTGGGGGTTGTTGTTAGCGATGGAGGTGTCCCTGACGCTAGGTCTGCAAGGAGCATAGGTGCTAACGAAGTGCAGATGTGAAAGATCTGCAAGGTTTAACCTGAGTCTGGGGCTGAACAAAAGCCCCAAATGAAGACAAAAGTAAGACCCTCTATTAGTGTCAAATCCTGCAGGGGACACAGAAACATTTTTTTGTCTATTGAAAAACTCCAAGACTTAGGGTTGGTGATGCCTGTAAATGCAGATGATAACTTTGTTGACTCCCCTGATCCGAGGGGGTGTGTTCCAAGACCCCCAGTGGATGCCTGAAACCATGGATAGTACCAAACCCTATAACACTATGTTTTTCCTATACATACATACCATGTTTTTCCTATATATACATACCTATGATAAAGTTTAATTTATAAATTAGGCACAGTAGGAGATTAACAACAATAACTAATAATAAAATATCATGTAATAAAAGTTACGTGAATGTGGTCCTCTGTCTCAAAATATCTTATTGTAAAAATGTAATGCCTTTTCCATTTTAACTAAGCGATTATCATGAACCGTGACCATAACTTTTGCAGTGTGAGGTGCGACAGCAAAACTAGTACAGATTTCTTTTCCTTCTTCACAATTTCATGGATAGAAGATCTGTTCTTACCATAAATCTTAGCAACCTCAGCATATGATTTTTTTCTTTCCTTATTTTTTTCCCTCACTAATTTTATTTTACTTATGTTTTACATCTTTATTGGAGTATAACTGCTTTACAATGTTGTGTTAGTTGCTGCTGTATAACAAAGTGAATCTGCTATATGTATACATATATCCCCATATCCCCTCCCTCTTGTGTCTCCCTCCCACCCTCCCTATCCCACCCTTCTAGGTGGTCACAAAGCACCGAGCTGATCTTCCTGTGCTATGCGGCTGCTTCCCACTAGCTATCTGTTTTACATTTGGTAGTGTATGTATGTCCATGCCACTCTCTTACTTCGGAGAACTTTCACCTTTTCACTTAAATGAAGCACTTTAGGGCTTCCCTGGTGGCGCAGTGGTTGAGAGTCTGCCTGCCAACGCAGGGGACACGGGTTCGAGCCCTGGTCTGGGAAGATCCCACATGCCACGGAGCAACTAGGCCCGTGAGCCACAATTACTGAGCCTGCGCATCTGGAGCCTGTGCTCCGCAACAAGAGAGGCCGCGATAGTGAGAGGCCCGCGCACTGCGATGAAGAGTGGCCCCCACTTGCCGCAACTAGAGAAAGCCCTCGCACAGAAACGAAGACCCAACACAGCCAAAAATAAATAAATAAGTAAATAAAAAAAAAAAATGAAGCACTTTATTGCCAGCATCATCGCTTTTGCACTTTGGGGCCATTATTAAGTATAAGGGTTACTTGAACACAGGCACTGAGATACCAGCACAGTGGATCGGATAACTGGGCTGCTGCTAAGTGACTAACTGGAGGGATAAGCTGGACAAAGGGATGGTTCACCTCCCAGGCTGGATGGTGCAGGATGGCGCCGGATTTTATCACGCTACTCAGAATGGTGCTCAATTTAAAACTTATGAATTGTTTATTTCTGAAACTTTCCATTTAATATTTGCAGACCACAGTTGACTGCAGGTAACTGAAACATTGGAAAATGAAACCATGGTTAAGCCGGGACTACTGTACTTGCTCAGCTAATAAGGATTTCAGCAACATCTAACTTTCAAAATACTTTGTTTCCTTATGTTATGATTTCTCACCACATTACAGTTATTGTTTTATCAACAGCCATTTATTGTTGCCCTCTGGCAGTGAACACATGTCACCTTAAATAGACTTGTCAAAAGTCACCATTTATTTAACAGCAGATATTAAACAATAGTGGTAGATGTTATTTTATTGATCCATGCTAAGACTAAAATTGAAAAAAAAGGTCATTCATTTGTTCAGTCTTTAATTAATTCAGCAGTTATCAGTTGCCTGACTTTTATATTCCAGGCATAGCCCTTGGCTGTAGTTAAACTGAGATGAACGCAACTGACATGGTTAATGTCTTTAAGGTGCTCCGGCACAGGCAAGGTAGTGATAGTAAACAAGGAGACAATCAAATAAATATAAAACTTAGGATTATGATAAACGCATTGAAAGGAAGAGCACACATCACTGAAACTGAATATTAGGGTTGGAGAGAATGGGGTGGGGGGTTACTTTCTAGTAGTGAGGGAAGAACCTCCCTGAGGAGGCAGTATTTTAGTTGAGACCAAATGGGATATAAGGGCCAACCAGGCAGCAAATGGGGACAAAAGCCTTCTGGCCTGGTGGCTAGGAAGAGCTTGCTTCCTTGCTTCCTGGGGCACTGAAAGAAGACCAGTGTGGCTGGAGTGGGAGGTGAGCAAAGAAGTGAGAAGCCCAGATGAGGACAGACAGGCCAGGCCTGGTCACACAGGGCCTCGTAGGCTGTGTTGAAGAGTTTGAGTGTAACCAGATCCTAACCTGCTGGGGTATGAACAGAGTCTAACTGACCTGGGGAAAGGAAACCCTCCAGCCAGTTTTCATCATCCTGTCCCACTTACGGGGAGAGGAAAAAAAACAGAAGCACTTGTGAAGTTCACAGTTCAGAGGCACAGGCTCACTAGAAGACTAAGACCTAATCATAGGACTATAGAATGCTTCCTCTCCCTCCACACTCACTACTATATTACTAAAGGTCTATTTATAGCAGTTGCTTTTACTCAGTACATCATGTCTGGCTATCAAGAAAAATTTACAAAAAAGGCAAAAAACAAACAAAAAAACCACAACCAACTTCCGCCATGAACCCTATTTGAAGAAAGAGCAAGCATCAGAACCAGATATGGCAGGGATGTTGGAATTAGCAGACCAAGAATTTAAAACAGCTATGATTAATATATTGATACTAAGGACTCTAATGGATAAAGTAGACAACATGCAAGAACAGATGGGTGATGTAAGAATTGAAAAAAAAGACATTCATTCATTAATTCTTTAATTACTTCAACAGTTATCTAATGGAAATCCTAAGGAAAACAAAAACAAAAAGAAATGCTAGAGATAGGAGTCTGAGTGTCTCCAGACCTACTTCCAAGCTTGTGCCTTCCCCACTAGATGCTCTGCTCTAGATGATGGCTGCCATCGTTATCTGTCCAACACACTTGTGCATAATGTTACCTTGGTGCCTTAGTGCAAACTCATGTTCCTCCTGCCAGGAATGGAAATAGTATCAACTTGAATTAGAATGTCTGCTCAGAGACCTACAAGCAATATAATCCTGGGCAAGGTTTGAAACCCTGCTGCACTTCATATCTTATAAAATTATGAAAAGGTACATCTCAACGTTTCAATGTGAGAAATAAATGAAATACTATATGTAAAATCCCCTCGCATGGGGCCTGATGAAAACCAGCTACTCAAGTTAGTTTTCCTGTATCTTTCCATCTATTGAATTTCTACCATTCTATTCCAGTGCTCTTTTTTTTTTTTTTTAATTTATTTATTTATTTTTGGCTGTGTTGGGTCTTCGTTTCTGGGCGAGGGCTTTCTCTAGGTGCGGCAAGCAGGGGCCACTCTTCATCGCGGTGCGCGGGCCTCTCACTATCGTGGCCTCTCTTGTTGCGGAGCACAGGCTCCAGACGTGCAGGCTCAGTAGTTGTGGCTCACGGGCCTAGTTGCTCCGCAGCATGTGGGATCTTCCCAGACCAGGGCTCGAACCCGTGTCCCCTGCATTAGCAGGCAGATTCTCAACCACTGCGCCATCAGGGAAGCCCTCCATTGCTCTTTTTAAGCCACCAAAGAATTTTGTTTCTGTACCACCTATGTTTCCTAATCTAATAATTCACTGTAGGTTTGTTCTTTATGTGTGTTATGTCTTACCTCTCCCAATAGATTAGGGTAGAGACCATGCTCAAACCTCATAGTGACGAGTAGCAATGGATACAAAGGTGACGTCCAGCAAGTCTGTTGTGTTTGTAAAATTATCTTGACTGGCAAAACCATGGAGGTTGCAGGTAACAAAAAGGACAATGAAGATGGATTCCATGATTACAAGGAAGTTAAGGAAACCTGCAGAAGGAACTTGGAGTGAAGAGGAGAAAATGCCATTATAAGATGGAGAAAGAGTACTTTAAATAATGATGGATAATTTAGAGATACCTGTGGTTATGCCTATAAGCCCAAACTATGTCGTGAACGCAGTGGTGAATTAAAACTGATTATTTGGACTCCCCATTAACTAATGCATTCAACAAACATTTATTTACTGTTTACTATTGCTCATATTATGTCTTAGGCTGGTACTAGATATTGGTAAAATATCTGGACTGAGTATCTTAATTCTGGACAGAGTGAATATTGATGTTTGGTCCAGCTATATCTGTGGGTGATTTTAACGTAGTGAGTTGAGGCAAAGATCTTAAATTGTATTTTTCTGTATTAAATATTTAACACATTAAATATTTAATTAACATAGGCTATCTAATATATTTGGTTTTTGTACACATTAAATTGTACATATTAAATTAAATCTTGTATCATTAAATTAAGCAATAAAATTTTCAATTACCAAACATGACAATATATATGCTTTTAAAAGTAAAAGAAAAATGGTATTTTCAAAACATTTTCTTTGAACATTACCTTCCGGGATACTTTTGCTGACAGTCTTGAGGAATTTTGATACGGCAATGCAAACATATAATTCCTAAAATACAAATAATGTGTTCCCAAGTCCCTATGTAGAAAAGAGATCAGCAGAGTTGTTATTTCAAAATCCTATTTTTAAGATAATTTTTAAAGTATGTTTATCTCTTTCCTTATCAGTTTTTTTCTACCTTCATGTTTAACTTTTCTTTCAATGTTTTAAAAGGTAAACATTTTAAAGGCAGAGTTATTTATAAAATAGAATAAACCCTTGAACATTCTTATGTTCCACTTTTTGGTTTGTCTATGCCCTTAGTCTCCCAGAAAAATATTTCTTTATTCCTTACCATAAGCAAAGTTCCCAGATGTATAATCATTTGATTTAGAGATTCTGCATTAATAGGTTTGTTCATCTAAACAGAAGAAAGTCCTTTGGTATATTAGCCAGGGTATTTCTCCAAGGTACTTAAATTTATCTGCAACTCTGTGGTCCAAGTTCCAAGAGATGTCTGTAATTAGATGTAATTACGTGTCATATTGATCAAACTGTGTGGCATATCAGGTTACAGTTCTGCTACCATCCTCCCTGTACCTCGTCCACGTTCTCTTCCCGCCTCCCACTTAGAGCCTCCCTTATCATCCCCACCAAGAAAATGTCTCTAAATTACATCTTATTTCTAAAACTGTCCGGGAAGCAGCTCCCTCGAGAACCTGTAATCAAGCGTGATAACAGGGATACAACATTGTTATAATGTTCATTTTCCCCTGAGGAGCATGTCTTTAATTTCCAACCTTAAGTCTTTATTTAAAACCCCCTCACGGGCTTCCCTGGTGGAGCAGTGGTTAAGAATCCGCCTGCCAATGCAGAGGACACGGGTTCGATTCCTGGCCCGGGAAGATCCTACATGCCGCGGAGCAACTAAGCCCGTGCGCCACAACTACTGAGCCTGCGCTCTAGAGCCCGCGAGCCACAACTCCTGAAGCCCGCGTGCCTAGAGCCTGTGCTCCGCAACAAGAGAAGCCACTGCAATGAGAAGCCCATGAACCGCAACGAAGAGTAGCCCCCGCTCGCTGCAACTACAGAGAGCCCGCGCGCAGCAACGAAGACCCCAAACAGCCAAAAACAAATAAAATAAATAAAATTTTAAAATAAATAAATAAATAAAAATAAAACCCCCTCAGAAAAGGTAGCTGCCGTCGACTGGAGAGTCTTGTTCTGAAGGAGCTTCCTCTGTTTTTGTATTTGCGTTATAACTCAGTGTCCGATACAATTTTTCTGATTTGTTTTTTTCTTGCAGTTCCGTGGGTTGTAACAACCAGAATAATAGTATGGTTTCTCATGAATGTCAAAGGCACACTTGCTGGCCTCTTTTTCCAGAATATGCTTAAAAATAAAAGGTTTACTCTCTGGCCCAGGCAGACTCTGGGTGGAATGAGGTCCAGGCAGATGTCCTGGGGTGACTGTCTATGAAAATTTCTTTCCATTCTGCACTCAACGTCCTGGAATTCTTCAGAGGCCTCCTCCTAAGGGATTAGGTGTGGGCAAGTGTACTAGAAAGTCTAGCTGTCATTTTCCTCTTCTTTTTTTTTAAACAAATTTGCTTTTTATTTCCGTTTTCTAACATTGCAGTTGGAAATTTCCTTGCAGATTATTTTGAGCTGCTTAAATGAACCACTTGATGAATAATATCAATAGTAATTTGTTTGTTTGTTAACCCAGTTAGTATCAAATTTACAACCCCCCTTCCCCCTGCTCTAATTCAGTGAGCTTTCCTTAGTTTTACTGAACAGACCCAATTTGGTGGCTTTCCAGTATCACACTGAAGGATGGGCAGATATGCTGTTGCCATGGAAAAAAGGTAATTGCTCAGAGGTTTCCTCTTGCATGGGTAATACTGGACTAACTGCAGTACAGTTTCTCATTTATTACAAAACATTTACAAGGTAAATGTGATGTGTTTCATGATGTTAAAGTGTTTGCCTTTTTTTCAAGAAGCTAGGTCAAAATTTCTTATTGGAATAAATGCTAAATGAGGTGAAAACTCTTCAATTGAAAGTAAACTTAAAATATGCAAAGGTAGCTGATGACACAAAAAAATCAATTGGTGGGTGGAAGGCCTTGACTGGGTAGAGGATGTGAACACAAACACTTCTCTTGTTTGGGTCTCAGCTGTTTATGTCTGTTGAGTTTTGCAGTGTTTGTCCCCAAGCCCATCTTGCACAAAAACACATGGCTGGAGCACACATTCTCTGTGGTGCAGTTTAGACATCGTTTCACATTCCCTCTTCTTTGACTCCCTCCTTTGCACAAAATGACCCGATCAACTTTTCTGTCCTAACTTCCTTTCCCTCTGTCTAATTTCTCATATTATCACCCACACTAACCTCCTTTAAAAAGGAAGACTCTTTCTTTTTTCTTTCCCTGACCTTGGACAGAATAGATTTTACCACATATTTTAATTTCAATCTTAAAACACCACTTTGTGCATAGTAGGATCTTAATAAATTTTCACTGACAATGCCTTCTGACAAGGCCTTAATTCTCCTCCAAACCAACCAACTAGATCAGTATTTCTCAGCTTCTTAGCTCACAAGTGGCTTCAAAGATAGCATGCCTTCTGATCAGGAGTACTTTGCTTTTCTAGTTCTAGTACAATTCCACCCCTGTTCTCTAGCCTAAGAAAGCCCATTATATACTTTCTAAAAGTACACATGCCTCCTCATACAGTTCCTGCCCACTCCTAGTTTGACACTGAGACTCATGGTACTAGAACTAGAAGACCTCCAAATTCACTTTCCTTGCTGATTCTCAGCAGTTCAGTAACACTGCGGTCTAGTCACCATGCTTAGGAAACCTGGTCTGACCAGGCTGGCTTAGCATATGTTTTAGCAACTGCCAAATAGCCTATGCACACTTTTGTTGTTGCCCCCACCACATTTTACTGCTGTTAGCTCTTTAGCCATCTGGCATCCTCCAGTAGACTTGAATTTCTTGAGGATGAGTCTCTTTCTTATTTAGAGTTGTTTGCACGGAGCCTAGCACAGAGGTTAACAAAGGACCTTCAACACATATTTGGTGAATCCAACAGTTGGTTAATTACTAATGCTGATGTACTTATGTTGTCCAAATTACAACTTTATCAATGCATTAAAATCAAATCCCAAGTAGGAAGGTTTTTAAACCCTTTGCTCATATGGCTGTCACATCTCCTAAAATGTATTCAAGTTTTACTAGGACCAAGAAGGGTTAAGATGCTGAAGGGGGGGTTCATTGAAAGTGACTAAGCTTGAGGAACACATTTGGAAATTTGTTTGTGTTCTTATTTGTATAACATGCTCCCCATGCCAAGTTAGCTTGGCTTGCTTAAGTGGTGTAGTATTAACATCCACGCTTTACAAATGCTTGACCAATCGTTTCTCCAGTGTTGTTGATTGGCTGGCTACTTTGTCGCTTGCTTTTAAAGGCCACAGGATGGAGCCAAATCGTGATTCCCTCCGTTTCCTCCTGAGGATTTACAGAACTGAATTTCAGTTTCATAAAAATAAATAAAAATAAAATACATGCCCTTATATGAAATATCAACTAAAATTAATAGTAATCTATTTCTCTTGGCGTGGGAGCTGGACCCACACAATCAATTAACAGTAAGCTTGTCACAATGCACAGGACACACAGCTTCCTAGGTGCTTTATCATAATTTTATTTGCCCAGAGCATTTGAATAAATGAGGTGAAAGGTTGCCTCAAGTCTCTGAATCTTTGATAGATCATTTCTGGACCTCCTGCTGAAATACTGTTGACTAATTTTCTGCAGTAAATTTTCTCAGTGATTATCACAGCCTGTAGTAATAGATGACTTTCCCTCCCATATGTTACTATGCCTGGGTGCAGAGAGATGACATGCAGGCTGTGTGTATGTCTGTGAGAATGCAGCTGTGTATGCATCTTTTGATGAAGAAAAATAACTTTCTCCAGAGATTTTGTTGAAAATCCCATTCCTCCTCCCAAATAGCAGGTGCTCAATAAATATTCATTGAGTCACATTCTTATTTTGTGTTATATGTTGGTATTGCCCACATCTGCAGGATTGGGAAGCAGAGTGGAAGGGGTGATGAAAACGGGAAGGAAATCCTCGTATGACATTGTAGCAACATAGTCATAGCTGGAGGTCCAAATTGGCCATGAGACTCCCAAGGTGCAAATAAGCTTTGGGGCCACGTTTTCTTAGCTTTATAGAAGGTTACAGGGCAGGTGCTTCAGCATTACCTCATGGGGACCCAGCAGCTACTCAAGCTCCTCTTGCCTCCTTCCCCTTCAGGGCCAATGCAGCTGCCGCAGACAGGAGCCAAATTTCCCACAACTCTTTTGTACCCTTCTAGTCACATAGGTCCAAGGCCTGCTTTCAGCTCCACAGCCCAAGTGTAGTTCTACAGATCAGGCGTAAACACGACGAAGCCAATACAACATTCTACATTTATCTTAACACTGCAGTTTCCAAGAAAGCAGTGCTGTAGGAAGACACTCTGTCCTGTATCCACTCAAGCCTGATGAAAACCCTCGACACCGGTATTAATTTCCATATCACTTGAATTGCAAAATAGACACAAGAAGCAATTTTTTAAAAGAGAAGTCTGTTTTCCACAAACTTTTCATTGTCCCATTGGAGAGATGCCCATGACAGAAAATCACTCTGAGTGAAATGAACACTTCAACCACTAAGGGCTTAAGATGCTGATCAACTCCATAGAAAAGTGACTGTGCACCCACCTGAACAGACCTGTTGCATGTTTGAATTAAAACCCAAGGAGTTCCTTTTTTATAGAACATTTCAATTCTTTCCTTTGGTTCTGGACATCTCAACTATCTCTCTCAATCAGAGAAATTTGTCCCCTGCCTAGGAACCCACTTACTCTAAGTTTCTGTCATTCATAATTTTGCACTTATTCTTGCTTAACAGAGAATCTAAAAGACATGTCTGTAGGCACCAACTACAATTGGGTTGAAAATCCTTCAAGTACAAGGTTTTATTCAAAAGCTCTAGTCTGCCCTATTGATTATATAAGTTCAAAATTCCTAGTTTAATTTACCCCAAATGGGTGTGATCTGAAGTCTTTTATTTTTTTGAAAGGATAGATATTGTATAAATGCAATAACAAGAAGTGTGAGTCCTACAAAAAAAAAAGCATAATCAAGTTCACAATTTTTTCAGAACTAATTCTCTACCATCCTTATCTTTATAATCAGAATGAATATTAATTCCAAAGATAAGTCTGAATCCCTCAACAAAGGACAAAATTGTATGTTATAGATTTATATGTAGATATCTCCCTTGAGAGTGAAGCAGAAGTTCATTCCCACTTGCCTTCTTACTTCCCTTGTTGCTCATTGCTCCAATGGAAAATAACTTCAGTACAGCTATGTTTATGAAGAACTCACTTTGGAAAATGTACATGTCAGGCATAGTTCCTGAGAAATGTGAAAACAAATGTAATGCCCATCAAAGTTTTAAGCACAAAGAAGAATGGATAAAAATGATTGAAACTGTTTTAAAACATGTCATTTCAGCATTATGCTTGAATTTATGTTGCTCACATTTTAATATACTTTATATATAGAAATCCCCAGACAACTTTTATAATTGGTATGATACTTTTCAGTGGTAAGCTTAATTTAAGTAGATTACTGATATAGGTCAAATTATTTGAAATTGGGTACTTGGGGAAGAATCACTAAAATATATGCAGAGTGCCATTTGTGGATTCTCTTTATCTAATGCTTTAATCCCCTATAATTCCATTTTTCAGTTTAATAATAATACTCCTATAATTTCTTGAATTTTCTCCATCTATAGAGTTTATGTAATTCATAGGTAACTTATAACAACTCAGGTATTCTGGCTTCTCCATTTAAATAAAATTTTTCTTTCAATCAAATGATTTAGTAAATTTAGATTAACATCTTGTGTTTGTTTGTATTTTAATAAAATGTATTATTTCATTTGACACATGTAACCAAATCAAAAAATCTTAAATTCACCAGCCTTGCTGAGGGGGGAAATTACAGTGCATTTCTGAAGTTATGGAAGGACAAAGATTAGTAAGAGAATGTCTTCAAACAGGACCATCTAGTCAAATTTCTGACAAAGCCCCCCAACAAGTTACTCCAGTGATCTTCCTTTCTAATGGAGAAAGATGGACTCTTCTTCCAGGTTTATCCTGCCAGTGTGCTCCAGAATAATTCAATAACATTCTTGGAAAAGATGTTATTGACATATTATATGTTACAATATACATATATGATGTTATAGGACATATTATGTTATAGCATACTTGATACCACAAGATATGCTTTCTGCTTTGACACTTTGTCAGCACTATCAGAAAATCACTCAAAGTTTCAAATGAGTTCCCATTTTGGTTGGCTTATAAAAGAGAGGTACATGCTAGTGATACCCCCATTTTTGATGGAGGAGATGTGTGGGAATGAAAAGTATAAGTGTCAGAAGCCACTGGCTTCAAGCATATATTGCACATTCATACATGCTTCTCCCTTAATCTGAGAATTACAATTTAGTTTATATCTACCGAACTGATCTTTATCACTTGATAGACTCTGACTCAGCAAGCTCTGAAGAGGATAGATACAATTTTAAACTGCCACATTCTCTTGCAGTTAATTTGTTAATACTTACGGCCTCAATCCATAAAATAAGTTATGTGAGCACAGAGCAATTTCTGGTAGAATGTTTATGAGAAGGTGAGATTTGGAGTGAAAAATGATAGCTTTGGAAAAAAAAAATCATAGATAACAAAATTATGAGATAACTTTTAGTGACTCTAAATTAATATTGTAATTAGTTTGCATAACACATAAAATTTGGAAACATGAAAACATATCCATTAACCCACACACCAGTAAATATTTATCACCTTTTAAGGTTACTTTACTATGGCACACTAAGTTTCTAGACACCTAATAACTATGGCCTGATACTACTTTTTTTTTTTTACAATTCTTTTTTTTTTTAATTGAAGTGTAGTTAATTTATGTTATGTTAGTTTCAAGTGTACAGTAAAGTGATTCAGTTACACGTATATATGATACTACTCTTTAAATTTGAACACTAAAAAGAAAACAAAATAATTTGTTTCTATCCAATATACTCTTTAACTTAGTTTATATAGCATCAAGGAAAATTGCTGTTACTGTTCAAATTGTATAGAATCTGTACATCTCTAGACATTTTAAAGTATTATGATCAGCCCCTGAGAGGCTGATCAACAATAAAGGGTGATAACACACATATTAAATACAAGTAGTGTTTATATGTACATCTATAGTAAAGCCATTGGAAATCTCCTTCTGGTAGCACAGGTTTTGGGTTGCTGTGGGCTAAATCATGTTTCTCTAATGATGAATAGTGTATGTTTCCAAAATATAACGTGGGAAATGTAGAGAATGAATGTAATTCTTGCACTGACATTGTTTTATAATAGTATTTATATGTCTATGGATAATTTGCTATGTAATTTCACATTTGACCAAGGTCTAATGAAGGTAAACTTATTGATTTAGAACGCCTTTTGTTGTCAATGAAAACAGAAAACTGGAGATCCATCATTGACTTTATGTCCCTTAAGCCAGTAGAGACTAGGGCTTATATCAGTTTATGACATCCATTATACAATAAGGAAAAAGCCAAATAACAGTTTCATAGTATGCAGACACAGTACCAAAGGCTAAGAAGAGCTAGTCTTAAAAATACATCTCTAACAAAAACCATAGCAGAAACAAAAATGATTATTTAAAGGGAAAAAAAAAATCACATTTTTCCCTCAGAACCAATAAATGAGTTTCAATTAATCATTAAGTGAGTAGTGGGTATTCATCTCTGAGACTATTTTGCATAAAAATTTTATGAACATTTTTTTCTTTAACTCCATATATCTTTAAAATTGCATGAAGCAAATGTCTGCTGTTGCCACTATTTTGTTGTCCTTGGGAAAGGCAATACTACCTTTAATTTTCTGGTTCTCTTCAGACCACAGTACTGGAAATGGCAGGTCCCTACAGTACAGAAAAGGTCCATTTTCAACACATATACATAATTATTATATGGATTTCTCTCTGTCTTGATCTGATTACCACGACCTGATCATCCTGCATATCCAATAACAAATAGCTTTTTTTTTCAATCTAATTGTGCTGATAAATTTGGAAAGATCATCACCAGATACAGAAGAAAAGTTATAACCAACCCAAAATCTTTTGATGGCACTGGACCTGACTTTGCTGAGAGAGGAAGTTGAGCTGTGGAGCAGGCTGAGAGCCGAATATCTCTCATACCCCTGGGCAGGCCTGACCATCCTCCTAGACTGCTCATGGTAGGGAATTTCAGTGCAACTTCTCATCTGTTTATCCAGTGAATTCTCCTATGTCTGCTGGCTGAATTTTAACATTTCACTGAATTTCCATGAGAAATGTGTTTAGAACAGTGTTTCATAACTGAAATACTTTTACATTTAGATTCATTGAATTTTAGATCTGAGAGCTAAGGGAACATTTACTCCTACCCATCATTTAACACATGCAGACACTGAAATTCAAAAGGTTAAGTGGCTTTTCTGTAGCCATCTAGCTTTTTTGTGACAGAGCCCAGATATTCTCAATGTTGGTTCAGAGCTTTTTCATTTTCACTTTAAGATAATTCTTCCTTAAATAGTTTATAGTGTAAAAATCTATGTAAAAAGGCTGTGTCCTTCTATCTAGGCTTTTAAAAAAAGTTTTACCCATGGAGAGTTGCTTATTTATGTAAATTACCCAGTGAAAGTTATGATACAGCATTGAGAAGGGATTCAAAGAGATGAATACCTTTGATATTTCCAAGCTGGAGTGTTAGTGATCGATTATGTACAACAAAAGAAAACACCTGTTAATATTTCTGAGAGGTTGTAACCTCAAAGAAAGCAGGAACCATATCTAATGAATCTCATGTTCCTGGTGCCTAGCAACTTATCCAGCACATAATAGACACTCGATATGTTTGTTGAATAACTAAAGAAAACAGTTTGGTGGTGAATCAAAAGCATGCTCTTAATGTATGTTTAAAATAGTTCTGCTACATAAAATTGCAATGACAAGATCCCAAGAAATTCACATAGGGACAAGTCATCTAAGAGGGGCTCAGGAAGGTGACAGAGCTGGCAGCTGGATCAAGGAAAGTTTTTATCTTTTAGGAAAATCGGGGATCTTTAGGTGTAACTGCTCCACAAATGTTCTGTGAACAGAAACAAACACAGAGGACTTGGGAAAAGAAGTAGGGATTCCAAAGTGGGAAAAGTTTGGGTTAAAAGCAAAGAAAGGCTACAGAGGACTAGAAACTTTCTAAATGGAGATATGATGCTGGTGACAGTTGGCTAGACCTTAACGAGGTCTGGAAAAGATACTCTGTGGTTTTGTTTTGCATCCAAAGCTGACAACTCTAAGAAGCAGAAATAACGAGCTCTTGGGAGAGAGTCAGGACCAGCAGGGGTAATAAACCCTCCCACCTGAGAGCCTTTGTTGTGCACAGCTTTTATTTTAACTTCATTTCTTTTTAAGCAAGTCAGCAAAAAGAGTTCTTCTTTCATTAACTTTCATAGAAATATATATTCTTCTGGAAAACAGAACTACTGTTACAGCAAAAGTAATGAGGTCAAAAGTGAGAGACAAAAACCTTCTTTGAAGAGACCTCACATTAAGAATGAGATGAAGTATCCCTTTGGAAGCAAGGTTAAAAAATAATTTAGAAATTAAACCTCTATTGTGCACATAAATTATAGTCAGGAAGGGGAGGTATAACAATAAATGTAAATAGCTTGGTGTTCCTAAAGCAGGAAGAGTGAGACAGGAAGTGATGGGAGCTATTAGGTCCTCACTGGATGAGTCTCACTGCCTTGAGGATAAAGAGATTCCCAATCCCCTCACTCGTTGTGAGACTTAGTGTTCATAGGAAAGAAATGAATAACGGCGAGCAAAAGGAGTTGTATCAGAAACCCAAGTGAGCATGACATAGATTGTGGAGGTTTTGGGGGGCTATAACTTGGGAGGCTCACCTCTGAGGCTCTGACCTCATGTCAGCTGCTCCAATGAAGTGAAGTCTTTTTCACGTTCTCAGTGGTTTAGGGGAGATTAAAGGTTTTGTTACTTAGTGCGTGCTGCTGAAATGGCTTCCAGGGGTTAGATAAAACCTACATTTTGCCTCAAGTTATTTTTTTTGCCCAGATTAGTGCAGATATACCAACTTGCCTGAAGTAACAAAGTCCAAGGCTATCTGAGGTCTCTGAAACAAAAGAGTTCATTGTGTTTAAGTGACGATTGTAAAAAATAAGGTAACAGGTCGAGATCTTTTCGAAATGTAACCTCAGGAAGCTGCGAAATGCTCCAGAAGTTTTTGAGACTGACCATGAGATGAAATGCTAAAGATACGCTGGAACTAAATTAAAAGGAAGGTCAGGACACAGCCATGTCTGAATGGGAGATATAAAGCACAGTGAATACAAATTGATAACATTGAGGTGAGAGATCGTTTATTGCTCTTCCACTTTTCTTTCAGGGAACAAGCAATAGAATTGAAATGAATGATCCAATTTTAGACCTAATTTTCATACAGCATCATTTCTCCTGAAGGTTCACCAAAGATAGAAATCAAAGAGAAAAATAAAGAGAAAACCAACTGACTTCATCCTCTACTCATCTCATTGATGGGGGGGCTCAAAATCTTGTCTGAGAAATATTTTTTAAAATACAAATTCTGAACTGCAAAATCTGAAAACATATTTTATTCTTATGTGCATGTGTTCTTAACTTGCATATTAATGCCAAGTATCCATATACACACATGAAAACACAGATACACATGTACACTCACACCCCCAAATATGCACTTTATTCTCCGTCTCTGTGTCCCTGTCTTTGTCTGTCTCTGTCATCTATCATCTATCTATCTATTATCTGTCTATCTATCTATGTATCTATCTATCATCTACCTCTGTACCTATCTATCTATCTATCTATCTATCTGTCATCTATCTCTATACCTATCTCTCTATATATCTATCCATCTATCTATATCTATCTATTATCTTTATTTATAAGTCACTTAAAATATTGTTCATCCTGTGCTTGATAGTGGGTTTTTTTTTTTTTTGTCTCCTCATACTTGTACCTGTCTTTTTCTCATTGACATCTATGTCACTTTAATTGTCTCCTAGAAGATAAAAAGTTGTTGCTTTGAGAGGTGTTATAAAAAGCATCATATGTGATTCTCTCTCTGGAATTTGCAGAATACCAAGAACTGTGAAAGGTCCGAAGTATTACCCTTCTTGCAATAAAAAAAGGTAGCCTGACACAGTTTCATGGACGATGCTAGCAGAAGACACAAGATGCTTGCGTCTGAGACAGAGGACTTTAACTTTTGGCACAGCAGGCCTTATAGGTGTCATGTTCACATTTATTTCCCTTGCCCCCTAGTCCCAAGTGGGACATTACAGGACAGCCCAGGTAGATGTTACACACGCAGGGGTCTTGTGTGCCAGGTAATGAATCAAAGCTGAGGAAACATTCTTTTAAAGGGACTGTCAGCAAATAATGTTCAACATTTGTCCCAGAGAGAGAGATTATCTTTATTGTCATAGACAAAAAAAAAAAAAACTTAAAAAATCTGCCCCTGCCCCAGAGGGAGACATTCCTTCTATCTTCCAGAGTTGTTTGCTTAGCAAAGACCCTTGGAAAGATAGTCCAGAAGAAAAGGCTGTCAGTGCCTTCAGCAGAAACATGAGAGGCCTATTGAGAATTGTCTCCCAGTAGAGACTTGCTTCAATAGTTCTGAGCACACATGCTCCTAATGTTCAGATTATTATTGGCCCAAGAGATTGTTTGCCTGTCAGTTTCCACAAAGTTCTCATGTCAGACAATAAGCTCTATTTTTCTTTCTCTTTCTTCCTTTCTCTCTTTCTTTCCCTCCCTCCCTCCCTCCCTTCCTTCCTTCCTTCCTTATCAATCCTGGCAAAGAGGCCTCAATCTTGTGCTTCTGTGTTTTGTCCTTAACATCATGAACAGGTTTTCCAACATGTGCCACATCTGGACAATCTTTCTTTTTTTCTTTCTATCTTTTTGTTCTTTCTATCTTTTTTTCTTTCTTAGTCCTATACTACTTGGCTGAACATTCTAGCTCCAGTTTTTATTTGTTGCCAATGTCCGTTGCAACTGATGAGTCAAGTTCTCATGCTTTTGAGAAGATCTCAGGAAGTGGGGATTCTAGCAGCATCTGAGTGCTTTATGCTTGGACTTTTTACACATTATGCAGTGCTCCCTCCTACTCCTTCAAGATTCCTCTGAGTATATATATCCCTTTATCTTACAACAGTTTCACACCAACAGAAAATCATACTGCCAAAAAGCAAGGCTCTAAGAACCTCTGTGAATCATACAGGTTCATGTCAAATGCTCTGCCTGGATTCCTAAATCTAGGAAATAGGAGGGGTTTAAATTTTTTAATTTTTATGCTATAAGTGGAAATGCTACTCTGAAGGTAATGAAAATGATGACAAACATACCCTAAGTTTTGCATTCAGAGGAGTTTGAGCCCCAACAAAAATTAACTCCTTGGAACTCATATATTTACCCTTGTTTTTCTGCTTTTGCTCAAAATGTCCTTGGAATTCTTTTCAGAATCCAACATACATTTTTTTGGACTGTCTTCGGCAGTAGCCAATCTTTATCCTTTAATACTGAATTTCATTTTGGAGATAACTAAAAGTTATTTAGAGCCCAACAAAAAAAAAGCAGATAAACAAGCTGGGTTAAAAAAATGTGAATATGTGCAATGAAACAGTTATCCTTATGTGGTTGATAAGCTGGCCCTGAACACAGTTCCGGCAGAGGAGTTCCAAATGCTCAGGGTTTTCAGTGCTCTGGGGGAAATTCAAAGTGGCTCTGCTTTCCCAAAGGATTGAGAGCTCCTTCACTAAAAGTATAAATGATAAAGCATTGTTTAAAATGTACTGTTTTCTGTGTTATTTCTTTAACAGGAATCATTTTTAAGCTAAAGAGATTATATCAAATTGGAGGGATTTTGTCAGTGGCTGTGATCTGGACGTTGCCAGAGCCAAGGAAAGCACTTGCAGAGTTGCCTACTTACCAATAAAGTGATTCTGTTAATTTCCCCTTCTTTTGTGAATTTCCCACCCTTCTTTGTTTTGTCTTGTTTTTGAAAGATAGTGTGTTTGATTAGGAAAAAATGGATATTTGTGAGTAAATTCTCTAATTTACATGGCTCTGAGTTAAATTTAGGCAGTTACTTAACCATTTAGCTTATTTACTCAAATTTTTTAAAAATGGGAAGAATAATACCTGCTTTACAGGATAGTTTTTCGATTAATGAGATACCATATTGGAAGGTGAATGGCAAAATTGAAAGTAAATCTATGCTCAATAATTTTCTTCCCACCCTCATTTTCTTTTCCTGCTTGCCCTGGGTTAGAATAGTATCAATTTAATATTTCCCCTAGAACAGAGGAAATGGATTGAAACCTCTAAGTTCATGAAGGCTGAGCTTCCTGCTTAAAATTTATTCTCAAAATTCATGGCTACATCAAGACAAAGAGGCAAGATAAAGAAAGGACCTATTCCTGCCAGCACCTTCTCTGTGGCAATATAGATGGATGATTGTCACGTGATGGGAATATAAACTGCCCCACCCCAAACTACTTGGCTGGGCTTTAATCCTATGATGTTAGGCATAGGGACTGTTGGAAAACAACTTTCCCTAATACATGACCCCTTCAGTGGGGGAACGATCAGGGAAAACAAAAGAATACTCTTCAGCTGGGTGACAGGAGGTCGTGAGAGCAGTGGAGAAGAATAAAGGAGTTGCCTTCTTTTTCCACCTATGCCTCTTCTTGCTCAGTGGGGTTGCTGCACCTGAGGGGAAAGGGGCTTCTTAGCTTAGTAAGCATTGGGGGTCTGGTGCCTGTGGTACATGGGAGGGAGTGAAGCACTGGAGAAAAGAGAGTTTTGAGGATCCTGCTTTTCTACTTTATTTAAGTTACTAAAAACACTGGAAGATTTTTGTGGAGTAGCATGAGCATAGCTTAAATGTGTCCCTTTGACTGGCAATTTGCCTGAGTCCAGTCTTGCAAGAATCTAAGAGAGATTGCTGGAAGGATCTGGGTGCAGCAGAGGCAAGGAAAGTTGTATCCTCACAATATAAAGTCCCTGATGTGGTCCTTTCTTAGTGATTCACAGCTTCTGCTTTTGAACTTCCATAGTTATTTTCAGCAGTTAGGATGATGGTAGGGAGTTTAAGTGCTGGTTTAAATATATGTTCTCCATTGAATCTTAAAGCTGTGGGGAAGGAAAAGATAAATTGGTGCTGTTTGGATTTGTCCTTGCCATCGTTCTGTTTAGACTTTAGTATTTTGAGATTGGTCAGCACACAGTTCTGGTCCTATGGGACCAACTATGAAGGTCAAGGGGAAGGGAAAAAAGTGCCTGCAAAATTAAAATGGGGGAAAAAAGAGGAAAGTTGGGGATCAAGGAGAGGCCACGGTAACCTACAGCTAGTTCCCACTATAAACATTATCTTTTTTTTCAACAAGCCTTGTATCCTTGGACATTCCATCTTTTAAAGAAGTCAAAAATGAAAATCTCTGCTCATTAAAATCATAAATAACATTTTTCACTGGCAGAAGCAAGTACACTTCTAAGAAAAGGAACTTAGCACTCTTCTACTGAGAAGGTTTCCAGTAGCTGCTGAAGAGTCAAAACAAGAACACATAACTGAAGCTCAATTAAAAAAAGTATTCAGGTGGATGCTAAAGGGACTTCACCTTTTAAAAAGATTTAAGGCAATAAGCAAAAAGGAGAAATTAGTAGGAGACCCTGGAGTGAAGTTGAAAATTAGACTCTAATTATCATTATCATACTTATTTACAGTTGTAAACACAGGTAGACCTTTCAAGAAAAAATTTGTGTTGGTCCCTTTGCCTGTGATCATTAGACTGTAATGAACTAACTGCCCAACTTGATGGTACATGTGAATTTCTGTCTTCCGTTGTAGAAGAAATGAGATTCCCAGCTAGGAGTGCATGGGTAGATGCAATTCTTGAGCCCCATCATTTTCTGTTAGGAACCTCCAGGTGCTCTCTTAGTCTGGCCTCCTGACCAGACCTGTGGTGGTGTGCACGCTGGTGGCACAGATGCTGCCGGTTTATACCCTCTCTGTTTGTAATGAAGGATCACCCCAGTGGGAGAGCTGGGAGGAATTCTTAATGTTTTATTCCTGCAGCCACCACTGGCTGTAAGTCATCATTACAGGTCTTGGCTTTCTCTGTCTGTGGCCCCGCCTGGCTGATGGTGTGAGGGGAGGGGGAGCTCAAGAAGGAAGGACGTAACTGTTTTGCATGAGATTTTTGAAACTCAGTACATCTTGGGAGCTTGCTTCCACCTTGATGATTTTCAAAGTAGCATTTTAAGGTGGCTAGGATGCTAGTGAATAGCTCTCCTTGTGCATTACTAAGTAATGTGGACAATCAGTATCCCGTTTCAGGGAGTATTTTATTTTACTAGGCTTTCTTGATGGCTGCTCATAGTTCCAGTATAGATTTTTTTATTCTCCGTAAAGCCCAGATAAACCAATAATACTTTGTCGCCTTTTAAATTTTTATCAATGACATTCCAATAGCTGTCCGAACTTTTCTTAACCATTGTTTAAGAGTTTAAGCAACAAAAATGTTCGAGAGTTTTTTGGATTAGCGGTTCATTTTTTTCTACCCAACACAACCACCATTCATAGACATCCACCAAGGTGCACAGGCAAGAAGTATATTATTATTTAATAATATATTATTATAATATTTTAAATATATAATAAATATATTATTGTAATAACATTTTCTCTGTATGTGGAAAGAGATTATATAATATATAAAATATATGTATATATGGAAAGAGATGGAATATATATTTATATATATGGAGTCATAGAGAATATATTATATATATATATAAAAAGAAACAGAGATTAAGATTTATTTTAAGGAATTGGCTTACATGACTATGGAGCCTGGCAAGTCCAAAATCCATAGGCTAAATCAGCAGGCTGAAAACTCAGGCAGAATTTCTACTTCAAAGTCTCAAAGCAGAATTCCTTCTTCTCTGGGAAACTCAGATATTTGCTCTTCAGACCTTCAGCTGCATGAGGCTCACCCACACTTTGGAGGTTTATCTGCTTTACTTAAAGTCAACTGACTATAGATGTTAATCTCATCCACAGATATCAATACCTTCACAGCAACAACTAGACAAGTATTGGACCAAACAACTGGCCACCACAGCCAAGTCATTTGACACATAAAATTAACCATCACAATATGCGAAGTATCTCAAGCCTCTCTACTCCTCTTTATCTTTATTGCTCCTATTCTTTTTAAGTCACAAGCTTCCCTTCCCTGGACAAATGCAGCAGTCTTGTGACTTCTCTATATCAGTCAGCTTACTCCACCTAATGCTGTGGTAACAAGCAATCCTCAAATCTCAGTGGCCTACACTGGTGTTTGTCTTTGGCTCACATTATGTATTGATTGTGCCTCTGCTTCATGGGTCTTCTTTACTCAAGGATCTAGGCTGAAGGAGAAGCCCTTATTTGGGACATGCTGCCCTCCTGGCTGAGGGAAAAAGAATAATGACAAAATTTCACAGTGGCTCTTAGAACTTCTGCTCTGATGTGGCATAAGTTGTTCTCATACTTTATTGGCCAAAACAAGTAACAGGGCCAAGGCTGATTCCAAAGGGGCAGGTGGTATATCCTTTCACAGGGAGGGCCAAAGAATATTTAGAAGCAGTAATATACTGACTGCAACCTCCCTTGAATCCACTATTCTCCATGCTTTAATCAGAGATGTTCTTGAAATAAAATTGGATTATATCAATCATTTGCTTTAAAAAAAACCTTTAGTGCTGTACTGGTCACGGTTCTCCAGGAACACTGAGATGTTTCTCCAGGAAAACAGAACCAACTATGTGTGTGTCTGTGTATGTGTGTGTGTAAAAGAGATTTACTATAAGGCATTGTCTCACATGATTATGGAAGCTGGCAAGTCCCAAGATCTGCAGGATGAGTCAGCAAGCTGGAGACCCAGGAGAGCAGATGATGAAGCTCCCATCAGAGGCCAGTGGGCTTGAGCCCCAGGAAGAGCTGATGTTTCAGGGGAAAAAAGCTGATGCCCCAGTTCAAAGGCAATCAGGCAGGAAGAATCCTCTCTTATATTGGGAAGTGTCAGCCTTTTAGTTCTTTTCAGGCCTTCAACTGATCGGATGAGGCCCACCCACATTGAGGAGAGCTATCTACTTTATTCAGTGTACTGATTTAAATATTAACATCATCCAAAAACACTCACACAGAAATGCTCAGAATAATGTTTAACCAAATATCTGGGCACTCCATGTCCCAGTTACGCTGACACATAAAATTAGCCATCACAAATATATCTTCAGATTCCCAACAGGCTTAAAATGAAACCCCAGCTCCTCTCCATGACCTACAAGGTTCCACAGGTGCTGGAACTTTCCACTTTCCCAGCCTCATCTCGGGCCAAATTCCCACTTGTTTGTTCTGTTCTAAACATAGCACTGACTGTTGCTGAAACACACCAATCTTTTTGCTGCTGTATTATTTTTACACTTGTTGAGCTTCAGGCTGGGCTCACTCTTCCTCCACCCCCTACATTTCACGTGTCATGACTGGGTATTCCCATTTTTCTGGTCTCAGTTTAAATGCCTCTTCCTTGGAGATGCCTCCCTTGTTAATCATATCTAGTGTAGCAACACTTCCAATACATTCTCTCTGTTAAAGAACCTTGTTTATTTAATAGTGATTTTTCATTATCTAAAATTATTTTATTTATTATCTCCCTCCTCTACTAGATTTAAGTGTCAAGAGGGTTATAGCCATGTCTGTTTTCTTCACTATTGCGTATCCAGCCCTAACACCATTCATGGCACATTGTAGGCTCTCCATAAATATATACTAAATAAATGAATAATTGAATGGGTCATGGGATCACAGGAATGACTAAGGCTAATTCATTCATTCT
Source organism: Balaenoptera physalus (assembly GCF_965194825.1). Lineage (NCBI taxonomy): Eukaryota > Metazoa > Chordata > Mammalia > Artiodactyla > Balaenopteridae > Balaenoptera > Balaenoptera physalus. The sequence continues at coordinate 20,135,122 of NC_138888.1, read as the reverse complement.
AAATACAACCGTAGCTCAGTCAAAATGAAAGACCATTTTAAGATGGAAAATAATTAAATACCATCAAAGTCTTCCATAAAGACACTTTAAAAAATATTGAGGTTAGTTTCAGGAGCTCTTGAGCTTTGTTTGACTATTTCTTCTTCAGTAATAATTCAGAGACGTTGGATGACTATCCTGTGATAACCCGAAGTTTTCTTTAATTCTGCCTAATAATTTTGTGTGACTAATAGAAAGAGCTGATTTCACTTTGATGGAGGGACCTAAATTCTGGATTCCATATTTAATGCTTTATTTGACGTTATACTGGAGTAAGTTAGGAATATCATAAAACCCTTGGGCTCCTTTGAGTTATATTCATCCAACAAGCCATTGTGATATACAAACACTGGTCTCCAAGCCTCAGTTTCCTTCTATCCAATGATAATATCTCCCTTCAAAAGTGCTTAGCATAGGTCTTGGCTGACAGAAAATCTTAATGAGCTATAGCTGTCCTTAGTGTCTAGGTGGTAAGATGGGAAATCTTAAGTAGATCAGCCCAGAGTGAAGGAAGGCTTGGCTTGGAAGCCTGGGAGCCTCCAGTTGTAGGACAGACAAAAATCAAGGCAATCTGGTCACACATTTTCAGGGCTAAGACTTTAGAACCCAGGAGAACTGGACAGAGCAAGATAGTAGAGACATTTGAAAGGAACCAGGTGAGAGTTCAAAACATGAGAACAAGGACTAAGGAATGGGAAGAAAAGGCCAGAGCTCAGTTAGAGAGCTGAGGTTCTGGGGGCAGTGTGCAGAACCTAAAATAAGTCTAATTCTATAGTGGATCACTGGTCCAAGTCTCCTTAAGCCTTGTCTGATAAGAATCAACCAAGCTAAGTAGCTCCAGTGATGAAAAAGAGGGCTTCAGGGCAAGGAGACAGGAAGGTAATACAGTCATGTAGAAGACCCTAGGCTTTATTAGCCTCTCTGTGAATTGAAATAAGAGGTTATTATTTAGGTGACAATGCCTTGACTTATGGTACTTATATAACGTTCTATTGTCTAATCACTACTTTCACCTACATAGGTTGTACTTCTTACAGTCATTTAATAGATGTGAAAACTGAGGGTAAAGATGGTCTACTCATTGAATTCACCCAGAAAGCTGGAGTGGAAGGATTACATAGGCCTTTTGATGTCCAGCACAGAATTTTACCATCTCTAGTAGGGTCCTACAATCAGTAAGTATCAAAAGTATACATGTTCTTACCAGCTTTACTTCTCCAGAAGAATCTTTGTCTATTTTGATTGGGTGCCTGCTGTACCCTCAGGAGGTTTGGTCAGGGAAAGCCAGCCATGATTCTGGACTGGACGCCATCAACAAAACATATGAAATCATCTATCTTTTCCCCTTTTCTTGTGAATCTGAGCTGACTTGGCTGTTCACATTTCATTTTTATTCCCACCTGTGAATTGATTCTGTTTTTTCCTTTTATGATCAATGTTGTAATTATCTTCATGTGGCGTAATGTTACTTCTTATGCCCAGGTTGGGCAGATAGCTGCCAACCAAGTACAATTTGAGAAACTAGGTGATATGATTCTCCTACTGCCCCACCCCTGTCGCCTCCATTGACCAACCAGAATGCCAAGGTGAGGTGCTACTGTGACCTTTGTGCAGCTACAGTTGTCATCTGGAAAGGAAATGTAATGAATCATCATTAGTCATTAACACAATCTCAAATCAGTTCATCAGGTGAGGAAATCACAGTGTGATGGCTTTCTGTATATATATATACACACTTTTTTTACTAAAAATAAGCATTTCCTTCTTTAGGAATAGCTATGAAAGAAGAAGTTTCTATAAGAAAAAAAGTCTATTTTGAAAACTTTATAGATTGTGGCTCTGAACTTTGGCTGCACGTTAGAATAATCTGGGAAGATTTTAAAATCCTTGTGTTCAATCTGTATCCCAGCAATATGTCTGAATCCCTGGAGGTAGGATCCCAGGTCCAGTGATTTTTACAAAGCTCCCTGAGTGATTCCATTGTGCAGCCATAATCAAAAGCCACTGCTCTAGATGTTTTCCAGAATGAATAAAATAATGATCTTAAGCATTTGTTCTTAAAGAAAAAGCCTTTTCCTCATAATGGAATTTAAAGATTGAGTTAATTATTTAAAACATAGAATTAAAATAAATTAATCTTTGATCTAGGATATATGGAGGCTAGGGAAGGAGACAATACCTTTATGATGTGTAGCTGTAAGGGTTTTCTTTAGTGAACTTGTTAACCATGAGAAGAGAAGAGAGACCCAGAGGAGAAGAAAAACTAAGCATAGTGGTGTTGGCAAAAAGAAGGGAGTTTGAGCAATAAGCTCTTTCATTGAATATTATTTTTCTCATATGACTAAAAGGCAAAATCAACAATGGAACATCAGGATTTATGTTGTATTTCTTCTCACTTTTAAAAATTAAGATAGAATATACCTACTGAAAACTCACAATTTTTAGTGTACAGTTCTACAGGTTTTGACAGGTATATACAGTTGTGTAACCACTTTATAGAACAATTTTATTACCCCCTCCAAATTACCCTCTGCCTATGTGTAGTCAACCCCTCCTTCTTCCCCCAGACTCTGGAAACCACTGATCTGTTTTCTATTCCTCTCATTTTTCCTTTTCTGAATGTTATATAAATGGTGCCTTACAGTTTCACTGTATTTTTTATAGTTATATTTCGATAAAAAATAATTACTATGTAGATTTTGTGCAATAAGCTCTGAAATGATCAGTCATCTTTGACTGAAGGAGGAAGCGAGCTGTCTCCCTAACCGTGAAGCACTTTTAGGGAGCTTCAGGCACTGTCAATCAACACAGGGACCAGGAGAAGCTGAGCCACTCGGGAGGGCAGAATTGACCAATTTAAAACAAACTTAGTGATAGAAATATTGAAATCAATTTAAAGAAACAGCAGTCAGAGTGAAGTAAGTCAGACAGAGAAAGACAAATATATGATATCACTTATATGTGGAATCTAAAGAAAGGGTACGAATAAACTTATCTACAAAATAGAAATAGAGTTACAGATGTAGAAAACAAACTTACGGTTACCAGGGGGTGAGTGGGGGGGAGGGATAAATTGGAAGACTGGGATTGACATTTACACACTACTATATATAAAATAGATAACTAATAAGAACCTACTGTATAGCACAGGGAACTCTACTCAATAGTCTGTAATAGCCTATATGGGAAAAGAATCTAAAAAAGAGTGGATATATGTATATGCATAACAGATTCACTTTGTTGTACACCTGAAACTGACACAACATTGTAAATCAACTATACTCCAATAAAATTTAAAAAATAAACACCAGTCACACAATTAAACTCAAGGAAATAAAACACAAGACAGAGAAGAGACATACTTTAATTAATAAAAAAAAGTGATTATTTTTCCTTTTACAAAAGCAATAGTAGTAAAAAAAAATTTAGAAACAAAGGTAAACAAATAGAAGGAAAATCCCCCAACAAACTAAAGAAAAATCATAGTATTTATCCAGACTTTAAAAATATTTCACACGGTCATACACACACAAAAACACATGTAAAGAATACTTTTTAACTTATAAAACTGGGATGTTTTACTTGCTGTTTCATAAAAGATCTTTCCCTCAAACCTTTTTACTGAATTATGAGTGATTTCTTTTTGCCAATAGTACATGGTAGTGGTTGAAAGCACAGTAGTTAAGAACATGAACTTATTAATCAGACAGACCTATTTATTATCCTAGCTCTTCCATTTACTACATGTGTGACCTTGGGCAAAATACTGAATTTCTCTAAGCTTCATTTTCCTCATAATAGAGATAATTATATCTAATTTGTATATTTGATGTGAGAATTAAAATGAAATGAGATAATACATGAAAAGCACTTAGCACACTGCCTGAAAAATAATAATGGCTTAGTTATTCTACCAAATTAATGAACAAGATAAACTCAGGATATAACTAAAGTGAACTTTTTCTTTTTGTCTCCCATTGCCACCTCATAAAATGTATTTGTTATTGGTCCCTGCCTAAAATTTCTCAAAGACTCCTTGGCTTTTCTGTTCTTTTTTAGGTAACTGAGTCCTGGGTCACTTTAAGTTGCAAATGAGTGTATTCTCATTCAGAAACTAGATGGCTTGTCTCAGATTGTAATCAACAATTCTTAACTTGACATGATGTCACGTTCTCCCCAGCCCTTGCTTTAGGCTGAAAGCTTCAGTGGAAAATGTAGTTCTAATGATATCTTTTCTATTTTTTTATTTTGCTCTTGTCCTCCTTCCCCTGGCCTGCCACCCAGTTTCTGTTGCTTCTCTGTTAGGAACTGAGGAGAAAGAAGTGGTAAGTACATAGAAAAAGTCTTGCTTGAACTTGGTTTAGACAGACCTGGGGCTCTTGGGGCCAGTGGACAGCTGATTCTCTTGGGAGTACTTTCCTGGGCTTTTAGAGAATCTGCTGGGTACGCTGACCTACAGCTCTCTCGACCTAGGTGACTCTGTTTTGGCAAATACTTAACTACTCCTCAGCTCCAGGAATTTGTCCTTTGCCTCCAGGCTCTGGCTACTTTTATTCCTCTGCCCCTTATGCCGTCATTTTGACTACATATGCTGAATCTGTATCTACAGCCAAGTATGGACATGACTACCAGGACCCCTGAGCAAAATAAGAAGGACCTATTAAATTAAGCAGCAAATGACTTTTCTCAAATATTTGAGAGAACCATTTACTGTTCAGCCAAACTATGACTGCAGTGATTTCTTTTGAACATTAACTCAGGTTACCTGTGATAATTTTTTCCTATTCTTTTTCTCTCTCAAATACTGAGCATTCATTAACTATTACAGAGTAAATACTCTCACTAAATGAAACACCAGTATTACATCCCAGCCACCTGATTCCTGATAATAATAATAATAATAATTCCTGTACTGCCTAACTTGAGAATTGTTCAGTTAAATAAAATACAGGCTGTACTAATGCCACAGAGCTGGCTCTGATTTAATTTTTTACTACCCGGTCAATGGACCATCTTGGTCACTGCTCATTTGATTGACAGCACTTTCATTCTATGACTATCTCTACTCCTGGCCTTGGCATTTGACCAAAATAATTCAACAGTGGTGGAATGGTTTTGAGGTTTTATTCTTTTCCTTTTCCTCACTAAAGCACTCTCACTGGGAAAGGCATCTGAAGAAAATATTTGGAGGTGGGCAGGGCCTTTCATTATTCTTCAAGTTCCGCTACTCTGCCCACATGAACACCTGGCTCATATCCAATGTCCCAGAGCCTCTGGCTCTTGAGAGGCCCACATCCTGGCTGGAAAGATGCCCAAGTCAGGTAACATTTTGACTCAGGACCTTGAAATAGAGGTCAAAAGAAATATGGTGCATTTAGCATTCTTTTGACATGCTGGAGGCTTTATTTCATGACCCTACATAATAAACATGAAGAAAACTATATGCCCTTGAGGAAGCAGAGCTGTAAATGACTCAGTTTTATTGATGAGTCTTGCCTAGCAAAATTCAACTATCCTTTCTCATCTTTCCCATCAAAGGGTTAACCTTCAGATTGAGGTAGCTGGTGAAAATATTTGACAAATGTTTCAGCAAAAATTTAAAAAGTGCTTTCTAAATGTATTTCATTAAATATAATAAATATATATAAAATATGTATAACTTTTCTAAATGTAATGGTGTCTCTCTGTAAACTAGTTAGAATTCTTTTGGTTGCAAGTAATGGAACATAATTAGAACCAGCTAAAGCCAAAAGAGAAAGGATACCAGAAAGATATCCCAAAGTTTATATGGAAACCCAAGAATGTGATGGAACTGGAAGGCATGAAGTCCACGAGGCTTTAGAAATGGGCCACAGGATTGGAGCTCTTGTGGGAAACTTGGGAAACCTTCATTTTGTGTCTTTTGTCTTGGCTTTTCCCCATGAATGTACTTTTTTCTTACCTTGTACTGCTCCCAAGTCCACATAGGGGAGTGTTCCTTTCAAAAAGTGTTCATGTTTTATGTGTCGTAACTGAGGCACCCAGGGACCCTCCCCAGATTCCCAAGGCAGGGGTCATTTGGCTCAGTCTAAGTCATGTACCTATCCCATGGATAAACTGTGGCTGGGATGACTGAGTCGTGCTACAGAGTTTCAGATCTACAGATTGAGATGGTTGAGGCAGCTCCCAAAAACTCTGAGGCATTTTCCTTGAAAAGTTTTATAAGGCAGAGGAGTCTGAGGCAAACCCAAAATATTGGCATCTTGTACTTTCAACTTTCAGATAGCGAATGCCCAGTTGTTGAAGTTTTCAACAGAGTTATGTAGATAATTGAGTGAATAATGGGAGAATGAAATATGCATAGCATTACCACTCGATTAAAATGTTACTTGGATTTATTTGGGAAACAGCTAACATAACAGAAAAGTGAAATGTTGACTCTAGAAATTTTTTGCCTAATTTGAAATCTGACTCCATTATTTACTAGCAATGAAATCGCTCCTCTGCTCATGTTTACTATTCGTATAATGGAACAATAGCATTACCCAGTTAATGATGAGATTAAAATGAATTAATATACAGGTAAGTTGCTTTTAACCATGCCTGGCACATAGGAACACTCAAAAATGTTAATTACTCTTGCTTTTTTTTTCGGATGTTCAGCATGAGAAATCAGTTCCACTTTTATCTCACCCCACGGAGTAACGAAAAATACAAGACCCAATTTTTGCGGCATAAACTTGGACTCGGCTCTTTATGTGGCTAATGCTGGCTTTGACTGCCTTTAGTGGGAACTTAACGGACCACTCAAAGTCATTAAACTCTTTAATAAAGCAAACAGCAAAGAATTGACTGTATCTAATAGTCAGACTAGGTCTTGAATTCAATTTTAACTTTATGACTCTAGATGAATCGATATGATATTGGGGCCCTTCTTTTTCACACATCATATAAGAAGACAGATGCAGGTGAAAAATGTTTCATCTCAAAATTATAGTCATTTTACGCACACATAAAATCAAGAGCCCTGTAGGTTAGGAAATAATAATATACCATTTTTTTCAGCTTCATAAATATGCATAGCTGCACATAAGTCTTCAAGTTTTCATAAGCTCACGAATAAATCCTGGGACATGAATTTGGCATGTATTTCTTATTTAGTGTTTATGTGTTTGTCCATCTGTTGTCTAATCATTGGATCATAGTGGAACATCCGTACAGCTAAAAGAAAGACTTATTTCTACTTCCAGATCTCTTTTCACAAAACAATGTATCCATTTTTAAATGTTATGTTTGCTGATGGAAGGGCACTGTGGGATAAGCTACATACAAGAAGCAAATCCCAACCCTTGTTTACCATCACTTTCTCTTTCATCCATATACTTACACACACAAAGTCCATGCTACCTAGTTACTACTTAAAATTGAAGCAAGCAGGCCCATAGCAAGCCGAAGTGGTTATTAGGTTTAGCTGTGTCTACAAAACTTACATGGTTATACAATAGTCTTGAATCCATTTTGACAATTCCAGAAGTCATATTTTTAAAAAGAATATTAATAAGACAGACTTTGACCACAGAGGAACAAGCTCTAACCTTTAACCCTGCTGTTAAAGGGTCTGAAAATTATGTATTTGAAAAATAATGGAAAGAACCATGAATACACTAAGCCTTTGTCACTCAAGGTATCTCAATGGTAAAACCTCCTCATGGCTTTAAAAATTGCACTGGTCACTGGACATAACTTTCATGTGCAATATGCTTTAAAAATTAGTTTTATTAAAATAGTATATAATTGTTTAAACTTTCTATTTATTTATTTATTTTTTATTTTTGACTGTGTTGGGTCTTTGTTTCTGTGCGAGGGCTTTCTCTAGTTGCGGCAAGCGGGGGCCACTCTTCATCGCGGTGCGCGGGCCTCTCACTATCGTGGCCTCTCTTGTTGCGGAGCACAGGCTCCAGACGCGCAGGCTCAGTAGTTGTGGCTCACGGGCCCAGTTGCTCCGCAGCATGTTCGAGCCTTCCCAGGGCTCGAAGCCGTGTCCCCTGCGTTGGCAGGCAGATTCTCAACCACTGCGCCACCAGGGAAGCCCCCTAAACTTTCTAAAATACAGAAAAACAATTAAACAGACATTTGTTCTATCATTTAACAAGGTATTGTGCTAGGTGCTGGGTGTTTTGGCTTAGCTTTGAATGCGAAGCATTTCAGGGATTGTCAGGATAGTCATAATAATAGCAGGCAATTAGATATTCTGACCTGAACTGGAACAGAAGGATTGGGGCTGAACGTGAATAAATGTGGATGTCATTTAGGTAGAAGTTATGATTAATGTAATCATCACAATGAGATGGAAAAGGGCCCAGGAACAGAATTAGGGTATTGAGGTTGCCTCAATATAGAATCTATATTCTAAGGGGAGCTAAATCTCCAAGTCCTGCTTACCCCACTCTACTCCCCTAACTTAGCCTGACACTGGTGACTAGTCATTTTTGGTTGAGGATGAGAGTGGCTGTGGCATCATTCTTCCCCGGCAGCCTTTGTGCACATGTGTATATGAGTGTGTGTGTGTGTGTGTGTGTGTGTGTGTGTGTGCATATTAGTAGATGGGAAAGTGGTATGTTTCCCTGAGAAGAAAACTGTTAAAATGTGTCAGGAAAGTAGAAGTTATACAGTAAGAACAAGAAAAGTAGAGTGTCGTTATTGACACCAAGGGTGAAGAAAATTTCAAAAGCAGAGAGTGATCAGTCATGTCAGATGGTATAGAGAGAAAAATAAGAATGTAAAAAATCAATTGACTTGGGTAATTAGCTTATTGGAGTCATTCTGAAAAACAAGATGTAGTAGAGTGTTAGGGGAAGATCTTATTTTCAAAGCGCTGGAAAATAAACTGAAGTGTGCGGTGTTATAAGTGAAGTCTCTGAGCATAGCCTCTTAATTTTAGAAGTTCCCTCTTAAAGGGAAGAGATTAGATAGTAGTTTAATGCAGAAGCAGGATCAAGGGAGGGATTTATTTTAGGGTAGGAGATATAGAAACATGTTTGTAATCAGAAGGGAAGAAACAAGAGGAAAGTGAAGGATTGAAGATGAAGGAACAAGGATGATTGATGGAGTGAAGTCCCAGAGGACGGAAGGATGAAAGGCATCAAGATAACAAGTGGAACAATTATTTTACAAAAAGACAAAATTATTCCTCCTCTGAGACAGGACTAAAGGAGGAAAGTATAGGTACTGACCCAGAGAAAATCAGAGGCAAAGAGGAAGATAATTAAAGTGGCCGTTCCCCTGAATCTCATGGAAATGCACTCAGGGTTTGGTTGTCTCCAGTCTAGGCAGAAGGAGATATTATTGGCTTGCAGAACTGTGGGTTTGTTGTGAATTATAATTAAGTCATGTCAGCATGAGGCTGTAATTTCTATTACTACATAAGGCAATAGTTTTGCTACTGAGACCTAATGACCAGGTCCAGGCTGGGAAGTACTGCTGGGATAGCACTGGGGAAGTCCTCCCTGACCTGCACTTGCATTGCCGGGCTCAGCATTCTCCATTTATGCCTGTTCTCCTTTGACTTTCCGTGAGTAGTTCTGACCGTGGTCTTCTAAGGCAACTATTGCTTTTCTTTAAAGGCAGCAGTATTTGAACACTTTTTAGAGGCTGCTGGGATAGGTAAGTATTTAGCTTGAGAACATACCTAGAAATGTAAAGAAAAAATAAAATACAACTGGAACAAGCTGAGTTGAAATTAATTTGTGCTTTAATGATAAAGCTGAGGAAGGTAGAGCTATTATGTTCTATTTGGTAAATATTGGGTATTGGTGAATAAATTAGAAGCTTGTGTTTGTATCAGAAGTCAGAAAAGATTGTCAAACCAAATCATAGGCCCATGCTAATAAACCAACCAATTCTTAGGTTCGCTTCTTGATTTTTACCTTTTCATATTATGCAACAGTTAATCATCGAAATATTTTAAATTTCACTTTGGATTAATTCAGATCCCCTGCAATCTATATCTTATTCCAAAATCAGTTTTACTGGAATATGATTTGGTATTTTGTAATGAGACACCAGGGAGAGATTGTATAAAATGTTCTCTTTTTATCTCTAGTAGGAATGTTGCTGAAGGTATTATTTACCACAGCAAGCAGTGTCTCCTTTATGCAGACCTAGGGGAGTAATTTTTCTTTGGCTTCAGGGCCTAAGTTCAATTTTTTCTGAGCAACTGGAACATTTTGATTCTATGGGCATCGGAGATATTATAATTGGTTGTGATTCCTTTTTTGCTTTGGCTGTGTATCAACTTAGAATGTTTTTAGCCACAATTACTTACAATAGCTTAAGTAGGTTTTTCTTTTTCTTTTTACATAGCAAGAAGCCTGAAAATAAGTAACTGCTGGGATTGGCTCAGGATCTCATCTGGGAACCAGTGTCTCTGAATTTCCTTCAGACACTGGATGAACTACATCTCTAGCTGTAGTTCTCAAACGTTGTTGTGCACTGGAATCATCTAAAGGGCTGATAAAGCAGACAGAGGCCCAGGCTCCTTTAAGAATAGAGCCTAGGCCTTTTATGTGGTCACTAAGTTCCTCAGGTGATTCTAATATTGACCAAAGCTTGAGAACCACTGCTCTAGCGGAAGGGAGAAACAGGCAAAATTCACTCCTTTCAACAGGCTCTGTCTCCTTAGCTAGAAAAAAAAAAATTTCAGAGTCAATCCAGCTTACCTCCTCTAAGGAAAGCTGGGGAAGGACCTAACTTTTCAGAGATCAGAGAACTCTGTCTGCTACCAAACCCAAAATTTGGTGTTAAGGAAGAAGCAAGTTGTTGGATGGGCAAAGGACAGTAGTTTGGGGCCAGAATTGCTAGTTATTATACAGGAACTTATTTTATATGTCTTTATTTGGTAACTTTATTCTGAATTAGTTTTGCTTTCCTATACCTCTCTGATTTTTCTATTAAAAATTAGTTGTATGAATTTATGTGATCTATCAAATTGTTTTTGAAATATGTGAGTATGGCGATTATGATAAAATTCTTGTACCCTATGTTCAAGGATCACTACTTTCCTCATTATCAACAAAAGGATCCAGGGGCGGTGATTTTCTTCTGCTTAGTTGCCTCGGGGCTATAACGAGGAGAATGCTTGCATACTCCATTTTCTATTTTCATGCTCTTTGTCATGAAGCAGGCTGATTGGGTGATTCATAGAATCAAAGTTAAGCTGAGACTCCACCTTGATTAGGTACAACTTGGGATTTGCCTCTCCTGGCAATTTTCTTTTAGCCTAAGTGTGAACCCTGGTTATTTTTTGACATGTCATGGCTCCAGCTCATTAGATCATAATACTCACTATGCAGCAGGATCACCTGAAAAATACTGATGCCATGTCCTATCTTGATCGGAGGTGGGGCCCAGGCATCCATGTTTTTACTTAAAAGCTCTCCAAGTGACCCTAATGTGCAGTTAGGGTTGCAGAACTACTGCTCTGGCTGATAGGCTCTCTGACCTAACCCTGTCTTCTGTGCTCTGTCTCTGTTTTCTTTCATCTGATTCTATTCCTGATTTCAATTTCTGTCTCTAAGGATCTCTGTCCTTCTGTTCCCAGGTGGTAACCTGGCTTCAGTTGAGACTGCTCTCTGAGTTCCATTTTGGTTTCCTTGAGCCTAGACTGCATATTTTAATTAACCTGCTGTAGCATTTCAGCAGCAAAAGCTGAGTTCCTTTCTCTGATTCTCAGTAGAATGCCAACTCATCCCGCTGACAACCAAAAAGTATGGGGAAATCCTGGGACTAACAAAGTGGACACAGGGAGGCAACTTGACTCTGCATAGGATAAGTAGAGTTCCATGTTCAGGAAGCTTTCAGTTCTTAGTTCCATCTAATTTCAACTCCAAGTCGGTTAGATTCTCCAGCAGCACCTCGTGAACCTTCTCTCCCAAGTAGGCTCTTGAGACTGAGCTGGCGGCTGTCTCCTCTGACTTTTTCCACTCAGAAGTCCTAACAACAACTCTGCTCTCCCTCTACGGATCTCCAGTAGATTACTTTTTCATTCTGATCCTTTTGCTGATTTAATCTTTACCCCCCAGATTAATTTCTTTTTTGAATTTCAAACCTTCTTCCTCATCATTTCCCTTCGTATTCTCAGCCCTCTAGTTATACCCTGTATACCAAGTTACCAGAAAACACGAAATATGCCCCAAATATAGGTAATAAAATGTGGCTAAATACCCAGCTTTGGAGTTGGGCAGCTCAGGCGTAAATCCTCAATCTGTACCTGCCAAGTTTGTTTCTTCACCTGCAAATGGAGTAATAATATCTAACTTGTAAGATTGTTGGCAGAAGAAAACAAGATAATGCATATAAATCTTAGAGGATTTCCTGGCACATAAGTGCTCAAAAACTGTTGGGTGTTTGCCACATCAGCTGAGATGGAATTTGGCTCAAATGCATTTACTGGGGTTCAAGACCTATGAAAGTAAACAGGGAACAGGGTTTGGCAGAGGAAGTAGTTCAACTGAGATGTTGGCCTTGATGAGTTTTCAAGTGAATAATTGTGTGACAGACTTGTTTTGTGAGACCCTCACCTGTCAATCACCAGCCGTGGGCTGCCTCAGAAAGCTCGTGGCGTTGGGTGCCGTGGCTCTGTACACAGTAGGAGGCAACTGTGAAGAAGCCGACGCCTGGCAGCTGTTTACTGACCACACTCCTAAGCGGTTCTGTGTGGCAAGTTCTGTCATGATAGGGCATCTGGGCAGTCCTCTCTGTACCCACCACAGTTTTTGTTTCTGTATCACTCCTCTGGTTTGCAGGTGTAAAGTGCACAGGTCTGACATGTACCTAGCCGAGGTGAGGTAGTTATTCCTCACATTGCCTATATTTAGAAATAATGTACTCTCTGAGATTCCTTATCAACAAATCTGTGTACAAACAAGGCATTCTAGAAGCCTGATACACGCATAATTTCAGGTTCTTAGATTCCTAGGCTAAAGTCTAGGTTTTATTATCACAAACGAGAAGAGAGAAATAAAGGAAGTACAAATAAAGTGGGAAAGGAGTAATTTTAAATGTGTGTCAATCGTCAGGACTTTGTCTGAGGCAGTACCTGGAGATTCTGCTAACAACCTGCCGGCCAACAACAGCATTTGTGCACAGAGCTCCTGGGAATCCACTTTCCAAAATCGCTCAGGCGACCACTTCATAATTTATAAAAGGACTAGTTTCAATAGCCTGCAAGACATTTTAGGAGAGAAAGCTGATCATCGATTTGCTGCTTATTTTATAAAGTGACTAAAATTCAAATTCGATTTACTTAAAATGGTTGTCCCAGTCCTAATAAATGTTTAAATTTCTCAGGTGCTGGGCTCCTTGTCTTCATTCTTTAGTCTGAGCTCAGTAGGGACTTCATTAATCCCTGAGGAAAGATACACTAAAAAGGATTTTCAGTAAATTTGGGTAAATGTTTTCCAGATCCCTTTGGCCAGGAGGGTGGTAAATATAGAGCGTGACCAGACCGCTATGGAGCCTCATGAGTGGGGGATGGGAGACCGTTAGACTCCGGACCATCTACAGGAGGACCACGGCCCTGGGGTTCTCTGTGATAGCTCCTTAGTGCATTCTGAAATCATTCTAGTCAAGCAGGAAATGCAGCATTGTGGACGAATTCTGTCTACAATCATCTGAAACATGGAATTAGATCCTTATTTTCTACTCAAAGGTAGTGGAGTTTAGCAGCAAAGAGTACAATTCTTGTTGTAACAGAAAAATAGGTTTAAATCTTGCTACTGAAAGAGTGGCTGTGGAACTTTAGGCAAATTGCTTTGCTTCTCTAAAATCTAATTTTCTTATCTTAAAAATGAGGATAATAATCCCTAACAATAGGGTATCAGCATCTATTGTAGTGTTTAGTACACTAAATATCCAACAAATGGCAAGTGACGTCAACATCATCCTCACTGTCATCTCTTGCCTTTCACTCCAGCAATGTTCAAGAGAAGACTCATTTTTCTCTTAAATGCATTTTATGTTTTGACACTTGTTGGCTTTGACTCTTTTTCCTTTGTGAAAGTCACACCTTTGTCATTCCCAGCATAGTTTCTTTCTCTTTTTTTTTAACATCTTTATTGGAGTATAATTGCTTTACAATGGTGTGTTAGTTTCTGCTGTATAACAAAGTGAATCAGCTATATGTATGCATATATCCCCATATCCCCTCCCTCTTGCGTCTCCCTCCCTCCCACCCTCCCTATCCCACCCCTCTAGGTGGTCACAAAGCACCGAGCTGATCTCCCTGCACTATGCAGCTCCTTCCCACTAGCTATCTATTTTACATTTGGTAGTGTGCATATGTCATGGGGAGGGGGGAAAGGTAAGCTGGGACAGCGTAGTCTCTTATACTCCTGTTTTTTATTGATGGGGAGTTCTGTGGTGTGAGTAGCTCTCAGAGTGGGGGCAAAGTGTTTGGGCTATGCTGGTTCTCAGTGACTTCCAAATGATGACACCACTGTCAAGGGTTACTGTTGGACCAAATTATGTTTCTTGGCAATAGCTTTGGTTTCTGCACAATTGGCAAGGTGTTCTTTAAGTTCCCAAAGGCCATGATGTGAAGCCCTAGACATGAAGGAACCTTCACCTGCCTTGGGAGATGTTAGCTCCACCTTGGATGGAGCCACTACTCTGTGGGTTTTATACTAAAGAAAGTCCAATTATTTCTTATACTGTAGAACCATTTTCTAGCCTAAATTTGGGTTGGGACCAACATTAATTCTTTTTACCGCCTCTCCTAGCTTTTTATCTGTATTTTTGCAATTCTCCAAATTTCCCATCCTTGGCAACTGTTCTTGCTTTGTGTACCTTTGAGTTAAAGTAAGGTAGACATATTAATGACTGTGGAGTAAATACTTGTGATACTTGTGGTGGCTGGAAATGGGTTAGACAAATGTGTCAGCTGTAGACACCAGCTTCAAGCACTGTTACGTGGTCCTAGTGGTTCAGCCATCACACTCTGAGGCCCTCATCACCAGATGGACTAGTACTTCTGTATTCACTGCCTCTCTTCTCTTCTTTGCCCCCCTGTTAATATTATCTCAGTTCAGAATAGCTTTAAGATAACATGTTCTAGAATCAGACTGTCTACATTCAAATTCTGGTTTTGCTGCTTATTAGGTTTTAACCTCTTATGGCTCAGTTTACTCATCTCTAAAATAGGGCGATTATAATACCTGACTCAGGGGGTTATAAGGATCAGGTGAGAGAATAAGTGTAACCTACTTAGGATAATGCCTGGAAAAATAAATGTTGGCTGCTAATATTTATTATTATTATTATTATTATTATTATTACTCACACGATAGGTATCCTAACAAGGTTCCACAGAGATCTAGCCTCTTATGGGTCACCAGCTTATGGAGCAATCGTCCTCTGGTTCAGGGGGACTTCCCTGGCGGTCCAGTGGTTGGGACTTCGCCTTCCAGCATGGGAGGTGCAGGTTTGATCCCTGGTTGGAGAGCTAGGATCCCACGTGCCTCGTGGCCAAAAAACCAAAACATAAAGCAGAAGCGATGTTGTGACAAATTCAATACAGACTTTAAAAATGGTCCACATCAAAAATAAATCTTAAAAAAAAAAAAAAGCTGAGCTTTAAAAAAAAAAAATTGTCCTCTGGTTCAGGCAAGGAGAACTTTAACCAAAATAAAGAGATGACAAAGCTTAAGGTTATCTGTGTAGCATTATGAAGCATGTCCAAATGAAATCTCTTCCATAAGGTTAAGGAGGGTGGAAAAATACATTGGGGGTAGTGTTTCAACATATGAATTCGGGAGGACACATTCAATCCATCACACCATCTTACCAAGTCCCATGATTTTGTAATCTGATGCAGACCTCCCATTCCTTCCCTCATCTTCTCTATCAGTAGATGTCAATACAATAAGAGCTCAAGGGATTGAGCCCTTAGTAGAGGGCATAATAAAGTGTTAAAGAGAATTGGCAGAATGCACAAAAGGTTACTTTTCAGTGACTTCATTTGGAACAAATTTCCGAGGTCATTACTGACTTGCTACACTGGCAAATGAACAATACAGGTGTTCTCAAAGAGTACTCCTAAGGTGATTTTATCTGGCATAAAGGTTTCTAGGAGTTAAAGAGACTTTGGGGGGAATAAATATATGAATATAAATCAATAGAAAGGAAAAGCACCGATACGGCATTAACTAGACACGCTGACCAATTAGCCAGTTCTTCGCACATTAGTCTATATTAAAACAAAAAGGTTGTGAGAGGAAAGTGACTCAAAATGTAAAAAGAAATATGCTTTACCACAATTCCCAAGATATTTAGGAGTAAAGGAGTTGTAATATGGGTTAAGTACCAGTATATGACATTTGATGGTGTCTAAAGATTGAGGTCTGTTGGGCATTTCATTCTAGAATAAGGTCAGTGCTGTCATCTTTACCTGTCATGGCAGTACCAGAAACTGTATCATTGTCTCTATTATTGATTAAATTCCCCTCTATTCCCTCTTTTTCAAACTCAACATGATTAAAATGTCCCCCTCTACTCCTTAATTGAAAACATTCTTAATCTAGCTCTTGGATGTCTACGCAGAGACACATGAAAATACAAGATAAAATATAATCTCCCCAACGCACAGAACACAAAGTGACTATTAATGTTGAAGGCATGCATAATTGAAACTTTACCATACAGTATGCAATATTCATGTACATTAAGTAAACCAGGCATTTAGAAATGCCTGCATGTTTTCTGGACAAAAGAAAGAGGATTCACTTTAATGAGGTCTGAAAAAGTCTATGGAATAATAGTGATATACCATGAAACTTATAACAATAACTGGCTTCTCCCAATAAAGTATGATAAGTCTGCAGTGATTTCATACTCTGATATTTTGATTCTGGCATTTGAGAGAAAGGGGTCTGAATGTCACTGTTAGTGAATAAACAAAGAGTCTCAAAATGCATTATTCCGTGAGTTATAGGAATAAAAACCTAAAGCATCTTTAGTGGAATAAGGTTGAACAATAAAATGTGAAATACTCTATAAACATAAACCAAAGCTTGAAGGCATGAATATTTTCTCCCTTGTTTACTTTTGCTTTTCTAGATAACAATTCGTCTCTGATTTTATATCACTCCAGCTAATAATTAACTTATTTCTGGGTAATGTAACCTGAGAAGTGACGGCATGGAGCTGCTAACAATACCTCAGGAAGACATGGTAATGATTTCTCCCAGGTGTTTGAGGAAAAAAGAATATAGTAAGGAGGAAGTGGATCTCATAGGCATTGAATGGCAGTGTTGCTTTTAGGCAGAAGTAGCATGAATAATTTATTGACTGCATCAGCAGATATATTTAGCTGTGTGCTGTGAAGGTGAGCGCCCAGCCACGTGTTCCTCTTGCATCACTGGAGCTCACAGTCACCAGCGTTGAATCACTAGCCTTTCCAAGAGCTATTTTAAAACAGATGTGGTAATTTTTTACCTAACATAGTAACTAAAAAATAATCAACAGTTTGTGTTGCCTGAATTCATGGGCTTTATCTCAAGGGGGGAAATGCTTCAATAAAGGGATATGCCATAAAGAAGGTACATTATATTCCTAAAGACTATTTGCTCCGGATAGATTTGAACCTTGCATTGAAATAACCTCCTCTGTGCTTGGCAGTTCTCCAGTGCCCTCTTTCAGGAACCTGTCCCCGGCCTCGCTACAGGTCCATTGGTTCAAGAAACGACAATTATAGTAAGGATTGAAAAGTATGCTCTAGAGGCAACAAGGCCATTGCTACTTTTTCATTCTAAATATATGCTCTTTGATACCATTGCTATCTGTTAGAGGTTGTGTTCCCTAAAAAGATACATTGAAATCCTAACCCCAGGGATCTGTGAATGTGACCTTATTTGGAAATAGTCTTTGCAGATGTAATCAAGTTAAGATAAGGTCATTAGGGTGGACCCTAATCCAGTATGACTAGTGTCCTTATGAAAAAAGGAAAAGAGACCCAGACTCAGACACAGGGAGGGCGCCGTGTGATGATGGAGGCAGGATTGAAGTGATGTTCTACCACCCAAGGAATATCCGAAATTGCCAGCAACACCAGAAGCTAAGAGAAAAGCATGGAACAGATTCTCCCATAGACCCTTCAGAGACAGAATGTTTCTGCTAATACCTTGATTTCAGATTTCTTGCCTCCAGAACTGTGAAGGAATAAATTTCTGTTTTCTAAACCACTCAGTTTGCGGTACTTTGTTACAGTAGTTCTAGGAAGCTAATATGCTATCTAAATTTAGATACTCAGGGTGAGGGGCAACGAGCTAGCCAGTGTACCAAGATAAATTAATTATGCACGATATGGATATTCACCAAGGGTACAAATGTTTCTACACATCCATGAATAAAAAAGCATGTTGCAATGTAGGTTGATCAGGTTTGTCTCAGTTTGTCCAGGAAACCTTGTTTCCATTTACTTTCTAGGCATAATAAATAATAGGCCTCCTTTCATTTTCAAAATACCCCAGTTTGGATGATAAATTATATCACTCTACCTATGTGTACACTATTAAGCACTTAGCAAAAAAATAAAATTTCACCACTTATGTTCAGTGTTTTTGATTTTAAAAAAGTGATTTCTAGTGTCGTAGTCAAAATCTCTCCAAAACTGCAGCAAATTGAAGTTTCAAATTCCAAGAGTCTGGATCACTTTAGCCTTAGTTTACTTTGGGACCCGCAAAATTACAGCACTCTGACCTGGGTCACTTTCCTCAGGAAGTAATATTTCAGATTGTTTAAACCAGTCGGAATAAATACAACTCGTCATACCCCCAGGTTGTCGAGGAGAGAGGAAGAGAGGAAGAGAATAGCAAGTAAATTCAAGTGTGGCAGGAGGAATATTTGAACCTACAATTCATTTCAGTTTATTGCAGGGTGATTGAGGCCAGCGGTGTGGACACCGAAAAATGGTCAGAGATACAGCCTCTGTTCCTCACTTTGTCATAAATCCTTCCTAACCTTGAATAAATCTGTCTTTGACCTCAGTTTTCCCACTTGGGAACTGAGGGCCATTATAATTGATTTTTAATTTTGTTAATGTTTGTTGGCTAATTAGGGAATGCTGGTAAAATGCCTTCAACAATCTGAAAAGCACTTTGTATGTTCCATGCCTTGATGATGGACCTACATAGAACTTATTCCTCAGTGTTGGAAGGAAAAAGGAATCCCCATTTCTTGTCAGTTCTATGCTTGTTATATTACTAAGTCATACTACTGCTGAAGTGAATATATATGAAAAATGACTCTACACAAAGTCTATAGATCTTTGTTCACTCTTGTTAGCCTCTCCTATATACTGCTTTCAATTTAAAGTAAAGCAGTTGATGTCATTTTCTTCTAGTAATTACTTTTAGCCTCATCTCTGGTTTCTAAAGTTAAGATGAGGTTCACTGTTTTTTCTACGCTTATGGCTCTCAATCTAACACCTTTGGAAGACAGTAGAGGATGTTGCTGACTGCAGAAAAGCAGATTGGAAGTTGCTGGTATTGGGGCAGTGTGATGTTTCCCAGGATATTTGTAAATGTAGGTGTGAACAAGGTGGTCTGATATGCTCGTTACTGTCAATACGCTACACAGCTTCTCCTCTGTGTTTCTCCAATGCCCTATGAATAGTGATATCATTGCAATGATGGCATCATAATTTGTTTATAGTTTTGTTTCTTCCACTGGATGATGACTTGCTAAAGTTTGGGAATATATCTTACTCGTATCTTTATCTTCAGTACTTCCCAAATACTGGGAAATATATGGCATTCACTGCACATTTGTTGAATAAGTGAGTGGTAATCCTTTAAGCAACAACAGTTGGCTGGAAATTTAATCAGCGGACTGGATGGGGGCTCTGTAATGTGTCAACTTCGCTAGGCTCAACTGTGTTCACAAGAGATTCTTTTTCTAAATGTTTTCTTTTAGAATGATCCATAAGAGACATTTTTTTACATGAGATTTGGAGAGTGGAAGTGAAGCAGCAACCATCTTGTCTTTTAATGTCCAAAGGTTGAAGCGACGTTGTCAGATATTTTTGTAGCTCATTGTTGCTTACCTGCTGGCTCACCTCCTTGGCATTGGAAAGCATCCAGGCTTGAAAGCTCACCTGCCCTCAGATCCTCCTTGAGTTTCTCCCACTTGTATGTCACATTGTGTTTAGCTCCCTGATGAAGGATGATGGTGTGACCCATAGAATACTCACATATTCAAGTCTGGAAGCATTGAGAAATTAAGAACTGACGTTGATTCCAGTCTGTCCTTGTGGGTTCCAAATTGTCCCTGCCTTCCCTCACTCTACAGCATCTTGCCTTCAGACAAGGCAAGTCTTCCTGTCTGTGGACTTCAGGCTCCTGGATCAGATGCAGAGACAATAGCTTCACTGAGACTGCTTAACTCCCGCAACTGTGTAAAGTCAAATCCCTGTAACAATACCTTTACACACACACACACCCCACACCTATGTGTGTGTGTATATGTATATACCTCCTATAGAAGTGTGTGCTTCTCCAGTTGAATGCTGATTGAGACAGCTAGTCTATGAGACTATGGAAGTAAATTGCCTAAGAATGCTTATCTGTCTGTGCATGTGTATATGTGTGTTTGTGTGTGTGTGTGTAGGTGTCCATAAAGGCACTATGGGTTAGGATAATGCTAACTATTGGAACTAACATATCCATAAGACAAAACTCTCATCAATGTAACACAATAGATATCTTCTTCTTGCTCTATGAAAGTCTCGTGTGTGTATTCCTGCTTGGTAGAGAATGAACATATTCTTTTTTTGTACCTATTTAGAAACCCAGACTGAGGAGATTTTACGACCTTCAAGAAGTGCCTTCTGAGGTCTTTTTGGGTAACAAAATTCAGCCAACAGATGGGAGAAAAGAGTAGAACATGCATATCCACTTCCTAGCCGCCTCAGGTTAGAAGCGACACTCACCACTTGCTTATATTCTATTGGTGAGAACTAGTGCCATGGCACCACTTAGAAGGAAGTGGTAGTGCTGGGAAATGGGATCACTGATGGGGCAGCCTCTTCGCAGGTAGAACTGTGCTGTAGAAGAAGAACACAAATGTTGGGGGCCAGCTATCACTGCCACATAGAATCTTATGTAAAATACGTTGACTAAATCAGAAAATTCAATCATCTTTGTTATCGAATTCCAGCCTGGTTCTTGGCCTGCTTAAGAGCAAAAAAAAAAAAGAGAGTCAGTCTGTAGGGAGCCCGAGAGTAGGATTTGGCCAACTCCAGGATGGCTTGTTCAATTGTATCCTGAGGTGAATGGAAAGCAGCACAGCTTGCAGCCACTTTAGAGGGAGATCTGGCCCCTGGAGGTCAAGCTAAAACTGAAATATCCATTTGAAAATTCTACACTAACTTCCAACACCAATAACATTCAAGTTCCATCTGAATGTGTCTTGAAGTTAGCTCGCCAATTCCTGATGCAACAGCTCCACAGCAGTTTGATCCCTTTGTTCCTTGCGGTTAGCTCCTGCAGGTACACACGCCCCTGGTCTGGAGAAAGCAGTTATGTACCAGCATTTGGTCCACCTTTTGGAATAAATTGGCTGGCTGATCTAATACAAATCACAAAACTATCAGAAAGGCAAGATTTAGTAAGTATTGTGTGTAATTCAACAAGCTGTACATCTGCTGAAAATCTCTTTTTGCTAAAGGCAGCACATCTGATAAATTCTTGACTTAATTTATTGATAGTTTACTCCCTCCTCAAGAAGAGGAAACAACCAGAACTACTATTTTGTACTTAATTCTTTTTTTGGTGGGGGGGGGGGGCGCACTGCATGGCTTGTGGGGTCTTAGTTTCCTGAACAGGGATCGAACCCGGGTCCACAGCAGTGAGAGCCCGAGTCTTAACCACTGGACCACCAGGGAATTCCCTCTTTTGTACTTAGTTCTAACCAACAAGGATGTCTGTTTGGTGCTTTCAAGGAAAGTCAAGACCCAGAAGAAAGTACTCTTACCATCTTAGAGTTTTAGTATCTGAGAAAGGGAATGCTTAGCCTAGACAGACATGTGAACTAAAGCTTAGATAAACATATTTATACAAGTTCAGGAAAAAAATAATCCAATGACCAGTTGAGGTGTTTTAACAAAAGTCTAAGAAGCTAAGAATCTGTGGAAGGTAAGGGCTGGGATCCTGAGCTAAGCTTTAAATGGTCTCACTTAAGACTCTAAAGCAAAACTATGACCAGAGTCAAGACTTGAGAGAAGATCTTGGAAAAAGGAACAACATATGAGGTGAGCCCAATCATGTACTGCTTTTCCCTTTGAGGTAGTTACCAATTCATAAACAGTGCAGAACTAAATGCTACAGATCAGAGCAGAAAGATTTGCCTAAGAGGTTGGGAGACTGAGCTCAGTTTCCAACAGTCTCACAAAGGTGGGGACACTAAACTTGGAATCAAAATCTATAAAGGGAAGGGGCCTCTAGACTTCCAGTTAGGTGCCCATAGGATCTGTACTCTAGGATTAAGATTAAAGAAGAAAATAACCAGTATACAGAAAAGATTGACACACCTTCAAAATAACTGTATCCCAGCCTGGATTTAGATGACGTACCCTATTCTGAATGTTTGCAAGAAAGCAAAAGTTAATTCTATCTGGAAAAAGCATTGGCTAGAGCCTCAAATTATCTGTATAAGTTTTCATACACAATTATTACTTTACCAGGCAGACTAGAAGATGTTAATAAATGACTGAACACCCAGAGAAAAAGATAATAAAATAGAACAATAGGACATTCAGATATTGATGTTAATAGCTATAGACTTTAACACAAATATGATTAATATGTCAAAGGAAAAAGATGAGAGGATGGGTAAATTTACCAGAGAATTGGAATCTATACAAACATCAAATGGAAAAATGTATAAGTAAAAAATATAATAGTTGAAATTAAGAATACAATGGATGGTTTAACTGCAGATTAGACACACAGAAGAGATCAGTGAATTAGAAAGCAAGTCAGTAAAACATATTAAAACAGAAATAAAGAGAGAATAAAAAGCAAAATTATTTGAAGGAATGGAAGAACTGCATGGGACTCCAATAAAGAAAAAAGTAATTGATTCTAGAACAAGAGATGGAAAGATTGGCTATGAATTTGTTGCCTGTTTTTGTAAAAACAATTTATTGGAAGACAGCCATGGCTATTTATTTACATGTTTTGGGCCACACTAGCAGTTAACTACTTGTACCAGAGACCACATGAACTGCAAGGCTAAAATATTTAAGAAAAAGTTTGTCAGATCATCCCTTGAGGGTCCAACTAATCTTCAGGCAGTGTAGTTTTGAATATCCATATTTTTATATAATGGGCTTTAGTTATTTCCCCAAAAGAAGTGGGACAAGTAGAATACAAAGAGCAAGATAGTAGGCTTAAGTTTAAAAATATTAGCAATTATACTGAATGTAATTGTCAGACTGGATAAAAAAGACAAAACCTAAGTATATGCTTTTTACAAAAGATGTTCTTACATATAAAGATACAGAAAGATACAATGTCACCGAATAGACAAGATATATACCCTACAAACCTAAGCAACACACACACACACATGAAAATAATGTTTCACTGCTATCATCAATCAAAGATTTTAGGACAAGAAATATTATTAGTGATAACAAGTTTCTTTATAGAAAAAGGGTCAATCTATCTGGAAGATGTTATCAATTCTAAATTTGACGCAAGTAATAATATAGCCTCAAAATATACAAAGCAAAAATGGATACAACTAGAAAGAAAAATACACAAATTTACAGTTGCGGTAGGTCATTTTAATGCATTTCTTTAAGTAACTGATAGAACATGCAGAAAAAAAGCAAATATTTAAAATATTTGAAAACTAAAATTAACAAACTTAGTAGACATAATAAACACTGACCACAACTTCAAAATAAATATTCCTTACAGCTACATATGGAAAATTTATTCATATTGACTCTTCATACAGCCAGTTTCAACAAATTTCAGAAGATTAGAATCATTCGTCATATGTTCTCTGACAACAGTGCAATTAAGTGAAACAGATGCACATAAAAGGGAGAAAATCCCCACATGTTTGAACCCATGTGTGTTGAAAGCCCCCAGGGCCATTCTCCGCTTCAGTATTTACTATGAGGACCCACAGGACTCGGCGTATAGTCATACTAAAAGCTATGATTTATTACAATGAAAGCATACAGAACCAAATCAGCAAAGGAGAAGGTACATGGGGCAAAATCTGGGGGAAATCAATCAGGTACAAGCTGCCAGAACCCTCTCTCAGTGGAGTAACACAGGATGAACTTAATTTCCCCAACAAGTTGTGACAACATATGTGAACTACTGCCAACCAGGGACTCTCATAGAGACTCAGTGCCCAGGGATTGTACTGGGGTGTGGTCAGACCAGCCTCTGCCTGGTAGGTACCAAAAGGCCAGACTCCCAGGAGGACAGCAGGTGATCAACATCAACCATGTTGTTTGTGTAGTTTAGGCTTAGTGAGTGACTCTTAACAGTTCTGGGAATGGTGGAAACTCCCCAGATCTAAGTTCCCAGATGCCAGCCAAGGGCCAACTTTGTTTACAAACCTTTCAAAGGATGGCAGTCAGGCTTGCTTTGTTAACTCTTTTCTGCACACCATGGATCAAAGAAGAAATTACAGGGGGGATTAGAACATATATTTCATTAAATGATAGTATCATTCACCTGTGATGCCACTAAAACCACGCTTAGAGAGAAATTTCTGTCTCCAAATGCATGTGTTAGAAACAAGAAAGGCTGAAAATCAATGACCTGAGTATCCATATAAATATGTTAGAAAAATAATAACAAAGTAAACTCAAGGAATAAAATAGAAAAAAACATGCAATCGAGAAAATCAACATAGCCCAAAATTACTTCTTTGGAAAGTTGAATAAAAATGAAAAACTCCTAGGAAGATGGATCAAGAGAAAAAGAGAGATGGTTGTGAATTACAAACACCATGGATGAAAAAGGAAACATTATAGATATTTTATCCATTAAAATAATTAAATTATATAATAACAAATTTTATACTAATCAATTTGAAAACTTAAGTGAAATGGAAAAATTCCTTGCAAAAATACAGCAAAAAAACACTGATACAAGGAAATATAAAATCTTAATATTCAAATATATAATAAAAATAAATATATAATTTAAAAGCATTCAATAAAAAAAGCTCCAGGCTTAGATGGCTTTAGTAATGAATTCTACAAAATTTTCAGTAAGAAATAACACTAAATATGCATGAAGTCTTCTAGAGAAGTAAAAAAGGAAGAAATATTTCCCAATTCTACTTATGAGTACAGCATAACCTTGATAGCAAAACTTACAGAGACATTGCAAAAAAGGAAAATTACAAATGCAAAAATCCTAAACAGAATATTAGCAAATCAAATTTAGGAATATGTAAAAATGGTAACATATCATAAAAAGTTGGGTTTATTCCCAGAATGCAAGTTTGGCTTAACATTCAAAAGTCAGTTGACATAATTCAGTATGGTTATGAAAGAAAGGAGGGGACCATATGATTTGTTACATGTGAAAAAGTGTTTGATAAAATTTCAACACCGTTTTATTATGCACTATTACATAAGCAATGTAAGCTCAGGAGGTTATGAAATTTGGCTAAATGGAGAGGTGCTATTGAAAGGCGGGGATATTGTAGCAAGTGTTCTCTCTTGAAATTATCTACAGCAAAATCATCTAGTGACATGTCTATTTTCTGTCATAGGAACAGACAATTGATTGGCCAGAGATTCAGGGCTTCTCTTCTTCTCCCACCACCCAAGGAACCTCATGTTCGCCCTCTTAGCAGCGCTCTTTGTGGGAAGAAATTTCCTCCAGAAAACTAGTCCTGAATTTGTGTTAGTTGAGCTGGGAATGAAGCAACGGGTTCATGAACACATGGGTACATGTTAGTTTATCTGAGTAGCTAAGTCCTTGGAAGTAAGAAATAAGGATTGAAGAGAAGGGGCCACAGGACAGGAATACATGAAAGCAGAGCAAGAAGAGATTTGGGAAAGTCCAGATTCCAGAGACTGGGCCTCTGTTTGGGGTGTCAGACTCATTTGGGGCACCAGGATGCCTTCCTGGGCAGAATTGGAAGAAGGTATTTTAACATAAAGACAGGGAGAAACAATGAAGACAAACCTGAAAAGAAACCCAAAACTTGGAATCTACACTGGGGAGAGGCCTTCGGGAACATGTCCGAATGAGGGGAAACCAAAGACCTTAGGGTTGAACTGACTTCCCGAAGGTCTCAGGGTCAGTCAGTGGCAGGAGGAAAATGCCCTGAGGCATTGACTGCTCTTCCCATCACATTAAAACAAAAATAGGACAGCTTTCTATATTCATGTTTTTTATATTACTTTGACAGCTGAATCTTTAGCCTATAGAAGTAGATAAGAATATAATTCCTACATTAAATAGAAAATGAAGCACTTGAAATAATGTTTAAGTGTTTTTGTTACTTTTGTTAACAAAGGCAAAAACCCAGCAGTTTGTGGAGATGAAAGAAATGAAAGTTTAGTGAACATTCTGCACCATGTCTTTATCTTTGCTCTTAGACCCCATACACCCTGAGGAAAAATGTTTAAGACTGATTTATCTTTATTTCTACTTCATTGTATTACACAGGGTTGTATGCCTATAGTAATTCAGTAATAAATGCTTATTAGGTGAATAAAGGAAAATGTTTGCTTTATAAAATCACAATAACCCCTGTTATCATCACTGTCAGATGTCTGTTTCTATAACCATCTAATAATAGAAGAGTTAAAAATCCAGGCCAAAGATTCATTTTGACATCATTTCCGTAGCAGAGACTGTTAAGTCACCAAATACGCATTTGTCCTCTGCATTTCTGGGCTTCATTTGTAGTTGCCTGTGCTTTGTGACTGGGTTCTGGCCAATGGAAAATGTGCAAAGTGATTCCAGTTCTTACAAATATTTCCTGGTTCCTCTAGCCCTGTCTACTGTGCCCTGGTGACCTTGAGGTCCTGTGTTCTGGATAGCATAGCCTCATAATGGGATGGGTCATCAGGCCTACAACTGGTTTTAATTTGGAAAAAAATTCTTACTGTACTAAGTCTCTGCAATTTCAGAATTTGCCTATGACATGAGCTAATTTTAATTATCTTATATGTGTTCCTTCCCCCACCAAGTACTACAATGCAATGTTTTTTGAAAACTTCAACTCTTTTGTGCAGACTGCCCTTAAAACTATTGATATATTCAGTAAGTGGTTTGTCCAAACCACATTCTCTTGGAGTTTTCTTATAGAAGGGAGCTGTGGCCAGCGTGGTATAGTAAGAGGCTGCTTACTCACTTTCAACAGCTTTACCTGATGCTATTGGAAATATCTCTTCTTTAAAAGCACTTGTGGTACAATCTCATTTCTGGGATTTTATTACTAATTTAATTAGTAGATAATTAGAGGTGTTTTTTTTTTTAAATCTTAAGTTCTGAAGTGACATAGAATTTCTTCTGCATGTTGTTATCAAATTTTGGATAGTTACAACAGACATCCAAAATCTGAACATCTATTATGTATACAAAGAGCTGTATTGGGAAGTGTCAAGAGAATTGAAGAGAATTTAAGGCCCTGCCCTTGCTTTCAGGGAATCAACCAGCTTGCCAGACCAGTGACACATGCCCGTATGAAGCATTTGATCTACAACACTTTTCACATTCAAGTGGGGAACACACCTTTTGCAGAGCATCAAGTTGCCTTTGCTGTGTTTTGATCAATCATAATGTGTTTAACTCTATAGTTTGCCATTCAGTTATACTCTCAGCAGTGAGATGGGAAGATAAATTTGAAGTTAAAGAAGTCAGGAAAGGAGTTGGAAAGGGAATTGGTTGTGTCTGCCAGACACATATGATATAAAATAATAACACCCGTCTAAGCAATTAAAGTATAACTGGTTTTCTTTATGTGAAGAAACCTCCCCCTCCTCCAGGTAATTCAGAACTTAAAGAATTCTTAGATTCTTTAAGTTTTGATTTAGAGTGAGTGGGAAAGAAACCATGAGAAATTTTACCTCTATAATTTATAAAAGATTGCTACTTTCTCAAAAACCATACACTTAAGTGTTTTAATCAGAGGCTATTATAGCACATAAACTGCAAGTAGTATGTTGCAGAAAAAGATTGCAGTTGAGAGAAAAAAATTATTGAAGTTGGGAGAATTTCACCAGAGAGTTGAAGTCTATAAAAAAAATCAAATAAATCATATAACTGAAAAATATAATAACTGATAAAATATTAAAAGGAATTTAAAAAAGGACACTTTAAGTTCAGAGGATCAACAATAGGTCTTATCACTGACAATTGAGCAGATGATACGGAAAGCAGTAGGAAATGGAATGACATCATAGATACTGAAAGAAAAAACTTCTGAGAATTCTATGACAAATGAAAATCACCTTTAAAAATGAAGGTAAAAGAAATACTTTTCAGCAGGCAAAATCTCAGATAGTTTATTACCAGAAGATCTGCACTACAAGAAACACTAAAGGAATTTTTTCAGGCTAAAGGAATTTTTTCAGGCTAAAGGAAAAGGGATCTCAGATGGACACACAAGACTATAGGAGGCATGAAGAACAGCAGAATGGGTAAAAATGTGGGTAATTTAAAAATACTAACTTTAAAACAACATGATAACAATGCCTTGTGGAGTTTACAATCTATGGAGAAGCAAAATATACAACAGCAATAATACAAAGTTGGGAGTGAAGTAAATAGAGTTAAACTGCTGTAAGGTTCTTAGCATCGTTTCAAGGGTCATAAAGTATTAACATAAGGGAGACTGTAGTGAGTTAATTATGCAAGTTTTTATCTCTAGAGTAACCACTAATAAAAAAAGACAAGAATTGTATACCTAAAGGATAAAAGAAAGTATAAAATAGAATAATAAAAAATACCAAACCAAGTCAGGAAAAGAGGAACAAAGCAATATAAAAATAGGTGAGACATGTAGAAAACAAATAGTAATAGTTTCGTTGCTCTAAACCCCAAATATCAGTAATTAAATTATATGTAAATGAATTCATATCTCAAGGTTGGGGCAACGCAAGTGCTTGGAGTGGGGAGACTCGGAGGTCTCTGGAAACAGCTCTTTACAACCAGTAAGGACGTATCACTCCAGCTTTACCAGTTTGTACCAGCTGAATATCTGCCTGCCTGGTATTCACCATGTAGATGAAGAAAGTAAAGATTGTTGCCGTTACCTTTCAGGTTCTCTCTGTACCCTTCTAAAATCATATTCCATTCTTTCCTTTCTAATTGGTAATGATTATTCTGATTTTTTTGTTTGCTTTACCTTATAGACTTACCAAATATGTGTCTGTGCCTAAATAATATAGTGTTTAGTTGTTCCTGTTTTTAAACTTTATATGAACGGAATTGCACGATGTATATTCATCTTCAACTTTGCTTTATTTTGTTCAATATTGTTCTTGATATTTATCTATGTTTTTACAGGCTGCTGAAATGCATTCAAATCCCCTGATAGATAGTAATCTATCATATGATTATTCTGTATTTTTTTCCATTCTACTGTGGATAGACGTTTGTATATTTCAAAGTGTTTCTCTAGGGTAATTCCTAGGTATTCCACCAGTAGAATAGCTGAGTTGCATTCACGGAATGAAATCAACTTTATCAGATAATGATAAATTGTTTTTTGAAGTGCTTATACACTACCAGCTGTGCATAAGTGTACTGGTTCTTCCATATCCTTGATGACACTTAATTTTTGCAAATCTGGTAGGAAGAGAATGTACTGTGGTTAATTTCCCTGCATTTCCCTGCCTACTAATGAGATTGAGCATCTTTTCATATATTTGTCTCTATGCTACAGAGCCTTCCTCAATGAAATGTCTCTTTAAGTCTTTTGTCAATCTTTTCATGTCATCTTAATGATTTTGAGGAGTTCTTTTCTTAAATTTTCTTACATTTTAAGATAATTTATTTTTTAAATGTTATTTAAATTCTATCTTTTTAACTAAATTATATATTCTACCTGGTTTTGCTCATATAATGAAATGCAATGATCTTTTAAAAATGTATTTTTACACTCAGGAAACTTGCTAGATTCTTATCATTTCTAATATTTTATGTGTATAATTTTTTTTAAAATAAATTTATTTATTTATTTTTGGCCGCATTGGGTCTTTGTTGCTGTGTGCAGGCTTCTCATTGCAGTGGCTTCTCTTGTTGCAGAGCACGGGCTCTAGGTGTGTGGGCTTCAGTAGTTGTGGCTCCCTGGCTTCAGTAGTTGTGGCTCGTGGGCTCTAGAGCACAGGCTCAGTGGTTGTGGTGCATGGGCTTAGTTGCTCTGTGGCATGTGGGATCTTCCTGCACCAGGGATCGAACCTGTGTCCCCCGCATTGACAGGCAGATTCTTAACCACTGTGCCACCAGGGAAGCCCTTTATGTGTATAATTTTTGATTTTCCATGCTTTTATCATATCACCTGTGAATAAAACTTTTTTCCTTTGTTATCCTTACAACTTTTGTTTTTCACATCTTATTGTGCTTACTGGTACCTTCAGCATAATGAATAGTAGTGAGAGACAGCACCCTTGTCTTGTTGTAGCACCCTTGTCTTGTTGCAGAGAAGGATTTTCCATTTTTTTCTAGCCCCTTAACATATTAAGAAACTTTCCTTTTGCTCTTAGTTTGCTAGAAGTTTTTATTGGGACTCAACAGTAAATTTTATTGAAAAACTTTTGTATCTCTTTAGATGATTGCATGCTTTTTCCCCTTTAATCTCTTACTGTTGCTAATTAATCATTTTATGAATATTATGCCACCCTTGACATTTTAGGATAAAACCAGCATTTTCAGAGTAAAAGGCTTGATTCATTCTGCCGTGAATTTGTGCTTCCATCTCTACAATTATTTGATGTGTGTGGTCAGAATTTGGAGGGAAGGAACACTCAGCAGCCCTATTCATAACAGTCCCAAACTTAAAACAACCCCAATACCCATCATGAGCAGGTGGATAAATAGTGATCTTTTCATAAAATTGAATACTATACAGCCATGAGAATGAACAACTATGACTATGGGTAAATGTCATAAACATAATGTTCAGTAAAAGAAGACGGGTGCAAAATATGCATATCATATAATCCCACTTATGTAAAGTGTAAAATTAGAGAAAATCAATCTACGATCTTAGAACTTGGGATAGTGGATGCCCATTGCATGGGTGGTGTAGTGACTAGAAGAGAATGGAACCTCTGGGCTACTTGGAATATGATGATGCTTGGTCTGGTTGGTGCTTATATGATTTTGTTCAATTTACAGAAATTCACTGAGTTGAACAGCTTTCTCTATGTGCATTATACCTCAACAACAATTTTTTTTTTTTTTAATGAGAGAAGCAGCATGGACTAGGAAGCAAAAAATATCAATTTTAGTCCAAATTTTGTCCCTTAGGAGTTGTATGATCTTGTTCAATTAATTTGATCTTTCTAGGTATTGTTTTATTTATTTAATATTAAAATAGGGGAAATAACAGTAACTACTATATGTGGTGACAACGAGTAATTAAAGCCAGTTTGCTCCTTGAGAATTCCCTCTTGAGAGTTAAATTATAAATCAGCATGCAATGGATCAGGAAGATATGTGCAAGACCATCTTGAGGAGCTAGGATGACTCCTGAGCTATTAAGAATCAACAGAAATATGACTGGAGTTATATGTGTACCTAGAAAAGAATGTGTCCAGGAGAACAGAAGTTTGGTCTGCTCTGAAAGCACAGAACCGAAGAGTCACAGGGCTAAATGCGGCTGTGACAAAGTCACCTTAAAGATGGGCACATCAGACACCACGTACCTTGTGACTAAAAAAGTGAAGTTGCTATAGCTTGACAGCTATATTTCCAGATGTGAAACTATGAAATTGACAATATAGTTTTAGATTTCAGAATCTTACAGCATTTGTTCAAAAGATTAAACATCTCCAAAAACGGAATACATGCATTCATTCATTATTTATCAAACCTGTACTGACATCCTACTTATAGAGGAGATATAGATAAATAGGACCAATCTTGTCTTCAAGAAGTCAGTAATCTGATAAGACAGACATCAATGTTAACAATATAGAGAGTTAAGAGCTTGGACAGAGGTAAGTGCAGAATCCTGTGGGACCATTTAGAAAGACTCCATGTTTTTTAATTCAGGGAAAACTTCCTTGAGGGGAGATATTAAGATCCTGACAAAGTCTTTGTAACTGAATTTCTGAACCTTCAGGACTCAGGGCTAAGCCTTTGTCCATGGCAAATTTACTGTAGTAAAAGTCACTTTGTGAGATTTTTTGACTGCCAGCCATAGAGCTTGTCTTGGTTGTGACACAGCATTTGCCTGGTGACAGCATGGCATGAGAGGAATGAGAAATGAAGCCAGACTCAGGGAGAGGAGGTAAGGCAGAAACTAATAACCTCTCCTGTTTGTCTGATGCCGCCTTCTGTTATGCCATGGTTTATGTTCACAGAGTTATTTGTGAGGATTAAATGAAATTTGTGTCAGGTTCCTTATGAATCCTAAGGACTGGTTCATTTCCTAGTGAACTACTGCATTTTCTCAGGAAAGTTGTTTTTGTTCATTAGGACTTAAATATTCAAAATATGCGTATTCTGATTGACTGAAACGTTCAATTCAGCAAGCATTTCTTGAGTACTTCAGAATGTCTGATCCTGTGAGTCAGAGGGATGCAGAAATGAAAAAGCTTCTGCCCCAAAAGGGCTCGAATACAGGCATGGATGGAAGATGTAAACAAACACTGTGTATCTCGTGGCTGCCAAGACTGGCTAAGAGGGCTTCAGTGCCTCTACCACATAATCTCCATCAGCATCCCTAAATCCCCCAAATGAAAATCCAACCTAAGTTCTAAGTAAGTCAGTGTGTTTGCTAAGCAACCACAACTTAAAGGCAATTACCCCAGTCCCAAATACCCACTTCCAGCAGATGACTCCGCCAGTTTCCCATCCTGCCAGGATGATAGGTGCAAGAAAACATTCACAGGAGGGAAAGGAGTCTGAGGAGGAATCCCGTGGAGATTATCTCTGAACTTGATTTTGAAGGACCAAGAAGGAAGTGCATACCAGGCAGAAAGGACCACCTGTGCTTTAGAGTACAACACAGAGATGGAGAGAGAATTTTCAGGGTGTGGGTCTTCCGGGTGGGTAGGAGAGGGTCATCGTCTGGAGAGATAAAGACATCGGAACACAGAGGGCACTGCACACAATGCCAAAAGCTTGGACTTGATCTGTAAGTAGGAGGGAAACATCTAGCAGTTTTAATTAACTAATATCTAAGAAAGAATGTTTTGGGGGCAGTGTGGAGACTGGCCTGAAGGAAAGACATTAGAGGAAGGGGGACAGATCAAGGTCAGTAAGAGACATGCCCAATTTGTTGGTATTAAGTTCCTCAGTTCTCTAATTCACACTCACCTTAAATGCTTCGAAGCATTTTTAACATATGGCTCAGACCATTCTGCCTTGCCAGATTCTCCTCATCATACTGTTTATTTTAGTACTGTTCCTACCTCACAATAATAGTTGTTGGTGGGATTTCATCTTAAAGCTATTTTACAGCAATCTTAACAGTTTTCACAGTCATTGCCTATTTGACAAAAGCAAGCTTTGAGACCGTCTTGCTGGATTTGTTTTTTAATCAATGTGGTTATTTCATGACAGGAAGTGGATCTTGTGCTTTTTTTTTTTTTTATAAGGCATTTAAAAAGCAACCAGTCATTTAATGAGATAATGCAGCAGTAGCCCTGCCTGCTTTAATGGTTAATGAATGTGGCAGGATTCTTTTCAAATCAGCAACGCTGAGAAGGAGACAAACAGTGGTGTTTAAATAATGACAGACTTTGAATAAAGAATTAATGGGGCGAAGAATTGCTACTTTTAAGCTGAAAGGAGCTCATAACCTCCCCAACAATCAAACAATTTCTATTCAAAATGATTTTTCTGATTGAAGGAATTGAGACATTCTTGCATATATGTAGCCTCTGCCTCTCTCTCTCTCTCTCTCTCTCTCACACACACACACACACTCACACACACACACACACACACACACACACACACCGGAACCTTACAGAAGCTAATCTCCAGAGAATGAAAGTACAGTGTGATTTCTGGATTTATCGACCACAGTTAAACTCAACCCAGGCAATTTCTTGTGTTTAACCTTCATGTCTCAAGCCTTGGCCCCAGACATAAAGCACTGTTTCCTCCTGATGCAGTTTATTTCTTTCAGAACCTTAAAGAAGGATGTAAACAACTCCCCCAGCGCTGTGGTTTTTACTGAGCCTGAACATTAAACACTTCATCACTGATTGCTTTTAGTAAATGTGTGTACACTGGAGTCTTTTGTCCCCTAATTGTCTGTGATTATAGTTCTTTCATACTTTCTAAGAATTCAAAAGACAAAGTGAAATAGACAGCAGTAGTTTGAACCTAGACTGTATACAAATCAAATACATTAGAAGGTCATGTTATCATTTGCAACCGAAGCACACAGTCATGCAGGTTGTACACTGTGCAACTCCAGACGCCATTTACCTAGACTGCAGAGGGATCAGTACCTTGAAATTCTTAATAAGGTAGAAGAGTGGAAGAGTGGTCCTTTGCTCTCTGCGTGCCACCTTGCTGAAACTCGCTCTGTGTATGAGAGTTGTCAGTCATGGAAGTGTACTGCACCCGAGAACAGGAGGGAAGCGGAAATGAAGGTGGAGAACTGATGATGTTGAGTAGCCAAGTTTGAGCCTATAATCCTCAAATAATAGTATATTTATCTCAATTTCAGGTTGTTCTTAAGGATATCTTGGAAACATTTTTTTTTCTTCCTTTTAACCATCTTCCATGACTCAGTTTGGAAAACCTTATTTTGTGAACCCAGTGTGCAATGTAATAGCCAGCAGTTTGGCTAAATTAAAATGATTCTTATCAATTATTAAGTGAATACATAAAGGATTCCCTTGAGAATGCAGTATTTTGTATTGAAGTTTCAAATAGAAGGTTTATTGTTCATGGTGAGGCAGAGGCGTAGAATATGGGGAAGGCTTGTTGAAATTCAGCTAGTAATTTACCTTGGAGACATTTATCATGTCAGGTGCTGATCCTCAACTTTTGAGGCCCAGAATCTTAATTTTTATGAGTTCTTCTATCTCTGAGGGATAAATTTACATTAGCAAATATTGTAGAAATATATATATATGATATACATATATATCTTATATGATCTATTATAGAAATATATAATATATATTATTGAAATCTACCTGTATTTTTTTATCTAGAAATATATATTACATATTACATATGTCATTCATGTATAATAGAATACATATGATATGATAGAATACATATGATATGTATTATGTATTACTATATATCATATATAAATCTATCCGAATCTATGTACATTGTCTAGAAACATACACAGATATACAGTTTTTTCTCCGCTCACAATGGGGTTATGTCCTGACATTGTAAGTCGAAAATACAGTGAGTCAAAAATGCATTTCATACACCTAATCTCCTGAAAATCACAGCTTAGCCTAGCCTATCTTAAACATGCTCAGAACACTTACATTAGCCCACAGTTGGGCAAATCATCTAACACAAAGCCTATTTTATAATAAAGTGTTGAATATCTCATGTAATTTTGAATACAGTACTGAAAGTGAAAAACAGAATGATTGTACAGGTATAGAATGGTTGTAAGGGTATCAGTTGTTTACCCTCACGATCTCGTGGCTGATGGAAGCTGCCCCTCTCTGCCCTGCCCAGCATCACAAGGGTATTTTAATGCATACCCCGGGAAAAGATCAAAACTCAAAATTCAAAATATGGGTTCTACTGAATGTGTATTGTTTTCATGCCATCATAAAGTAAAAAAATCATGAGTTGAACCATCCTAAGTCAGAGACTGTTTGTATTATACAAATATATTTGTTTGTATATTTATTTTGTTTGTATATATACATATAGTCATGTTGACAGAGCCATACATACTTGCCCTGTAGTCAAATTACATAAAGTTGACTTTATGTGAAGGCTGTTTGGCATGTGTGAGCTCAGAAGAAGGAGGGTTAATATCTGGCTTCCAGGGAAGTAACACATCTCTACAATAAATGCAGTTTTCAGATGGACTGACCCTTCAGCTTGTTCTCTGTTGGGCAGTGACTGGGCTACTATTGCTTTTTGGAATTTCATTGTTTACCATCTAGAAATGCCTCTATTCATACAGCACAATACAATAAACTAGGGTTCCAATTCCTAAGTCACAATCCTGCCCTGATTTCCTGTTGTACCAGATCAGTCACGAAAGGAGGTCCTCTAGTATCCTCAGAATGCCTGCCACACCCTTCTGAGGTGTTCCTTACACATAGTAGTCATATTTTTTTAGTAGGTCATCTCTGTACTGCACGTTCCTGCTCCCTTGGCCACAGCTGATTAGGACAAGGCTGAATGGGCCTGTGACCCTAGGGCAGAGGTTTCTGTGCTTGCCAGAGGCCTGAAAAGGGCTTGATATGAAACTCCTGTTCAAGAGGATGCTGTGCACTGATGACTTGGCCAGCCTATTTAGATCTCTCCTGTGGCACACCTGCAGGAGACTCGCAGAGAAGGAGTCTGGCAGTTAGGTCAGTAGAAGCAAAACATACTTTAAAAGAAGCAAAAGGAATCACGAGGGGCAGAAAGCTGTGGGGCAGTAAAGCCTTAAATAAGAAGAAACCACCCCAGTAGGGAGCATGCACTGAGCCAGTAGTGGTAGGGTCAGAAGCAGCAGAAGTGAGGAATTGTAGGTTCATCGCAATGGCAAAACATGGAGATGGAGCAATGGTTGCCAAGTTCTTTTTTTTTTTTTTTTAACATCTTTACTGGAGTATAATTGCTTTACAATGTTGTGTTAGTTTCCACTGTATAACAAAGTGAATCAGCTATACATATACATATATCCCCATATCTCCTCCCTCTTGTGTCTCCCTCCCACCCTCCCCATCCCACCCCTCTAGGTGGACACAAAGCACCAAGCTGATCTCCCTGTGCTATGCGGCTGCTTCCCACTAGCTATCTATTTTACATTTGGTAGTGTATATATGTCTCTCACTTCGTCCCAGCTTACCCTTCCCCACCCCTGTGTCCTCAAGTTCGTTCTCTACGTCTGCATCTTTATTCCTGTCCTGCCCCTAGGTTCATCAGGACCACTTTTTTTTTTTTTTAGATTCCATATATATGTGTTAGCATACAGTATTTGTTTTTCTCTTTCTGACTTACTTCACTCTGTATGACAGACTCTAGGTCCACCGACCTCACTACAAATAACTCAATTTCGTTTCTTCTTATGGCTGAGTAATATTCCTTTGTATAAATAGACATTTCTCCAAAGAAGATATACAGATTGCCAACAAACACATCAAAGGATGCTCAGCTTCACTAATCATTAGAGAAATGCAAATCAAAACCACAATGAGGTATCACCTCACACTGGTCAGAATGGCCATCACCAAAAAATCTACAAACAGATATGGGAACATATGTATATGTATAACTGATTCACTTTGTTATAAAGCAGAAACTAACACACCATTGTAAAGCAATTATACTCCAATAAAGATGTTTTAAAAAAAAAATGCTGGAGAGGGTGTGGAGAAACGGGAACCCTCTTGTACTGTTGGTGAGAATGTAAATTGATACAGCCACTGTGGAGAACAGTATGGAGGTTCCTTAAAAAACTAAAAAAGGAACTACCATATAACCCAGCAATCCCACTACTGGGCATATACCCTGAGAAAACCATAATTCAAAAAGAGACATGTACTACAATGTTCACTGCAGCTCTATTTATGATGCCCAGTTCTGATGAGAGAGATTTTCTTGGCTCCTGTTGACTCCAGAGCAGCCTTTCAGGGGCTACAATCCCTGGTTATGAGGCTCCTGAGAATGTTTCTTGTCTCTTTTCTTTCCTTGTTATTCTTTACAATAGTTGTCCATTATTTGCAGTAACCTGAGTATGTCTTTGCTTCTTGCCATCTTGAAAGAGTCTGATTAATAATCTGAAATTGCTACCTGATCACATTTATTGAGGTTTTGCAATCACCTGCTGGTAATCTCTTAGAATTTACTCCCGCAGGTAGTCAACACCATATGTGGATATTACTTGTTAAATTATCAGGGACAAATTTATTTCCAGATTCTCAGGTGGCACATAATGGTGCCCTAATATACTCACTCAAGTAGAGGGAGACCAGCTCAAGACACTGTGTGGATTCCCTTTATGTATGGATGCCAAATTTTGCTGAATTGACAAATCACAGAGTATTTCTACCTTAATTAGTAGGACTGTAATCTTGTTCTTTAAAGTACTGTGGCAAGGCAGTTTTCTATTACTCGAGGCCTTAAGTTTAAGAAGTGACCTGCACTTAGAGTAATACAACCTTCTTCTAATCATTAGTCATTTGCAGCCCAATTGAACAAAGACTGATTATGGTTGCAGTCTTGTAACCAAGACATAGCAAGTTATTTATCCTTTAAATTTAGAATATCGTTGCCTGATTATTCACGCATGCCATTTTATAGCAACAACATAGCACTTGAGCATCATGAAACTCTTAACCATATGCTTGAGTGTCAAGAGAAGGTGCCTGTGGCCTTTCCACCCAATGTAATGGCCAAATCCCAAGAGCAAAACAAAATTCATAATGACGGGAAATATGAGAGAACCACTGAACATTCTATAATCAGATGGATAAATTGAGAAGATGAGTCATGATTTTAGTTGGTCTTATTTTTCATCACAATAGAAAATAGAACAAAAGAGATTATGACTATCACTTCTTTATAATATCTAACACTAGCACTTACTCCCTCCCCTTTTCTATGTCATACTTGCAATCAAACTACTTGTTGCCTAGTCCTGTAAATGCTAGGCTTAGCAGGGTTTCACATTGAAGTCATATCTGAAAAGTGAGTGCTGTGATAATCAATCAAGATGCCTTTAAAATCTCAGTAGAAAGGCAGGAATCATCCCCAGAAAGAAAGAACAAATTCAGAGCTGCAGAATTCCTTGCCCAAATTGCCTTTCTGGCCACAAGACTAGAATGTTATTCTTGTTTTTCTGGGTTTTAGTTCCTCCATGGGCAGTGACTCTGGTTGCAGGGATCTCTCCAAGAAAAGGCTCCCTACTCTCCGTTGCATCAGAGGAGGTACCACTGATGTGCATCATCCAATGTGTAGCCTGATGTTGGGGGCTTGCCTTGAAAAAAGGGGAGAGGTGTTCGTCATTCACTCTGATTCACCAAAGTTTAGGGAAATAGGGGATTGTTCGCTGGTGATGTTTTACTAAATGAAACACAGTTCTGTGTAAGTGAACGAATAGACTTTGTTAATCCACAAGTGATTCAAGGAATTAATGATTCCACTGAGAAGAAATACTCGTGGATTTAGAAATGCAGGAAAACTGCTACAAGGTTTTGAAAGTCCATACATAATATAAATTCAATGTTACCTTCCTACTGGAAGCAGCATTCCCAAATGAAAACAATATCTGGCTAGGATGGTTTGACTTTCATGATGGGGGTGGAGGGGCAGATGCAGCTGAAAATAAAATCAGAGCTTTGAAAGGCATCCAAAACATCTCATTTTTTAGCTGTCTTTGCTCTTCCTGCTTTCATAGATAATTATAAAAAGTCTAAGAAAAGAACTCTTTTTGCTATGTATTTCAGAAGAGTTTCCATTCTGGAGGGAATTCTGCTTCTGCTTAGGTGTCTGAATGACAGTCGACATTTATCGTTGTGGAAATTTTTTTTCCTGGAGTTTTAAATCAAATTTCTAAGCTGCTTTCTCCCCATACCCCAAACCTCTCTGACGAGAGAACAAGTTCTTACTAGTGATTATTTAGCATCATTCCCATCATCATAGAAACAAATGATAATTCCAGAACTCAAGGACTCTAACAAACTCCCCAGCAGATCTCAACAGAGAGGGGCAATGTTACTAAATCTTGCTTAAGCCTAAGGTTCCCTGAGTGTGTGTATTTCGAAGTAATGAGCTATGTGAGCAACAAACTGTGAAAACTGAAAATATGTGAACAGAATTTCATGTTGGGACGAAAAAAAATTTATAATGAAGACAATCTGATACTTCTTTAATGATCTGCATAAAATGGTGGTTTTGTATTTTACATATAAATGGAAGTCAGTCTTATCAGTGAAAATTTGTCTTATATGAATAGCCAAACCAAGCATTTTGGAGATCAGCTGGAGGAAGGAACAATAGTCGGGGGTGGGAGACATGAGAATTGTAGGGTCAGTAGATTTGGGAAAGCATTCTGGGGTGAGCTCTTCCCTCCACCAGAGGGGCTCTGCCTTTGCCTCTGTCTCCTCCAGCAGGACTTTGTGGCACAGAGGTGCTGGTTAGGTTAGTTCTGCATCCAGCGTGACTGCCCCCAGTGCTTGTATCTGATACCCAGTAGTGAACAAAACTGTTCACTGGGAGCTCCCAGGACACACAAGCTATCAGTACCCCTATTATATTTTTAGGAAGAAAAGAAAACAGAAAACAGAAATCTGGTTTGATGATTCATTAATGGCCTAGATGATACACCATGCTTCTCTGTAATAAATGAATCAGTAGAAGTCTATCAATGGGAAGGTTTTAATCCTTGTAATTTGTTTTATGTGTCTATTGAATGCTGATATTGGGGGCCATCCAAAGCAGCAAGACACACTCATGATGGTTTTCAGCTACAAGTCATGATACTTGTGAACTCCACTGAAACTGTGACCCACACACTCCTGTCTCAGAACCATGAAATTTATGCAAGTTCTCAGAAATACTTCCTAAAAGTCCTTACTTCTCTCATACTTACACCTACTTTCCATGTACATCTGAGTTAATCTTGTGCCAATCTCCGTCAAACCACCTGAACTTCCCCTGCAGCCTCCTTCCTGTTGAACTTGTTACCATCTGCATCCCTGTCTCCTGATTTTGCATCATCAAAGCCCCAGTCACCCCGTGGAAAGAGCCCTTCATGGAGGAGGAGGGCCAAGATCAGAGAGAGGACTTCTTAGGTGTCAGGGGAGAGGAAATCCCCAAAACTGTCATATGTTAATCTTGTCCCCTCTCATGTTACACAGTTATATTGTTTTATGAACACCAGCGCTAGTGGAATAGACTTTGGGGAGCAAGAAAGAGAGGGAAGAGAAGGAGATAATTTTAGAAATATGTACTGCAGAGGAAATGAACTCACGTGCTTGAACATCCCCATGTGTTCAAAATCCAGAAGGTACAAAGGTGGACACTGAAAAATCTCCCATCTCTGATCCCAGCCACAGTCTTCCCCTTTGTAGAGGCAACCAATGCTGTCAGTTTCGAGTGTTATCCTTTTAGAGATATGTTAGGCAGATACAAATGAACATATGTTCTTTCCTCCACCTCTTTTTACCCAAATGGTAGTGTTCTACACAGGCTGTTCCGCACCTTGCTCTTTTCTGCCATCAATTTAACTTGGAGATCGTCTGCTCTCTGTACCAGCTAAGATTTCTCATTTCTGTGAGTGGATAGGATTCCAATGTGTGTGTTGGATAGGAGAGGCACAGTATATGACACCCGTGCTTTTCCCACCTGAGTTTTGAATTCACTGAGAGAGAACACAGTGCAAAGCAAATAAAGATTAAAAGACGTATATATTACTGGTAAAGCTGATACTGGAGAATGCAGCTCAGATGTACAATGACAATGATTTCCTAAACTGAACCCTCAAATCAGACAGACTTACCAACTTAGTGACAGGTAGCTCAGAGAGCCGCGGGCCTCCCTACATGGATGGCTTCCCTGAAAGGCTCATGACCTGATGAAATAGATGTAAATATGGAGCAGGCAGATCCCAAAAGGAAAGATGGACAAATGGATCAGGTACACTGGCAGTTTCTCACTCAAACTCACTAATTAGGCAACTTACTTCAGGAAACAGTGGGGCAAGAAATTAAGAATGTTTAGGAAAAACTCTTTCTGTTGAAAACCAAAAGAATATGGCAGTAACATCCCTCCACAACCCCAGCGTTGTGACTGAGCTGTGATTTAGTTAACTAGTCTCTTATTGATAGACACCAAAGATGCTTCCAATCTTTTACTACTACAAAATGTAATGAATACTAATTTTCAATCTTTTGCTATTACAAAAAATGTCATGGATATGAATATTCAAAAATGAATAACATTGTACATATAAAATTTCCCACATATGGGATTATATCAGAATGATGAATTCCTGGAGGTGAAATTGCTGGGTGAAAAGAATATGTGCATTTACAATTTTGTGAGATATTGTCAAGTTGCCCTATATGGAGGGTATAGCAATGCCCTCAGAAATGTGTGAAAGGGCCTGTTTTTCCACATCTTTTCAATAAGATATATTAATAAGACCTTTTAATCTTTGCCAGTATTATACACAAAATGTGTTATCTTTATGTTATAATTTATTTTCTCTTATTATGAGTTAAGATTAAATATCTTTTCTTACATTTAATAGCTATTTTCATTTTTGCATGTGAA
Organism: Balaenoptera physalus; assembly: GCF_965194825.1. Taxonomy (NCBI): domain Eukaryota; kingdom Metazoa; phylum Chordata; class Mammalia; order Artiodactyla; family Balaenopteridae; genus Balaenoptera; species Balaenoptera physalus. The sequence goes on along the minus strand of NC_138888.1, from coordinate 20,092,448 downwards.
CTGTCTTTTGACATCCTATCCTTTTTTCTATTGTATGGTCATGGATTTTTTTTTAATAGACTTTGTTTTTTTAGGACAGTTTTAGCTTCACAGTAAAACTGAGTAGAAGGCACAGAGACTTCCATAAACTCTCTGTTCCCATACTTAACATGGTTTCTCCCATTATCAACATCCTACTGTGAGGTGTTTTATATTAATATTAATGACTCTGACCATGGATAACAATGCCACCATCCTCTTGTGCTTATGAAACCCCAAAGGAACCACCAAAATGCTTCAGAAACCTTTTCCACAGAAATGCTGAGGCGGAGATAGGTCTGTCCAGGTTACCTTGGGGCATATTTATTTACATGATTCACAGGGCTGAGCTTAGATACAGCTTTGTAGAAACTATTTTCACACTCTTACTTAGGACACAAGCTCAGGAATAGAGTCCCAACTTTTGTAGAAGTAAATAGAAAGGCTTTCTTGGTTGCTTGTTAAATATACCAAGATCTTTTGGAATAGGGAGTAGTGATACTGGAAGACCTAAAACAGAACAGGTGAGGGATGGGTGTCCTCCCTACTATTTCTTGAAAGGGACTGGGAGGAAATGTAATTCTCTGTGTCATTTTCATGAAGCCCTTCAATTCAGCCACCCCAAATATATCAGCCATATTCTCAAATGTATCCAGAACAATAGGTTGACTAATATTTCTTGGTATCAAATTCTAGAAAGTAGCAATGATCAGAACTTCTTTGGGTAATCACAGACTTTCTTCTTCTTGCTTTAGTCTTTTCTTTGTCCTTTGTGGAAATGAAAAATAGCTGATTGACATCTGTGACTTCATATTCCAAAAAGTAATTATTAACTGTATCTCAGCCAGATATTATAAAAATACCACTTTCTTAGATGTTTCCCTGAATGTTCCTGGAAGATTATTCGGCTAGGGAACAATGAGGGCACTAGAACCATTACGATAATAAAACAAGAGGTACGTTAATCACAGCAAAACAAAAATGAATAACCATTAGTGGTTGATGAATGAGCTCTGTAAAGAATTCAATATTCCAAATTTTTAATTGTTTTAGATACTGACTCTTGACAAAATACAGCATTTGGAGATAATACCAGTAGATATTGCATGGTAATTATGAAATATAATTTGGTACACTGCAGATTTGAGAGTTTGGAAATGTGTATTCATGATGAAAGGCAAAATGTGTGTTTTGCTATTTTGATGCTTATTTCTGTTTTCTGTTAGAAGAAATTCAGTGTTACGGAAGAGTGACTCAGATAGATTCAGAAAATCATAGAATTTCAATAGTGAAATAGACATAATAAATCATCCTTTTCCAGCTGCGTGGCTTTACAGATGAGGAAACTAAAACTCAGAGATGAAGAGGAATTTGCCCAGGTTATCCAGAGTCTTGATGGCTATGCAGGGGGTTGTACTCAGCACTGACTCTTAATCTAGCACTTATTTCATATCATTTCTTTTTTAAAGCAAAGACTTATTTCAGTGACAGTGGTATTACATGCATTTTACACTAATTTTCTTTCTTCACTCCTTTACTTATGACAACAGGTTTTAATAGCATTTTCTGGCATATAGTGCGTATATGCAAAGATAATATCATCCAGATTTTTCGAGACAGTTTCATTTTCAAGTGCTCTGTTTTTACTCGAAGTACAAGTGAAGCTTGGATACAAATTCAACCCTTTTACTACCCTACATATAGTAGATAACCCGTAAAGTTCTCTTGATGGATATCACAGCACTGTTGACTGGGTCAAGCAACCAACTTTCCCCATAATAAACCAACCACAGAAGTGACAGCAGCATGTGTTCAGTTTAGCATTCCTATTTAAAAAAAAACCAAACAAACTAGAAGCCCCATTTGAAAAATGTGCTGCGTAAATAACAAGTCTTATTTTAAATGTGTACTGGGAATCTTGATTCCCAAAACAAATCTTTAAACTATATCCTTCAAGTCAAGTGGAGATTGACTTTTGACAATGATTCCAGGCTACTGTTCCAGAAAGGAGCAGTGAATGGATGATTTGTGAGAGGCGATTTTGCATGCTGAAGTCGTGAAGACAGACGGGACTGCTGCTGCTTCCAGAGTTTCAGCACGGCTTCATTCTTCTGCTTGTCTGAAGACTTCCGTGTTTTCAGGCCTGATACAGGAGGTGAAGATGCCAGAGATTTTATATATAAATATGTATACTTATATATATTTACGTATATATAAAATCAGGTAGGAGTTATCAGGTGGATTTGAGTGGCAGGTACTGATCCCGACTAACGACCTGTTCAGAGCAGTCCCCTTGTACGCACTCCCGTCCCTCCCCTGGCAGACACCAAGCCCTTCTTTAAAGTCGTCACAGAGTCCTTACTGGAGTGAACAGAGAAGGGGTTAGTAGTGCTGTCTCGCCTTTACTGTCTGGCCAGTCTGGAGGAGGCTGCACGTGGTCTCCAGTGAGTTCAGTGATTTGGTTATAAACGGGTCCACTGTCTGCGGTGCTGCAGACTGAGAATGGCCCCTCAGGAATGCCTTCTTCTCTATCACCTGCCTCAGACGGGGGGTGGGAAAGAGGAATGCGAGGGTCTGGAAGGAGGTGTCTTTCTCATCCCTACCCTCATTCAAATGAGATTTTATTTGAGAAACTTGCTTACTGTTGAGTCACTATGAGCCAAACGTGTTATAAGGCAGAGGCCACTGTTATGTCACAGCGTAGAATAAAGAAAGGTATGATTTATATTCCGCTGTAGGGATTTGATTTGAGCCCATGATTATGAGGAGCCTGGCTCTGGCCCCTGCCTGCCTTTGCCTTGGTGGTCCTGTTACTGGAGCAGGAACCCTGGCAGTCACGTTCTGGAATTCCAAGGTTAGCCTGTAATTGCTAAAGGCACAGAAGGTATATTTCTGTCTCCAGAATGCACACAGGAAACTGAACCCTTCACCCTCATTCTTATTCCCTTGCACTTCCACACACTCACACACACACATACATACGTGCACATACACACACAGATAAGGAAGCCAGTGTAGAATTTTACCTCTCAGGCACAATACATCAAACAACAGATATAATTTTTATTATTTTAAATATAGTTAATTTACATAACACTGAATACATTCAAATTAAATTTTATAAATATTGTGCATACATCTTCTCTAGAAAATTATAACATATGAAGTAGAATAATGATTTATGAAGATGCATGGTCTGGTATTTTTGAGAATCCAGGCAGCCTCTTACGTGTAAGAAGCAATCTCATAGACCTTTATATCCTTCCTTTTAGCCACCTTAATGGGGAAGAACTCAGGGTGTTCAGGTAAGATTGTTTTGTGGTTGACTCATAGAAATTTTGCGTAACGTATAGAAAAAACATTCTCACTTTTCTTCTTCTGACCTATTAACCTCCCCTAAATGTATAAATTCAAGGGAAGAGAGAAAATAAAAAAGGATTGTCTTCTGACAAGAGGAATTGGGCTCAAACTTCAGCTTTGAGAATTAATGTTATATTGGGGAAAATAGTTTAATTTACAAATTCGGAAGTCCAGGCCAGCACGGGCATAGTGGGTAGAGGAAAATTTCGTCCATTAAGCCGCAGGAAGACCCATCTACCTTTCACTAGTCTGAGTGGCTTAGGTGGCTGATTAAAAGCTAGTGTCAGAAACTGCCCCAAGTGGATAAAATGTATCCTTCGGGTACAAATATCTCTTACTACAGAGTAGGTCCAAAAGACCAGAAATATAAAAAGGCCTTTTAGCAAGACGATTTGTGTAATAAATAGAAAGGAGTTACCAGAGGTTTAGCAGAGTAAGAATGATAGCAAGTCCAGCTTCGGATAAATCTGTCTGACTGTGGGATGGACCCATGCACAGTCCAGCGGGTAGGGTGACTTTGCCTCTTCTCATGCTGCTGTAACACCAGTGTTCAAAACTCAGTGGGCCTTCGCAGGTGTACCATGTGCAAAGCGCTATCAGTAAATATTCTTTGGCCAATGTCCGCACTCTTGCAAATACTGAATGATTACACACAAACGCACACACCCATGCACCATCTGTAGCATAAATATATCTGGATGCATCACCCAAAGACCATTAGTTTGTGTTCTAGAACCTAAATGATCATGCTTCTTCCTATGTCTCTTTTCTCAATTGAGATGAGGAAGCACAAATGGCAGAGGTCTCTCCTCCAAGGTGACTTCTCACGGAAGGAGGTTAGACATGGGGAGAGAAGCCAGAGGACCTTCTTTCCTCCCTGACGCTAATCACCCACCTCCCAAAGGCCCCCTCTCCTCCTCCATCTTCCATACTGACTCTGGGGAGGCTGATAGAAGCAGGTCACATCCAGCTTTCAGTTCCATTGTCTTTATTGGCATGACATGGTATACAAGTGTTGCCAAAATTAATACACCTGGTAGTGCTTGGTGTCTGCTTCCCATAACTTCGCATTTCTGTGACAGGGTCAATGCTGACTACTTGTAAGCCTGTCCTGGTTCTTTATTCTTTCAGCCAAGAAGTGTGCAAGTATGTACTTCTCTCTTGCTAATCAAGGTCAATTTATTAGTTTTGAGGAGGAAAATGTAATTTCTAACTTCTCTGTGAGTAGGGCTGATGAAGAGCCCCAGTTTTACAACTCAGCAGTGCCATGGTCAAAAGCACGTGTCAGCCTGCCTTCAAATCCAGGCTCTGCCACTTTTTAGGAGGCAATTTGCTTAACTTCACTCAGTCTCTGGTTTTTGTTTGTGTAACTGTTGTACTTTTTGAATTTTGTAACATGAGCATACCTTACTTATTCAGAAAGAAATAAAAATATTTTTTAAAAAAATAATTAAGCCAAGCAGGTGTGACACACAGGACATACCAAAAGAGGAAAACCTGGAGGAGTTCTTTGGATCATATCACAGTAATGAGGTTTGAGATGATGAGATCCTGCACTTGAGAGTGAGAGGAGAGCGGATGGACTGATCAGAAAACACAGCCCAGACTCTGAGGACTGAGTTTGGGTTTCGCTGTGGCAGCTGGTTGACATCTGCTTCAGGAAGCAGGTCTTCCCATCAGGCTTCTCCCTCCCAGATCCGCCTGCCCTCACTATGTGCCCTTTATTCCACCCCCCCTTTCCACTTTCCACCCACCTTCATAACTTCTTTGATAAATTCCAAAGCAGAACTTCTGAACTTCAGAACCTTCCTGATCTTTACATTCTCCATTTCACTAGAGACTTTCCAATGTATGTTCTATGATTCCAATATATTTGAAGGGTTTTCTGGGCCATAATTCTTTACATTCTCCATCTCACTAGAGACTTTGCAATGTATGTTGTATGATTACAATACACTTGAAAGCGTCATAATAAATTTTTGGTCATAATTCCTCTTTTCTGTTATAGTGGAGCCCAACCCTTTGCCCCTACTAGCTTCAGGAATGCGGTAGGTTGTTTGCACAGAAGGTGGTACTACCTCCTCTCATTCCTGAATCCACACCCCATGACTTTCCAGCTCTTCCCATGAGGAACTGGAGTCTATTTCCTGACGCTTAGAGTCTGGGCTGGCCTCATGACTTGCTTTGGCCAATGGAATGTGGCAGAAGTGACCTTGTGAGACCTCTGAAGCTTCTGCTCAACCCCTCTTGGAATGCTGCTCTGAGTGCACCATGTCAAGAAGCCTGGCCCACCATGAGGAAGAGAACCCAGCTGCCCCACCTGCCAGACACATGGTAGGGGCCATCTCAGACCAGGGATGAGCTGCTGGGTGACCAAAACGGCGTGAGTGACCCTGGCCAGCCCAGCCCACATTGCTGAAACCCAGAAGCATGAACAAATCAACAGCGTTTATTTTAAGAAACTAAGTTTTGGGTGGTACGTTGTGCAGAATAGAAAACCGAGGCAAGGATTCTGATTAAATGTAGTGTTAGAACATTCCCTCTTGTTTATCGTCAGTTGTAGCTGTGAATTCACACACTGGCAGAAGCAGTCACAATTAAGGGAGGAAATAGCAGGTGAGCAGGTAGGAACCCTGGGCCTGTACCTGCTGGAGCTCTTTCTTCCCAGAAATAGCAGGATAATTGCCAGTAGCAGTTTTCCTGTACATTTAATTTTTCACTTACTGAGCAAATATATATATAGCAGAGATCACAAAATTTCATTCCTATGTTTTATTGGTGGTAAATATCAAGACTAGTGTGCATGATTCTCCTCAATTCTAGATCTTTTCTGTGAATGTTCAGGAAAATAGGCCCATAGACAAAGTTTTCTTGTCTGCAAAGTCTGGACATGCCATCATGAATTAGAAGAGAAGGGAGGTGAATTGCTGTTATAACTGGTAGAAACAAAAGGCACCTGGAAGAGGGAGGCGGCAAAGCAGGAGTGGACCTGCGCTGAGCTGGTGTCCCACCCAATGACCCCTAAGTCTAGAACCAAACACGGCTCCCCAGAATTTGATTTGGGGTTATTGTAGAGCAGGGCACAGACACTTAAACATCCATAGAGGGAACTATTTACATGAAAAGGTACAATCCATTGGGTGAACAGTGAGAAGTGGCGAAGCCTGGTGAGTAGAAAGCATATGCAGTGTTTAAAGGGGACAATTGCCCTCTGCTCTGTTAATTTTTTGGAATCAAAGTCCAATGTTGCCAGGATCTCCAATTTTTCAAGAGGAGCTAAAAATTTGGATTATTACATGAAGTCACTAAAGTTTTAAATGCTAATTGGCAATTTTAGAAGAATGTAAAATCCTGGGAAAGCCACACAAATCATGTCTATAAGACCCTAGTTTGTATGTAACCTCTGACAAATACAGTCAGAAATGATATTCACTATATTCAACAGCTGGTAGATTCACCATGTTTAACAGCTGGTGTGTCCACTACGGCCACAGTGCTAAGCCCACGTTTGACCGGATGTTAACCTTTAGTTGCTGGATTATGGATGGTTGGGAGGATATAGGGACAGGGGCTGAGTAGCTGGGGCCATCGGGTGGTTATTGGGGGGGGGGGGGTTCCAGGCGCAATGGCTATTTTGTAACCAGTGCAGAATTATTTCAGTATCTTAACAAAGGGTAGTGTCTACTGGTGTGTATCAGATGATTATCAGCTCTGTAACAAAGACAGTGAGTTCACAGTATCCGACATTTTTTTTTCAGTATTTTATTTTCAGTTTTATTATTAAAAGCAAAAAGATTAATGTAGAATCTTGCTGTTGAATATTATAGCAGTTCTTGCTTTTATTCTCGAATGCTCCTCTAGTGCCCAGCAATTGTCTCCACAGCAACTACTTCTGTTTTATAAATCTTAGATGTGAAGAGGTGGGAAGGAAGCAAGAGTAATGGCAAAATCTTTACAAGCCAAGGTTTTCTTTTAAACATGAAAAAGTTTGTAATAAAAGCTGAGATCCTTTGCTTTCCAATTTATAGCCATACCTTCAGTGCCAGAGTGCTGGTTATAACCTAGACAAATGAAGTTTATAGCTCAATCAATCAAATATTTATTGAACATCCACTGTGCATCCAGCACTTTTCTAGGTACTGTCAGGGATTCAAAAGAAAAACCAAGCTCTAAAAGACCATCACAATTTCATGGGGAAACAAAAGAGATACCACAATAGTTGATACGCAATAGTTGAATCAGAGTACAGAGAGGAGAGTGCGTTGATCTGAGTGGAGCTGCGTGTTGAGAGGTGATGATGGAGAGCTGAGGAAAGCAGAGAAATTTGAATTCTAAGCTGACAAAGCTTATCTTCTGCTTCTACATACCAGGGTGTTTAACTTAAACCAGTTGCCTCCCCTTCTATAGACACGACGAGGGCTATTGCCATCATGCTTCACAGTGATTGTTAGAAGCCCAAATTTCTCAGATCATTCTCCACCATCCCAGTCTAAATACTGCTGAGTATATGACCGAACCACTTGATTTCCATCCCACCCCAACTTCCCACACCTTGCCACACACTTGGGTTGTTGCGCCTTCTGTGAACAGAGTAAGTCAACAGCAACTGCCGCTAACAAGCCTCAGCCTCTTTTCTGGACATTGCCTTCCTGATCTAACTAGAACTGAAATTAGCTGCTCCCCTGAGGACATTGTTTTCCGTGGAGTGTCGTCAAGTAAAGTTCCCCCACACGCCCTCACGCCATGTGCCTGGACCAGCAGGTGTTTATGCCCTCCTCGCTCTTCATTTACTTTTTAAAGTTTTTTTTAATCTTCTTTGCTTATTAAGACAAAACAAAAACAATTAAACCAAAACCACAGGTCTTTTGAAAATCAGACCCTACCATATTGCCTCTCCGTTTTGCTGTCAGCACAGATTTACAGACAATACCTACGAATGCATTAAAACTGGACCACTGTCCTCTTCTCCTTTGTGACTTCTGTTATCATTCTGGTCAATTGCAAATTCCAGGGAGAGGATTCCCTTACACAATGACCTGGTAGCTTTGCGACCTCCTCAACGGCAATGATCTTTTTCTCCACATCACAATCATCTACTCTGTGGATCTATTACAGATTTTGTTACCACCCTAAATCTTGCATTTCTGAACTCAGTGTTAGGCATCTGACTTCTAACTTCCATCTCTTATACTTCTAGCTCCCTTTTTGTAGTATTTCGCTGTAGTATTTCCACTCCAGCAAACTTTCAAACTTATTAGGACATACAGTCTGTTGACTATCGAATTTATTCTCCTTAGTCTTCCTTACCTTTCCTCGCTCATAAAAAATGTGTACGCTAATGTTAAAAGAAAATTCAGAGAGCTTTACTTGATATGAATATTTTATTGAGCGAGAAATAAACTGTTCATGAACAGGGATATTTCAAACCTGAAACTGGGAGGAAGCTCAGAGGCATGACGCTACAGGATGGCTTATAAAGTGAAAATGAGGAAGCTGTTTAACATTTAAAATGATTGGTTATTACAGTGGGAATTTCCAGATGGCAGGGGATTGGTTTAACTTGATTATCTCATGTTATTTAAAAGGGTGACAAGTTTCATTTATGATTATCAGAGTGTGTACAAGAAATAATTTTTGCTTATGTTCATGAAATAAATTCAGTTTTGCTTACTGGTTTTGTCTGTCTGGGGAATCTTCAAATCTGGTCTCTATTTTATATTATTTTAATATTTATCCTCTATCCTATTTAAAATATGAAACTCTTCTTTGATCTCATTCCTACCTCTATCACCCCTGAAGTAACCATAATGCTGTTTTTTAATATTTAAATTTAAAAAAATCATTTCATGAATATATTTTCACTTTTAATGCATATGTATGCATCCCTAAAGATATGTAGAATTGTCTAGCATGTTTTTAGATTTTATAAGAATTGTATTATACTGGATATATTTTATCAATTGCCTTTGTTGCTCAAAATTATGTTTGCTAAATTCACTTGTGTTGGTACATGGAATCCAATTCTGCCATTTTCATTTGTTGTTCCACATTATCTTACGGAATAAATATGCCACAATTTATTCATTTATTCTTCTATTAATGGACGTTACGTTGTCTGTTGTTATTATGAAGGTCGTTCTTTTGTATTATAAATAATGCTGATCGTATAGGTTCTCTTTTTTCCATATTGTGGTACACTATTTAATCTTCTGTTTAACTATTGTGGAACTCTCAGAATAAACCCAGTTTGGCTACTGTCCTTAGTGCATTTGGGCTGCTATCACAGAATACCATAGACTGGGTGGCTGGTAAACAATAGACATTTATTTCTTACAGTTCTAGAAGTTGGAAATCCAAGATCAAGGCGCTGGCAGATTCAGTGTCTGGTGAGGACTCTGGTTCTTAGATGGTCATCTTCTCACTCTGTCCTCATATGTTGGAAGGGGCAAGGGAGCTCTCTGCAGTCACTTTTACAGACACTAATCTCATTCACGAGGGCTTTGCCCTTATAACCTAATCACCTCCCAAAGCCCCATCTCCAAATGCCATCACATTGGGGATTAGGTTTCAGTATATGAATTTTGCAGAGGACACAAACATCTAGTCAATAACAGATATATTGAATTCTTTTTTTAAAAAGTATATCTTATTTGCTAAAATGTTTTTATCCATGTTCATAAATAAGATCACCTATGGCTTTTCCTTTTCCTTACATATGTCCTTTTATCATATATGTATGAGAAATTAGACTTACCATCCTGATAGAGTGAGTTAAGAGTGTTTCTTTTTCATTCCCTGGAAGAGTTTGTACAGATTAGAATTCCCTATAACTTGAATGTTTGCTAGATATTGCCAATAAAAAGTCTTAGTATGGTATGTTTTTATAGGTAGATTTTTAATTCCTTATTCAAAATATTTAATATTGTAGGCCTTTTTAGATTTTCAATTTTTATTTGGAGTTAGCTTTTACAAGTTATGTTTTCCTAGAAAATAATGTACTTCCTCTTAGTTTTCAAAATTACTATCCTGAGGTTGTTTTAGCATTCTTTATTATCTTATCAGTCTCTGATTTATCTGTAGTTACATAGCTCTTTTTATTCCAAATATGCATGTATTTATGGCTTCTCTCTTTTTTTTCTCACCTTAACCCTTCTCAAAGGTTTAGTATTTTTTCAACTTTTCCAAAGAACATGCTTTTGGTTTTGTTGATATTCTCTATGACTGTTTCCAATTTCATTTACTTTCACTCACCTTTATGGCTTTATCCGTTCTATGTTCTTAGTGATTATTTACTTTTTCTCTGTTGTAATACCTCATTCATTTTGAAACATTCTTCTAAGTACTATCATAGCTGTTACTCAAAAGTTTTGCTAGATTGTATTTTTGTCATTGATGAGTTTTAAGCATTTCGCTTATGATTCTTTGAGCCATGAATCATTTAGAAGTGTGTTTTTAATTTCCAGATCTACTTATTGTTTCAGTAGTTTTGTAACAGATGTCTGCCTCAATTGTATTGTGTACGAATGCTGTGATATTAATTATACAAAATTTGTTAAAACTTATTTTATGGTATACTCTATAGTCATTTTTTTTCTAAATGTTCCACATGTGGTTGCAAAGAATGCATATCCTCTAATGGGGGTGCAGTGTTTTATATATCCATAGCACAAACTTATTAAATCTTACATAGCATTACTGAGTCTAAGTCTGTTTGATTTGTTCATTACTGAGAAGAATATGAAAATTTCCCAAATTATGGAATATTTGTTAATTTTTCCTTGTAATTATATAAATATTAATATAATATACATTTTGAAGTTGTGTTAATTGATGCTTATACATTTCAAATCATGTCCCCTTTTTCAAGCTTTATTGAGATATTATTGGCATATAACATACGTAAGTTTAAGGTGTGCAGTGTGATGATTTGATGCACATATATATTGGGAAATGATTGCCATGATAAAGTTATTAACACCAGTATTCCCTCACATAATTATCTTTTTTGTGTGTGTAGTGATAAGAATTAAGATCTATTACTCTCTTCACAACTTTCCAGTATATAATACGGTATTGTTAATTAGAACCACCATACTGTACATTAGATCTCCACAACTTATTCACCTTATAGCTGAAAGTTTATGCCCTTTAACAAGCACCTCCCCATTTCCCACATTCCCCAGCCCCTGGCAACCACTATTCCTACTCTCTATAAGTTTGACTTTTTAGATTTCACAGTGGCTGCAACAGTTTACATCCCCACCAACAGCACACAAGGATTCTTTTTTTCTCCACATCCTCACCAATGCTTGCTATCTCTTGTCTTTTTGATGATAGCCATTCTAACAGGTGTGAGGTGATATCTCATTGTGGTTTTGATTTGCATTTCCCTGATGATTAGTGATGTTGAGTGTCTTTTCAGGTACCCATTGGTCATGTACTTGTATGACCCTATTCAAGTCCTTTGCACTATTCAGCCTATCCAGATTCTAGAGTCCTTGGGCAGACAGACCTGTTTCCTGGGTCAGCAGATGGGCAGGGCTGGTGCTTGGGTACATGGGGATCAGCCTGGTGCCTGGGGCACCAGGGTTCACGGGGGCCAGCCAGGTGCTAAGGACCACTGGGGTGTGCCCAGCATCTGGGTCTAAGGGAGCCGGAACAGTACTGTGACCTACTGGGAGCCTGGTTTCCCTGGAGGCTTGGGTCACAGGGGCCAGCTGGCCTGATGCCAGAGTTAGACTGGCACTTGAGCCATGGGAGTCGGCCTATAAACTGGGACCTTGGGAACCGGCCTGGAGGTTGGGTCTGTAAGGGGGCCAATCTGGTACTAGGGCAGGCCAGGAGCCTGGGTTTATGGGAGCCCATGGGGAACCTGGCCCTGCAGGAGCCACCTGGGGCTGTGGGAATCAGCCGAGTGCTGGGCGGGCCAGCACTGGGGTCTGTGGTGAAGTCAGGATCCCCCTTCAGTCTCCTCCCACGGGGAGGGCTGCGTGGGGGAGGGGTGAAGGGGGTAACTGAGTCTATCTTTTCTATCCTCCTCAATGTGTCTTTTCTTATTTTTGTGCCTCACCCAGGTGCTGCGATTCCTCACCTGGAATCCTCAGCTCTTGTGAAGGTATTTTCATACATGGATAGATGTTCAAATTTATGTTTCTGGGAGGGGACAGGCACAAGAAATTCCTATATCATCGTTTTTCTGACATCATTCCCTATACCTGCATTTTCATCTCTAGCTATATAATGTTTATCCAGAATAAAAAGCTGAAAGGCTGGAAAGGTTGTGAAGAGACTTCCTTGTACGTAATGCTGTGGCGCTTCAGATCTGTTCCTATTAGCGATGGAAAGCTTTCAAGTGGATGAGAGCTACGTGGGGCGAGGTTCGTGGACAGGGGCAGAGCTTCCAGGCCCTCTCTGTGCCCACTCTCCTGGCACCTCCACACGTCCACCAACTCGGAAGCTCCCATAATGTGTCCTTTGTGAACTGTGTCACTTATCACTATGGCAGCTCCCTCTCTGTATATAAGGATAAAGGCCTTTAAACAACAAGCCTATCCAGTCTGATATTAATATTGCTGTATCGTCTTTATTTTTGTTAATATTTTCTGGTTTATAGTTTTTATACCTTCATTTTTAGTTATTCTGCATCCTTATATTTTAGGAGTGCCTATGCTAAATAACGCAAGTAGAGCCTGCCTGCCTTCTTTCCCTCCTTTTTTCCTCCCTCCCTTTCTTCTTCTCCCTTCATCACTGTACTTAAATGGGAGTTTACTCCTTTCATAGTTCTTTAAATTACTGACATAGACACATTTTGTATCTCTTCTATGATTCTTTTTTTCTTCTCCCACTTTCTTTTGAATTGATCTTTTCCTTTTTAATTTGAAATGTTATCTATACTCAGATTCTATTTCTGTTTTACTAGTGGTTATTTCTAAACTTTTAATCCTCATAGCTAATAAATCCTAAAATATATCAACATCTGACCAACATAAGAACATCCATATTCTTTAATATATCAGGTCTCAACTTACTGTTATATTTCCCAGTATTTTAGATTCACTATTTGTACCCTCCACATTAGGCATTGTTATTATTAATGTAACATTATTATATTATATTAATATTATTATAGTATATTGATATCATTATTATTGTTTTATACATCTGATGTTAGTTTAGATGCACCTCTGTTTCTCAGTTTCTTTTCTTGTCATTTACTTCTGCATCTCAGACTTCTTTGGAGTCACTTCCTTTTCACTAAAATACATTATTTAAATTTTCATTTAGTGGTGTTCACTTGTTTGCAAACAAGTTTTCAGTTTTTCTGAAAATGTCTCTATTTTAGTTTTATTCTAAAATATGGTTTACTGGCTATATAGAATTCTATGTTGACAGTTACTTTTACTCAGCTTTTGAAAATATTGTTTTGCTTTCTGACTTCCATCATTAGAGTTGAAAGGTTTGTTATTAGTCTAATTGTCATTCTTTTGGGGATAATCTGTCTTTTTTCTCTGGCTGCTTTTAAGATATTCACTTTGGTTCTCTGAGATATTATACTGTAGGTTAAGGTGGAGCCCACTTTGGATTAATTGAATATTCCAAGTCTGAAAATATATATGCAGAAATATATATGTGCATATATCTATAAATCAATTCTGGAAAAGTCTTAGCCACTAACTCTTTGGATATTGCCTCTTCTCATTTTTCTTAATCACTGTTGCTTTCCTTTCTTTCTGGAGCTCCAGTTACACAAATGTTAGGCTTTCTCATTTGTCACAGATGTTACTCTGGTGCTTCTTGGTATCCCAGGATGGTCCCTCCCACATTGGCTCTGGGCTTGGCTGTGCGACTTCCTTTGCTTAGTGAGATATTAGCAAATGTGACATGAGAAGGCTTGATAACACACTTGCACTTTAGAGCTGGCTCTCCTAAAACACTGCCACTACCATGTGAGGAAGCTGATCTAGCCTCCCTGAGGGTGAAGATCTTATGAAGAGAGATATCCAGCTATCCCAGCTGTCCCAGCCAAGCCTAATCAACATGAGTTAAATACAGGTACGTGAGTATAAGTCCAGGTGGAACCAGACACAGAAAGTAACATATAACTGATATATCATTTAATCTTCCATGTCTCCTAACTTCATTCATAGTTTCCATTCTATTGTCCCTCTGTTTCTTTAGGAGTGACTTTCTTCAGTTCTATTTTCTAATTTACTTAGTTTTTTCCTTCTACTGGGTTTAACTTCTCTTTACCTCATCAACAGAGTTTTAAATTTCTATTATTATATACTTAATTTCTAAGTGTCTTTTTTCAAATCTGCCTGGGTTTTTGGTTAGCACTGGGTTTCTTTCTCATGGTTTTGATTCTGCATTTTATTTTTTAAACCTTTTAATATAATTTCTTTAAAATAAAACATCAAATATGAAATCGGCTTTCATTATCTGCAAGTCCTAGGAGTCCAGCTCTGTTCTTTGATTTTCCTTCTGTAGCTCAGCTGTGGTGTCTTGTTTCCTCTTGTGTTTATAATCTTGTATATTTAGGGTCTTGTTTGCTTAGAAATTCTATGCTGTCTGGGATGATGGCACATGGGTATTGTCCAGAGGAGACTTTCTTTGTCCTGTTCCAGCATCCTCAGTTGTTGTGGCCCAGGACCACTTTTATTAAATTCTTGGCTTAACATTTACTACCCTGGACAAATATTGTAAATTCAAATCCCAACCCTTGTGAACAGAACTATGATTAAAATTGTCCAGGAGATTATTTTTTTTAATCCAGATTCCAGATCAAGTTTGATAAATTTTATTGTAATCTTTCTGGAAAACTACTATTTTTGTAAGTCACAATTTGAGGCCGGTTTAGGTGTGTACCTAATACCCAAACCTTGTGTCCATTAAAACCTGCATATCAGATGGAGAAATAAGTCTAGATCAGCAGAACTTCTGCAGCTGCTTCACCCTATTTTTTCAGTTTCCATTTTACTTTGGAGCTCTGAAGATTTCTGTTAATTTTTGGTGAGTTCTGCCATATAGTTGAGAGGATGTTTGCTATGTTTCATCAAACATTTCCAAGTTCTTTTTTTAAACTGAGGATTTCAGAGTATAGAGAACACCAGACTAGAAATAGAACTAGAAATAGAACTCCCATTTCCTCTTCGCTACTTCCACTTACTAACTCCTCTTTAACAAAAACAATGGTTAATTCTCTACGCCATCTTAATTGACCTCTTATCTGCCTTTGATGCATTTGGTGACATAGCCCTTAAAATATTTTTCTACCTCGGACTCTGAGGCTCCACATCTCCCTGTTTTCCTCCCTATCTCACTGATATCCTTCTTCTGTCTTTCTGCAGGAACCACCTCCTGGGTCAGGCTTCCAAGTTTGGGAATGTCCCAGGGGCTGGTCCTCAGCCCTCCTTTTCCATCCTAAGTGATTGTACCTCTCCTACGGCTTCACATGCCCTTTGCGCAATGACTTACTCCTGAGTGTGTATCTTTAGTTCCCGATACCTTTTCAGGTTAAGATGCACTTATTCAGCTCAATATCTCGCCTCAGGTGTGATAGGCTGAAAAATCCACCCGCCCCGCCAAATATCTATATCCTAATTCCTGGAACCTGTGAATGTGACCTTATTTAGAAAAAGAACCTTTGCAGATGTGATTAAGTTAAGGATCTTGAGGTGGGGAAATGATTCTGGATTATCCAGGTAGAACCTAAATGTAATAATACATATTCTTATAAGAGTGAGAAAAAAAAATGACACATAGAAGAGAAAACACATAGGAGAGGAGAAGGCACGGTGACCGTGGAGCCAAGTGATGCCAGCAGCCACTAAAGGCAGGAAGTGGCAAGGAAGTTGTACCTGAGCCTCCAAAAAAAGTGTGGGCCTGCTGACACAAGGGATTTGGCCCAGTAAAACTGAATTTGGACTTCTGGCCTCCAGAACTGTGAGAGAATAAGTTTCTGTTGTTTTAAACCACCAAGTTGGGTAATTTGGGAAACTAATGCACGTATCTACTAGGCAACTTCTGACCTAAAGCCGAACTCCTGATTTTTTCCCCCAACTCTGCTCTGACTTCTCTTCATGGTAATCATTTCCATTTTCAAAAAATAAACTTAAAATGATCCATTATATTTCTTTTTTCTCCCTTTACTCATCCAGTTCGACAACATACTCAGTCAACAATACCTTCAAAATATAATCTAGATGTTTTCTCATCTTTTCCACCTCCACTGCAAGCCATCACTACCTCTCACCGACAGCAGTCTCCTTCCTTTACGAACTCCAAACTCCCATTTTACTAATAGATGCCAAACTTCATAGATATCAAACTGATCTCTAAAAAATGTACATCGGATCTATATCTCCCTTACTTAAAATGCCCTCATGACTTCCTTTGCCATTAGCTTAAAATCCAAATTCCTTATAAGAACTAGTGTGACCCACTCCCCGACTATCTCCCCAACGGGTCCCCTCCCTCACTATGTCCTTCCAGCACAGTCTCAGCCTTTGCATTGTTCTTCCCTCTCCCTGGAACACTCTGCTTTGAGATGTTTCATGTTAGTGTCTTCTCATTATCCAGATTAAACATCACCCCCTCAGAGAGGCCACCACTCGCTATATCTATGTCTATATCTTTATCTGTATCTATTTCTATGTTTTTCTCTATCTCTATCATTTCCATCTCCCTATCTACCTATTTTCTTTCTCTCTTTCTTTTTCTTTTTTGCTTTCTAGCTTGCTTTATTTTCTTTCTTTCCTTCTTCCTTCCTTCCTTCCTTCCTTTCTTTCTTTCTTTTCTTTCTTTCTTTTCTTTCTTTCTTTCTTTCTTTCTTTCTTTCTTTCTTTCTTTCTTTCTTTCTTTCTTTCTTTCTTTCTTTCTTCTTTCTTTCTTTCTTTCTTCTTTCTTTCTCTCTCTCCCTTTCTTCCTTCCTTCCTTTCTTTCTCCTTCCCTCCTTCCTTCCTTCTTTCTATCTGTCCACACTCATCACTCTATCTAGAGCTAAGCTTATCAAATTGAACCTCCTGTGATAATGGAAGTGTTGTTCTGTGCTATTTGATATAACAGCACTAGCTCTATGTGGCTATAGCACTTGAAGTATATAGTATGACTGAGGAACTGATATTTTTAAAATTTAATTTTAATCATTTTAAATTCAAATAGCTACATATGGCTGTGGCTCTCTTATTAGTCAGCACAAATCTAGAGCAAACCTCACTCCCATCCTTACTCCACACAGTAACTATATATCTCATTGCCTTTTAAAATTGTATTTCTTAGCACTCTTCACTATCTGAAGTTATCTTATTTATTCATTGTTCACGTGTATTTTCTGTCTCCCTCTTACTTGCTATGAAGTAAGAGCCATGAGAGCAGGGACCTCGTCTGTTTTATTCACCAGTTTTCCCCGTGCTGAATTTAAGACTCACAATTACTGCTGAAGTCATGTTGGGAGGCTCCAGCAACACTGAAGTGGATATTTCACTTTGCCACCAGCTAACATGTGACCACAGATATTACTACTAGCTAACATTTAATGACTACTTTCTGTATGTCAGATTTTGAGCTAAGCAATGAACTTAAATTGTTACCTAAGTATGTAATAAATCTATGAAGTGTTGTCTCTACTTTACAGATGAAGAAATTAAAATTTAAAGAGGTTCAGTAATTTGAAACCCAAACCAAGGTCTACTTGAAACTTAATTTTTTATTTATTACCACTTCGCAATGTTGCTTCTGTCTCTGACTTCCCTGGTGGCGCAGTGGTTAAGAATCCGTCTGCCAATTCAGGGGACATGGGTTTGAGCCCTGCTCTGGGAAGATCCCACATGCTGCGGAGCAACTAAGCCCGTGTGCCACAACTACTGAGCCCATGTGCAACAACTACGGAAGCCCATGCACCAAGATCCCGTGCTCTGCAACAAGAGAAGCCACTGCAATGAGAAGCCTGAGCACCACATCAAAGAGTAGCCCCTGCTTGCCGCAACTAGAGAAAGCCCACGCACAGCAACGAAGACCCAACACAGCCAAAAATAAATAAATAAATTTATAAAAAAATAAATAAATAAACACTGTAATTAAAAGGCAGAGTTTGTCAAACTGTGAGAACTAATATGGTGCCTACAAGAAAAATATTTAAAAAGAAATATTGCTTCTGTCTCTTCAGGGAACATATGCAAATTGAGGGAGTTTTGCTTAGACAATCGTCTACTTTCCTTTAGCTTGAATATTCTGTAACTCTATACTTGGAACATAATATTTTGTACAGGGGTCAACAAACTACAACCTGCAGGCTAAATCCATCCTGCTTCCTGTTTTTGTAAAAAAAGTTTTCTGGGACACAGTTATGCTCATTTTTTCTCATATTGTCTATGGCTACTTTCATACTACAATGGCTGAGTTGAGTAGCTGTGATAGAAATTGTTGGTCTACAGAGCCTAAAATATTTATTATCTGGCCCTTTTCAGAAAAAGTTTCCTTATTCCTTTTATAGAAGTTTAAAATTGTCAACTCTATATGTCCTTGATTCATAATTGAACTCAAATGATAGTATAGTAGTTTAAAGAAAACACATTTTTAAGACTATCTACTTGGTGACAAGTTTCAGGATATTGATTAATTTTACTTATTTATTTTCCAGCTTCATTAAGATATAATTGACACCATTGTGTAAGTTTAGGTGGACAATGCATTGATTTGATGCTTACATATTCCAAAATGATTACCACCATAGCATTAGCTAACACCCATGTCACTCACATTATTACCATTTATTTTTGTGGTGAGAACATTTAAGATCAACTCTCTTAGTAATTAACTTTCCTCTTATTTTCCATAATTTTTAAAGCAATACATATTAATTTATATATAATTTTAAAAGCAACACACATACTCTAGAAAATTTTTAAACAACATAACTATAAAAACATCGTTATCTCTCTACAATTTAGAGGTAACTTCTATTTCGTATTCTTATATTTCCTTTTAGACCTTTTATTTTTACAGTTAAGATCATACTCTTCTGTGTGTTTACAAAGACAATTTTGAGGGGACAGTCTCTGAATGAAAGTGGTGACTTATATAAGAAATTTAATCTCTATTTTCAAGAGGTTTTTAGCAAACTGTGGCGGACTTCACCTGATCCACAGGCGGTCACTATGGTCTCATCATTGTTTTATCTCCTCCTAGAGATTTCCATTGAAAAATATATGAGAGAACAATAGGCGTTAACATCTGGAGTGCCCGGGAGGTCAAATGAAAACGGACCCTTTCGTGTTGCTCTATTTCATTTGATCCTGAAATCACAATGACCACACTATTGTATTTGCTTTGCTGGAGTAAGAAGTATGCAAAATAAAATGTTGTATTTTATATTTGGCAGTAAATTTTGTGAGAGGAAGCTCTTCACTAAGGAATTTTATCACTTATAAATTTTCTACCAGAGACATTAGAGCCTAGTGTTCAAAATAAAGGTGTGGAACAGGTTCAAATTCTGCCTCTGCTAGTTTCTAGCTGTTTGATCTCAGGCAATTTATTACCCAATATATGCTTCAATTTCTTCATCTGCAAAATGCGCGTAATTATGGGACTAAATTCCTAGGGCTACTGTGAAGATTCAGTGAGTTAAAATATATAAACTTACTTAGACGATTACTGACATGTAGTAAATATGCTTATCATAGCTATTTATTACTGAAATGAGAACATCACATTCTGGGAGAGAAAGAATAAATTAATTTTACCTTTGTTACTGGCTTAATTTGAAGTCGCTTTCTCAATATGAAAATACTCATCTAATCTACGGCAGTGCTAGCTCAATATGGTACATGTACTGAATCCATTTTGGATTGTTTTCAAATCGAAACAGTATGCAATTAGGGAAAGCCTTGGATACTCTTTATACTATTTTCCTAAGGACTTTAGTTAAATTGGCCCTCCTTTTTCATCCTTGCAGAATCTTCAGGAAAACATCCCTTTTTAGCAAACTAAAAGGAGGCACCATTCTTTCCTTCTTCCTTTGTGACTAATTTGCATTTTAATTGTGTCCAATAGGACAGAGCCAGACAGACAGCATGACCCAGAGCCACATTTTTGTTTTAACGATAGTGTGAGCTTGAACCAGCTCCTCGACCTTTCTGAGCATCAGTTTTCTCAACTCTGAATTGAGTAGACTGATAATTATTCTCTCTAAATTACAGAGGTATTGTGAGGGCCACATGAGATAATGTGAAAGCTAAAAATACAGTATTATACCAATATATATTTATAGCAACATTGCTACAATTCCCATCCTTCTTCTACCCACATGCATTTGTAATTCTAGAAGGACCATCGGTTTATCAACATAGTCTCACAGGGCTACAGTAACTAATGAACAGACTGGTTTATTGCCCTTGTCAACCATGGCACAGTTGCCCGTGATCATCTCTTCCAGTCTACTGATGCCAAAGTGACACTCAGTGAGCAGTGCTACTCAGAGGAGCAGCAAGAATGCAACTCTTCAGTGTGAACCACAGGAAAGCATATATGGAGAAAATGGGTGTTTTTCTAGGAATGTAAGGGAACAACATCTGGAAAGATGATGACAAATGTGCTTTTCCCACTTAGCTTAAATTTTTATCGTGATAAACCAAAACTGGATTCTCTTAAATATTTAAATATCTCTTTGGTGACTATCTCACTCTCTTGGAGTGGCAGAGAGGATACAGAACAAATAACCTTCCAGAAAATTGGCCTCTTTATGGCTACCTCCTATGCCTGTGCCCAGGCAACAGACTGTGCAGGGTTGATTCAGTCAGGAATGCTATTAGACAGCATGAGCTTAGGAGACTCTGAAATTTGGTTTCTCTTGCCCAAGATATAATTTCTGCCTGTAAAATTAGAGCTTATGTGAATTTTGCAATCTCTTATTAGAATTTTAGATCTCTCTGAAATAGTCAAATGTTCTGCCCACTCTCATTCATTCATTGACTATATACATATAGCAAGTACACTGGATGCAGGCATTGGGGCAAGTACTGAAAATGTACAACAACCCTGCTCTCTGTGAGTTTATACTATGGAGTATAGTACTTGTATCCTGCCTATTCCCAAAAGAATTTTGAGTAGTGCATACAATTAAAACTAAAGTCAAGAAAAGAAACAGAATTACAAATAAAAATGAAAGAGAGCCATCATAAGAAAAATGCAGCAGTAAACTTTACCTGTCCCCGACAATGAGCTAATCACTATTCTTTAGAAATGGATTGGCTTGAAGTATGTCAGCTCCTAAAGAAAAAGAGATTCACTTCATGCTACATAGTCAAATACTCCAATGAACTACTCTGCCCCACCACTGCCATACACGTTTTTCTGGAAAGGCAAGTGTTTCTCTGATTAAACTTAGGCCATTGTAATCCTTGTTTTATTACAGAAACATTGTTCAAATAGGCAAATGTGGTATTGAACTTTTTACAAGGAAAAGGGTATATATGAATCTAACCCAGTCAAGGTGTTTTTGTTTGTTTTTTGTAGAGGCCTGAAATAATTATAGCTCAGCTACTTCTTAGGGATAAACTAAGGATAAATCTGGACAAACTAATGCATAAATGCTGCACTCTTTGGATAGATTCTCTTAACAAATGAGATTCATTCCCTCATTCATTTATCAAATATACAATTGACCCTTGAACAACATCAGAGTTAAGGGTGTCAACCCTCTGCACAGTTGAAAATTTGAGTATAATTTATAGCCAGCCCTCCGTGGTTCCTCAGCGTCTGTGGGTTCAACCAACCACAGATCATGTAGTACTCTAGTATCTACTACTGAAAAAAATCTGGGTATAAGAGAACCCAGGCACTTCAAACCCATTTTATTCAAGGGCCAATTATATATAGTATAGTATTTCCTTTTGTAACTTAATCAGAGCCTTTGCTGGTTCCAGCATGCAGTGTATTTAAGATCCCTACACAGGCGTTTTGGGAATCAAAGACTGAGTATGTGCTGACGAATCCTGCAAATAACATCAAATATGAAACACAAAAATCTAACAGGCAGATTAGAACTTGAAGGCAACAAAACTCTTCCATTTAAAAGATAGTTCAAATAAAATTTATGTCTACTCCCAGGATGTCATAGATGTAGAGTTAATCAAGTAACTAGTTTGACAAGTGCTGGAACCACTCACTGGGATAGAAGCTAAATTATTCAGGTGGCAAGAAATCTTTTCATGGGAACTTGTACGATGCTAAGAAATTGCTCACATAAAGTGACTACACAGACTGTACTTACTGAGTCTCAAATGATGAAATCTCTAGAATTCATAATCCATAGACTGTATAATTAATAATGGTAAGTAACATTTACTGTGGATTTACTAAGTGACAGAAATACTGCTAAGTGATTTACACAAGCAATCTACTCTCTGTTGTTGTAGAAACTGTTAGCTCTAAATCTCCCATTACGGGAACTTCTGCTCCAGAATGTGATTTTTCACCACTTACAAGAACAAGTCAAATTTAGTCCTTGTTCCACAAATATTTATTGAGTACTTACTATACATGAAGCATTGTGCTAGATGTTAAGGATGAAAGAGTCTATGCTCTTAGCAAATGTAAACTTAAATTGTTTCATCTAAAATATTTGGCATGTCCAGCTCTAGTTATCAGCAGGGCCTGAGCGGAGTACCAAGGGAAACCCACCTGCAGTTGTTTAAATATTTAGCTGTTGTAAGTAAAGTTCATAATCTCTTAAATAAAATATGGTCTATTCTCCTACTTTGACAAATATACTTTCCTAATGCTCTGGAAGGATAGGCTCTTAATTAGAATGCTTGGGCTCCTTGGAATTCGGTGCTGGAACATAGAGTTGAGGAAGAGGCATGTCCCAGTGCTTAGTGCCTAGCTGGGGTACCTCTCTTCCCATCTTTGGTTCATCCCACATCAAGAGGTGCCTCACATGCACACATGCGTGTTCACACATCTGCACACAGCCTCCTCTTGACTGTCCCTTAGGCATAAAGGTGATCACATGTGTAGTGTGG
The DNA here is from genome assembly GCF_965194825.1 of Balaenoptera physalus. Taxonomy (NCBI): domain Eukaryota; kingdom Metazoa; phylum Chordata; class Mammalia; order Artiodactyla; family Balaenopteridae; genus Balaenoptera; species Balaenoptera physalus. The sequence goes on along the minus strand of NC_138888.1, from coordinate 20,069,052 downwards.
TCCATCCTCAGCGGAACAGACTCTGAGTTTCATAGAGTCCTGGAAGCAGACTTGGGGCTACTGGGCAGGGAATTCTGAGATCCCTGGTACCCAAGCATGACCTATAAGGAGAGAGGCTTGGGCTCCCAGTGTCTGTGTTGTGTTAGTACCATGAACCCGAGGCACAACCAGAAGAGGGCCAAGAGGGTGTCCTCTATACTGTGGGAGTGGGAAGAAGGCAAGAGTAGGGGGGCCTGTTATCTAGGTCTAAAGGTAGTAACTGCTGCAAGTGAAGAGAGGTTAACCATCCCAGCAACACTGCTCACAAGCTGTGTGGTCCTTCTACCTGTAGCTCACTCCCTGGCTCCACCCATAATGACCTGCAAAATTATGAGAGAATAACTAAAATTTTCTAGAGTATGCAAAAGACCCACTCAACTCATATTCTTCACTTAAGACCCTCATTTACCTACTCTGCAAGTGCTAGGTATGCACATGCACTCCAACCCCCAAAACAAGGAAAAGACTAATGTTCAAAGGCCAAGTTATAGCTTTGTTTCCCTTGTAACTAACATTTCTACTCCTGTGTCACTCAGTCTCCTTCTTTTATTTATAAATGCTCCCAACTCCTAAAGGATATGTGTTTTTATATTTTCCAAGATAACTTCCTGATGTTCTAAAAGAATATCTCTTTGATATTGTTTAGGAAACGGATGGTTGGAAGACCTTTTCCAATTGATTCGTAATACTTAAATTTTTTTTGAAGAATAGTCTCCCAAATGCAAATGTGACTGTTCTCCCATTTTCCATACACTCTTTAATTTTCTTTTGGCACCATAATAAGTTTTATAAACTAAGTTGGAATAAAACATTCCCTGAGCATGGTTTGATAATCATTAATAATAATTTTTTATTTTGCAACTTTTTGTGAGACTATAAAATATATATGTAAACAGAAACTAACATAATATGTGTTAAATAATTGGCACAATTAAAGGATTGCTATTACTATTTTTCAATATTATTTTAACTCTTCAGTAAGGAATATCAGGAAACTCTAGTCAGATTTTAAAAATTCATGTCAATAAACCACAGACTTTCCAGCTTAAGCAGTAAATAATCTTTTAAACTCATTTTATAATTGATGTTAATTTAAAAATAATTTTACGCTTATATTATGCTTATACTGCTTAATTCTATTCAGCATCTAGCTTTTGTCCTTGTAATGCTCCATCAGTCAGTCCGTTTGGATCATGAATTAGCAAGTCTCCAAAATAAAGTGACAGGTTAATTAAATTATGCAGGGAAAATGGTTTTCAATTCCATACCCCAACAGAGAGAAGAGGGACATTGAAAATTTATGATTACATCAAGTCTTCTCTGCATTTTCCATCATTCTCTAATAATAACTCGAGGCCAATGACAGAGCAATCACTCTGAACTTTTAAGGATATAAATATCATCAAATTTGACCTGGTTAAGTCATATAAGCTCCATCAATGAAAGTGTGACTAGCAAAAACTTCCCTATGAAAACTCTAAGGTCAGGAAATATTTTCACAAGAGTTTATCTCATTAGAGATGTCACTTTCTTAATTTGCACCACACAACACATCTAATAGAACAATCTTGGCAAGTGTGTAGCTGTATATTCATACCCATTTGAGACACATGCCTTGGGAACAAACTATATCTGTAAGTAGTGATTTTTTGTACTATTTTCCTCTTCTATTATTTTGATCATTGTCAAGAATACTACGTTCTCTGTGAGAAGAACTAGGGTAATCAAATTGTAGCACCAGATGTAGTAATCATGTTACCCTAGTATATTTTAGTATGCATTTCAGATTCCTGAGAGTATTATTTGAAAATAAAAGCAAAATTCAGGGAGGAAGAATGTAATTGTTGAAATATAGTAGTCGTGAAAATAACCACTTGTCCAGCAGCCCCAGGTTCTAAAAAAGCCATTTAATTCCTAAGGTCAATCCATGTGCCTAGGGTAGATTTAACGTACTTGGCTCTTTTCTCCTCTTTTTCTTTGTTTTTCATCAGCAGGGGGTCTATACTCATGAAATAATTATGTGATGTCAGTCATAAGCAACATTGTGAAATTAAGCAACCTTTTCTCAGATATCTCAAAAATGTTTCCTTTCCATGACTTTTCCCCCTTAAAGATGTATCTCTCTTTATTCCTCCCTGACAATTCCTTTTGTTCTAGGAGAAAACAGTTACTCTTCCAAGCATATTGCAGACTCTGAAAGGACCACAGGGAGAAAATATTTTCCATAAAGGAAATAATGCATGTAGAATTTCAGACCTTATTGATAAGGAGTTAGGAGAACATTTCTGGGGAAATGATGGCTTTTCAGGAGCTGACTTAGGAAGTTGAGAGGCAGGCAATGTCCAGGGCTCAGTGATGACATATTAGACCCAGGTCTATGTCTGTCTTTCACCATGATATACCCGTCCACTTGCACAACACGTGCACCCTCAATCAAAGCTTGTGTGAACGACCGTAAGGTGGACACATTCAGCCAGGTGGTAGGTCTTTTTTTTTTTTTTTTTTTTTGGTAGGTCTATTTTTAAAGGATTCCACCTCTGGCTGTGCTCTCCTCAGTCATGGATATAAAAGTGCCCCTAAGTAGGCGTTCCAAAAGTCCACCATGGAGAAGCAACATATGACCCAGGGCACAGATAGAAATGATTGGGAGTTGAGGTCCATTCCCACTATTGTTTCATCCACTAACTTCTGAGGCAGGTTTGAGTCATTCCAATGACTCTTTGGCCATCTGAAAATTATCTTCACTTTTCTTTCTTCTCATCTTCTTTCTTTGTCCTTCCCTCAGAAGGAGGCTCTTAGGTGTTTCCAATATTATGTTTGCTAAGTCCTGAGAATGAAAAACACCTCATTCCCCAAGTTGGGTATAAATGCTCTACTTTGTAAAATATTGCTCACTTCTTCCCTTTCTTATTGAAGAAGTTATTCATATTGATAAGCGGATTGAAATAGGTCATTATTTAGATATCTATTTTATCTCTTAAAAGATATTCCATTACAATTACTTTGCAATTTCACTTCAATATAGACTCCAATAAGCATCCAATCTGAGATGCTTTCACAAGTAATAATGTCATTTTTTTGTGTGTTTACTTCTATATATAGTGATATTCCTTCTTGATTGATATAGGTTAAAATTTTTAATGTTTTATGGTTGCAGAAGTTTACAGGTGCATTGCTAATGTGAGTCTTCTTAACATGTGAACTACTTGCAGGCTTCTCCTCAGGGTAATTAAGTTAATTATACCAAAATTTTAGAACAAATTTCTCACCTGTATATGGATATAGTATTCTATAGTAACTTTCTACAAGCTTTAAAGAGCCCTGGAATTGTTTTTCTCAGACAATTTCCTGTATAAGCATAGTTGATTTTGAGGAAAAGGAGTAATTAAGTTATGGGATTATTTCAAATGAATGGCAAGAATGTCTTGGAGTACTGTGGATTGTGTCTCATTCATTTTTGCATTTTAGGAAAGACTAGCCAAATTCCAGCGCATACTAGATGCTCAATGTAGAACTGAATGGAACATTTTAAAGTTTCCGTATCCGCACCCACTAAAATAGTTGAAATTCCAAAAATCTAATAATATTAAGTGTTGGCAACTGGAATTTATATACACTATTGGTAGACATGTAAAATGATATAATCAATTTGGAAAATGTTTGACAGAATTTTACTAAAGCTAAGCATACCTCTGCAATGAATCAGCAATTCCACTCTTAGGTATATATACAATAGACGTGGGTACATACGTGCAACAAAAGTCACGTACAAAAGTGCTGATAGCAACACTAGTCATCATCACTGCAAAATGGGAGCAACCCAGATGTCTATCAACAGTAGAACGAATAAATAAATTATGGTATGTATCACAAAATGGATACAATTCAGCGATGAAAATAGACAAAATGCTTCTTTACGCAACAACATGATTGGATCTCTCTCTCTCACACACACACACAAGCATACACACATGCTGTTGAACAAAAGAAATGACACAAACCGACCCCATTTCTATAAAGTTCAAAAACAGGTGTAATTAGCCTATACTGTTAGAAATCAGTTGAGTGGATGGTTACCTTTGGGGAAGCAGAGGAGGATTTCTGAAATGTCTTAAAGTTCTATTGTTCTGGGCTTCCCTGGTGGCACAGTGGTTGAGAATCTGCCTGCTAATGCAGGGGACACGGGTTCGAGCCCTGGTCTGGGAAGATCCCACATGCCGCAGAGCAACTGGGCCCGTGAGCCACAACTGCTGAGCCTACGCGTCTGGAGCCTGTGCCCCGCAACGGCAGGGGCCGCGATAGTGAGAGGCCCGCGCACCACGATGAAGAGTGGCCCCCGCTTGCCGCAACTAGAGAAAGCCCTCGCACGAAACAAAGACCCAACACAGCTAAAAATAAATAAATAAATAAATAAATAAAGTAGCTATTAATTAAAAAAAAAAATTCTATTCTATTTCTTAATCTGAGTAATGGTTACATAGGTGTGCGCTGCTTGTGATATTTCATCAACATGTCCATAGGAAAAATGTACTGTGTTTTCCTTTACTCTCACAGTATTACCGTATTCACAACGTTTTTTTTTTTTTAATTTATTTATTATTTATTTATTATTTATTTTTGGCTGTGTTGGGTCTTCGTTTCTGTGCGAGGGCTTTCTCTAGTTGTGGCAAGCGGAGGCCACTCTTCATTGCGGTGCGCGGGCCTCTCACTATCGCGGCCTCTCTTGTTGCGGAGCACAGGCTCCAGACGCGCAGGCTCAGTAGTTATGGCTCACGGGCCTAGTCGCTCCGCGGCGTGTGGGATCTTCCCAGACCAGGGCTCGAACCCGTGTCCCCTGCATTGGCAGGCAGATTCTCAACCACTGCGCCACCAGGGAAGCCCTTCACAACGTTTTTGACACAAAGTTTTGGATTTTTCACACCAAGCAATTCTGAAACTAACTGCCTGGAGTTAGCAGCAGACTCCATAGGTTAAGGGCTCAGTCTCCCAAGACTCTCCCACTTCAGACATCACTCACAAGTGACGGGTCCCCCAAGTTACCCACAACTTCTATCCTATTTGATTACAACTCAGAGGTTCCCATGACTCCCTTTTTTGGATTCAATTATTTGCTAGAACAGCTCACAGAACTAAGGAAACACATTTACCAGTTTATTATATAATAAAGGATATGCTAAAGGATGCAGATGAACAACCAGATACGTAAGGTGGGGTCTGTCCGGGTCTTGAGTGCAAGAGGTTCTAGTCCCTTGGAGTTGAGGGGCACCACCCTCCCAGCATGAAGATGTGTTCACAAACTCTGAAGCTCTTCAAACCTCCTATTTTGGGGATTCTTTAAAGGCTTCATCACATAGGCATGACTGATTATTAACTCAATCTTTTATTCCCTCTTCCTTTTCTGGAGGATGGTGGTGGAGCTGAAAATTCCAAGCTTCTAATCATGGGTTGGTCTTTCTGGTGACCATTTCCCTTCTAGGAGCCCACCAAGAGTTGTCTTTTAGAACAGAAGACACTCCTATCACCCAGGAAATTCCAAGGGACTTAGGAGTTCTTGTGTCAGGAACTAGAGTCAAGGAACAAATGTTAGAACAAAAGATGTTCCTAGTGCTCTTATCACTTAAGAAATTACATGGGTCTTAGGAGCTCCATGCCAGGAACCAGGGACAGATGTATATAAAATTATTTCACAATGTATAATTTCCATATGGTGTACTTTTCTGTGAAATGCCTACTTATTTTTGCTAAATCTAGATACTAGATTTTTATCTTGTACCCAGAAGCAGTTGGCCCTAGGAGAATTAGAGGAATGATGATTGAATATTTAGATATGGTGCCAGCTTGGAAATAATGTCTGTGAGCTTATGGTGTTGAAGTACAGAATACAATCCAAACTTGTTGGGATGACATACAATACCATTTGTGACTTGATTCTCACTTATTTCTAACCCTATTTCTTGTCTTTCTCATATATATGCCATTTTTCAGCCACACTAAATCTCTTGTAGTTTTATAATACATGATGCTTTTTCTTACCTCCATACACTATAAATAATACAGTGTTTCAACTGATTAATATGGTGTTCTCCATAGGGAGAAATCTTACCTTCATAACAAAGCTTAATATCAGGTACTCTGGGAAGACTTCCCTCATTTACTTTTTTTTTTTTTTTTTTGGCTGTGTTGGGTCTTCGTTTCTTGTGCAAGGGCTTTCTCTAGTTGCGGCGAGCGGGGGCCACTCTTCATTGCGGTGCGCGGGCCTCTCACTGTTGCGGCCTCTCTTGTTGCGGAGCACAGGCTCCAGACGCGCAGGCTCAGTAGTTGTGGCTCATGGGCCCAGTTTCTCCGTGGCATGTGGGATCTTCCCAGACCAGGGCTCGAACCCGTGTCCCCTGCATTGGCAGGCAGATTCTCAACCACTGCGCCACCAGGGAAGCCCCCCCTCATTTACTTTTATGATTGTATATGTATAAATATATAAAATTCACATATATATGAAAAAATTTTAAGAATACTTTTAGTTCATATTTAAGGCAAGTCAACAAGCCAAACCAATTACATTCTGTCTATATTGGCAATTATTTTACCCAACTATTGCTAACTTTCAAAATTTTCAAAATGAAATTTTCACAACTATTCAAATAGTTCAAATGATTCTATTAAGCTGCCAAATGTAAGTTGACATTTGCATTCTTATGCACATTTTGAAAATTCAGTTGACAAAGTAATTTTGAATGACCCTGAACATCTTACACTGGATAAAGTCCAGATGGTCACTCATATCCTATGGAATGTAACATGTACAGAAAATTCATTTGTCAGACTGAATAGAGAGAAGATTCATCTCAGTTACAAAAGTCAGACTTATCTCATATTTCAAACGAAATTATTTTCTTTTACTTTAGGGCATGTAAATCAATTCAAATTATACTCATCAGAGATTTAATGCCCAAGGCTCCATTAAAAAAAATATATGAGGGCTTCCCTGGTGGCGCAGTGGTTGAGAATCTGCCTGCCAATGCAGGGGACACGGGTTCGAGCCCTGGTCTGGGAGGATCCCACATGACGCGGAGCAGCTGGGCCCGTGAGCCACAACTGCTGAGCCTGCGCGTCTGGAGCCTGTGCTCCGCAACAAGAGAGACCGCGATAGTGAGAGGCCCACGCACCGCGATGAAGAATGGCACCCGCTCGCCGCAACTGGAGAAAGCCCTCGCACAGAAACGAAGACCCAACACAGCCAAATATATATATATATATATATATATATATATATATATATATATATATATATATATATATATATGAATAATTAACTGGAATATCAAATATTTATTTGTATATTAATGGACATGTCTAATTATTGACAGTATTTATGATGTTTAAAGTATGAACATTTGCCTTCAATTTTGTGAAAAACCAGATATCCCATCCTACATAATTCCTTGCCATCCAGTTTAAAGTCACCATAGCAATATGTCAACAGTTTAGTTGTGTGTATTCAAACCACCTTCCTATTTGAGGGGACTCCTTCTTGATGTGAATCTTGGTGGAAAGAAATGTCCTGCTTCCCAACATGATGCCAAAGAGAGTCAATGGTTTTATCCTGTGCCCAGAAGCAGCTGGCCTTAGAAAAATGAGAGAAAGGATGACTGACAACTTAGTTATGGTGCCTGCCAGGTTGGCGGCAATGCCAGGAGAGACTGTGGGGCAGAACTGTAGGATACGATAGGTGACCTGAACCAGCAAACAATCATGGCTAGTTACTTTCATGTCAGAACACATGCATTCAGACAAAAAAAAGATCTACTCACAAAATGTTTGCTTCCCATTCCTGTAAGCCTTAATTTGCAAGTCTGGGGTTTTGGGGTTTTAAATGCCGGAGGAAGGATAGCTTCTCACAGTGGATACAATTGTTCCTCAGAATTGAAATGAGACAGTTTTGCAGGGGCTTTCTTCAGGAAGTGGACTCGGAGATGTAGATTAGCAAACAGATTTATCAGAGTGCTCTAGTGTTCTGCACCTGTGGAAGGAAAGAGGTGTGGAAGCAGGACTTGGTAGAGGGTGAAGTCAAGCTGTGTTGTGATCTCAAGGAATTTCAGCTGGCCCTATGGGTAGCTAACGTGGGTTGATCCTTTAGAACTCTTCTGAATTGGGTAAGAGACCCAAGCCGTTATACTCCTGAGTCTATCAGTCACTGGAAATGGGTTACCCCAAAAGAGGGTGTGAACTTCAGTGAAATGGCTCTCTTCAGCTGAGGCAACCCCAAAGGGGGATGACAGCTGAGGGCTGTCTGCCAGCAGCCCTCTTAGCATTTAGAGGATTAGGTCCTTCATTCCAGAAGGGGAATAGAGAGATCAGTGTGGTGCATCAAAGAGTCCACCACAGGCAGTTTGCTTCCCACTTGTTCATACTACTGGGAAAATAGTGAAAGATAAAGTTATAATGTTGGATAGGCTAAGAATTAACCTATTAAGGTAGTCAAAGATAGCTATTTCACCAAGAGGGGAGGAAGGAGGATTAATGGAACTGAGGAAGCGCCTGAGGTACTTCCTTCTACTATTATGTCCAGTCGTAAAAGCTAATGGGAGACTACTAGTTACACAAAACTGCCAGGACCAACAAGGACCAAGATCCCTCCAGAATAAAACTTTGGGTCATCAAACCACTTAAAGGGCTTTGAGGAGTAGAGGTAATGACTGAAAACAAAGGCAATATATTGGGTTGGCCAAAAAGTTCGTTCGGGTTTTAGGCAAAACCCGAACGAACTTTTTGGCCAACCCAATAAAATGTGTGGGAGTTATCAATATTGATACAAGCTACACTTTTATAACCAATCCCCGTGCTTGTAACAAGTAACAGATTAGTTACTAGGCTAAAGTGCCTCTTAAATTCGACTAAACCTCCTATCAATATTTTTCTCCTTTTCATGTCATGTATAATATATATATTTTAACTCCTTACATCATGTCTCTCCTTTTTTCCTACTACTGCATGTCAGCAGTGGCTAATAGTATAACCCTGCACTGTACAATATGATAATCACTAGCTATCTGTGGCTATTTAAGTTTAAATTAAATTTAATATAATTTAAAATTCGGCTCCTCAGCTGTACTAGCATTTGCTCAATAGCCACACAGAAGTATTCGCTACTGTATTGGATGGTGAAGATTTAGAATAATTCCATCATCGCAAAAAGTTCTATGAACAAATGGCTCTTAGAATCACCTGGAGAGCTTGTTAAAATTCAGATTGCTGAGCGCTATGCCCAGAGGTTCTTATTTAATACGTATGGGGTGTGACCAAATAATTTGCATTTCTAACAAGTTCCTAGGTGGTGATGATGCTTTGGGTACAGGGAGAGTAGTGTTTAGGCGCTACATTAGTCACTGTGGAAGTGGGATTGTGACAGATCTGAAGATGGAAGAGTTTAATTTACATGGAAGAGATGAAAGAGATTCTGGTCTTGGAGTAGAGTGAGTGCAGCTTTCGACAAAACAATTATTAGTTACATTAGGCAAGAGCTTTCTATTTTGGAATATTAGTATGAGGATAAATGTGTACATGGATGTTAGGCAGACAAACATGGTGAAGAATATTGGATATTTGTCATTTTTCCTGCTCAGAATCTAATCCTTGTTTCTTTTCCAGGGAAATCCCTATTGTGTGAATCTTAGTAAAATGCAAAGCTTTATCTCTCATTGTGGAAGCCAAAGTGGGATCTGTCACAATCCCACTTCCATAGTGTCTAATGTAGAGCCTAAACACCATTCAGTCAGATCTGCTCTTTCTCTGCTCCCTGAGCCTGGAAAGGGAATAGTATATTGGCTCAGAAGATTGAATATATTTGCCTGGGATTTTGAACCTTGTGGGAATGATTCAAGAGCACAGAACAATCAGAATTCATTTAATGTGGTGCAGTCTATGAGTGGTTCTGCCAGGCTTGGGTTCCGTCATGGAAGCAATGGTCCCAGCAGCAACTGGGGCTTAGAGAAACGATGACACGGTAGCATCGTGGTCAGATTTTTCCTGCTGTATACTTTTAGGCACCATCTTGTTTCCTGTCTTCCAAGACTGTTCTTCCATTTTTCCACCACTTCTATGATCCTCTCTATGCTCACTCTATAATTACCCATTTTTATTAAATCAGCCTGAGTTAGATTCTGAAGTTTGCAACCAAGAGACTTGACTGTCCTCTTCCTTGTCCAGGAAGACCTCTTTGATGTGGAGCTAGCTGGTCATTCTCTTGTTTCACAGAGAGATTAATTCCAGCTGATGTAAGTCAAGAGGGTGTTTCTGAATGAATGTATAGAACTTTATTAAATGCCTTGTACTTTTGTTGAATCCTCAGATAGTAAGCTCCTTGTAGATCAAAACTGCTATTTTCATCTTGTATTCCCTACAATCAACTAGCAAAACATTTGAATATGAATTATTTCAGAAGAAAAAGGGGCATCCTTTTGCTCTGCACTCTCAACATAAATGTCACCTCATTTTTAAGCCCTTTCCTCATCATCTGTAGCCAGGCCAACCCCAGTCAACTGTTTTTTGTTATCATGGTTTATTTTCTTTATAACACGTATCTCTCTATTAAATTATATTTTTTTACATATGTGTTAATTTGTCTCTATCCCCTCTTGGATATAAGCTCAGTAAGAGCAGCAACCTTCACTACAGATCAGCCTGGACAAAAAAAATTAAACTCTCACTGGTTTTAACCAAATTCTTTCCACACAGAGAATTTTGAGTTTGGCTAAAATTACCAAGCAGCTGAAAGTCAGAGGAAAGAGTCACTTCCAGTGACCATCTACATGTCACTGGCTAAAATCTCCCCCTTTTTCCCCCTTTCCTCTCTTTTCCGTTTCCAAGCAGTATAAAGTCCTCTGTTTTTTTAATGCACAACATTTATAAATCATCATCTGAAGCCTGAGCAGACTTCAGAATCCCATTCTTTACCTTCATTTATCTATCAAAGTGTTTCTTCCAAACAGCTCCCCATAGAAGTAATTAAATGTAAATTTGTTACATTACTGCCTAAAATCTTCTTCATCTAGATTACTCCTGTCACAAATTAAAGATTAGTGGAATAAAAGTGTGTGTGTGTGTGTGTGTGTGTGTGTGTGTGTGTGTGTAGACACATACCTGTGGGTAAACTCTGAGGGGAAGAGATATCTCATTGCTTAGCCTCTCTGCCTGTAGACATTTCACTGAGTACTTGAGTCTAATCCTGGCTGCATCACTGACAGAGTAAACAAATCACCAGGAATCCTTGACTTGCATTTTCTTTTTCATGAAACTAATGGAGTATATCAATTGATCATGCATACGAATTGGCAAATACATAGATGGAAGGCAATAGAAGGCTTTTGTCTTTATTAAATAAAAGGGGACTCACAGTTTAAAACTTTATTAGGTTTAGCCCTTTGCAAACAAAAGAACTCACTGTGAGATGCAGGCTTAGTTATTTGTCTTCAGATATGCCTACCTCAGGTGACACACTGATTGTAGTCAACAAATCTGACAGAGATGATCACAGGAGGATTAGCACGGAGCTGGAGAGAAACAGCACAAATCCTAAAAGACTGCATTTCAGCTGGGCTGATAAACTGTCATCTTACAGAGCACACAAGTGCCGCCTTCCTTTAGGCAAAGATAATCTGTGCCTGTGAGCTTGGTATAAATTTAGCAACCAGAGAGGAGAAAAATAGAAAAGGACCTGCAGCCAAGGGGGGTTTTAAAGCCTTGCCACGGTAGAACAATACCTGGTCCTGCATAAATAGAGAGAAGAAGAAGTTTAAAAGGGGCTCTTGTGGAAGGGCTGACATCCAACATCACCCTGCCTGGGCTGGGCTTCCAAACTCAGCGTGGTGTCTGAGGGACAAATCGCCTTTCCCTCTTTCACTGGTAGCTTCAGTTAAACAAAACTCTTCGCTTTGGACTTTGTTTGCTTTTGCCATATTCAATCAATGTCACCCTCTCACCCCTCTGGTCTCCTTTCCGTAACAAATCCACTCCCCCGCTTCCACTACCACATCCACACACACCCCAGAAAGCACAAATAGAAAAAACACAGCCTGTTTTATGGACAGTTGACTGAGCGGTGCATATTTGAGCAGAAACAAGAAAGTTGTGGAATATACCCCCAGGTTTCAGTTGTCACTGTCACCTGTTCTGTGGTGCTCATCCATGCCAAGCCCCACGGCGAGATTCTGACATTCTCCCTTGTTCGTTGGGAAGTGACCTTTTCCTAATCAACTTGATCACAACCTTCTCCTGATTTATTTTAGTTTGCCTATTTTAAAACACTTGTGTGTTGTGTATGGCTAGCCTAACTATGCTAATATTCTACTGCCTGGTCATTTACTTACAGAGATGAACCTCTAGGGAGAGGGAGAAGTGTGTGCTCGTCTGACCAGGAATCCAACATCACAGCCCAGGGAAGGTGATGTGCCTCTGTGTGACAGAAAGAACACATGTAAATCCAATCAAAATAACTATTCTTTTATGAACAGGAAAAGTTTGAGGCAGAAATAGACACATTTAAGGGCTTAGGACTTTAAGGAGGAAAGAGCAGAGTTGCAACAAATCTAAACCAGCTTCAGAATGTAACTTCTCAAGAGATGGGGCCATTTTTGGTTCGTTTACATTTTCAAGGATGCTAACATGTCTGGTCCTAAAGAAGCTAACAGATTGGGAAACACCTGGACGTGACCATATAATGTGGCGAGGAGCACATCCAGGCCCAAAGGTAAGCATGACGGGTAAGCGACCTTGTAGAGAACCATTTAGAGGAAACAGCAGAACAGGAGCTGCTGCTCAATCTGGCTGGAAGACGAATGCAGATGTGAGGAGGGTGAGAAAAGACTGTGGGAACCAGACAGCTAATGTACCTTCACCAACTGATACAACTGGATACATACATACATACATAGATTGTGATAGGAGTTTGAAGTTTATATTTAATGACCCAGGTCCTAGATGGTGAGTAGTAATAATCACATCTCCAATGTTCCACACAGGCTACATGCTGCTGTTTTAGGGAATCCCCTTCCCCTACTTCTACCTCCCTAAAGATTATTGTTGATGTCTACTTTATCTGCATTTCACCTGCACAAAAATGTGAGCAGCGATAAGCAGGGTCTTTGACTCTATTTTCTCAAAGCGTTTTTCCCCTATTCTATTTTGTTTAATTCCACTAAACAAACACATCCCTCTTCCAAAATAGATGCCAACAAAACGTGAGCTTTCAGATGAACAAGGTAGAGTACAAAATTCTGCCAGAAGGCTATACCAAGAAATGTGAAGCGTCTGAGATTTTACTGTACTTATAAGCTGACAAGTTAGTTTGCTAGTTTCATGGATGCAGGCAGAAGCATAGACAGGACGTTATTGCTCATGGCACAGCAAGCAGCAGGAAGATTGGCATATTTGCATTAGTTCCCCTTGTTCTCAAGTCCTAGCGGGTGGGGGACAATGTGGATGGGCCCATTTGACACCTGCCTACTTGGTGGATGCGTTACTGCAGAGGAACCCTGAGCTTAAGGAACCCCGATGTTTTATAATGGGAAGTCTTCAGAGGGAGACCTTATCTTTATTATACAGGACTGTAAGCGTGCTTGCCTGTGGTTCTGGAGGGAGATGTCTCTGTCTTTCAAGGCTGTTTACTATACAGACATCCTGGAAAAGAGGTCTAGAATAAAGATACCCAGTGCCTCTACTTGCAAGAGACACATGAAACTCCATGGAGAAGCATCTCCCTACAGATTACTCAGCTCTGTTTCTCACTACCATCCTCATGCGCCCTGCCCCCTCTTCACTGTCTGCCACATTACGCTCCCACTGTGCCCTGTACCCACTCCCTCACCCCACTGATCACGCTGCATTGTACCCGCTTGCTCAGTTATGTGCGTCTCCCATTTGACTATAAACTTCTAATAGGATGAGACCATTATTCATCTTGGCATCACCGGTCCAGCACAGTGCTTGACCCTCAAGGGAACTCAGCAAATGTTGAAATAATGAATGACAACATTTAGATACTTCCTTGAAGTCAGGGTCTCTATCCTATACATCTTTGTATCACAAACTGTATCTCCTAAAAGAATTTTTTTCCTATAACAGACATAATTATCATAATAAAATTAAGTAATTAGTAATAAATTTCCCAAGCAGGCTAGCAAAGTCCAGCCTTCCAGACCAGTGATCTCAAATTGAAAAACAAACTAGCTCTCTTAAATCATAGCTGCATTTCATAGCAAGATCATTTTGTAAAGCAAAATATTTTAAATATTGCCCTTTTTTCATTTTTTTAATCATGCATCTTTCCCATATGTTTTTGTAGTTTTTAAGATTATTGTTCATGGTATCTCAGGTTTTTTTCTTTTATCACAAACATTCTTTATATGAAACTCATAGTTCTAGTCTTCACTTGAGCAACAAAATATGTTCACATAATTTTCTCTCGAAACAGACTCTTTCATTTCCCCACTTAGGATAGAGGAAACACAGTATGAATGGTTTTACTTGCCTTTTAACTCTGCTATAAGAAAAACAGTGCCGTGGGACAGCTGCAGGCGGTGCCTCTTGGCCTCAGCGATTGGGATTTCACAGGGAGAGGGTGGAGGCAGAGGAAGCTCACGTCCTCCCTCCGGGATGATTGTTTCTCAGTCCAGCCCAGTGCTGTCAGGCCTCCTGACATTGTAAGACGTGTCTGAAATCTGGATTTTTTGGTGAAAGCTCCTAATTTTATTTAGTGACCATTTACTCAAGAAAAAACCAAATACGATGTACAGATTTCTCAGACCCTGGGCCCTAAATTTGTTATGTCTGAAACTGCCTGGAGTAGAGAAGAGACAGGTACCTAAGGGGGGGTTAAAGGTCAACATGGGAACAGTAAACAAATGGCTGAAACATCTACACTGCAGGCACATGGCAGAGAAAAGCTTTTTATGGTGCATAGAATACATGGCGAACGTGCAACAATTAGACTTGCATCCTGTCCTAAAGAAGCTTCCAATCTATGGGTAATGTCATGTGAAAGCCAGAGGCACTTTCAGTGTTTGATTTACTGAGTACTTGAAAGTCCTAGATAGACTCTTCTTACATTTTTTTATTTACTTAATTTTTAATATTTCTTATTTTTTTATTGAAGTATAGTTGCTGTACAATATTATATAAGTTACAGGTGTACAAGATAGTGATTCACAATTTTTAAAGTGTATACTCAATTTACAGTTATTATAAAATATTGGCTATATTCCCCATGTTGTCCAGATAGAGCCTTTTAAGTACCTTTTGTGGATGTACCTTCTGCAAAGACTATCAAGTCTTTCAGAGAAACGTTCATGAAAAAGACTTGGCCTAGTTTCATCCTATAAAGAGCAGGCAAAATAACAGTCAGGGAGGTACATATACAACTGCACCCCACACACATGCATATATTCACCAGGGTCAAACCATCCTTGGGAAGAGAAAACACTGGCACTCTAGGGGAACATAGCCTAGAAGAAGTAATAGTTTAACAGAGTCAGAGGAAAGCCAGCCCTGCCTCAGGATGAGAGGAGCTGGGCAGCGAAGCACCACAGGGGACATTGGTGGTCCTTCTCAGGACAGTGTTCCAATGCCATGCACGGAGGACAGGCGAGGAGTCTCAACATTTATGTGTATGGCCTTGCAGTTGAGAAATGAGCCTTTGAAATCAAACAAATCTGGTTCAAATTCTGGCTCTGTTATTTACAAGCTGAGTGGCTTTGACCAAGTAACTTCATATCCCTAAGCTTCAGTTTCCTCATCTATAAAATGGAAATAATAAAAATAACAATGTGTACCACATGAAATTTTGTAAGCATATGACTAAAACCTCTGGAGTAGGATCGTTTTGTAAGGATACGACTAAAACCTCTGGAGTAGAGAAGGAATGGAGAAGTGTGGCAGAGTGTGGACTGCAGTGAAGCAGGCGTCCGCAGGCTGGAGAAGTGGGGCAGAGGCAGGGCCAAAGGGGCAGCTGAAGGCAAGCAGTCCAGTGTGGCAGTGATATGAAGCCCAAGTAATAGCAGGGTCTGGGCCAGTGGAGAATAGAGACGGGAGCGAAAGCACACAAGAAGGACTTGGTGGAATGACAGCTCCCTGTATGAGTTTGCAGCCATTCCTAGACCCTTGTGGTAAAAAAGCAGTTGTGTATATTTTTATTTTCACTGGTCAATTCCCTTGGTATGAAACTGGCAAAAATCTCCTTCAAAGGTCGAGAAAAATTACAGCGTGAAATTATGACAATGAGTTTATAAAACATAGATTGTGATATGGATCCTTAATTTCTTGGAGGCAGGAAATATAACATAGTCTTTAAACTACTTTGACTTCTCAGGCTTTGTTTTATTTTAAGGGACTTTAGAAAACAAACCCTTGGGTGAAAATAGAATCTTCTTAGGTTTTTACTCTGGCTTTGCAGCTAACTTCCTTGAATAGAACAGTTGATCACTCTGTGCTCTGTGTTTGCCATCTGGAAAATGGGAATTAATAATATCTGCATCTGCTTTCTCCATGAAGATGATGTGTGGGTAAAGGTGATACATGAAACATCTAGCACCTGAGACAGAATGTGTAGTAAGAATTCTAGATTGTGTATCATTTATTGATAATACATTTTACAAAATTTTATAAAAAATGAGTCCCCCCTATTTTTTTTAGAAACAAGAGAGATTGTTGTCTCTATTACTCTCAAAAAGAAAACCACAATACACTGTCTTTTTCATAATGTTTGAGAAAATTGGCAAAGAGGATTGAAGAGTGAGTCTTTTCTAAAACTTCTATTACTGTAGATATTGGCCACTTCAGAAATAAAGATCTCATTACATTACTGTTAATGGTGGGAAACAAACCATTTCACTTAGATTTTCAAAAGATATTAATAAACTGTTCTTTTAAAGACTCTCAAAACCATGTTTCATTGTATACCTATAGGAACATCATTTCTTGATTCAAAAGATTAAAAGAGCAACATCAAGGTTACCCATGACTGATGGTAAATAATTCACTCTCAATATATATATATATATATATTGCCTTCAGAAAAAGAGCATGAAATCTAGAATATATAAATATTAAGCAAAAGTAAATCCTTCAGAATGTTTCCAGCATGAGGAAGCTGGGCAGAAAGACTCAGAATGAGACTCCAGGATAGCGACTAAAGGAAGAAAACACTTTTAATATCTATAAACTCTTTTTTGACATAGCTAGAGAGCTTCTATTTTTAAAATACCAAGTGTTTTTATAATCTTTAAAATTATTTTACACCATCTCATTATTTTAACAATGTGGATATTTCAGACATGGAATTTATGGTAGATAATCTGGACCAAATATTTTCAATGGGAAGCACCTTGAAGGCCTCTCCCACTAAAACATAACTAGATACTGAATATAATAAACTTTTAATTGCATTTTGGATTCTCAGAAAATTTTAAAAAATTCTGAAGATTTCCTCTCTCTCTGAAAAAAAGAAAAAAATGAGCTGAATCCAGAGCTTGAAACTGTGAACACAGAAGAAATTGGAAAGATTGAGCTGTTCCATGTCAATATTTTACAGCATCACCGTGGTCCACAAACTCCAACGTATCTGAAGCAGGATGAACCCAAAAAGTCTGCCAAGAAACATTATATTAATAGCTGTAGAACACTAAAGATTAAGTACTCAAAAGGAAATCAAAGTGAAAACTAAAATAACCAACAAAAGATATGACAGCAGATTTCTTGATGCAAATAAAGGGAGCTGGAAGACAGTGGAACGTATTTTCATTTTCTTTCCTCACCTTGCTATCCCACAGGACAACTAGCTGGCCCAATGTATTGATGACATCATGCTGACTGAACCTTACTAGATGTCCTACTAAGACACATGCAGCAGCTTTGGGGAGACAAATCAGATCATCAGGAGTACTTTCTGGGTCTTCCTGAGAAAAATCTCCTGGAAAATGGAAATACCTACATTAATACGTATTAAAATGCCTCAATAATGAAACAATGTGTTCTTGCTGTTTGTAATAGCGATAAACCCATGGTATAGAATATAAAGTCCAGAAACAGACCTAAATACATATGGGAATAGTATGTGATAAAGATGGCATTTCAAAATAGTGTGGAAATTATGGACAGTTAATAAATGAATAAATGAAACAAATTTATAGCCTTCTAAAAATAATATACTGAAGTTGGAACTATACCTCATCATCAAAAAATTAAAATAGATCAAAAGATTTACATATAAAAACTAAAATCATAAAAGTACTTGAAAAAAACTAGAGATGATTCTTTTTTTATTATTATTTTTTAATTTTTATTTTGTGGCTGTGTTGGGTCTTCGTTTCTGTGCGAGGGCCTTCTCTAGTTGTGGCAAGCGGGGGCCACTCCTCATCGCAGTGCGCGGACCTCTCACTATCGCGGCCTCTCCTGTTGCGGAGCACAGGCTCCAGACGCGCAGGCTCAGTAATTGTGGCTCACGGGCCCAGTTGCTCCGCGGCACGTGGGATCCTCCCAGACCAGGGCTCGAACCCGTGTCCCCTGCACTGGCAGGCAGATTCTCAACCACTGCGCCACCAGGGAAGCCCCGAGATGATTCTTTTATAAACTCAGAATGGGTTATTAATTGTAATAGAAAAGTTTGTTATATTTAACCACATAAAATAATAAATTTCTACATGGTGAAAACGGAAAAAAATATGAAAATAAACTCAAAATAAATGACAAGCTGAGAAAAATCGTTTGCAATTCATAGACCAAGGGCTGATCTAATACATAAAATGCTTGTTAGGGGTAAAAAAAGACCATCATTGCAATAGAAAAATAGGCAAAAAATATGAACAGTTAACAGAAAAGGAACTACAGATGTCCCTAAAACTCATTAAAATATTCCTAATGTTAATGATAGTAAGGGAAAGGTGATTTAAAACTACATTTGCAATCAGATTGTTAAATATCTAAAGGTGTGATAATGCCCTCTCTTTGAGTCCATGAACATTCTCATACATTGCTCTTGGGAGTTTAAATTTGTCCAATCTTTTGTAGGGTAATTTGGCAATATGTTTCAAAAATTACAAATACATAGACACTTTGAGCCAAGAATTACACATCTGTAAATCTATCCAATAGAAGTATTTTCACATGTGTGAAATGAAATTCAAGGTTAGTCCTTATAAGAAATATATTGGTAATAACCTAAGTGTAGATCAGTAGGACACTGGTTCAATAGGGATATGATGCAGATAGTGAATAACAAGGAGGTGCTCTCTGTACAGCAACAGAAAGCTCTCTAAGGTACAGAGGTAAATGGGAAAAGCAAGACAAGAAAATTAAAATTATAAAAATATAGTCAAAAATTAAGAAGTTATATCTAAACTAGACGTTATATCTAGTTATATGTAAAATTTTACGTAAAATACTTCTGGTAGGCTATATGAAAAACAGCAATAGCTATGTACCTGGAGGTACATGCCTTTTATAAGAAACACATTTAAGAATATAAAGAAATACATATATTGATATATAGATATTAGGCAAATATTAACCAAAGAGAGCTTCTATAGCAGACAAAATTGACTTTAAGACAGAATAAAATATCGTTAGGATGCCATTAGAGATGGAGAGAGTCACTGCATAAAGATAAAAGGTTCAACTCATCAGAATATGTGTTCCAAATTTGTACACAAATGAATTATCCTCACAATATCTAAAGAAAGATTGAGACAAAATTCAATAACACAGTGGGAGATTTAGACACAATCTCCTATTACTAATAGGTAAAATTAGTAAAAATATAAATGATTTGGACAACACTATTAATAAGCCTGATTGAATCTAGAAATATAGGTCAGCATCCAACTGATACTGTCTTCTTAAGCAAAGATAAAACAAATGAATTAAAGTTCTACTAACTCTACCAAACAGGTCTCAATTATTCCAAAGAAATTTCTTATAAAGTACTCACTGTTTACAATGCAATTAAATTAGAAGTCAAAAACAATAAGAAATAAAGTCTCCGTATGTATGCAAATTAGAGACACAATTCTAAATAACTCATATAACCTAGGAAAACTCAAAATGGGAAATACTTCTAATTGAATGGACTTTTCTTTCAATTTTGAAAGCAATGGCAAATTATTTTAAGTAAATAAGAACACCAGAATTTCTACTTTGTACTATGTAAAATATAAGCTGCATTATGATCTTAAGTGTTATAACAAAAATGATTGAACAATGCTCCATGCAGGTTAGGAATCAGGAGCAACTAAATAACTTGATTTTAGTGACATTTATAATTTTAGAAGGTAGACAAATAGTGAAAGTCAAAGTTGTAGAATCTTAGTACTGCTCGGGGATTTTAAATAATAAATTTAATTCTGTTTTACCCGATAAGGAAAATTAAGGTTGAGAGAAGTGTCATAAAATCTTCTACAATTAGTTGATGTCAAACTAGGATTCTAACCAAGGTCTCCTGACAGCAGAATGTCACAGATTCAGACAGACATGGGGGGGGCTCGAGTCTTTTCTCCACAATTTACCTAGCAGAGCTTCAGTTTTCATATCTGCAACAACAAAAAAAAGAATTAATTGGTTAATGGTTCTTATTTCCAAGTTTGTAGAATTTGTAAAATTTTATGAACTATTACATCTGAGTAAAGAATGCTCATTGTTTACCAGGTAATAGCCTTTCTATTAACAACTGGTTCTGAGAAACTTGCTGCCATATTTTAAACATAAAATGATACTGTGCTCATCTATTTCTTAAAGGGATTCATGCCTTAAGTTATATTTTTACATAAATGCTACTTTGAGATACGCTAGAGAGTTTGAAATAGCCATTTGTGAATGTGAATAGACTGCTACACAAATATTCTAGGACAGTAGTGTATTGAATTTTAGTCATAATTATCTCTGATTACCCCCTTGACATCAAGCAGCTTTATTTTTTTCTCGTCTCCGTTTCTGAAATGAGCATTATGATTAATCTGGCCTCTAACATTTCAGTTGTGCTTGGATGTCTGTTTTGCTTGATGCCACACCTTCTATGTGAGGTTGACTGAAGAGCACTATGCCCATGTGGCAGGTAATGGTTCTAAGGGGGTTCAGCTAGACCAGCAGCCTCGTTTCTCAGCTTATTTTCCAAAACCCAAGAGATTTAGTTAGGGAAGCTATTCCACAGAAGAGAGGACCGACCCTGTAATGCTCCTGCAGGGTTGGAGCTGGAAGATAATTTCTGTCTCATTCTGAGGAATAGAAGCCACAAACTGGCAGGCAAGATCTCACAGAATTCTCAGGTCAACCTCTGCGAAAGCATCTCTGCCCGAGGACTTGTAGTCTGTACCCAGTCTCTCTCTCGTGGAACTTCAAAACGTGGAGGCCTTGGGTCTACAATGACCAACTGATTCCATATTTCAGGGGAAAACCCCAGGCCTCTGTATTTTAAGAGTTTGATTTAGATTCTGATAGATACCAGGTTTAGGAACTAAGCGCTAAGTTTCCTTCTTTCTAAATCACAGCTCTGATGATATCATTTCCTTGCTCAAAAAATCTTTAACAGCTTCCTATTGCCCCAGGAATTAGGTACTGACTGTTTAGGTTGCCATTTGCCTTCCACAATATCATCTAGAAAGCTCTGTTTCCCTGTCTCATATCCTATAGCCTTGTGACAGAAGCCCAAGGGCACAAACTGAACATACTCTAATCTTTCCAAACGCCTGTCTCCAAATCAATGGCATGAGATCACCTGGAGCGCTTGTTACAATGGCAGTTTCCCGTTGCTGCTGCCACCCTTCCTCAACTCAGTGGGTGTAGGGATCCGCCTTTCTAACAAGCAACTGAGGTGAGCCTGGAGAAGGTCTTGTTACTTACTCCTCATGCTGATTTTGGTCCTGCTGTTTTCAACCCAGGTATGCCCTGCTCCACCTGTCAGACTCTTAAGGCTCAGCTCAGATTCACCATCAACTGTTTGACCACCCCTCTGACTAAGTAAATTTCTTTGACACAAGACCCTAATATATAGCATCTTTGGTCTTTTATTTAATGTCTCTTGTGCTCTCCCTGCTCATATATCCCTGAGGACAGAATCTGTCTTCCCATTTTTATAGTCTCCATAATGCTTATTATAGTGCATGCTTCAAGATGAGTGTTCAATCAGTTTCTCTGGAATTGAATAGAATACCAAAATGGGATGGAGCCTGGCCTGGTAGAGTGTGGCAGAGCTAAAACGGGTGCCGGGGAAGGGGTACAGAAGGAGTCGGATTCTCAGGCGGTGGACGGGGGCAAGGCATTTGGCAGAGCTAGAACTTCTCTAAAAAAGTTGACATTGTCTATTGTCCAGGAAAGTGGGAAACATACACATACATAATGGTGGTGAAAATAACTTCAATTACGTATTCAGTCTGCATTAAAGGAGAGAAATATGCCCAGCCTCAACAGTGGTTATCATCTCTAGAACTATGGTGGCTTTTGTTTTTCCAGCTCTGATTTTATATTTTTTCACAAGTTTTCTTCAATAAGAAACATTTTATTTTTACAATCATATGAAAAGTGGTTTTTTTTGTTTTTTTGGTTTTTTTAGTTAATCATTGGATAATTTTCCATTTTGTCCCAAAGTTACTCTTTTAACTGGGGGAAGATTACCTACAGCTTACAGCAGTTTAACATTCAGTCAGCAAACATTTACTAAACAACATCAGTTGCCAGGAACTTCGCTAGACCCTGAGAACACCGCGATGGCTAACACAAGGTCCCTGTTCTCATAGAGGTAACAGGCTGGTTGGGCGCAATCACAAGGGTAGAGCAGTTCAATATTATGTGTTAAACACAGCAACAGAGAAAGGCACAGGGTTCTAGGAATCACCTAGCTGTGCCACCTAATCCTGGCCCCCCTGGTGGAGGCTTCATGGATGCGGAGGACTTGAGGGGTTCCAAGGACAAATAGGAGTTAGTCAGCTCTAGAAGTAAAGAATAGGAATTCCAGGTAAAGGAAAGCATGAAATGGGTAGAGGCAAGAAGCAGCATTCCAGCTCTGGGGATGCTTCTATTCAATTGGGTTTTGAGGAGGAAACAGTGAGCGATGAGGTAGAAAAGCAAATGGGTGTCGGCCACCAGAGAATGCTGGCAGTCATAAGAAGGAGGTTGCATATTAGTTATCTATTTTATATATAGTAGTGTGTATATGTCAATCCTAATCTCCCTGTTAATCCCTCCCCCTGCCATTACCCCCCGGTAACCATAAATTTGTTTTCTACATCTGTAACTCTGTTTCTGCTTTGTAGATAAGTTCATTTGTACCCTTTTTTTAGATTCCACATATGAGCGATATCATATGATATTTGTCTTTTCTGTCTGACTTACTTCACTCAGTATGGCAATCTCAAGGTCCATCCATGTTGCTGCAAATGGTATTATTTTTTCTTTTTTATGGCTGAGTAATATTCCATTGTATACATGTACCACATCTTCTTTATCCATTCCTCTGTATAGCACAGGGAACTCTACTCAATACTCTGTAATGGCCTATGTGGGAAAAGAATCTAAAACAGAGTGTATATATATATATATATATATATATATATATATATATATATATATATATATCTGATTCACTTTGCTGTATACCTGAAACTAACACAAAATTGTAAATCAACTATACTCCAGTAAAAATTAAAAAATAAAAAGAAGGAGGTTGCAAACACATTTCTCTATTTTTGTTTCAAAATCTCATTAAATCTCATTTTGCTTTTTGTAGTGGTCTGGTATTTAAAACATCACAGAATAACTACACCACAAAGCTCCTGTATAAAGTCTTCTTTATGTAGCAGATAATTGAGAGAGAAACTCTAAGTTGTTTCTGAACCTGACTGATAATCAGAATCACTGTGAGTTCTTGAAAAAACACAGATTCCCTGCCCACCCCAGACAAGATATTTAAATTCTCAGTTAATTCTAATAATAAATCCTGTTTGGGAACTATTCTTCTAGATGCTCTGTTGTTTTCAACCCTTTCTGCCGTTAGAATCACCTGGAGAACTTCTTAAACCTGTAGATGTCCAGGCAGGTCCATCACCAAAGGTTCTGGTTCATTGATCCCAGGCGAGGCCAGCCATCTGCATTTAACAAAAAATTCCCAGATAACACTAGTGTGCAGTCCGGCTAAGAACCACTGCTGAGTCTCAACTCTACTGCTGCACCAGATAAGATGTACTGGCAGAAAGGCGGGGGAGAGGAGATGGACATATAGAAACAGGCAGGTGGTGGGCAGGATGGCATCCTGGTTAAGAGCACTAGCTTTGGAATCAGGTACACAGGGCTTGGGCTTCACCAGTTATGAGACAATCATCAGGCTACTTAATCTCTCTGAGCCTCAGTTTCCTCACCTGTAAATGAAGTTGATTATGTGGCTGTAAAGTTCTTAGCATCATGTATGTTATATGTGAGCTATTAGTATTAAGAAAGTATTTTAGGCAGAAGGAAGTATTAAGTGTTGCTGGAGGATGCGATGAGATTAGTCCTAAAGATTTTCAATGAAATTAGCAACATGAAAGTCATGGTAATCTCATCGAGAGCAATTTGGGTACAGTGATAGGGAGGAAATCCAAAATTTATTCTGAGCTCTATTTCTATAATCATTTAGATCTCCAGAAAACTACAGACTTGGACTCTGTAACTTTACTGTCTGGTAGAAAGCCCTTCACATACTTTAATATTGTCCTCATTTTTATTAAGAACTCATAAATGAAATGACTGTATTAAAACATTTAACATTGTGCCCTCCATTTTCAAAACGAACCTTTATTTTTAAATGGTTACATGTGTAAGACTTGTGCTTTTTTTGTACATCTGCTATCAAGTACATCATTATAACGTTGTATAATCACCCCTCAATTTTTTTTCTCCTTAGAGCTCAGAGCCAGGATGGTTCCCCTGTAGAAGAGCACACCAAGTCCTGAGAAGCAGTGCAGGCAAGGCAGGTATTAGCACTGGATCTCAACTCTATCCAGACCCCCCAGTACATTTCCAGTCTTGCCTCTTCCCTGTAGCAGGTCCTTCCTTTACGTTGCATTTTGTTTCCTCAAACCTGGCATTTGCACTTTCCTCTGCCTTCCAAGGCATGGATACAGGCTTCCCTTTGCTCCCTGAGCCAATCAGGGCAGCTGAGGTCCCCCACACACAGATTACAATAGTGATCAAGCCAAGATGTGTCTAGAAAGTACCATTTCCCAAGATGTAAAATTGACAACAGCCCAGATGACTAATGTTAAGGGAATAACTAAAAACAAAGTAAAACAGAAACAAAAAGCAAAAACCTTAGTCTTAACACACTAAAAATACATTTAAAATGGCAAGTATTCTGATACCTACAAAATATGTATGTCGCAATATTGCAATACATGGCAAAGGGTTCAGTTTAACATATGTACACTGATTATTAATATGTAGACTGAAGTCCATATACATTAACAAAGTAGGAAGGTAATTTAAAAAGAGGTAAAAAGTTAGAGTTTAATATGTGTCAAACTTCCTTACTCTGCAAAAATGGCCTGCCTATGTGAAGAGAAATCAAGCTGGAAACTGCTTGACCTGTTTATGTTAAATCAGCCTTCCTAAGACTCTTACTAAAGAAAGCAATTTGTCCATCAAATCTTTCACCAAGAGCTCAATTACTTTTTAGGATATGCAATGAATAAACATTGTTTTCATCTCTTAAATCAGTTTCACTCTTCTAAATAAGCGACATTTTTGACTTCTGCCATTTGCTAATCAGAACCATAAAAATTAAACCTCAGCAGGTCAAGCAGATTTGTAGATGGGAATTCAAAGACAGGTTCTCTATCTCAATGAAACATAGAATCGGCTGCCTTATAAAATTAAACATTTGACATGGAAAATAAATTTTAAAGGAATTATAAACCACTCTGTATTTGCCATGTATGCTTGTACTAAATAAGAAGGTAAATAAATTGACCCTAATTATCATTTTCCATTTAACTAAAAATAAACACACTGACTTGCCTTGAAAATTCAACCACTTATTCAACTGGACACTCTCTAGAAAGCAAATGGTTTTTGCTACATATTTGTATGTCTCCAAACCTTAAAGATCAAACTTAATACTTCCATTTCACTTGTTGGCCTGACCATGGGCATGACTGCCCATGCCCTGTAGAAGGGGCCTGACTCTGCATATAAACTCCTTGGAGGTCTTACTCCAGGCTTGGTACCCCATATCCATTCCAGAATATGTTTACTCTCTTCTGAGCTTAAAGCCTGACAGACTTTTACCCAGAGACCCAGTTTTTGCCCTCTGCCTGTGCCCTTTGAATTGGATGAGTCTTTTGGACTACTTGCTTCATTCCATACTCCTGCTCTGCCTCTGGATGGTGTGCTTAGTTTTCTCTTTGCTCTTTCTTGGCAATCAAAGGCTAGACTCACTGCACTTCTGTACCTCCATCAGCTCCTGGCATCAAAACGTAAGGATCCCTGCTCAATTTGGTTTAAGTTGAGTATATATCGAACTCCTCAACTGGGTGAGCAAGTGGGCCTTATAATTTTTTACATTCTTACACACACACACACACACACACACACCCCAAAGGATGAGAAAAATATATAATACCCTAGCATAACAAGTTCTTGAAATCCAACTTCCTTTCCAATACTTATCCCCACCCTCTCCCCTTAAACTTGATTTCTCCCTCTCTTCTCCTTTAGGATTTTACACCATCAATTAATTGTTCTTTTTTTTATCTTCAATAATTTCTTCTTTACTATCTCCCTAATTTGTTATCATTACATTATTACTGTCAATAGTACCAGTTGCATGACCCAAATCTTAATGTCATCTTTACCTTCTATACCATTCTTCTCCTCCCCTATGTGTAGACCAAGCCTCTCTTTGTTCCTAACTGCACAGCTGAAATAACGCACTGACTTTCAGTGAGGCTTTAGTGAGAGGTCAGAATTATGGAAGTGGGGTCTTTTCACCTACTAGACACTGTGGGGATGACACCTGTCAACCAAAAAGCAATATAGGAGGCTGCAAATAAGAAAAGTGTTTGAAGTCTTAGGAATTGCAATTTGGGAGACAGATTTGGCTAAAGCCTAAAGTGTTCTGGGGAAGGGAGAGTCAGAGGTTTATAAAGACAAAAAGCCAGGAGGTTGTTAAAAGTTGCCTGGTGAGAACTGTGATTGACTCTGACTCCAGCCAGGAAATATTTGTCCTTAAGGAATCATGAGTTATTTTAGGATAGGTGGTCCAATAGGTATCTTGAGCTTCTGGCAGATATTCTGGATGACTTCATTAGGACAATAAGTAGTCAAAAGGTCATATTCCATCCAGGCTGAGATGTGCATAAGTCACACTTCCTTAATGGCCTACCAGCTCCATTTTAGAGAGCTCTCAGTATTTCTCAAAGTGTGAAGTATTAGATAAACAACAAAACAACTCTATTAACTGGGTGGACTCCCTCTCCCCTTCAAAAATTTTTTGAGTACTAAGTCATACAACTCTCATTTACTTAGGCAGAGAAGTGGGGGTTCTGTTTGTATGTTTGCAGAGCAGTATTCTAGAAGACAGAGTGCTACACTAACCCTTGATGAAAGCAGCTCTTTTGCCCCTTTCCTGTTTGCCCATTTTTGTCCCCCTCTAGCCTTGAAAGAACCTAATTATAAGAATGAGATCACTAGGCAGTTTAAACTAACTCCTGACTTGTGCTCTCCTGAGTGTACACGATGTCTTGCCTAACCTGTTGATTCTTTTCCTATGTTAAAAGAAGTAGAATGAAGAATTAAGTAGTTAAAGAATAACTAGCTCTACCCACAAAAGCCCCCTTAGCCATCCTGTAGGCAGATCACACAGGAAAGAAATCATGTGAAGAGAGAGTCAGCCAGCCTGCATGCAATGGAGCAGGATGCACAATCCAACCTCCTGCTTCCATGATTCACTGAGATTCTTCACACTTTTTTCCCTTTAAAAACTGTCAAAGCTGAGCAGAATCCACCAGAGGGCAGACAGCAGTAGCAAGAAGAACTACAATCCTGCAGCCTGTGGAACAAAAACTACATTCACAGAAAGATAGACAAGATGAAAAGGCAGAAAGCTATGTACCAGATGAAGGAACAAGATAAAACCCCAGGAAAACAACTAAATGAAGTGGAGATAGGCAACCTTCCAGAAAAAGAATTCAGAATAATGATAGTGAAGATGATCCAAGACCTCAGAAAAAGAATGGAGGCAAAGATCGAGAAAATGCAAGAAGCGTTTAACAAAGATCTAGAAGAATTAAAGAACAAACAAACAGAGATGACCAACACAATAACTGAAATGAAAACTACACTAGAAGGAATCAATAGCAGAATAACTGAGGCAGAGGAACAGATAAGTGACCTGGAAGACAGAATGGTGGAATTCACTGCTGTGGAACAGAATAAAGAACAAAGAATGAAAAGAAATGAAGACAGCCTAAGAGACCTCTGGGACAACATTAAACGCAACAACATTTGCATTATAGGGGTCCCAGAAGGAGAAGAGAGAGAGAAAGGACCCAAGAAAATATTTGAAGAGATTATAGTCGAAAACTTCCCTAACATGGGAAAGGAAATAACCACCCAAGTGCAGGAAGCACAGAGAGTCCCATACAGGATAAACCCAAGGAGAAACATGCCAAGACACATAGTAATCAAATTGGCAAAAATTAAAGACAAAGAAAAATTATTGAAAGCAGCAAGGGAAAAACAACAAATAACATACAAGGGAACTCCCATAAGGTTAACAGCGGATTTCTCAGAAGAAACTCTACAAGCCAGAAGGGAGTGGCATGATATAATTAAAATGATGAAAGAGGAGAACCTACAACCAAGATTACTCTACCCGGCAAGGATCTCATTCAGATTTGATGGAGAAATCAAAAGCTTTACAGACAAGCAAAAGCTAAGAGAATTCAGCACCACCAAACCAGCTATACAACAAATGCTAAAGGAACTTCTCTAAGTGGGAAACACAAGAGAAGAAAAGGACCTATGAAAACAAACCCAAAACAATTAAGAAAATGGTCATAGGAACATACATATCGATAATTACCTTAAACGTGAATGGATTAAATGCTCCAACCAAAAGACACAGGCTTGCTGAATGGATACAAAAGAAGACCCATATATATGCTGTCTACAAGAGACCCACTTCAGACCTAGGGACAAATACAGACTGAAAGTGAAGGGATGGAAAAAGATATTCCATGCAAATGGAAATCAAAAGAAAGCTGGAGTAGCTATACTCATATCAGATAAAATAGACTTTAAAATAAAGAATGTTACAATAGACAAGGAAGGACACTACATAATGATCAAGGGATCAATCCAAGAAGAAGATATACAATTATAAATATATATGCACCCGACATAGGAGCACCTCAATACATAAGGCAACTACTAACAGCTATAAAAGAGGAAATCAACAGTAACACAATAATAGTGGGAGACTTTAACACCTCACTTACACCAATGAACAGATCATCCAAAATGAAAATAAATAAGGAAACAGAAGCTTTAAATGACACAATAGACCAGATAGATTTAATTGATATTTATAGGACATTCCATCCAAAAACAGCAGATTACATTTTCTTCTGAAGTGTGCATGGAACATTCTCCAGGATAGATCACATCTTGGGTCACAAATCAAGCCTCAGTAAATTTAAGAAAATGGAAATCATATCAAGCATCTTTTCTGACCACAACGCTATGAGATTAGAAATCAATTACAAGGAAAAAAATGTAAAAAACACAAACACATGGAGGCTAAACAATACGTTACTAAATAACCAAGAGATCACTGAAGAAATCAAAGAGGAAATCAAAAAATACCTAGAGACAAATGACAATGAAAACACGACGATCCAAAACCTATGGGATGCAGCAAAAGCAGTTCAAAGAGGGAAGTGTATAGCTGTACAAGCCTACCTCAAGAAACAAGAAAAATCTCAAATAAACAATCTAACCTTACACCTGAAGGAACTAGAGAAAGAGGAAGAAACAAAACCCAAAGTTAGCAGAAGGAAAGAAATCATAAAGATCAGCACAGAAGTAAATGAAATAGAAACAAAGAAAACAATAGCAAAGATCAATAAAACTAAAAGCTGGTGCTTTGAAAAGATAAACAAAATTGATAAACCATTAGCCAGACTCATCAAGAAAAAGAAGGAGAGGACTCAAATAAAAAAAATTAGAAATGAAAAAGGAGAAGTTACAACAGACACTACAGAAATACAAAGCATCCTCAGAGACTACTACAAGCAACTCTATGCCAATAAAATGGACAACCTGGAAGAAATGGACAAATTCTTAGAAAGGTATAACCTTCCAAGACTGAACCAGGAAGAAAGAGAAAATATGAACAGACCAATCACAAGTAATGAAATTGAAACTGTGATTAAAAATCTTCCAACAAACAAAAGTCCAGGACCGGATGGCTTCACAGGTGAATTCTATCAAACATTTAGAGAAGAGCTAACACCCATCCTCCTCAAACTCTTCCAAAAAATTGCAGAGGAAGGAACACTCCCAAACTCATTCTATGAGGCCACCATCACCCTGATACCAAAACCAGACAAAGATACTACAAAAAAAGAAAATTACAGACCAATATCACTGATGAACATAGATGCAAAAATCCTCAACAAAATACTAGCAAACAGAATCCAACAACACATTAAAAGGATCATACACCGCGATCAAGTGGGATTTATCCCAGGGATGCAAGGATTCTTCAATATATGCAAATCAATCAACGTGATACACCATATTAACAAATTGAAGAACAAAAACCATATGATCATCTCAATAGATGCAGAAAAAGCTTTTGACAAAATTCAACACCCATTTATGATAAAAACTCTCCAGAAAGTGGGCATAGAGGGAACCTACTTCAACATAATAAAGGCCATATACAACAAACCCACAGCAAACATCATTCTCAGTGGTGAAAAACTGAAAACATTTCCTCTAAGATCAGGAACAAGACAAGGATGTCCATTCTCACCCCTATTATTCAACATAGTTTTGGAAGTCCTAGCCATGGCAATCAGAGAAGAAAAAGAAATAAAAGGAATACAACTTGGAAAAGAAGAAGTAAAACTGTCACTGTTTGCAGATAACATGATACTATACATAGAGAATCCTAAAGATACCACCAGAAAACTACTAGAGCTAATCAATGAATTTGGTAAAATTGCAGGATACAAAATTAATGCACAGAAATCTCTTGCATTCCTATACACTAATGATGAAAAATCTGAAAGAGAAATTAAGGAAACACTCCCATTTACCATTGCAACAAAAAGAATAAAATACCTAGGAATAAACCTACCTAGGGAGACAAAAGACCTGTATGCAGAAAATTATAAGACACTGATGAAAGAAATTAAAGGTGATACCAACAGATGGAGAGATATACCATGTTCTTGGATTGGAAGAATCAATATTGTGAAAATGACTCTACTACCCAAAGCAATCTACAGATTCAATGCAATCCGAATCAAATTGCCAATGGCATTTTTTACGGAACTAGAACAAAAAAATCTTAAAATTTGTATGGAAACACAAAAGACCCCAAATAGCCAAAGCAGTCTTGTGGGAAAAAAACAGAGCTGGAGGAATCAGACTCCCTGACTTCAGACTATAGTACAAAGCTACAGTAATCAAGACAATATGGTACTGGCACAAAAACAGAAACATAGATCAATGGAACAAGATAGAAAGCCCAGAGAAAAACCCACGCACCTATGGCCAAGTAATCTATGACAAAGGAGGCAACGATATACAATGGAGAAAAGACAGTCTCTTCAATAAGTGGTGCTGGGAAAACTGGACAGCTACATGTAAAAGAATGAAATTAGAACATTCCCTAACACCATACACAAAAATAAACTCAAAATGGATTAGAGACCTAAATGTAAGACCGGACACTATAAAACTCTTAGAGGAAAACATATGAAGAACACTCTTTGAAATAAATCACAGCAAGATCTTTTTTGATCCCCTCCTAGAATAATGGAAATAAAAACAAAAATAAACAAATGGGACCTAATGAAACTTCAAACTTTTGCACAGCAAAGGAAACCATAAACAATTAGAAAAGACAACCCTCAGAACGGGAGAAAATATTTGCAAATGAATCAATGGACAAAGGATTAATCTCCAAAATACATAAACAGCTCATGCAGCTCAATATTAAAAAAAGCAAACAACGCAATCAAAAAATGGGCAGAAGACCTAAATAGACATTTCTCCAAAGAAGACATACAGATGGCCAAGAAGCACATGAAAAGCTGCTCAACATCACTAATTATTAGAGAAATGCAAATCAAAACTACAATGAGGTACCACCTCACACCAGTTAGAATGGGCGTCATCAGAAAATCTACGAACAACAAATGCTGGAGAGGGTGTGGAGAAAAGGGAACCCTCTTGCACTGTTGGTGGGAATGTAAATTGATACAGCCACTATGGAAAACAGTATGGAGGTTCCTTAAAAAACTAAAAATAGAATTACCGTATGATCCAGCAATCCCACTACTGGGCATATACCCTGAGAAAACCATAATTCAAAAAGACACATGCACCCCAATGTTCATTGCAGCACTATTTACAATAGCCAGGTCATGGAAGCAACGTTAATGCCCATCGACAGATGAATGGATAAAGAAGATGTGGTACATATATGCAATGGAATATTACTCAGCCATAAAAAGGAACGAAATTGGGTCATTTGTAGAGACGTGGATGGATCTAGAGACTGTCATACAGAGTGAAGTAAGTCAGAAAGAGAAAAACAAATATCGTATATTAACTCATATATATGGAACCTAGAAAAATGGTACAGATGAAGCGATTTGCAGGGCAGAAATTGAGACACAGATGTAGAGAACAACTGTATGGACACCAAGTTGGGAAAGCGGTGGGGGAGTGTGGGTGGTGGTGTGATGAATTGGGCGATTGGGATTGACATGTATACACTGATGTGTATAAAATTGATGACTAATAAGGACCTGCTGTATAAAAAATAAATTAAAAAAAAAAAAAAAACCTGAGCAGAATCTTTGGAGTTCATTTTGGGACATGAGTCATCCTTCTCCCCAGATTGCCAGCTTTTCTGATTAAAGCAACTTCCCTTTCTATTGACAGTTGCCTCTTGATTACTGGCTTTTGAGCAGCGAGCAGCCAAACCTGAGTTTGGTAACGTTGAGTGTTGGGAGCTGATTTACCTATAGAGAGTTTTCAGATTTTGCTTTTTCGGCTCTGTTGGAAAGGCTTTGATCATTTGCAAAGGAGGAGAAAGTGCATTGACATCATTATATCAATTAAAAAAATACTGTCAAGGGAAAGCCTTTAAGGGATTCCCTTTCACAGATGGCCTTAACAGATTGAAAGGTTACATTAAACTTTATTAAAATCATGGCCTTAGGCCTATCTAAAGGAAACATCCCCAAATTTAGCCCTGTCAGTATTCCCATCCCACCGAGGCACTTGTGCCCAGTTTACTGACGGATAAAACTGACTCCAGAGAGTTTTAGCATTGGAATGACTCAGGAAATTGGACTAATTTCTCCCAGTGTTGCTAGAAGGTTCCAAACATTACTTAATGAAAGTTGCTTTAAAATGTGACCAATGGGCTTCCCTGGTGACACAGTGGTTGAGAATCTGCCTGCCAATGCAGGGCACACGGGTTCGAGCCCTGGTCTGGGAAGATCCCACATGCCGCGGAGCAACTCGGCCCGTGAGCCACAACTACTGAGCCTGTGCGTCTGGAGCCTGTGCCCCGCAACAAGAGAGGCCGTGACAGTGAAAGGCCCGCGCACCGCGATGAAGAGTGGCCCCCACTTGCCACAACTAGAGAAAGCCCTCGCAGAGAAACGAAGACCCAACACAGCCATAAATAAATAAATAAATAATTTAAAAGAAAATGTGACCAACATACACACGCTGAGGCATTCTTCTCTTGACAATTCTCAGAAGCTTTTATTATAATGCAGAGTCAGAGCAAACACAGGAGGTCAGATGTCTGCTGTAGGGATTTCTTAAAAGAGCTCTTTTGAGCCATTTTCAAAAGGAAAATAAGACCAGGAAATGCCTCAGGGTAAATACTACTTGTTAAGTCTTATTGTCACCACAGGAATGAGTCACATTTTTAGAATTGTCCTCTATAATTGAAACCCTTGTCTTTCAACTGACAAGATATCTCAGTCTGTGATGATTATAACAGTCAGTGGAACAATCTGTTTGCCTTAGAAAAGTGTCTTCCAGTTTTTATCAAGTATGTTTATTACACAGTTTTATTTGGATACTGAGAATTGGAAAATTAGTATTTTAATATAGTTACATAGAAAGTATTTGCCACACTGCAGCACCCTCCCAACATTTTTTTTCTCTCATTAAAAACTTCTACTACTTCATTAGTGTTTTATGTATTCATTGTCAAAAACAATAGAGTATAGAAATAAGCAAAAAGAAAAATATCATCTATGGAAACACTACCCTGTTATCCTGGCTAATATTTTGGTGTATAATATTTTGTTGTATGTTATTTTACTATAAAACATTCTAATCCTTGTTTATGCAATACATGTGTGTAAATTTGCATTAAATATGTTAAATAAGACCATTTTTTTCAGTAACATATTGTAACAATCTCTTCAAAATATAGTCTGACGTTAAAATTCTTATTGACTACACAGTGTTCCAAGGTATGTTATATCACTAATTATTTAACTAATTCTCTACTGTGTAATATTTTGGTTAGTTACAGTTAAGATAGGCTGGGTTACGCTATGGTAACAAATAACTCCTGAAGTGCAGTAGCTTTAAACAGCAAAGTTTATTTCTTGTCATGATGCATGTCCATTGCGGGTTAACCGGGGGCTCTGCTTCACAAGGACTGCACCCCAGGACCCAGGCTGATAAAACAGCCACTATCGGTTTTCTGCTTGCAATGAGAGAGGCAAAGAGAGCTCAGGGGAAGTTGCACTAGTAAGGAATATTCTGCTTCTCACGACTGATTGGCCAGGACTTGTCACATGACTCCACTCAGCTACAAAGAGGTGAGGAAGTACAATCTTACCATACTTTCAAAACTCTCAGATTGAATTGCATTACACTGTTGAAAAATAAATTAAAAATGAATAAGGAACTGGAAAAAGAGTGCAGCATTTATGACACACATTTTAAGAGACTCAAGCCCAGAAATGCTTGGAAGCTGGTCCAAGGAAATCAGCTGCTGAATGGCTGAGTCAAGACTCAGTGTGGTGGGGGCTGAGAGGGTGGAGTCAGTCACAGTGCTGCTTGGGGAAGAAAAACTGATCAGCCCTGTCTGTATTTCCTTTTAAATTTTTATTTATTTATGTCTGTGTTGGGTCTTCGTTTCTGTGCGAGGGCTTTCTCTAGTTGTGGCAAGCGGGGGCCACTCTTCATCGCGGTGCGCGGGCCTCTCACTATCACGGCCTCTCTTGTTGTGGAGCACACGCTCCAGACGCGCAAGCTCAGTAGTTGTGGCTCACGGGCCCAGTTGCTCCGCTGCATGTGGGATCTTCCCAGACCAGGGCTCGAACCCGTGTCCCCTGCATTGGCAGGCAGATTCTCAACCACTGCGCCACCAGGGAAGCCCTGTATTTCCTTTTAAAACTCTTTTTCCATATACTTAAATTTTCTCATTGCTCCAATTGTTTAGAAACTATTATCACCAGAGAAAATTACTTAATTCATAAATCACAGCCTGAGCTTTGTTTCATGAGTATTTAATCAGCTCTCAATCTCTAGGTGCATAATTTTCAACTTTTTGATTACATTTAATTACAGCAATAAAAATACTCTTCCTTTAGGGTTTTAAATTTAGCATATTTTCTTTCTTCTTGAAAAATTCTATTTTAAAAGGCAGAATGATAAAAAGTTAATATTTATCAAAAATCCTCAAATTGAGCTGCATTCTGAGCATTCCAAGACAGTCGGCTTCTGGTTTTTGAGCTAATTTATTAAGACTTAGCTCTCTTCTGTTCTCAGTAAATTTATTGAAAATTTTTATCTTGTTCTATGAAATGTTTTTATTTTGACTGACTTTTTAACTTTTTTTATCTTCATATTTTCCCATGTGGAATTTTAGGCTTTTTCCTTATATCTTGTTTTATTATCAACTTTCTAGCTCAGTAGTAAATATTTTTACTAAAGCAAAATCAAGAGAGTTAAGTTCAAATTTGGGCCCTTCTCATTATTCAGATTTTTAAATATGTATACTACATACACAATTTCTTTTTTGTGATTACAAAAGATAATTTGGAAAGCACAAAAAAATATTTTAAAAGAACAAAAATATTATCCATGATGTTATTAAAAACCAGAAAAAAAATGCAGTTAATATTTGGTATATATTTTCAGGACTTAAAGAAATTTTTTAAATAGTTGAGATTATATCATCAATTAAAATGTATTATTCATTGTTTACTTACAGCATTACCTCATATTATAAACATTATTGTAAATATAAACTTAATGGCGGTATGATATTCTGTTACATGACCAGGCCTAATGTTGAGTATTACCTAATGTTGAGGCCTAATGTTGAGTATTACCTAATGTTGAGTATTTAGGATATTTTTAGATTTAAATTAAAAAAACAAGTATTTTAAAAAAATAATATTTTACACATACATTGTTGAATATCTTTCTGATTATTTTCTTACAAAAGTCTTAAATGTGTGAATCAGAGGGTATACATATTCTTAAGGCTCCTGATCCTTGTTTGCAAACCTTTTCTCTAAATAGATTACACTGCCAGATGAGAATACCTATATCACTCTATCAGAACAACACTGAATACTGTTCTTTAATTATGCAAACGAGATTAATAAATAATGAAATAACTGGCTTTAATTTCCATTTCTTTGATTATTATTTAGGTTAATCAATTGTTACATGCTTTTATGCAATTCGTATTTCATCTTTTATGAATTATTGCTTCTATCCTTTGCCCATTAGCAATGGAACACTAAGATTCGCACATTTTCCCTTTAGAATTGTGTGACTGCTTTATACTGAATAATGCTAACCAGGTGTCATAATGGTGGTAAGCATATTTTCCTAGATTGTTGATTGTTTTTAATTTTGTTTTAAAAATGCTATTCATGTCACCGCTTCCATGGAAAGGGAAGATGGCGGTAGGGCTCCACATTATAGATGCAAAAAGTGCTTTGGACAAAACTCAACATCCATTTAACACCCATTTCATACTAAAAACTCTCATAACTAGGAAGTGAAGTAACTTTCCCCAATCTGATAAAAGGCATCTATCAAAAACTACAACTAACATCATACTTGCTGGTGAAATATTGAAACTTTTTCCTGAGATTAGAAACATGGCAAAGATGTCCATGCTCACACTTCTTCTTGATATTTACTAGAGGTCTTACTTATTTACTAGTAGGAAACCCCATGAAATCTACCAAAAAGCAATCCTTTACAAGAACTAAAATTTAAAAGATTGACAACACCAAATGTTGACAAGGATATAGAACAACTGAGACTCTTTGCACATTGTTGGTAGTAATGTAAAATGATGCAACTTATTTGGAGAATTGTTTGGCAGCTCTTAAAAAATTTAAATATGCCTCTACTCCATGACCCAACAATTCCACTTCCAGATGCTTACCCAAGAGAAACAAGAACATGTGTCCACATAAAAACTTGTACATGGGGACTTCCCTGGTGGTCCAGTGGTTGGGACTCCATGCTTCCATTGCAGGAGACACAGTTCGATCCCTGGCCAGAGAACCAAGATCCCACATGCCTCACAGTGTGGCCAAAATAAATAAATAAAAAAAAAAAAAAAAAAAAAAAAAAACTTGTACATGAATGTTTACAGCAGCTTAATTCATAAGGGCCAAAAACAATCTAAATATTCACCAAAAGGAGATGGGATGAGCAAATTTTGGTACATTCATCTAACACAATACCATTCAACAATGAAAAGGAATGAACTACTGATACACCAGCATGGATGATTTTCAAAAATATTGTTTTGAACCAAAAAAGCAGTCACAAAAGAGTACTTACTGGATGATTCCATGTAGATAATGTGTAAGAAAAAAACAAAACTTATCTATGGAGATGGAAGTCAGAAATCGGATGGCTTTGTTCATGTGGAATTGACTGAAAAATGGAATGAGCTAAATTCCTGGGATGATGACAATATTCTCTATCTTGTTTTGGTGTGCTGGTTATACAAGTATATACTACTGCTAAAACTCATTGAACTGAACACTTAAGATTAAGTGTATTCAAAAATAAACTCAAAATGGATTAAAAACCTAAATGTAAGGCCAGACACTATAAAACTCTTAGAGGAATACATAGGCAGAACACTCTATGAAATAAATCACAGCAAGATCCTTTTTGACCCACCTCCTAGAGAAATGGAAATAAAAACAAAAATAAACGAATGGGACCTAATGAAACTTAAAAGCTTTTGCACAGCAAAGGAAACCATAAACAAGACCAAAAGACAACCCTCAGAATGGGAGAAAATATTTGCAAATGAAGCAACTGACAAAGGATTAATCTCCAAAATATACAAGCAGCTCATGCAGCTCAATATCAAAAAAACAAACAACCCAATCCAAAAATGGGCAGAAGACCTAAATAGACATTTCTCCAAAGAAGATATACAGATTGCCAACAGACACATGAAAGGATGCTAAACATCACTAATCATTAGAGAAATGCAAATCAAAACTACAATGAGATATCATCTCACACCAGTCAGAATGGCCATCATCAAAAAATCTAAAAACAATAAATGCTGGAGAGGGTGTGAATAAAAGGTTACCCTCTTGCACTGTTGGTGGGAACGTAAATTGGTACAGCCACTATGGAGAACAGTATGGAGGTTCCTTAAAAAACTAAAAATAGAACTACCATATGACCCAGCAATCCCACTATTGGGCATATACCCTGAGAAAACCATAATTCAAAAAGACACATGTACCACAATGTTCATTGCAGCACTATTTACAATAGCCAGGACATGGAAGCAACCTAAGTGTCCATCGACAGACGAATGGATAAAGAAGATGTGGCATATATATACAATGGAATATTACTCAGCCATAATAAGAAATGAAATTGAGTTATTTGTAGTGAGGTGGGTGGACCTAAAGACTGTCATACAGAGTGAAGTAAGTCAGAAAGAGAAAAACAAATACTGTATGCTAACACATATATATGGAATCTAAAAAAAAAAAAAGGTTCTGAAGAACCTAGGGGCAGGAGAGGAATAAAGACGCAGACGTAGAGAATGGACTTGAGTACATGAGGAGGGGGAAGGGTAAGCTGGGACGAAGTGGGAGAGTGGCATGGACATATATACACTACCAAATGTAAAATAGGTAGCTAGTGAGAAGAAGCTGCATAGCACATGGAGATCAGCTCGGTGCTTTGTGACCACCTAGAGGGGTGGGATAGGGAGGGTGGGAGGGAGACGCAAGAGGGAGGAGATATGGGGATATATGTATATGTATAGCTGATTCACTTTGTTATACAGAAGAAACTAACACAACGTTGTAAAGCAATTATACTCCACTAAAGATGTTAAAAAAAAGTTTAAGTGTATTTTACTGTATAAATCTTACATCCCAATTTAAAAAATTAATAGAGATACCAAATCCATATATTCAAAAAGAAATTTTTTTGGTAAACACTGAATCCATCTACAAATATCTGCAATTGTTATACTTCCTCAATACTTTATGTTCTACTGAATCATGTTTATTGGAATTTTGCCCAAATAAATAGCATCCATCAGTTCAATAGAGTACATCATGACAGAGTACCATACATATATTTGGATCCCCCAAATTTTAAAGGACATTTTCCTTCATTCACAAAATAGCTTACAAATGTGCTAGCAAGTTGCTCTACCTATTGGTTTTCATCTCACCTGGAGAGATTTTATCTATGTACATCATATCTGTTTGGGTTTTTTTTTTCAGTTATAAAATAATTTATCCCAGATAAGAACAGTTTTATTAAATTGGATGAAGATATCATGTAAATATTTGTTCAAAAAGAGAACTCCCTTTCCTGCAAAATAATCCAAAGGAGGGTTTTTTTTCCTTTTAGTTAAAATTGTTTTATTACAAAATATAGTGCGATGATATGGGACATAATTAATTAAGAATGCACATTACAAAAGATAGTTAACAAAATAAATCAGTGATATCTCCTGCTTTGTGCTTGCCCCAGTGGTTGCATATTTTAGATTAAGAACTGTTCAAGTTTGAACCTAAGAGAGAATGGAAACTCCGAGAAATACAATTTTCTTAGATTTTCTTCAGTACAATTTAGGAGGTTAACTTTTCTAGATAGCAATTCACCTAAAATACTTTTTTTTTAGCATAAATATTTGACTTGAG
Organism: Balaenoptera physalus; assembly: GCF_965194825.1. Classification (NCBI taxonomy): domain Eukaryota; kingdom Metazoa; phylum Chordata; class Mammalia; order Artiodactyla; family Balaenopteridae; genus Balaenoptera; species Balaenoptera physalus. The sequence continues at coordinate 20,028,553 of NC_138888.1, read as the reverse complement.
CTTGAATGTAGATGCCATCTGCCAAGAGGACTAGTTTTCTTTGGCAAGGAAGAGTATCTGAGAAAACCTTTCAGAGGAGAACCATTGAGAAATAGATGTGCATGTATGAGATTTTTAGTTTTAGTTAAAAACAAAGCTGTCTCTAGACATTCCCACTTATAAAATATTTCTATTTTGTAAGAGAAAATATTTCTATTTTGTAGGGAAAAAGTGGACTTGGAGGTTGAAGACTGGGTAGGGTAATAATACAAGTGTTTTTGAATTGCTGTCTTGAAAGTGATAAAAGAAGTTGAAGTGAACCTTGGAACTTCATTCTGATACTTCTGGATGGTTAAAAGCAGGAACAAATGAAGCAGGTAAAAAGTATCTTGCTTTATTCTGATGTACTGTGGCATAAAATCATAAGCAAAAATACAGCAATATAACGTCAGGTGCTGCTTCAGAGATAAGGTTATATGCATTTACCTCTGTGGTGAATAAGAAGGTACAACTGAGAAATTCTCTCTTAGCTATCCCGAACACTACATATGAAGAAAAGGATACTGGAAGCTATTTGTTTTTTCTTTTTAAATGTTTTATTGTTTTAGTTAAATGACATATTTATTGTAATTAGTGTAACCATGCAAAAATGTCTAAATAACCAATGATGCACTCCTTATCCCCCTGAGGTAACCAAAGTTAGCCTAGTGTCTTAGGTCGAATTCTCCCAGAAGCAAATGCTGAGACAACAATTTGGGTGGAAGTGATTTACCAAGGATTTACTCCCAGGAGAAGCCAGTAAGGAAATGGAAGATACAGGATAGAAATAAGGAAGGAGCCAGGCAAGGGTAGAAGTTCAGAAGAAGTGCCAAACTCCACCTGCTCTCTCAGAAAGCTCTGGAGTGTAAATTATGCCTTGAGAGTCTGTCTGCCTGGAGACAAAACCTTTGTACTCAGCCCAGTACAAAAGCCCATGGAGGGATGGGGGTGAGACAGTGGTTCTAACTCCCAAGTGTTTCTAGCTCTCTTAGGAATGAGTTAGCCCCTGTGTCCAAAGCAATCTTTTCAATGTCATAGGTAAGTCTTAGCAGCAGAACATGCCAAAGCTGGGATGCGTGCACAGAGCTGATGCAAAGACAAGGGCATCTAGGTGGGGAATGGACATTGCCTTCCACACCTTTCTCCATATGAGTATATATACACTTATATATTTGCACATACAAACATATACTTCCAAATACATGTATATATGTATATGTGTTTTTAAAATACTTGTGTGTATATACAAACACACACACTTGTGCTTTTGCTAAGAAATGAAATATATTTTTCACTATTCCTCAGCCTGCTTTACTCACTAGCTAATTCATAAGAACAGATGTATTTGTCCAGTTCAATAGATATAGCACTAACTTGTTTATTAATAGCTGCATAATATTCCATAATTTAGATGGGCTATAATTAATCTAACCTTTCCCCAACTAATGGACATTTAGTTTTGCTGTTCTTGCCACCACGAAGAATTGAAACATAAAAAAAAAAACAAAACCTTGTTTCTACAGGCTGCCGTTTCAAAAGTGGGACTGCTAAATCAAAGATATGTATGTGCCTTTATAATTTGCAGATAGTGCCATATTTCTTTTTCAATGGTTAGATAGCTCAAACACTTCCTATCTCTAGCATCCAAAATGTCCTGATTCTGAAGTGCTGACAGGAATTGAGGTTGTTGTTCATAATATCCATAGCACTGGTCCTCTTTGTATGTCTGTCCTTGCCTGCTATCTTCCTCCTTCTAGGATCTAGTCTGAAAAAAAAAGAGTCTTGGGACTATTTTTCTATATATCTGTAGGAGACATTAAGTAAATAGTCAATAATGACGTCTAAGTATCCAATTCATGATGGAAAACGACAAATCCTGAATTTTCTTCTTTCACTTAAGTGCATCTTGGAAAAATGTAAATGCTAACACAAAAGGCACTTAAAAGCTATGTTAAGAGCATTTCAAGAAAGAGGTGTACTCTGCTTCAGAAAGATCACTGTGGTAGTTTGGATTCCTGGGAAAGCAGTCTCTGAGATGGCAGTTTGTCATTAGCAAGTAATCTTGATATCAACACGTGCTGGAGAGTAGAAGTAAGCAGGATTGGACGGAGGGAAAATTGGGGTTAGGAGATTCCATGTCAATAAAGGCATGAGCTGACGTCACGGGAAGCTTGAAAGCTGGGTCAGCCTACCGAGTGGTCAGTTGCAGCAAGGAGGCTGGGCTTTATCCCCCCTCACTGACCTGGCGTTGGCTGCAGGCTGCCTCAGGGGAGCTGGGGACAGAGAGAGTGGCTCTCCAGCAGAGAGCAATCACAAAGGAGTGTTGTCAGTAAACAGCACGCTGAGAAGTTGGCGAGCAAGTCTTTCAGTCCTGAAGGGGGCTCTAGGTGGTGCACCTGAGTACCCACCATAATTAACAGAAGCCAAAAAAGCAGTTCTCCTTGTATCTTCACATGGTGGAGAGACTGGGAGAGCTCTTGGGGTTCCCTTTTATAAAAGCACAAATCCTATTCATGAGAGCTTTATCCTCATGACCTAATCACCTCCCAAAGCATGACCTTCTCATACCATCACGTCGTGGGCTAGGATTTCAATATATGAATTCTGGGGTGACACAAATATTCAGTCCATAACAGAAAGTTCAGATAAACTTCTTGAGGAAAAAGTTGAAGAGATAAGTGAAGAGATTAAGGGAACAAGCAAAAGTCTCCCTAGAAACATAAATCTTATTTGGAGGAACTAAGAATACAGACACAGGAATAATGGACCACTATCAATAATATTTTAAATATCAAGAAAAATATATATGATATGAATAAATGTTTTTCAAATTTTTTAATGAAATAAAAAATGGATTTAGAAACCTACAAAATGGTAAGAGTTTTTTTTTTTTTTTTTTTTTTAAGAATTTCAGAATGGATTAAACTCATTTTTACCCATCTAGAAAATCATGTGGAGATGATTAGGAAGTAGTGTATGGCTTCAAGAACAAATGACACCTTTTTTTCAGAGAGTTACTAAGGATAGAGAAAACCTTGCCTTTGAATAGCTTCCTGTGTAATAAGATGATCACTTTTTTTTTTTTTTTTTTGACTGAATAAACTCAAACCATGTATTTGGTTTGGGATCTTGTATTTATTCCTACCTTAAAAATAAAGCTAACTGTGAATGAGAAAAGCTTTGAATATTCTGGTGATTACATAGTAAACTGAAGCTGTTTACTGAGTTTTTGTTTCATACAAACATTCAAAGTTACTGAATCTGGGTGGGATTGATTTTGTTTTTTGCTACATTGCAAATAGCAGCAACCTCATAGAAGAATGCATTGTATTTACATGACATTGGATGCAGTGTTTTCATACTTCAAAATTTTTTCCAGGCAAGAATTGGGCATAATAAAAAATATCAGTTGATGAAACCCCCTGTCACCAACACCCCCATCTTATAAACCTTCACAATATTTAGGACAGTGACATTTTTGTAATAATCCATTGTTTGCTATATATGAATCTAATTTTTTAATTTTTATTATTCCATGTCATACATTTCTTGTCTATTGGTTTTTCTCACTCAGTATTTCTTCATATTCTCTCAATCTTCTTTTAGCTTGAAATCAGGAATATAAAATTCACTGTGAATTTCAGACTTTTGTAAACAGAACTACACCCCAGGGAGGTTTCGTTCAGATCGCTAATGCTCTTCAATTTCTGTTACTTTATTGGTTACTAAATTAATGAACAAAATGGCTCAGGAGTACTTTAGTACTACATTCAATACTGTATTCTTGAAAATATAAACAAGATTTAAGGGAAAGGTATAATCTATAGCGAACTATATTCAATTACTAAATAGCGTAAAATCCAAGGTTATTATAATTATCTTAATATAATCACAGAGCCTAGCTCAGAATTTTGTGCCCTCAAAAGCTATGTTGAACAAATAAATGAATTCATTAAACAGTTCCTGCAGCTACTTCTTGAACACTATTGATTTTAGTCTTCACTATGTTGTAACAAAAATTGTATTGAAAACAAATAGAAGGCCTTTGGATAACACAAAATGATGCTCTAAGTAATTTGAATTATTAAAGTTTTTCTATATGTAGGAAACTTGCCAACCATTTTACACAGTTCTCAAACCTTTGAAACTGAGAATTTCAATTATGTAATACAGACTTCACTAAATATTCCCCTGTGACTATGGCCCTGTCAACTATGGCACTACTTTTCCTCAGAGAAGCAAAAGGATGCATTCTTTACCCATGTTTATTTATCCCTGGTGTTCTTTTTCCTTCTCTCTCTTTTCCATGGTAAAAATCTATTCTTGCATTTTGCTCTGTCTGGTTTTTACTCTATTGCTGACTTGCTTTTGTTCATGTGTGCTGCATTTGCATATCACCTTTTCTCTTCTCGAGACCAGATTTCTCTGCTTGCCCCTCAAATACACAAGGTGTATTGTGTCTGACCAGCCTCGGCCTTAAGTATCCTCACCTATAGGTAACTTTCTACATTTTTTGTATCTGAATACACAATTCCTAGGAAGCACTCAGATTGGTTCAGCTTGGTCATGTTGTCCAATTGTACTTGGTCAAATTGTCTATTTGTCTTTGGCCAGAAGGATTGGTGATGTGTGGGTTACTGTCTGCTTGACGGAGCTTTGGAAGTAGTCTGAGACAGGCCTGGGGCAGATTGCTAAGAAAGAGTGTTTCTGCAGAAAGAAAAACCATTAAATTAAGAAATATCAAATAAAGTACTTTTGACTTTGCTAAAGGGTTTAATAATTTAATACAGCACTTAATATAGTACTTAATACAATATTATAATAGTGTACCAGCAACTTAATCGAACAAAGACATTTCTATTATTTTTGTTTCATTCGTCTTTTTTGATTGTAATCAAGTCTATGAGACTAGGTAGAGGAAAAAAAAACCTAAGGTCCAACATGACAAAAAAAATTTTAAGTAACACATTAATGGGAAAATGAAAACTCCTGTTATTTATGGAGCATTTGGCATGTGCATACTTGTGCCCATCTTGACATATGTTTTTTATTAAAAGTATCCTATTTTCCTGATCTTTTCAACTGAATGTGCTCTAACCTTATCAAGATCTTTGATCTCTGTTTTAAGGTCTGGTGACCAGAAGGGCAAAGAACATCCCTTGCATATAAATGTATCATTTTAAGGAAGAATAATAATTTATATCTTACTTCTAGCCACTCCTCTTGTTGATGCCTAGAATGTATTTGACTTTTGGGTCTACCATGTGTCAGGCACAATGTGAAGGCCTTTACATGAATGGTCTTATTAAATTCTACCCCAAAAAACTGTGAGCTAATATGAGGATTAAAGAAGTTTAATAACTGGTCTGACATTATACAGTTAGAAAGGATTAAGGTAAAAGTTAAACCCAAGTCTTTTGACTTCATGGGCTGAAGTCTCCATTAAGATATGGGGAGGGGGAAGGGTAAGCTGTGACAAAGTGAGAGAGTGACATGGACATATATACACTACCAAACGTAAAATAGATAGCTAGTGGGAAGCAACCGCATAGCACAGGGAGATCAGCTCTGTGATTTGTGACCACCTAGAGGGGTGGGATAGGGAGGGTGTGAGGGAGGGAGATGCAAGAGGGAAGAGATATGGGAACATATGTATATGTATAACTGATTCACTTTGTTATAAAGCAGAAACTAACACACCATTGTAAAGCAATTATACTCCAATAGATGTTAAAAAAAAAAAGAAACTCTATTGCCTCTCAAGTACTTTGTTAATCGGCATTGCTTTAAATGCCTAAGGTCTGTCAGTTTACTACTAAACATTTTTCTTGCGCCAGAAAGTAAGGCAGTGCTTAAACTACAGTAGAGTCCATTCAGAAGGACACAGGAGCTGGTTTTTCAGTGGTCAAATCTGGAAAAATTTGAACATAAAATAATGATAGTAAAGATTATAAACTGTTGAATAAAATAAGAATTAGTGAGTCAATGCTAATATAATTAATGAATAAATAAGAGAGAGAGAAGGGAAAACTCTTCCTAGATTAGAAAGCCAAATAATACATGTGGAAAGAATGGCAAAATTAGAAAAGCACCATTTGACAGTCATCAGAAAAATTATATATTTAGGTAACAATTATCAATAGATATAAAAGCTAGCAGGAGAAATTTCAGGGAATAATAGGATATTTACACAGTCTCAAAATATCTCCCTCCAAATTACTTCTTAATTACAAAGAGAAAGACGGTAACTTGGAAATGGAGAAAACTGGCAAATACATTTTAATCCAAATGATTGAGATAAATGACACTGTAATGGAACAAACTGGCATCATGCAACTACTGATAGATGCACTGAGAACAGAGCATCACATCCTGTGGTGTTCCTGCCAAAAACACACAAACTGAATCTAATCATGAGGAAATTTGGATACATTTAAACTGAGGGAATTTCCACAAAATAGCTGGCTTGTTACCCTTCCAAAGTGTCAAATGTCATGAAAGAGTAAAACTGAGAAAATCCTCAGGAAATCCTCCAGATTAAAGGAAACTACAGAGACATGACTTTTGAATGGAATATTTGAGCTGGAATTTTCTTATACTATAAAGAATAAGTTTGGGACAATTGATGAAATTTCAATAGGTCTGTAAATTAAGTAATAATATGGAATAAATATTAATTTCCTGATTTAAATAATTATATTCTGATTAAGTGAGAGAATGTTCTTTTTTTTAGGAAACATACACTAACATACACCTAAAAGGTGATGAAACATTATATTAGATAATTTTTCTCAAGTCATTCAGAAAAATAATTTAGTATAGATAAACAGTGTGAGAGAACAGGCAAATGAGTTACCATTTGGAATATCTGGGTGAATTATTTGAATTATTCTTGAAAATTCTGTGTTAGTTTGAACTTATATTAAAATATAAAACTAAAAGGAAAAAAGTTCACTATAGAGAAGTAAATCTACTTTATACTCACATACATATCTGAGTTATTTTCTACGGTATAAACCTAAATTTGAGAGTTCTGTTTAAAAGACATGTAGATTTTCTATTTTAATGCCAAATTACTCTCCAGAGTTGTTTCATCAATTTATATTTCCAGCAGTGTAGAGAGTTCCTAAAATTCTGTAACTTTCCCCAAACCTGATACTATTACACTTAAATGTTTGCCACTCTGATAATTATGAACTTATTTTGATTTACACTTCTCTGATCAGTCTTATGTTTCAACATATTTTCATGTGTTTTTAGACATTTGAATTTTTACTTCCATGGATTGTCTATTAATATCTTTTGCCCATTCTTAATGTTTTCACTGTCTTCTTATTGATGCCTGTTTCTTTCTATACTATCTTTATTTCATATGTAAACTGTTTTTTTAAAAATATATACATGTTTGTCTAAACATTTTTACCTTTAAGTGTCAGAATAAGGGTGTATAGGCTGAAAATATCAATTAAAGCTCACCATTCATGAGTCATGTGCTGTGTGGATGCATGGGGGAAGCTGAGGTATTGCCATGGTTACTCTGCAGCTCATTTCAATAGTAGCACTCCTCAGTAGATTTTTTTTTTTTAATTATCTTCAAAGTGTCCTATTCCCTGATTCTAAATTTTGTGGTAAAAAAGTCTCAACATTATCAATTCTGAAAATCCAGCAGAATAATTCATTTCTAATTCAACCTATTGCCTCCTGGAAGACATGTTTAAATAACACTCCTAGCAGTTTGTGATTTGCTCTGGGATTTTGTTTTAAAGTGTATGTCCCCCTCCTCACATCTTCATGACAGGTTAGTACAGAAAACTGGTTTAAACGTGGTGATTTGATTGTTATGGATTTAAAGGGATGTAAAAACCCAACACAGTTGTTTTGGAATACAAGCCAATCGATTTTCATTTTTCCTAAAAGATTTAAATATAATTTATAAAGCTTGATGTCCACAAGCTGAATGAAGATTTGCAGAGGGCAGTAATGAACACCTTCAACACTGTACTTCTAAATTAAATATGACATTAATGGGAACCATTTAATGCAGTTCAGCTCTGCTCTGATGGTCATTTTAATTGGATTGCTGCTGCTGTGAATAGAAAAGCTGCTGACAATGTTAGAAAAACTGGGCTTACACTATAGTACCACCTATGAAGATGTTGGATTTGAATTTGCATGTATAATCAGTCAAATTCACTCATCGTATCCCTCTTTCAGAAGTGCAATTTGATTCAGTGGTCCGCCAAAAACACAGTAGCTCATTGTCAATTCTATGGCTTACATTCTGATAACAAAAGTCCTTTTCCTGAACCAAACTTCATATCTGCTTGCCTGCTGTGGCTTCTAGTTACATCACATAATTACCAGACAGTTATTTCATCCTAAGGTGAGACTTTTTATTGTTGACTATGAGTATTAAATGAGACCAGAGTTAAACACAAAATTGAAAAAAGATGAAGTTCATGCCAGAGCAGAAATGACTGTATTAAGCTTTTCCTGATAAAACACTGTCCTATGTAGATCATTCTTTCTTTTCTTTTAAAAATTTTGTTAAAAATTATTTTTCAGTTTTACTGAGATATAACTGACGTATAACATTGCAGAAGTTTAAGGTATGTACACATAAATATTGTAAAATGATTACCACAATAAAGTTAGTTAACAGATCCATTACCTCACATAATTACTTTTTTTTTTCTTTTGATGAGAATATTTAAGATCTACTCTCTCAGCAGCTTTCAAGTATATGATACAGTATTGTTAACTGTAGTTACCATGCTGTATATTAGATCCCCTGAACTCATTCATCTTATAGCAGAGTGTTGTACCTTTGACCAACATCTCCCCATTTCCCACCCTCCCTCCAGCCCTTGGCTACCACTATTCTACTCCTTATTTCTGTAAGTTTGGATAAATGAGAACAAACAGTATCTGTCTTTCTCTGTCTGACATTTCATTTAGCATAATGCTCTCAAGGTCCTTCCATTTGCAAAAATTGTAGGATTTCCTTCCTTTTTAAGGCTGAATAATATTCTATTGTACATGTATGTACCATATCTTTATCTTCATCCATTCATCCACTGATGGACATTTAGGTTGTTTTCATGTCTTGGCTATTGTGAATAAGGCTGCAATGAACGTAAAAGTGTAGTTATCTCTTCATGATAGTGATTTTATTTCCTTTGGATATATACTCAGAAATGGGATTGCTAGATCATATGATAGTTCTATTTTTAATTTTTTGAGGAACCTCCATACTGTTTTCCATAGTAGTTGTACCAATTTACATTCCTACTAACAGTGCCCGAGAATTCTCTTTTCTCCACATCCTTTCCAACATTTGCTATGTCTTTCTGTTGATGCCATTCTGACAAGTGTGAGGAGATATCTCTTTGTGGTTTTGATTTGCAGTTCCCTGATGATTAGTGTTGTTAAGCATTTTTTTCATATATCCATTGGGCATTTGTATGTCTTCTTGGAAAAAAATTGGTTCATGTCCTCTGCCCACTTTTTAATTAGATTAATTTGGGAGATTTTGCTACTAAGTGATATGAGTTCCTTATATATTGTGGATATTAACCCCTTATCAGATCTACAGTTTGCAAATATTTTCTCCTATTCCACTGGTTGCCTCTTCATTCTGTTCATCATTTCTTTTACTGTGTAGAAGGTTTTTAGTTTGAGGTAGTCCCACTTGTTTATTTTTGCTTTGTTGCTTGTGTTCTTGGTATTATATCCAAAAAATCATTGCAAAGACCAATAACAAGGAGCTTTCCCTCTATGTTTTCTTCTAGGATTTTTACAGTTTCAGGTCTTATATTTAAATCTTTAATCCATTTTGAGTTAATTTTTGTGAGTAGTGTAAGATAGGGGTTCATTTTCATTCTTTTGCATGTGAATATCAGTTTTCCCAACACCATTTATGGAAGACACTATCTTTTCCCCACTGAGTATTCTTAACTCCCTAGTCAAATATTAGTTGACCATATATCTGTGACTTTATCTCTGGGTTCTCTATTCTATTCGGTTGGTCTATGTGTCTGCATTTATGCCAGTACCATACTGTTTTGACTACTACAGCTTTGTATCAGAAAAATCAGAAAATTGATGCCTCAAACTTTATTCTTCTCTCTTAAGATTGCTTTGGCTATTTGGGGTTTTCTGTGGTCTATATGAATTTTAGAATTATTTGCTCTATGACTGTGAAAAACGCCATTGGAATTTTGAAGAACTCCTTTTAGCATTTCTTGTAAGTCATATCTTGTGGTAATGAACTGCCTTAGCTTTTGTTTGTCTGGGAATGTCTTTATCTCTCCTTCATTTCTGAAGGACAGTTTTTCTAGGTATACTATTCTGGTTTGGCAGTTTTTCTTTCAGTACTTTGAATCTATCATTCCACTCCCTCCTGGTCTGCAAGTTTTCTGCAGAGAAATCCACTGATAGCCTGATGGAGTTCCCTTGTATGTAATGAGTCATTTTTCTCTTGTTGCTCTCAAAATTCTTTGCTTGTCTTTTACTTTTAACATTATAGTGTGCCTTGAAGTGATCTTCTTTGGATTGATCTTGCTTGGAGTTTGAGCTTCCTGTACCTGGATATCCATAATCTCTTCCAAGATTTGGGAAGTTTTCAGATATTATTACTTTAAATAAACCTTCTGCCCCTTCTTTCTCTCTTCTCCCTCTGGGATTTCCATGACTCAAATGTTTTGTCATTTGATGGTGTCCCATAATTTGCATAAGTTTTCTTCACTCTTTTTCATTCTTTTTCTTTATGTTCCTCTAAACTAGCTAATTTCAAATGGCCTGTCTTTGAGTTTGCTGATTCTTTTTTCCTACGTGATTAAATCTGTTGTTAAAACTATTGAATTTTTCAGTTCTGTCATTGTATTGTTCACCTCATGGGTTTTAGTTTGGTTCTTTATCATGACTTCTATTTCTTTATTAAACTTATCATTTTGTTCATGCACTGTTTTGTTTAGTTGTCTCTCCACAGTCTCTTGCATTTCATTCAGTTTCTTTAAGATGAATATTTTGAATTCTTTGTCAGGTAAATTGTAGATTTCCACTTCTTTGGGGTCATTTACTGGAGCTTTATAAATTTCCTTTGGTGGTACCATATTTGCCTGATTCTTTGTGATTTATGTAACCTTGCTTTGAGTCTACACATTTGAAAGGGCTAACTCCTCTTCCAATCTGTATAGACTGGTTTTAGCAGACAAAGACCTTTTCTTGGGATTACCTCTGGAATCATAGTCATGCTGGGTTAGAGCCAGTTATGTTGCAGGATCTGCAGTGTGATCTGAAGTTGAAGAGCTTGGTACCAGGGACTTGGATGGGCATGGATCCTGTCTGGTGCCTGGGTAGATGGGATTGCCTCCAGTACCTTGTTCAGTGGGGTGGCACTGGGACATGGATCTACTTCAGGATCCACAGTCGGGTCCTCAGACAGCAGGCTTATTACCAGGTGTGTAGTCTATGTGACTCCCACCAAGTCCCTGGGAAGGCTGCTGCCTGGTCACTGGATGGGTCCCTGTATGGGCAGGACTAACCCTGGATCATGGCTGAGTAAGCCTGGGTCCAAGCCCCAGGGCCATTGTAGGTTCCACAGCTAAGATTAAGTTCTGCAGACATGGCTCTAGAGGCATAGATGGGTGTGTCTCCCGCCAGGTTCCTGAATGAGCTGGCCTGGTCCCTGACCATGGCTGGAGCCAAGTATAGGGCCCTTTCAGGATCTCCTGAGTTGCAGACATGAGTGTCTCCCACCTGCAGACCATCCTTTCAAAGTCAGTTTTGAACTCTCCTTTCTAAATCTGAAAAAATAAAGCACCAGAAATAAAAAATTATTTCTTTAATTCCAAAGAATAAGGATCAGGACTATTATTTTATCTAGTTTGCCTCCGAAAGAAGTTGTTGAATTTAATGTCAACTTATAAACTTGGGGCTATATGCAAATGGCAGAACTACGAGGTTAGAGAGGATTCAGGTCAGAAATAATCATTCTAGAGACTGCTGAAAAGCTGTTTTCTAGTATACCACCATTTTTTTGTGTTAAATTTATTTTATTGTAAGCTACATGAGTGGTTATTACCAGTTTACAACTTTTCCTCAGTCTAATTATTCCTTCAGTATTATTTGAAATTGACTACCCACGAACATTAATTGTTTGTTAAAAATTCTTGGGGGGAATATTTAATAATGGAGAAACCTCTGCACACACACACACACACACACAAAACCATTGTATATTTAAATTCTGTTTATATTTAACACCATGAAATATTCAAATAATTTTCTTTCTTCTTTTTCAGATTATTAATGCAGGCCTCTTTACTGTTGAAATAATATTTGTAGCCAGAAGCCAAAGGCTGTTGCTGACAAAGGCTGCTGCTTTTTTTTTTTTAAATTAATTAATTAATTAATTAATTTTGGCTGTGTTGGGTCTTCGTTTTCTGTGCGAGGGCTTTCTCTAGTTGTGGCAAGCGGGGGCCACTCTTCATCGCGGTGTGCGGGCCTCTCACTATCGCAGCCTCTCTTGTTGCGGAGCACAGGCTCCAGTCGCGCAGGCTGAGTAGTTGTGGCTCACGGGCCCAGTTGCTCCGCGGCATGTGGGATCTTCCCAGACCAGGGCTTGAACCCGTGTCCCCTGCATTGGCAGGCAGATTCTCAACCACTGCGCCACCAGGGAAGCCCAGGCTGCTGCTTTTTGTACAACCAAAGGATTTTTTAAAAATTTGATTAGTATGAAAATGAACTAAAGCCACTGTTTTTTATCTTCTTCCAGAACAAGAAGGTGGCCATGGCAAGGTGAACATGTAAGTTCCTAAATAATCTAAGCTAATACACAGGAAGCCTCAAATAACTCTTTTCTTTTCATATAAAAGATTTAATACAATGCTAGATCTAGGGTTCTAATGGTGGTGCTTCAGAATAAGGGTGCTGCTACTGAAATTGCATCTATTATTGTCATTTAATTTCCACTCTTAAGGAGGCAACCATGACATGTGAAAGTGATAATAGGAATAATATCTGATAAATGCTCTAGCAAATGCATATACATAAACGAGAATTGCCTGTTATCTGACTGGAATTCCTTCCTCTAATGGCAGCTGCGAAAATGTCAGATAAGATGCAAGAGCTGGTCAGGTGGTGTGAATGCAGTGTAAGTAATGGCGTTGAGTCAGAGACAGTGGATTTTCTAGGGAAATAGAATGTCTCAGGAATAGGAGTAATAAATGTTTTGGCCAGTATTGGTTTAGGGAAGAAACCTTCCCAGGGATAAATGAGATTGATGGTTCTCAAAGTGAGAACCCCTCACCAACAGAATTAACCTCACTTGGGAAATTATCATAAATGCACATTCTTGGGCCACATTCCGGACTTACTGAATCTGAAACTCTGGAGTGCAGATGTGTTTTAACAAGCCCTTCAGGTGATTCTGCCAGACTCAAGTTTGCAAACCACTGGTATAGAAGAAGCAATGATTTTCCAAAAGAAAGGAATGGAGACTTGCCTGGAAGCTCAACTAGGAAGGAGCTGGGAGAGTGCTGGGAAAATCAGAATCATGCCCAGTGGCGATGCGAAGTGTGCAGATACTGACAGCATGATCTGTGGCTGAACCCAGGGTTATATTTCACTAGTCATTGTCTTAAACAGTAAAGTTCCCCAGATCGGAAAAAGAAAAACTGCTCTACAGATGATAAGAAACATTTGAGATTTGTTTCCAATGAAATTATATTCATAAATCTGGCCGAGGTACATTGAGACAATTGACATGCACTAAAATCATTTAAAACATTTGCTCTAATTTGGGCAATCTCAGGCATTTACACTAAACCAAAGTACCTGTCTTAGGCAAACTACAATCACTGAGCATGCAACCTGTCAGAGACTACATAACCCTGGAAGAGTCTCTAAAATCAGCCACATAATAAGGAATATTTTATAGGCTTATCATGTCACATTGACATAATGAGAGCAAATCAAAAAAATTTTAAAAGGCTACAGCATAAATGCATATATACTGCAAGTTCTGTACACCTATGCAAAGTATGAGAAAATTACTAGCTTTCCTATAATTGTGGAGGATTATCACAATTTAAAATTGTGAAAGTACCACATGAATTAAACTAAAATGCCACTTAGCAGATTTTTCCAAGTTATGTGTCTAAAAATATTTCCCTTTACTAGCGTTACATAAATTTTATAGTTTAAATAGGAAAGATGTTTTAGTTGTGTTTGTTACTAAAACGTGAACCTTTATTCATGTCAGACATGAACTAATACTATTAAAATTATTCTAAAAAGTTGTCATCAAGTCAAGAAGTTATAAACGAATATATAGAGAATGCTGTCAGTTTATTTAGCATCTAAACTGTTGAGTAAAAAATCAGATTCTTATTTTTTTTTTTCTTCATTCTTTTCCAGTGTGTAGACTTATTAGATATTCTGGGCTTCGTGATGACGATAATGATGTTAATGACAATAATAATGACACCTCCCATTTGCATTACACTTTCCAAAGTACTGTCACGTACATTATCTTATTTCATTCTGAAAATGCACCGAGATGATTGTGACTACTTTGTTCATGACTGAACCTCTTACAGCCCATATTGGCTCCTCTGCTTCCCAGTTGCTCTGCCACAGACACTCCGTAGAGAGCTACAGCCCTGAGTTCTGCTCAGGTAAATCTCCAGGCTCCCAAGCCCAGTAGTTCATGCTCCTCTGACCCAAACTGCAAAGCTGTTGATTTGGCTCCCATTTTTGCTCTTCACCCGTTTTCTAGACCTGACCGGGTCACTTGCTTCTTGGGCCTGCCTTACTCCATAACACAAACTTTGGTTCCACTTTGCTCTGTGCCCTCTAACCAAGCACCATCACAACCCACTCTCAGTTGCAGAGCTTGAAATCAGTCTTGACCCTGCTTACTTAGGGAGGGAGGTCGTCAGTAATGGCCAACAGGAGTAATCTAAAACCCCCAGTTCAGAGACCCTACAGGAGTTACTACTTTCTTCCCACATGGAAGCATGCTTCTAGGACACAATACCCTCAGTGAAGTCAGCCCATCATTCTGAATGCCTATGGTCATTGCTGTTTTTAATGTAGATTTGTTGTTGGCACAAAATGAAGTCAATTTTCCAACATTGGTGATGATATTAAAGCATGACCATTGGGACTATGTTAGGTGATGTCCAGTTTCCCACTGGCATTTCCTCAATGGTTTTTCTTATGAAACTTGACCACTACTAGTTCAGCTTTTGTTTCATAAAGGATTATAAAAACAGCTCACTTTGAACCACAGTAGTGCCGATGACTTGCAAGAACTAAAAACCGAACAGATAAATACAGGGATGGCAGAAAGCCCGAAGGATGGGGATAATGTTGAGAGATCAGACAGCTGAGTGTTGCCGCTGCAGGAAGAATTTGCACACGGCATGCCTTTAGTCTAGACAAGGGTATTTCTATTTTAGAGTAAGTCATCCCATATTTCCTGAGGGAGAACTGTTCAGAATGCTTTTACTTATAAGTTTAGAGCATTACAGGATGTGCTTTTATTTTTGTTATTAAACTATAGGTGATTTGTTATAAAATAGGCAAACCAACAACACTATGAAGGTGATTTATGTTTAGAGGTTGTAGGAAATATAAATTGATTTCTTCCTTTTTTTTCTCTTTTTTACTGTCACTCTATTCCCAGAATAAGTGCATTTGGTGAAAAGAATGGTAGAACAAAACAAAAAAATCTATAAAAAGGGTTCCTACAGGATGTTTGGAGGACAGAAAAATTCTCTCTGTTGAAGAATTGAACTTCTTCTTCTAATGGCTGAAATCACTCTCCTAGCCAAGCAGGCTTCGCATTGGCTGAGGCAATGTTAAGACTAGGTTGGTGTTGCCTACAAAGCTTAGGGAGCTTGTCAGGGTGGGTGTGCAGTCGGGAGTTTAGATAAGATTTCCCAGGGGTTTTAGTTACTCTTCACTTATTTCAATTTGGCTTTCTTCTTAGCTGGCTCCTACTTAAGAGTTTCAAGGTCGTGTTACTATCCTGGTTTTCAGTAGTAGCAAATCCTAAGGTAGTCTATAAAACTGTACTGCTATGATTCACATGGAAAAACATACTTTTGCATCTCCTGCCACGGAGTATGGTTCTAAAATTGGCAATCTCACAAATGCTTTGACCCTTTAGCATTCCAGGCAGTTGGTCTGTCACTTTTCTTTCACTTTAGAGCTTTTTAAAAATGGAGTCCTGAGTTAGTCAGGCTTGGAGGCTAAAATTCTCTTCAGTAAGTGTGTTTTTTCATAGCATAGTGCATTCATAAATGCCGGTAAAAGAATAACCCTCCCAGAAAAGAACTGTAAGATGGATGTGCTAGATGGGGCTCCAATATAATTTGACTCTGAGTGCAACTCAAGGCAATAACTGATCAATTCTTATCACTCATTTTTATATTCATATTTTTTGATATTTTCTTAACCTGAGGGAGTGATTTTTTTCTCAATTTAGACTTTGCTCCTGTCCTATCAACATTATGCCCATTTCACCTCAGCCGCACACATGAATTGGCTGCATCCAGACTCCATGCCTGGACCCTCAATGGCAAAAGTCCTCCCTGTGATCACAAGTCCTGTGGCTGCTCACAGCTACATCCCGCACACCAAGAAGGCGGCTCTTCGACATGACAGCTTCTAGCTGCTGACCTGTTCCGTGCCCCAGCCTCTTTCAGCTACCTTCCACATGGACCCCATAGTCAAAATGTAAACTGCATTCACACCACAATCCCTGAGAAGTCACTATTCCCACTTGGTCCTTCACCACTCAATTCCAGTTTCTCTTCCCCTCACTCAGCCTCATGAGAAGAAGAGCAGAACTAGGAGACAATGGTCTAGTCCCCTGGCCTGGTCCTTGCACATTTCTGACTTTCTTCTGGGACAGGCTACTCGGAACCTTTACATCACCTCTAGTTGGCTGCATGCTGGCTCCAACGCTCCTACAATTTCTCCTCATGTAATAGGGAAGAACAAGTCTGACTCCATATTGGATCTGTTTTTTTTTAATTTTTTTTTTACTTTAACCTTTGTATTCTATTGCTTTTGCTACAAGTTAATCACTAAAGGGATGTTGCCTGTAACTTAAAGTAGACATCATGGCCCATCTCAGGGAACCCTGCCTCTCATGCCTGAGCATTAAGCTAAATTACCTTTGTTTAGCTCACAGGAAACATCCTGACCAGGCCCACCTGTGAATGGCTGTAGGAAAGAAGTAATTAACACTTTCCCTCCAGAGTATGGCCAGAATCAGGAAATAGTTGCAACAATTTATTGCCTCTTTTACTTTACTTCCTCACCTCCCCCTCTTTGTTCTATAAAAGAACCCGGGCAAGATGTTTCTTTGGGACACTAGTCCACCATCTTCTCCGTCTGCTGGCTTTCTGAATTGAGTCTCTATTCCTTGCCTCAACAACTCGTCTCTCTATTTATTGGCCTGTCGTGCAGTGAGCAGTGTGAGCTGGGGCTCAGTAACACTCAGTCTATGCTCTAAGTGAGAAAACAGAAAAGAACTGGCAGGAATTCCCACAAATTCTTCCTCCCCAATGCTAAATGTTTTCTGTTCAGTTTTTGTTCACTCTCATTTTATTCCTTTCCATAAAACTTCTTTCCAGGAATACCTCCTCCACTGTGTGCTTTGTCCCATCTGTTGAGTGGGGGCTAAGGGGAAGGAGGATTTAAGTGGGAGAATGGCATGAGTTGGGGAAGAGAATCTCTGCTCGTGACCACAGCACAGGCATCTAGAAAGCATGCCAGGAATGACTGTCACCAAAAAGCAGGGTTTGAAGACTCTGCTGAAATGAGACTTCTCACAAGATGGGCGCTGTTGAGTGGACAGGTGTTGCTCTGGCTGTCTGCTTTCAGTCCATCCTTCCTTGGATATTAACACCCTAATTTTTATTTAGGAAGTCAACCCATCTTCAGTTTTGGGATTCCTGATCAAGATACCCCCACTCCACTCCTGCCAAAAATGAGCAAGAGACCCCAGGTTGTTGGCTGAATTTAATTTGTGAGCGAATGACATATGAACTGTTGACCTGATTCATGCTGGCCAGTGAGAGAACATCTCTTTGTTCCTGAGGGCAGGTGCCCAGAGCTACTCTGAAGCCTGCTTCTTGCATTTTACTTTCAATTCCATGAGCAATCCTATGTACTTAAAATTTTTTTCTTTTTGAATTAAATTACCCAAAGTCAGTTTATATTGCTTGCAAAGAAAGAAATCTAAATTTTATGGGACTTGAATAAGTGAAGGTAACATGGTATTGAAGAAAGGGCATTAGATTAGGTTCAGAACACTTTGACTCTAGTTTTATTTCTGTTCTAGACAACTGGGATTTATTTGCTCCCATGTTGTTTTACCTAGAGAATGAAGATTCTCAGCTGAGGGGACATTCAGATCTCTTGGGTATCTTTTTAAAACCATACACACTCATTCTCCATGCAAATTCTGTTAAAAGTCTTGCCCTTCTCCTCACCCTTACCATGCATCGCCTTACCATTGAAAATTACAGTCCAGTGAGCCTCCATTCCTAACAGAAGTTATAGCCCTCGGATGTGTTGGATCAAAAAATATTCTACTGGACTAGGATATTTCTAAAGGTTCTTCTAGGGCTAATATCCTTTGAGTTGATGAGATGCTTTTTAAAATATATAACTGTTTTAGACAGGTTATGAAAGAAAATTTAAAGTGAAAGCAGATGGAGATCTATGAATAGAAACAGGAATCAAATCTCAAAAATTGGAGGAATAGTTGTGAAAGATTTTGATGTGAGTTGCCTTAAGTACAACGATAAACTTGTAGCAAATATATTCATTAGGACTCATGAGACTCATATTTTAATTCACCAGCACAGAGGGCTTCAATTTTTTGGAAATAAAACCCACTTAATTTGAAAAAAAAACTTGATTTTTGTTAACACACTCTGAGTTTAGAAAATTTCCATTGCACTAAATATTAAGACCATCAATGTGGTCATATAACAACTAGAATTCAGTGTCCAAAAGAATAGGTTTCTGAGAAGTTTAACCAAATGCTACTAATCTAAAAGAACTTGATATCAAAACTTTCTGAATAATTTGTTATTCATTAATGAAATATATAACAAATGTGAATGATACAAAACAGAGAAATAGTCCAAATAAATAAAATATACACTCATGAGCTAAAATGAAACCTGAATTAAACATTAGTTAAGATGTTAAAAAATATCTGAATAAAAATTTTAAAAATATTTTTTATGAGTCAACATTTCTACTCTGCATTACTGGCTTCTTTCAATGGAGAAATATTAAGAATACTGAAATCAAAACCATGGTCTCTAACTGCCAATGAGCTTTGACATGATCAACTCCTAAGAGTCCAATTAAATATTTATAATAAATATACTTTAATTAAGTTGTCAGTTATTTTTATAGTCTCTTTCTCTTTAACACACTCACACACACTTACACCACCACCACCATAGCATTCAGGCCAACAATATTTAACATTGCTCTATTTTGACACTTAAAAGAGCATACTCTTTCATATGATATTCTCTGCCCCTAAAATTGCTTCAGATCATATGGAATAAACCCATATGCAATTTCTGCAAACTGCTTACCATATGGTAAGTTCCTACTGGAAATTTTAAAATTACGTTTTATCCTTGCTCCATCAATAATTTTGGAGGCTCTTGCATGCATATAATTATGTACATTATAACTTCATCCTCTTCATTGCTTTTTGTATACCTTTTATAAGTTCTTTTTATATAAACAGGTAAGAAACATTTGTTCAAAGAAATGAGATAATTAAAATTTAAAAGTCGATTATGAATTTAACTAGGTCCTTACCTTGGCAGTGAACATCCACTTAGAAAACTTCTAATTATTTCAACAATAATTACATTGGCAGGAGGACAATGGAGTATGAAATTTATGATAAGAATTATACCATTAAACTGTATCTTACCTAAGAAAATCTTCGTGAGAACTGATGCTTTGGTAACACTCTGGCTTATTTCACAGTTGTATCACTCAGTTTGTTTTGCAAGTTTCATTCACTGTTTCATCAAGAGGAGATAAAATACAGTATATAACATGCTGGAAATGGACAATGAAGGACCAAACAAGAAGCATGATACTTTGTGAGAACATTATATTACTTACTTTCACCCATGAGACACTCAAATCTTGGGTCTTGCTACTTGCTTGACATTGAATAACAAGAAAAGAAGAAAAAAGAAAGTAAAGAAAAAGTAAACAGAAAACTAAAATAAGTTAACATAAATAAGTTCAAATATGCCAGTAGTAACAATAAATATGGATGAGTTAGGTTTTAAATGTAGGTAATATCAATTTGGATTAAAAATAAGAGTTAAATTCTATTTATGAGAAATATATCTAAAGCAAAAAGTTAGGTTTAAAACAAGATAACTGTGAAAGATACAACTGACAAACACTAAACAAAATAACATTACTATCAGATAAGGTAGTAATTTAAGGAAAAAAGTTACTAAAAGAAACAAAAGGAGATATTACACCATGATTTTTAAAAAGCCACTCAACCATATCTTCAAACTATTGTTTGTCAAGTGAAACTGATAGAATTACAAAGATTTTTAAAATCTTAAAAATTTAAAATCTATATCTTAAAAAATATAGATTTTAACTCACTTGGTAAAAATAGTAGATTAAATAGAATATATATAGTAGATTAAATAGGATATATATATCTAATCATATCTATATATCATATGTATATATGTTCAATTAGTTTAAAATACCTGAAAGTACTACCTTTGTACCTTTTATAATTGGGACACTTTTTTTTTTTTTCTATTTTCTAATTCTCTTCTTTATGAGTCAGTCAAAGGATTTCTCCTTGTAGATATGACATAAAGACATACCATATATGTCATCTTTTGTGAAAAAGATCTGAAAAATTGGTTATCTTTATGTCACTGGAAACCAGAAATGTTACTCAAACTGAATTGTATTCCATGTCACTTAAACTTGGGCCAATTCACCTTCCTCAGGAAGCTACTGACCATCAGGAAAATTGCCGACTCCAGGGAAGGGTCAAAATGTCTTCAGTCACCATCACCAACTCTATTACCATCATTCTTTGACGTGTGTGATTGATGTTTTCTCAGTTCATATGCAGTAAAATAAGAAAACAATTTTGTTATTTTTATTCTACTTTCCCTTCCCTTTCCAACTAAATTGCCTTCCCACTTCCCTTCCTAAACTGAAATTCTGTGGTCACCAATGATGAACAAGGTGGTACCCACAAGAGTGCCGTTGTTTTTAACACTTCATCACCAAAGACTTTGTCCTATGCATTTCACCCAAAGACTAACTCACTTTTACCCTAAAACGTTTAACCCTGGTTATATTTTATAAGAATGAATACTGGTCCCATATTTTCACACATAATAAATTATAGTCACTTATAGTTACTATTAGTTAGAGCCCATTTTACTAAGCTGAAACAGGGATTCAGAAAAGTAAAATGTATGGGGTCTTTCCATACTCTACTTCCACATTTTCATTATTGTTTCTTTTTATCCTTACTCCTATCTCTTTTTAAAATCTCTTCTCCACCTTCTCTGTGTCCCACAGTGATTTTCAACAGAAAATCATTTTTTAACCACTTGATTTAAGCCTCTCCAATCTCTTCCAAAATTTTATTGTTTTTATTGCTCTGGGAGAGAAGATATTTCCATCTAGAAATAGAAGCAATTTCTCAGCTTGATTATCAGACTTGCTGTTTTGTTTATTTGTTTTTTTCCTCCCTAGCATGTCAATGAGTATCTCTCTGTGTAAGTCATTGTCTGAATTTTCTATTATTTTATGGAAGTAAAATTACTAGGCAGTAAGAATGAGCATTTTAAAAATTATTGAGATAGTTTGCCAAATAGTTATATTTTCTTTATCTAAACCAACCCATTCCCATAAAAAAGCCAGATATTTGGGAATGATACAGAACAGAATAAGAAACCATATCAATTAAGTATGGCATTTGTTGTCATTTTTACTTTCATTGTTATGAAGGCCAGATTTCAGGGGATTGATTCTTCTGAGGCATTTGCTCCTAACTGAAGACACACAGCCACTTGCTGGAAGGTAGCACTGTGTATTTGCCTTATGTTGTCATGTCTGTCTAGCTCAAAGGTATGTCTTTCCACTTAAATAGACTATAATTTGTCTAGGTATCAATATTATGTACTTTTCCCACCAAGTCTCAAATGCTATTGATTGCATGAGGCTCATGAAGATTAATGCTTTCTATTCAACCAAAATCCATTAAGTTAGACATTTAAAATTCTCTATGTAAAAACTTATGTAAGACTTTGAAAAAATTTTTAAATAATAAAATGAAAAATAATTGTTAATGACTTCTGTAAAGAATGTAGCAATATTTACTATATTCTACCTCTAGGAGTTTCCATTGAATTATTCTATGGTTGATATTCCAGGCATCAAGCAGCAATCCTCACCCTTTCAGGAAAGAATCAACTCACTATTGGCTAAAGTTCACAGAAGGCCAAGATAGGACAAATTTGGAACCATTGTTTTTTCTTCCTTGTTTCACTCTTTTCTTTCCATTAGAATCATGGCTGCCTTCACACTCTTCCCTTTGCATATATAGTACATACTATGAGCTGGTAGGTTTATATACAGTTTTCTCTGTTGGCTGTACAATCTCTCAAAACCAGATTCATGTTGAAATGTCTTAATTTCTACAATTAACATTGTAGCACACATTATTCTAAATATTTAAGTGGGTTAGTCTCATTTTAAAAGATGTGATAGTAGAGTGAAGAGCTTAATGTATAATGCAAAAACAAATACAGCTATGCATTCAGGAAATCACAAAGAAGGAAACTATACATACGTGTATACACAAATTTTTCTCAGGTTGTTTTTTTGTTTTTGCTAGTATACTATATAAAAGTTTTAAGAGCAAGTTCTTTTACTCTAAAGTTTTCTTAAGCATAAAATTGCAAAAATTAGAAGGGCCAAAATCAAAATGCAATTTAATTTTTTAAAAATCTTCTAAATATTTTACATGTGACATTTCAATCTTTAATGCCATTTGTATTTCCTTACTTTCATCAATTTTCTTAATTGGCTTCAAAGAGACTGTATTTTATTCAATATCTGTTTACATTTTTCAAAAATTCCTGAATCATCTTCAAAATGCCCTCAAAGGATGACCTTAATGATCAAAAAGATTTCTTTCTCTTCTTCAGTTTAAGTGCATAGATATACATTTCACTTTGAATAATATCAAGCTTAGAAAAGGGAAGCAACTTTTTTCCTTTCTACTTGGGGGAATTTTTGCTTAGTATAGTCGTTTGTGGAGTTCTAAGAAATTTTCTTCGACAGAGCATGGAAGAGTTCTTGACATAGCATCCTTCAAATGAATTTCATCTTGCGCTAACTCTGACAGCCTCAGATAGCCAGCATCATGTCCACACCACTGCATTCCCTCCTGTAGCTAATATATATAGCTTTTTATAAGACCAATGAATAAGACATAACGAAAAGGGAATCAAGCATGTAGAGTTTTAGTGGGGATGACAGATAATTTTAAATAGAGTAGTAAATTCTGAAGAAGGTAAAGGAGTTAGTCATCTAGATGTCTGGGAACAGGGTGTAGAGGCAGAGGGAACAGCTAGTGGCAAGGATACAATTATCTATCATCATACAGAATTACGCAATTGTTTTTTATTAGAATTTATAGTGTATACACACTCTCACACACATAGTTTATCGTGTGTATTTGGGCTGTATTTGAGGAAAAGAGTTTTTCTTTCCTTGCTGTGGCAGGTGGTTTTACACGTTGCTTTGTAAACATGGTGAGGAAGAGAGGGTAATTCAGAAGACTTTAACATCTGCGTGCAACACAGATTGCTGGTCTTCTTCATTGCACATTAAGAGCCTCCAAGAACCATTTGGAAGACTGCAAAGGCAGACACCAGATTTTCCTTGCCTCAGCACTTCCTTTCATTAAACTAGAAAGTTTTCCAGCTGTTAGTGCTGAAAAGTTATCCTTAGGGAGGTATTTCTTTCAAAGGGAGCAGGGTTTTCTTGAAGCCACATTCGCAGATTTCTATTCAGTACAAGAGAGCTAATAATCAAAAGAAACAAAAGAACCAACTCAATTTTCCATTGACAAATGATCGAGTCCACGAAGTATTTTAGATGATTAGATTCTCAAATTATTTTCAAATATTATCTCCACAAAAACTAATTCACTCTAATTTGATAGTGTCAGTATTTTTTAAAAGACCAAAATTTATAAAGCAAAAAAAAAAAAAGACTCTCTTCATTTCCAGCCTTTTTTTTTTTGGCAATACTGGCCATCTTTCTGTTTCTATTAAGCTGTTTCCTGTTCCCAGAATGTTCTTCACCTAATTCATCCAATGTAAACTAGCCATTAGTTATCACATTGCATCTTATTTTAATTCTTAAACAAAACATTTACCACAGTCTGGTATATTTTATTTTATCTGTTAATTTACTTATTTGTTTATCTAATCTCTGTTTCCCTCTTCTCCACATTATTTGCTTCCATACTCCATGTACCTAGAACAAGGCCTGGCATATATAGTACATGCTTAATATATATATATTTCTCAAAAGATAGAGAATATTACAATAGTCTGAAATAATGAATAAACTTTATCACTATAAACCTAGAAAAAATAAAATGATCAGATTAAATATCCCATATTTTGTAACATTTTATTAAACATTTGCAGAACTTAGAATTATTCATTCATTTTAATCATCTTTAAGATGGAAAAAATATAAGATTTTAATATATTATAAGGAACAAAATATGTACACCATTGTGGAATGAACAAGTGAGTCCTATAGAAATTATTGATGATTTTTTTGTAAAATAGAAAAATGTTTTTAACCTTTTCTTATAAAAGAGTTAATCAGAAGATTTATTTTTTAAGTAAAAAGCATATATGACTGTGATATTTTGATGGCTCAGGTGAAAGTCAAATGCCCCCGTGTGACTAGTAGAATTCTGCTACACAGGTTAAAAAAGATATTCGAGGGAAAACAAAAGACAAATAACCCCCAAAGGTCAGAAATGGCATTTGTATCAACAGCTCTCAGGGGAGAAACTGGAAGTTAAAAATAAATCATTGATAGCATACAAGGCAAAACGTAGATACAACAGAAGATAAGTGGAATGAAATTTCTTCTTTCTCCATCTCCATCTGTCTGATATCTGAGATTAGATTTTTTAAAAGCAGTGAATTCATTTGTCTTCAATTAAAAATGAATATCAAAAACGAACTATGAAAATTACTGCCAAATTAACTGGTGCTAAGGAACTAAATCTAGGTGCAGAAGAATGAGGGAAAAAATATTCTGTTTCAACCTTAGGCAGAGGCTGTTTTTAGCAAAATACAGAATTATAATATAAAACATGAATGCCAAAATCATGATTTATGCAATTTGAGGATTTTCCAGGTATGTTTCCAGTCTTCTGACCTTCAAACAGCAGCACCTAAAGAAAAGTAGAGCTCTGGTTTCCCGCAGGCTAATTATGGCCACCTAACTTCAAATTCTCCCACATACGCTTCTCCCAAAAACATTTATATGAACAAAAAGAACAAAGGCAATCACCCATAACCTGTGACAATAGCAGGGAGGCAGAAAGTTTTGAAAATTTTGATTCACATTTAAGTAAACATTCTCTAGATTACAAACCAGGGCAGAGGGTGAGACAAGGATTGTGCAGAAGAGAGCAGAATACAATAGGATCCTAGTAGGAGTAAAGTAGAGATAATATTGACTGTGATTTATCCCCAGTAAAGGAGGGCTGTATCTTGAGTGGGTGAATACTGAGAAAATATCTGAAGTCTGGGAGATGAGAGCACTGACAATAGGGGAGTAAAATGAAGTCTTCTTAGAAAGTGCATAGGACCAGCAAAGGCACTCTTGGGAAGGCACTGCTTCTGGGGAAATAGAATGACAGTTTTGTTGAGACAGCGCTTCCTAGAGGCTTAGTGCTGAAGAGGAAGAAGTAAACATCTAGAGATAATGGCTGTATAAAAACAAAATATTATCCAAGAATAGAGGAAGAAAGACTCTGCCCAAAAGGTACCCTTTGTTAAAGAATTTGCACTTCACATACAATAGTGCTCTTGAATTAAGAAGCCAAGTAAGCCACAT
The DNA here is from genome assembly GCF_965194825.1 of Balaenoptera physalus. NCBI lineage: Eukaryota > Metazoa > Chordata > Mammalia > Artiodactyla > Balaenopteridae > Balaenoptera > Balaenoptera physalus. The sequence continues at coordinate 20,002,306 of NC_138888.1, read as the reverse complement.
CTTTTCAGTTCAAATCCATCTTTCTCAGTCCGTAGAATGACCTTTTATTCCTTATGCAAGAAAATCCAATGCAGCTAAAAGTAAACAAATAAACAAGCAAAATTCCCATCATCTATACAAAATGACTGTAAGAAAAAGAGAGAAAATGAGAATGAAAAGTTTGGGGTATGTAAAAGACACCAAAAAATAGTTGGAAGGAGAAGAAAAACTGTAACGCGACACTGTCACGCACAATTCACTAATTCAACCATTTATCCTTATTCTCACGGCCTAGTCCTGGGTTGTCCACCAGAGTCTCACTTCCTTGGCAGATTCACAGTTTTTTGGTTTTTTTTTTATAGTGCAAAAATCTCCTCTTAGCTTTTTAGCCCCTTATCACTGCTCCAGCGTGGTTTCTTAGAAAATCGTTCCAAATGTACATAACTTTGGAGTCGGTAAATGACTCAAAAGGATGCCTCAAAGTGGAAATTGTGCAGTGTGTCACGGTCACATCTGTGTGGTATCTTTTTCCTCTAGAATCTTAGAATCTTTTTCCTGAAGTCACGGTTACCTTGGATATTCTGTGATGTCTTCAAATAGTTGTTTTTTTATGCTTTTTCAAAAATCCTGCTTTAACAGGTGTTTATGATGGGAGAACTAGTTTGATAGCAGTTACTACATCACAAATCAAAGTGGAAGTTTATCCTACTGTATTTTTTTCCCTCCATAACGTGCTACATACTCTGTATTTACTTGTTTATTCATTCTATGTCTCCTTAATATAGTGCCTTGAAGGTAGGAACTCAGTTTTGTTCACTGTGTAGTCCCAAAGCTTAGAAAAATGGCTGGAATAAAAAAGGCATGCAATAAATATTTTCAAAGGAAGGAAAAAAGGAAGAAACCAGCTTGTAGCTCTCCTAATGATTCTTTCATCCAGGTACACACCTGGTAAACTTGATTTAAGGACTTCTATTTATCTTCTTTGATCAATATTTTTAAACTTCTCCTACTCCTCAACTCTGCACATCCAATTAGCTGCCAAGTTCTGCTAATTCTATATTTTTAGTATCTTTCCAATATGCTCTTCCCTCTTCATCCTTGCTGTCTCAAGGATGAAGGATGAAGGATGAAGGGTGCTGTCTCATCATCTCTCGCCTGGTTACTAAGTCTGTTCATTAACGCCGTACTTCTACTTTTCCTTCTGATCATTCTGTCTTTCCCTGACATACAGTTTTTGGTGTTTTTCTCAAACACAAATATTATATTTCAGGAGTTTAAAAATATTTTAAAATGTCGTTGGCTCAACGAAAAGATACAAGGATAAATACAAAACTTTTGTTTTCATGGAATACAAGGAACTTCAAACATGTCTTACCGTGACAACTCGATATCTTCAATAAACAGTGAAATCATCATAATGTTCATCTTAAAGTGTCTAAAAATCTGAGAACATAAGCATGTCACCATGATTTTATGCATAACTCTTGATGGCCAAAAATGACTCAGAGGTATGACTATTAGACTGTAGATATTAAGGATGAGACTGAAGAAGAAAGCAAGATATAAGCACAATATGTAAATATATGCTTTTGTTGGTAGCAAACAAAGTTTATATTCATATCTAGTTTTTGGAATTTTTGAAGACTTACAGTAAACTATTAAGGCTTCTTATACTAATAAACTATTAGTATTATTTTATTTCTTGAATATTTACTGAGATGCCTGCTCTATGTTAATTGCTCTGATTCCTTAGGACATAAATATATATTAGATCATTTTTTCTCTCAAAGGGCACAGGGAGTAGTGACTCCACATAATTGATTAGTTAAAGAAAATACTGTGTTGTGATTATTTTTCATTTTTTAATTTAAAATGTTATTTTTTTAAATGTGAGCAAAATATTTAAGATCCTTAATGAAGTATTCTTTCATCAGTCATCAGCTTCTACATGTAATGGTGGATTTAGCGCTTTCTATCTGATTACCCAAACTTATAGGAAACCATAACATAAGTCAAATTTTCCATGGAGACTGTAAGAGGAAAAAGACAATAGAATTTGGGAAACAACTGCTTTGAAAGGGACAAGCAAAAGGGACGTTGAATGAATATTAAAAAGGAAAAGGAAAGGGATGTAAACTTTTTAAGCCTCGGTTTTGTTATCTGAAATATAGAAATAATATATTTAACTTGTATAATCATTGAGAAGAAAAGAAGATTAATGCAAGCAGACCTGTTAGTGTGACACTCAATGTTTAGTAAACACTCATAAATACTGTTGTTTTTGTTTGATATAAAACAACAATAATTTGGTGCTTAAGGAACTAAATCTATAGCTAAACCATAAGCTAACTTACTTATCACCAGTGGTGCCTGAGATACCTATTCCTTGAATCATTGCTCATCTTATTTACTTAAATAGAAAAATGAAAACACAGAGATGATATATATGTTTAAAATGTGAAATTTAACAGATGATTTGTTTCAATGTACTTCTACCTAAGAGACACAATCCAAAGAGTCTCCTCCACTTTTCAAAACATTCCCTTGGTCATTTAACTCATGAGTTATTGTGATGTTCTCTGAAAATGAGTGGCATGAGAATTGCAATGAAAAATTATAGGTCTCATCAAAATGAATAATACAAAATGTAGGAGGCAGAAGCATCAGGGCCAGGGAGCTATTTCAGATCTATTTACTTTGTGATATTTTGTTTTATCTGGGAGGTCTCACAGGCTTTGCCTTTACCTAAGAGGGGAGGTAGAATGTCTAATGATACCGATTAGCACCCTTTTCAGGGCTATTCTGACTTATGGGCACTTTATGGTAATTGAGATTATGCTGATGGCATATTTAGACACCCACTACAATTTTTTAAAATATTTAACTCAAGCCAAACATAAGGCTTCAGGTGGTAGAAGTATTTCAGGAATGACAGCACCAAAGGAAAAATAATTAGCAAACCCTTTCATGACAGCTAATTTTCACTGGGCCATGTGCAGTCTATTTTTGTACCACCAGATGCCCCCTTCAGTGTAGTCTTATTTTTATTTACATAGTGAAGTTATTTCTAAATTTAGCAGAGGTCTGTCAATTTGTTCTAATTTTGTTGAGAGAAAATTTACCAGTGTCATGTGACAGCCTCTTCTGCCCCATGTATCCAAAGGTCTCACTTGCAGAGGTAAGTTGGTCTAACATCAAAGCTGGAAATAGCAGACCTCTCCCACAAGCTCATGAGGGGAAGGCTTTGCTATTCAGCTCATTTTGAGATCTGATCATCACCCACTGGCCAAATAAATCATGAGCCGAATTACTCAGTTTGGTAAAGTATTTCCAGCTAGTGCAATGAAGATTTTCCAAAACTACTTACTAAATAGTGTTTTTCCTAAATTTCAGATTTGCAGTGGACTTTGCCCAAGATAGTCAAACAACTCTGATGGAAAATTTCCTCTAAGCTTTGATTTTTGAGTGTATTATTTCTAAGAAGAAGGAAGTTCTAAGTCAATAAAACAAGAAATTGTTTTTCATTACAAAGTAATTTTAATGATTAGTTATGCCATAATGATGATGTGAACAAAGCCAATGAACATATAAAAAGGAACTCGATTCCATTGTAATCAGGGAAATGCAAATTAAAACTGAATGAGGTAATATACACCAGAATGACTAAAATAAAAACGATAGACAACACAAGTGTTCAAGAGGATGTAGAAAAATGGAAACCATCAGTGGGAGTGTTAAATTGGTGCAACTACTAAAGATGAACATTCCGTAGCCTCTCAATTCCACTCCTACGCATTCACCCAGCAGAAAAGTATATGTGTACTGCCCACCCCAAAGGGAACATACAACAGTGATCACAGCACTGTCAAAACCTCTAATCTTTTGGGGTGATTCTTTCCCTGACCTTGGGTAGGTTTTTTCACATGCGAATGCTGATCAGTAAGCAGCTGAATGTTCTTGGAGAAGTTCTCTACAGATCTCCAGGCTTCCTTGTACAGTTCTCCTTTCCTATACTCTGTCCTACTAACTGGAGCCACCTCGTTCTGCCTGAACTCTCAGCTCCATGTCCTCAATGGGGGTCATCTCACAGGCTCTTTCTCGGTTTCCTCTATCTGCACCATGACCTGGAAACTCTCTAACGTTGTAAGCTGGAGCAATTACAGAGGCATATCATTTGCTTTCCATCTTTCAGGATTCTGTTCCAATGTCTTGAAAACTGTTTTTTTCATATACTTTGCCCATTTTAAAAATCAGGTAGTTGGGTAAATCCAGTTCCTGTTTCTCCATCTTGTCCAGGAGCTGACATCCTTAGGAATACCATTTTTACCTGAAAGAAACAAGTGAGGGCCAACCTATGGTTCTTTGGGATTGAGTGTTTGGCAAATATTTTCTGTAGAATCAACCAAGTGAGCCTGTAACTTCAAGGAAAACAACTGATAGCATCTGTTGTCAATGATAACATTTGAGCTTTCAAGCAAAATTTAGAATTTTAGAAAATGTGTATCTGCCACCTTTAGTCTGACAGCACCTGGCCACATGAATACTTCCCTAATGAAATCAGTGATCTTATCATATGTGATTTTTGAATATTGTATAATGAAAAGTGTCAATTTGGGAAAGGCTGCATTACTCACTGCACTAATATTTTCCAAATGACCAATGCATGATATTACAAAATCTTGCATGGGTACAACATCTATTTTAAGTACAAGATAGACAAATGGATTTTAATGTAACATCACTGATTTGGTTGCAAATTCTACACTTAAGTTTTAAGGAACTACCACTACTTGAGTTTTGGTATAATATTAAAGATAATATTCACAGTTATTTGAAAAGACTATTATAATATTTTTCCCTTTTCCAAATTTGTGACCAGATTTTCTTCATATTCTTCAATAAAAAATATGCTGTAACAGACTGAATTCAGAAACAGATATGCAAATCCATTTACTTTCTATTAAGCCAGACATTAAACAGACTTTCAAAATGTAAATCAAAGTCAGTCTTCTCACTATATATTCTTGTTTTAGAAAATATGCTAATTTTTCATAAAAAATAAGTTATTTCTGTTAACTTGAATTGGATATATTATTGTAATTTTTAAAATGAATTAAGAAGTTTTAATTTTCTTAAATTTTAATTCCTATTATGGAAAATATCAAGTCATACCGCCATGTAAATTAAAGCCTTTTGGGAGCTCCAAAATCTTTAGGTGTGTAAAGGGTTTTGGAGAACAAAAGGTTTGTGAACCCCAGGTGTGGAAAACCACAGGTTAGAAGACTTCTCGACAACTTTTTTTCTTATTGTTTCTTCATTTAAAATTCTCTTCCCAATCTTCTGCTTTCTGTGTCAGTCCAGCCCTTGGTTCTTCTGTAGTCTGCTACTGTCATTAACACGCTGGCTGTCTTAACAGGGTCCTGCGCTGATGCCCCTCAAGGTTGAGAATTTATTTCTATATCCCACTCTCCAAATCCAGGCATCAGCCACTGTTGCTCAAACGATTGCATGCAATTGTGGGCCCACCTGATCTCTGTCCATTGGCCCCCTAATAGGTACATGTCTGACTCCATAGCATTGCATTCCTTCTCTTTACTTGTGTGACTTGCATTAACCAGACATCTCCAAGGGCAGTTTTGGTTCTGTGTTCTTACTGCTTGCTATGAATGTCTGCCTTTTTCTGAATTTCAGATGTTGTTCCCTACTTTGCCAATAGAGATGAACTCCTAATTTTGATAGATAAAAATATTTGCATACTTCCATGAAATGTTTGGATTTAAAAGTATTTCCACAGAAGACTTGTACATCCTTAGTGGATCTCTAGTAGTAAAATATACCTTCCAGTAGTGCTGGGCATGTACATAATGGGAATAGAAAGCTGTCTGGGGATATGGGAATTTTCCTGGTGCTTTATAAACCAAACAAACACCTGTGTACTCTGCCTATGTGAAACTTCTCCTTGCCTGTTCAATTGCAATGATACAGAACTTATGTTGGACTTCAAGTAGTAGATGCTCAGGACTCCCAAGCATTTTGTATATTGTAACAAATAGCTGAAAGACCATAATCTTGTATTTCTTGTTTAAATTGTTTGCCAAAGCCCCTTACTTTTGAAGTGTTGTCTCTAAAACTTTCCATACCATCTTCTTGTCCAACAGGCTCACAATCTCTCCCTGCAATTTATCCCAACACCGACAAAATTTATTACCCAGAAGAACACAATGTTATTTCTCTGAAGTTACTTTCTATCCCATCATTTAGAAAAAATATTACATAAGATCAGTTCTTGGGGTTGGTTGAGGGAGAGGAGGTAGGGAAGAAGAAAATCCTTCTCATTTAGAATTTTCCATCCAGGTAGATATCCCATTCTATGTTGTCCTGAAAGAAAAAGAATTCTCAGGTTTTTGAAAGGGTAAATTGTCTGCTTTTTCCCCCAAATAGATGCAATGTCATGAGAGTAAACATAAAAAAAATTTTTTAACTCTCTTGCTATAACTTGCCCCTGGTGCTCCTTGACTGTGTTGTAGCTGTGTAAAGAGTGGATTAAGAAGAGTAGGATTGGGACTTCCCTGGTGGCGAAGTGGTTAAGAATCCACCTGCCAATGCAGGGGACTTGGGTTCGAGCCCTGGTCTGGGAAGATCCCACATACCGCAGAGCAACTAAACCCATGCACCACAACTACTGAGCCTGCACTCTAGAGCCTGTGAGCCACAACTACTGAGCCTGTGTGCCACAACTACTGAAACCTGCGCACCTAGAGCCCACGCTCTGCAACAAGAGAAGCCGCTGCAATGAGAAGCCCGCACACCTCAACGAAAACCCAACGCCTCCAATAAATAGATAAATAAATAAATAAATAAATAAATTTATTTAAAAAAAAAAAAAAAGAAGAGTAGGATTTCCTGAGGAAGAGATTTCCTTTTTAACTTCGTCACTGTTAGTGTTTCCCTCATTGTTTGAGAGTCTGGCAGTCTCGGGATAAGCAGATCAAAAGGTATTTCATTAATGAGTAGTTTTCACTTGGCATATGGCTCCATGGTTATTAGCTCACAACACAAAGTAAAATACTCAAAAACCATGTTCATCATCATGTGCTCCTGTTACTGGGGCTAGTTTTCAGTAAGAGGCTCTCACAGTAATTGCTTGGAGCTAGTAGTTGTGCTCCCTTAACTTTACAGATTATTTTTTAATCTTTAGTTGGTGTTTCCTTCAATAAATTTATTCTCGTTTTTACTCTGTCTAATGTTGTCTCCATTTAAAATAAAAAAGGAAAAAAATAAACCCTTAAGCACATCCTATAAGTATATTGTCCAATTATTCCAGTTCGAAAAGGATGACACTCATCAGTTTTTGACACGTTTGTGGTGTTGATAGCCTCCGTGGGTATCTAATAATATGCTTAGACTATTAAATCAGATTTGTATTCTGTGAAAAACTCTCAAAATTCAGTATGTCACTTCCCTAAGAAGATGTTCAGGTGCTCCTGTTTCCAATAATATGGCAGATTAGTCACACAAAATCGTCCTCCAAAGTGCTGGTTGTGCCTGAAGAAACTAAATTGCTGAAAAAATTTTTTGTTAAAATATATAAAACACCTTCCTAAATGCATTTTTAGAACTTTCAGGAAATCAGTAAATCCTCAAAGCTCCTAAATAAATGAAACAATGAAATCTTACCAGGTCAGCAAGCCCCAAAGCTAATTTTTGTCTTGAGGATGATTACTCATCTCTAGTTATTTTGAGCTTCCATGGTGGTATGAGGTATGGGAAAGAAGACATAAAACTCAGGATGTTTCCAAGGTAGGGAATCTAATAAGAGATTGGACTCCATAGAGCTTGGACCCCTCTCTATGGGCTACATGCACAGTAAGAGTAAGAATTAGAATTAGGCAAGAGATAAACTTTGCCATGCAAAGGAGATACGGGGGAAATTTTCCTATCTCAGGTCCAGGACTAAGTGGAGGGAAAAATTCTCCTTTGAATTTTTGTAATCCCATACTGGCCCTGGCAGTGCATTTGAGATCTGAATTCATACTACCTGGGTGATTCAAAAATTCCTCTTAGAGAGAATTTAAAGTTGTATCAGGCAACTGGCAGAATCAAATGCAAATCTCTGTAGGGATTTAGTTTCAATCCAGGTCTCAGAGAAAAATGAGCAGCTCAAAGTCAAAAGTCACAAAGCATAAAAGGAAATAAAGAAATATGGGTGGGAGCTAGCAGAAACAACAGTCAACAGATTAAAAAATTTTTAATTAATTTAGATATTGAAAATATCTGACACACAACTTGTAAAACAATGTTTAATAAAAGAAAAACTTGAAAATATCAGGGAATAAGCAGATTTGAGAAGAAGCCAAATAAAGCTTCTAGAAATGAAACAATAAATATTAAAATAAAACAATAAATAGAAAATTAAACAGCCAATTAAATACAGTTGAAGAGAGAATTTGTGAACTGAAAGACAGATATGAATAAAATATCTAGAATATAGTCTAGAAAAAGGCAAGCAGATAAATAGATTATAAGACATAAAAAATATAACACACATTTAGACATTATTCTAGAGGAAAATAATGTAGATAATAGGACATACACAATATTAAAAAGAAATAATCATCAAATCCACAAATTTAAAAAAAATCCCAAGAACATAAATAAATACAAATTCATTTCTAGTCTCACCATAAACAAACTGCAGGACAACAAAGAAAAAGAAGAGATCTTAAAAACAGTCGAAATGACATGTTCCTAAAAGAATGACAATAAGACTGACAACTGAATTCTCAACAATAGAAGCCAGTAGTGAAGGAAAACAAATATTCAGTGAGTTGAGAGAAAATAGTTATGAATCTAGAATTGTAAACCTAGTGAAACTATCTCTCAAGAATGAGGGTAAAGTAATTTTCAGATAAACAAAAACTGAGAGCTAAATACTGAATACCTTCACAAAAGGAAAATGTAGGGATGTATTTTAGGTAGCAGAAAGAGAGAGAGAGTATGAAAGACCCAAATGAGGGTGATGAGGTGGCATGCATGAGGGGAGTGGTATGCAAAGAAAAAATTTCAGCTGTGTATTGTCTATAAGGGAAACACGCAAAATGTAAGGACACCAAAATAATTAAAGCAAATGATGAAAAATATATACCAAGCAAATACTAACCATAGGAAAGCTGATATAAGGCAAAGAAAGGGCTCTAAAATGAAAACAAGCAGACAAAAGAGGATAAAAATGATTTTAGAAGTGTTGGTTACTTTATTATGATTAAAAGTTTCAACTCACCAGTAAAATATAATAGGCTCAAACTATATAGAAAAACTAAGACATCTTCAGGGAGAATACTATCATGATGGAAAATTTCAACAGATCTCTTTCATTAATGTAGGGATAATTCAAATAAGGCTGTAGAAGATTTAAAAAGGACAATGAACAATATTGATGTAATGGAGATGTATAAAATTTTATACCCATTAATGAAAAAAATATACTTTTTTAAGGAAAAAAACATATGGAATATTCATGAAAATTGATTCCGTACTATACTCATAAGTATAATCTCAACAAATTCCAAAGGATCAATATATAACTCACCTCCTTTGACCTCAGTGATATTAAGTTGGAAATAACAAAGAATAACGGGAAAAACTGATTATGTTTGGCAATTTCACAATTTTGTGCAAAAATTTCATATATGCATGTGCCTATGTGTATGTATGTGTGTATATAAACATACATTTGTGAATGTGTGAATATATATACATACATACATTTATTTATGTTTTTCAGTGGTTGAAGAGAGTATGATGATATATAGGAACATTGTTTCTAAACACGTGGGCATATGAGATTGTTTAAAATTGTGTAGTGATAACAAGTAAAATGGAAAATATAGAAATATCATTTAGATGTATTCCCCTTCAAATCATTTTGTATCAGATTTTGATACTAAATGTATGTATGTGTATGCATGTACTTATAAATGAATAAATAGTGGCTTCAAATGTAAAGGTAAAAGAATGAAGAACTATAAACTTACATGATTTAGACAATTTACTTTTAAAGATACAATTAAAATTTTTTCACTGCATATGATCACCTTATTTTACTTTCTTCTTCAAAGAGCCTTCCAAATATTTCAATATTGGTTTTTGAAAATTTTATGTGTTAAAACATTTATGTCTGAGAATGTGCATTTATAAACTCTATGAATGATTCCTTGGGACCATCTGAATATTCATCTCTAATAAGCAAAATGTATGTAAAATTTATCGTAGAATGAACTTTAAAATTTCTCTAGATACTCTTCAGAGAATGTAAGTCATTTACTTTTGTAATTACTATAGGATATTGGTATTATTCAGTAAATTGTTGTGGGTTTTTTTTCAATGAAAATCCTCTGTATAGTGTTATTCTAGTAGTATGCAAATGTGCACACCAAAGTGGATTGAGGAGACAATAAGTTTTCACTAGAAGGGAGATACTGAAATAAGTTACCTGTGACATTTCACTGTTAGAAGGTGATTGGGGAGGTAAAAGACCAAAGGTAAATTTGCTGTTAAGATAGCAATGACCTGCTTATTGCAAATAAATGTAGAAAATAATGTAAAGCATAACAGAAATTACCAATTGCCAGATCATGGTGGTTACCCAAACCTCAAAATATTATACTCAGTACCCAGCCACCAGGAGCTAAATAAATCTTTTGGGTGAATGAACAAATGTGTGCCTGCATGCAAAGGAACTAATCTATAGTTGGGCCATTTGCAACCCCTCCAAATCTTTATAAGGGAAAAGAATGAGACAGAGAGAAAGAGAGAGAGACAATAGGAAAGCAACACCTTTCCATTTTATCAGAAATCCATAGTGTGTTCCTACTGCCCCAAAGCCTTGATCATTTCAATTACATTTTTTCGTCTCTTAACTAATAGTGACAAAAGGTACAACTTATTGGGGGATTACTGTGTGCCAAACAAAGGAAAAAATTAAGACAAAGTTAGAGAAAATGGGGATGAGGATTGAAGAGGACTTATTTTTATTTACAAAAATATATGAAAAGATATATTTCACAATTATATGAACAAAAGAGGTAATAAGGAAATAAGAACAGATATGTAGATTCTTATTTTCCCGTTAAGTTACATGCTACCATCAGGTAGCATTCTAAGCTATGTTTATTCATATTTCTCTCCAAATGTAGATCACCCTGAAATTTTAAATGTATATATTTTAGACATTGTAGGTGATATCAAAAGATCATAAGACAACATTATAAAATGGAAATATTCAAATAGACTCTATGAGAAAACAAATGTTTTAAAGTTGAATAAATATATTTGATTATTATGCACTAAGCGAGGTTTATTAGAACTTAAAATATATTTGCTCATTTAATGCTCACAATAAACAAATGACTTGACCATAATCATTATTCCTTCGTTACAGATAATAGAGGCAAAAATTTAAATAATGTGTGCAAAGTTTTGTTGCTAGTAAGCAGTAGAGTTAGGATTCAAACCAGGCAATTTTGCCTTTACTGCATGTGTCTCCCTTCTCCATTTATATCACCTCATTTATTTACTTAATTTTTTATTGCATACGTAGGACAGTAATGATCATCCTAAGAGGCCAGTCAGAACCTGAGGCCAGAGAAATGAGGTGATTCACGGAGGTGCAGTCAGATGGGTATGGGGCTGGGAATGAAACTCCCCTTTCCTGACTCTCAAATGTGGGTTGATTTTTCTTCTGAGCAGCCAGAGGTTGAAGTGTGATTCTCACAATGAGTCCTACTTCTTTGTGATATTTGTCAAGATAGATTTGTCTGAATGTAGAGAATTATTAAGGTCTATTCAAATACAAATGTAATACTGAGTAGAATAAATAAAACAAAAAACTCGTTAGACAATACTTATGAAATCTGTGTAACTTGAAACAGTGATGCCTTTAATATAAATGCTTAACATTCCGAGCCTCTGAATCCAATGACAATTGCATTAATACTAATACTCAAAACCAGAGAGTTCCGACGTTCCACTAACCCCTGCGGGAAGTCCAGACCCTTTTGGTGTTCCCATCCTGAAAGTATTTCTGGGAATTTCCAGTGTTCCATTTAAGTATGTGTCCATGAGCCAGTCTGTCATTAGTCACTTATTCAGGGTAGTCAGCCACCACTGCTCGGTGCCAGTCCCTGTCTGTTCTCTCACTGCAAAGATAAATGCTCTGGGGAGGGGGGGGATGGCCCCTCCCTCTATGCTGAGCTTGTTTGGGACACTGTCACTAACCAGTTGCATGATCTTGATTTCTTAACTTTCCTGATCGCCGTCTCTTCATCTACAAAATAAGAGGGAAGAGATCATTACCTATGTCCCTTACAGTTTAAAAATCCTAGTTTTATCTTGGATTAAACTGGGTGGGGTGGCTAAAATCAGTATATTAAAGAAAGCAGCTCCCACTCAGCTGGTGCACAGTAAATCCTCAAAATAAAATTAACCCACTTTCTCTTTTCCCTCCTTACTCTTTCTTCCTTTCTACCTTCTTTCCTTCCCTCCTTCTTTTCTTCAGGTGTGAACGGGAAGATAGGCACTGGAGGATGATGGGAAGGATGGGTGGGCAGGTGAGCATTAGAGAGTAGACTGCAATAGACCATAGACTACTTACTTGATTGGAATTTTAGAATATGCTACTTTGATCCTAAGGGAAAACTGTACAAAATAAGTTTTAAAAAATTCTTAACCATCTAACAAAAGGAATATTCTCTTTAGCAAGTCACCAATGTAATTCCTTTTGTAGCTTTGACTTTTAAGAGTCAAATCCAGATGTATTCTCTAAAATGTACCCCTGATTTGACACATCAAATATCCAACATGAACATATCAACATAAAATATTAATGTACAACTGGTAATTAGTGTTTTTTATTCCCCATTCAGTGGCCTTTCTAACCGAAGATCAAACACTATGACTGCAGTATGCCCTCTTTCTCACCAAACCCCTCATTCATCAGCTCAGAGAGAGTGCAGTTAAATCCCATTCCTGTTCCAATTCTTATCAGTTATGCTCTTTCTTTTAAAGTGGGATCTAAGTCCACTTAGAAGACTGACTAATATTTTTATCCCAAAGAAATACTCCTGCCTAATTTGAGAAGCTGAGCAAAAATCATAGGCAATGAGTTCGGTTTTGTGTAGAAATCTGTCATTTGGGTTTGATTGAAGCAGGTGACGGGCTTTGTTTTCAATGCACTACAGTCAATACAGTCAGCACTGGAGAATGCACGTGAATATGAGGCAGCTGGGGAGGTTTTCACATTCAGGGAGCAATTTTAAAAGGCAATGTCAATGTTATGTATAACAAAGTGCAAGCAGCCTCTGAGAAAAGCAGTGCATAAAATAGAGACGAAGAGATTAAAAAAGAGACACAACCTGTTTTCCTTCTGCACTGGATTAAGCTCCACTTATATGTACCTTTACAGTAAAGTTGAATATTGAGCAATAACTAGAAAATCCAGTGCCATATGTTGTGTGAGGTGTCACAGGAAAGAGTCCATTAATTGTCTGAAGAGAAAAGGTCTCCTGAGGAGAGAAGAGGTAACTTTCTGGAGGAAAGAAGGGAGAGATAAACAAGGTCTCTGAAACAGAGAACACGGAAAAGATGGTGAGTGCAAGTGAAAAATAAATTGGTTTCTTTTATACCCAACAAAATATTTGAGTTTGGGCGATGCTGAGCCCTAGCTACAAGTCAGCACACCATGTCCTTGAGGAGCTGGGGCAGGCATTTCAGGGGGGCCCTTGAAGGGGGAGAAACTTCAAGGGCAACCAGAAGCTCAACCATAGCAAAACTATGTGAAGACCCTCTCTCACCTTAAAGCTGGGCTGTGGGTGTATAAATGAACTAGGGCTTAACAGTCCATCTATCACAGTACTCAAAAGCATAGGCTCAGGAGCCAGAGTGCCTGGGTTCAAATCCCAGGTCTGCTACTTACCAACTGCGAGACCTTGGGCAAGTTCCTTAATTTCTCATTTCCTCTTAGAAGAGTGCTTAGCACTGGTGTGTGCTGAGGACATATTAACTATTATTTAAACACCAGTGAGCAAACTTATGTTATTTTATTATTTCATACATATTTATTTTACCAATATAATATAGCCATGGTGAAGAGTTCTTGTCTTGTATTTTGAATATTTCCAGCAATGTCCAACAGGAGAAAGGAAAATATGGCAAGCTGTCTATGGTACTTGAAACTACCCAAGGGACTTTATGAGATTGTGTGTGGTTGGATGAGGACAGGCGCTGGGGGACTAACCCCTGTCTGACATACATGTCATTCCTCTTTGCATCAAGTAGGAAATTAACTGAAGAGATATTGTATGCAAAATTGTACGCGTAAGTATATTTTTCCAAGGAGAAGATCCTTTCATCAACTCTCAAAAGATTAGATATTTCTAGCTTACTCATCCATAAACATTTTTATAAAGAATTTTTTATCACACACCTACCTTCAGCAACTAATTAAAATTTATGTTGCTCATAACTTAAAATATAGCTTGGTATTCAACTCAGCTATGACCCCACAGATGTCTGTTGGAGTTTTCACTGAGGTCGGAATGACAATACAGCCAGAACTCAGAAGTCTGTGCATGGAAAGGCCATCTTGCATTCTCTCCCCAACAAGTATGACACAGTGGTGACCCATTGCCCTAAAACCCAGGGCAAGAAATCTCTAGGCCCCTCAATTTATCACCATCAACAACTTGTTAATTTTTTTTTAACTTCAATAAAGAGGACTCCTGCTTTTGCTTCAAATGCGAATCAAGTAGGTAAATGCAAGGAGTATGATATATTGTGTTATGCTATAGTTGATGTAATGCTAAAATTTCTCTCCAGGTATTAAACTATCATACTCTTTTACTTACATTTTCAGTCACTCTCTTTTTACGTCTGTTTTTGGTTTGTTTTTAATTAGGTAAGAAAATGTGTTTTATGAAAACGATTTAACCACAGAGACATTACAATGTAAGAATGAATAGTCCGATTTGACTTCTTGTGCACATACCTGAATCTCACGCCCCTCTCCCTAGGTAACCAGGGTTAATAGTGGATTGTGAATTCCCCCAGGTCACTTTCAATGCAATATGTAAGATATATATATATGTATAAATTTATATGTACATATATACATACATTAATTTTGTTTTTAAACAGTTCTCTAAATTACATAATTATATACTGAGTATCAGCAATTCATTTTTTCCACTTCCTAATATGTACTGGCTATCTTTCCATGTTTATATATATAGAACTATGTGACTCTGCCCAAGGACACAAGTGCTACCGTTCAACTAGTCCGTGACCGATGGATGTGTAGGTTGATTTCGCATCTTTGGGCAAATGGGAGTTATTTCTTTAGAAAAGACATTTGTGACTTGTCTTTTAATTATTGTGACTTTTGTCATTTTAAAGTTTGTAATTTTTACATAGGAAAATACGACAACATTCTCCTTTATGATTTCTGAATTTAGAGCCATTCTCAGGAAACCCTTTAAGACTCTAAATCATAAATGAATACTCTATTTTCTCAGCATAATTTTATATTTCTGTTTTTATGTATAATTGCTTGATATGTTTCAAAACAATTTTGTGAGGATGTGAGGTAGGGCAAAACTTATTTTTTTCAAATTGTCATCTAATTGTCCCATGACTTCTTATTAAATAGTCCATGACTTCCCCACTAATTTCCTCACAAGGTAACATCTGACATTGCCTTTGTCATGTGTTAAATTTCCCTAATTATCTGGATCTGATCTCACGCTCTACTTTTCTATGCTATCAAGCTGTCTATTCCTGAACAATTACTTATAAAGTTTTACACTAGATATTTTTAACATGATTGAAGAAATACCATTTTTTGATCTTTAAAAAAATATTCCTGGCTATTGTATTTTCATCTTCAATTGAACTTTAAACATTCCAAGCCCCATAAATAGCTCTTTTAGGATTTTATATGGGATTGCATTAAATTTATAGATTAATTTGGGAAGAACTAACATCTTTTACATGTTAAATGTTCTCTTCCAAGAACATGCTCTCCCTCTGCATTTATTTAGGTTGGGTTATATATCCCTCAGAAAGTGTTATGTTGTTTTATTCAGTGGTCTTTCAGATCTTTTGTTAGGTTTAATTCTCACTGCTTTTTGGTTTCATTTGTTATTGTGATTAGGATGTTTTCCATGATGTGTTCTAATTGGTTACTGACCTTTGTAGAAAAGCTATTATGTACTATTTTGTATACAAGCACCTTATTAATTTTAATAGTTTTTTCTGATTGATTGTCTTGGATTTTCTAGGTAGATGATTACATTGTGTACAAATGATAGTTTTATCCTTTCCTAATTAGTACATACATATGCGTGTGTGTGTCCTGTTTAAATTCAGTCCTTATAAAATTTTGAATAGTTATGTTGAGAATAGATTCTATATATTCCTCGTGATTGCATAATGGCCATTCACAAATAAATAAGACATGATATTCCAAAGCTTCAAATTTCCTGTCACCTGTTTTATTCAGGGGACATTTGCATTTCTATAGCTGCAAAAATAACCACGAAATATAATACTGTGCATAATAAGCAATACTTCAAATCTCTTCCATCGCTGCCCATTGTAAGTTCTTGGTAAAAGCCACCAAGGCTAAAATATCATGTCTTTAATAAATTTTTATTGACTTATCAACTGAAATTATTATAATAAAATAATTCTGAAAAAACTTGTTATATGTTGTTCCATATTATCATATTTATACAGTATTTATAGATACAAAGATATACATAATAGATATAGAAATTAAAATCATAATAGCAAAGTAACTACTATGAAACCATATTCAACTTAAGAGCTTCCATGTTTTTGAGATTTATACAAATGAATTCATGATGTGTGTAGTCCTGAACATTTTGCCATTCTCAGTGTTATGTCATATATTATTGTAGTTCATTCATGTGTACTGCTGTTTAATATTCCATTGTGTGAATATTCAACAATTCATTTTCACTTTTAAGACACTGTGTTGTTTCTAGTTTTTTGCAATGTTAATAATGTTATAGATATAGCTGCACATATATTTTGGTGCATATGTGCAAGAGTTTCTCTAGGACAGTGCTTAGAAATAAAATTTGTAGGGTATAGGGATTATGAATGTACAAATTTCCACAATACTTAGTATAGTTTTATTGGAGATACACTTTATGCAGAAAATGAAATTCTCTTTTATTCCTAGTTCACTAATAGCCTTGCATGAATAGTTGTTAAATTGTATTAAATGCTTTTTCTACAGTGAGTTAGCTATTGTCAAAATAATGCTGCATATCAAACCACCCCAAAACTCAGTGACTTTAAACGATACTTATACTCATTCATGTATCTGTGGGTGGGCTGTGGTGAAGCTGATCTAGATAAAGCCTAGGTGTACTTGACTCCAAGCTACAGGTAGAGTCTGGTCTGCTCTCTGAACTACCAGGTTAACTGGTGAAGCTTCTTTGGGGACAATGACAGAAACATAAGAGCCAAGTTTGATGTCAAAGTTATATTGACCTCATAGACAGAACATGCAATCATAATGTGAAAATTTAAGGTAATATTCACCTGCAACACTGTTGGGAACTAGTATTTTCTTTGTTGGAATATTTTATCTATTGACTCTATTTATTTATTGGTAATAGGACAATTTAGGCATTCTTCTTGAGTCAGTTCTGATGAATTCTATTATAGTTGGAATTTATCCATTTCATAAATTTTCAAAAATTTCAGCCTCCAGTTGCTCACAGTATTCACTTACTGTGTTTTAAGTGTCTGTATTTGTAGCTATATTTCCTTCTTTTTTTCTTTTTTTTTTCTAATACTGAGCATGGGCCAGAGAAAATTTGCATTTTCTTGTACTGAAAGTTAAAAGTATTTGTGTTCTGGGACAAATCTCACCCCTTGAATTTACGTGTACTAATGAAGAATCTCAGTATCAGCTTTCCTGCCTTGTATCTTTCAAAGATTTGGTCTCCCAATAGATGGTAGCACTAGTATAATCACTAGCCCTCAGAGCAACCTTGGCTGTCTGTGATTGCTTCTTGTTCATTCTTTATATCCATTTGGCAGTGGTCAGGAATGCCCTCAAAGATTTCCTTAACTTCTTACCTTGAGGCCAGAAATAAATTAAAAGACTTATTTTATCCAGACAGAAGCTATTTTTTCATTTGTTTGTTGGTTTTTTTTAAGCTGGAGAATCTTTAGAAAATTTATTCTGTCATACTGCCAAGAAGAAAAGGTCCAAAATGATTTACTTCTGAATATCACACTAATTCAAGGAAAAAGCAGATTGCTGTTTCAGGAAGAGCATACCAGATAGCTAACTTTGATAGGCTTGCCAAATGCTAGGTTCTGCCCATCAGGGATATTCAGTCAGTAACCTGATCGTTACAATTCACTGTAATTAACCACCCTAGTAATGGATCCTCCAGCCACAGTCAAGCCTTCAGGTGATTGCAGCCAAAACCAAGATCTGAGGACAATCTCGTGAGAAACCCCGAGCCGAAACTGCTCAGCCACACTACTCCGGAATTCATGACACACAGAACGATGGATAATAATTGCTTGCTGCTGTTTTAAGCTGCTGAGTTTGGGGATAATTTATTATACAGCAATTATAACTGATACACAATATCTCTGTTAAAAAACTAAGATCCGTTATTTGTTCTGACAGAAAATGTATGTATATGATCTCTAAATTAAAATCAGTCTGATGCTTTAGTTTCTTCATGGATAATATAATCAGATGATAAGCAACATGTTTGGAATAATAAATAATAAGACCAAACTATGGGCATTCACTAAGACAATCAAACAAACGCACAGTAGCAAATCTCGCGCCTAACTCTCCCTGTGAAGAGAGGCACTATATGAAACCGACAGACATGTTTCTCATCTTCTTTTTCTCTGGGGAATTGTGAGCACCCACCTGACAGAGTTCCTGTGTTTTATGTGTTCACATTTACATTTTCTCTTGGAAAACAGAGCAATACAGAATTTGCAAATAATAATTTCAGATTCACTGTGATTTCAAGTAGCACTATTAGCTGAGGTAATAATTAGAAATAATATCCTTTGTTAACAGAATATTATTCAGCAATTTCTCCAGCTTTAACTTCGAGGCTTAAAAGAAATAATGTTGGAAAACTATAGTAGTTTGCAATGAGGTTAAATAGGTCTTCTACAAATTGAATATAATGATCACTGTTAATGCTTGGAATATATGACAGTTTTTGAAAATGGAGCTCTCTTTCTTTGCTTGATCTACTTTTCATTACAGTGTGCAGGAGACACTAAAGGCTGTTCAAAGGTACTATGTTTGATTCTGGTCCACAGTACCAATGAAGAGAGCCTCTTCTTATCTTTTTTTAAAAAATTTATTTAAATAAAGTAATTGTTGCTAGTGTAAAATGAAAAAATTACTTCATATAATCTTTTCTTGGGCAAAATGAGAAACTCTGGCCCATAAATAATCATATTGCATGAAAACCTCACATGAACTTGGAGGAAAGGTTTTGCACAGATAAACAGCGACATTCAGCTATTGAATGCAAAAATGTCCTCAAGCCAGATGACAGAAAATACAGGAAGAACCCATTTTGCTCAAAGAATCTCTTTGTTTTAGATCAGCTTTAATATCTAAAGTCAGCTTTCTTGTCTCCATTTGTCATCCATACTCTTTGTTTCATTGCATTGATTATTTACATCTTAAATTATAGCTCTTCTTTCTTTTTTCTATGACTTAAAGAATAGCTTCAAGGGCAAGTGTAAAAAGTAATGTCTGAATGGGCTACTTGGCAATGCATGGACTGCTCTATAAGAAATAAAACTGTGGGTGTCGTCTTGACACATGCTTTAGGATCTATCATTTTGTTAGCTAACATAATCGTCATCAGTTTATTTGCTGTATGTTGTAGTACTGGCACAATAGTAAATGTCAATTAGAAGAGCAAATGGAAAAACAAAAGCTCATCAGATTTCTTTCTTTCCTTTTTTTTCAAATCAAAGTATTGTCACTTAGCATGAAATAATCCCTTTTATTTAAACTTGCCTTCTAAAGTCGAAAGTAGCTTCTAAGATAACCCAGTTAAACCTACTCTCTGGCGTTTGAACACTTGCTGTACCATGTAAGCCAAATGTCTAGCTATCCATGTTGGAACTCTTCCAGTGTCAGTCAGTCTCAACAAATCTCAGTCTTGGGCTTCCCTGGTGGCGCAGTGGTTGAGAATCTGCCTGCTAATGCAGGGGACACGGGTTCGAGCCCTGGTCTGGGAAGATCCCACATGCCGCGGAGCGGCTGGGCCCGTGAGCCACAGCTGCTGAGCCTGCGCGTCTGGAGCCTGTGCCCCGCAACGGGAGGGGCCGCGATAGTGAAAGGCCCGCGCACCGCGATGAAGAGCGGTCCCCACACCGCGATGAAGAGTGGCCCCCACTTGCCGCGGCTGGAGAAGGCCCTCGCACGAACCGAAGACCCAACACAGCCAAAAATAAAAAAAAAAAAAAAAAAAAAAAAAAAATCTCAGTCTTTAGTCGGCTATAACTGGAAGAATGTTTCTACATCTTTCTTGAGCAAAGAAAGTTAATTTGGTTTGCTTCCCCCTTAAAACAAGGATGGAAAATTAAGTAAGATTTTTTTAGCCTCTTATTTTTGAGGTTGGAATTTAAGTAGGCAAGAGAATCATCGATCTGCCATTTCCCTGAAGACTTGAAATACAACCGGTGGTATTATTTCATTCATTCTCTTACCCGAAAGTAATGACAAAAAGGACCTCACGCTGTTAAGGAAGTGAATCATCCAGGCATAATATTTGTTGCCATGTTGCAGGGTGACTTTGGATCAGAACGCCAGAGAAAAGTAAGCAATTCTGTATCAGCTGAGAACAAGTTGTAATGGTAAACAAGGGTGCCTGAGCACATAATGGTTTTGAAAATGCTAGCTTCTTAATAATTTCTTTGCTTTGAGCCTAATTTATCTTTCATGCCATTCTGGCTAACACCATGATCAAACCCCTCAACTCTAGTTTGTTTTCAAGGTATCACTCACATCTAGTGATGACCTCTGCTCATTAGAGGCTTGCCTCGTGGAAACGATCTTAACTGCAACAATAGTTCTACTTGGGCTTCTAAAAGTCTGTCTGAGATGGATAAGGAGCATTAAGAAATTACAGTAACAGGCATATCTTTCTTTTTTTATTTTTATTTTAATTTAATTTTTTAAACATCTTTATTGGAGTATAATTGCTTTACAATGGTGTGTTAGTTTCTGCTTTATAACAAAGTGAATCAGTTATACATATACATATGTCCCCATATCTCATCCCTCTTGCATCTCCCTCCCTCCCACCCTCCCTATCCCACCCCTCTAGGTGGTCACAAAGCACCGAGCTGATCTCCCTATGCTATGCAGCTTCTTCCCACTAGCTACCTATTTTACATTTGGTAGTGTATATATGTCCATGCCACTCTCTCACTTTGGCCCAGCTTACCCTTCCCCTTCCCCGTATCCTCAAGTCCATTCTCCACGTCTGTGTCTTTATTCCTGTCCTGCCCCTAGGTTCTTCAGAACCATTTTTAAAAAAATATTCCATATATATGTGTTAGCATACGGTATTTGTTTTTCTCTTTCTGACTTACTTCATTCTGTATGACAGACTGTAGGTCCACCGACCTCACTACAAATAACTCAATTTTGTTTCTTTTTATGGCTGAGTAATATTCCATTGTATATATGTGCCACCTCTTCTTTATCCATTCATCTGTTGATGGACACTTAGGTTGCTTCCATATGCTGGCTACTGTAAATAGTGCTGGAATGAACATTGTGGTACATGTCCCTTTTTGAATTATGGTTTTCTCAGGGTATATGCCCAGTAGTGGGATTGCTGGGTCATATGGTAGTTCTATTTTTAGTTTTTTAAGGCACCTCCATACTGTTCTCCATAGTGGCTGTACCAATTTACATTCCCACCAACAGTGCAAGAGGGTTCCCTTTTCTCCACACCCTCTCCAGCATTTATTGTTTGTAGATTTTTTGATGATGCCCATTCTAACTGGTGTGAGGTGATACCTCATTGTAGTTTTGATTTCCATTTCTCTAAAGATGAGTGATGTTGAGCATCTTTTCATGTGTTTGTTGGCCACCTGTATGTCTTCTTTGGAGAAATGTCTATTTAGATCTTCACCCACTTTTGGATTGGGTTGTTTGTTTTTTTGATATTGAGTTGCATGAGCTGCTTGTATATTTTGGAGATTAATCCTTTGTCAGTTGCTTCGTTTGCAAATACTTTCTCCCATTCTGAGGGTTGTCTTTTCGTATTGTTTATGGTTTCCTTTGCTGTGTAAAAGCTTTTAAGTTTCATTAGGTCTCATTTGTTAATTTCTGTTTTTATTTCCATTTCACTAAGAGGTGGGTCAAAAAGGATCTTGCTGTGATTTATGTCATAGTGTATTCTGCCTATGTTTTTCTCTAAGAGTTTGATAGTGTCTGGCCTTACATTTAGGTCTTTAATTCATTTTGAGTTTATTTTTGGGTATGGTGTTAAGGAGTGTTCTAATTTCATTCTTTGACATGTAGCTGTCCAGTTTTCCCAGCACCACTTATTGAAGAGGCTCTCTTTTCTCCATTGTATATCCTTGCCTCCTTTGTCAAAGATTAGTTGACCATAGGTGCGTGGGTTTCTCTCTGGGCTTTCTATCCTGTTCCATTGATCTATATTTCTGTTTTTGTGCCAATACCATACTGTCTTGATTACTGTAGCTTTGTAGTATACTCTGAAGTCAGGAAGCCTGATTACTCCAGCTCCATTTTTCTTTCTGAAGATTGCTTTGGCTATTCGGGGTCTTTTGTGTTTCCATACAAACTGTAAAATTTTTGTTCTAGTTCTGTGAAAAATGCCATTGGTAGTTTGATAGGGATTGCATTGAATCTGTAGATTGCATTGTGTAGTATAGTCATTTGCACAATGTTGATTCTTCCAATCCATGAACATGATTTATCTCTCCATCTGTTTTTATCGTCTTTCTTTCGTCAGAGTCTTATAGTTTTCTGCATACAGGTCTTTTGTCTCCTTAGGTAGGTTTTATTCTTTTTGTTGCAGTGGTAAATGGGAGGGTTTCCTTAATTTCTCTTTCTGATTTTTTGTCGTTAGTGTATAAGAATGCAATAGATTTCTGTGTATTAATTTTGTATCCTACTACTTTACCAAATTCATTGACTAGCTCTGGTAGTTTTCTGGTAGCATCTTTAGGATTCTCTATGTATAGTATCATGTCATCTGCAAACAGTGACAGTTTTACTACTTCTGTTCTGCTTTGTATTCTTTTATTTCTTTTTCTTCTCTGATTGCTGTGGCTAAAACTTCCAAAACTATGTTGAATAATAGTGGTGAGAGTGGGCAATCTTGTCTTGTTCCTGATCTTAGAGGAAATGCTTTCAGTTTTTCACCATTGAGAATGATGTTGGCTGTGGGTTTGTCATATATGGCCTTTATTATGTTGAGGTAGGTTCCCTCTATGCCTGCTTTCTGGAGAATTCTTATAAATGGGTGTTGAATTTTGTTGAAAGCTTTTTCTGCATCTATTGAGATGATCATATGGTTTTTCTTACTCAATTTGTTCATATGGTTTATCACATTGATTGATTTGCATATATTGAAGAATCCTTGCATTCCTGGGATAAACCCCAATTGATCATGGTGGATGATCCTTTTAATGTACTGTAGGATTCTGTTTGCTAGTATTTTGTTGAGGATTTTTGCATCTATATTCATCAGTGATAGTGTTCTGTAGTTTTCTTTCTTTGTGACATCTTTGTCTGGTTTTGGTATCAGGTTGATAGTGGCCTCATAGAATGAGTTTGGGAGTGTTCCTCCCTCTGCTATATTTTGGAAGAGTTTGAAAAGGATAAGTGTTAACTCTTCTCTAAATGTTCAATAGAATTCGCCTGTGAAGCCATTTGGTCCTGGGCTTTTGTTTGTTGGAAGATTTTTAATCACAGTCTCAATTTCAGTGCTTGTGATTGGTCTGTTTATATTTTCTACTTCTTCCTGGTACAGTCTCAGAAGGTTATGCTTTTCTAAGAATTTGTCCACTTCTTCCAGGTTGTCCATTTTATTGGCACATAGTTGCTTGTAGTAATCTCTCATGATCCTTTGTATATCTGCAGTGTCAGTTGTTACCTCTCCTTTTTCATTTCTAATTCTGTTGATTTGAGTCTTCTCCCTTTTTTTCTTTATGAGTCTGGCTAATGGTTTACCAATTTTGTTTATCTTCTCAAAGAACCAGCTTTTAGTTTTATTGATCTTTGCTATTGTTTCCTTCATTTCTTTTTCATTTATTTCTGACCTAATCTTTATGATTTCTTTCCTTCTGCTAACTTTGGGGTCTTTTTGTTCTTCTTTCTCTAATTGCTTTTGGTGTAACGTCAGATTGCTTAATTGAGATGTTTCTTGTTTCTTGAGGTAGGATTGTATTGCTATAAACTTCCCTCTTAGAACTGCTTTTGCTGCATCCCATAGTTTTTGGGCTGTCATATTTTCATTGTCATTTGTTTCTAGGTATTTTTGATTTCCTCTTTGATTTTTTCAGTGATCTCTTGGTTACTTAGTAGCGTATTGTTTAGCCTCCATGCGTTTGTATTTTTTACAGATTTTTTTCCTGTAATGGATATCTAGTCTCATAGCGTTGTGGTCAGAAAAGATACTTGATACAATTTCAATTTTCTTAAATTTACCAAGGCTTGCTTTGTGGCCCAAGATATGATCTGTCCTGGAGAATGTTCCATGAGCACTTGAGAAGAAAGTGTATTCTGTTGTTTTTGGATGGAATGTCCTATAAATATCAATTAAGTCCCCCTTGTTTAATGTATCATTTAAAACTTGTGTTTCCTTATGTATTTTCATTTTTGTTGATGTGTCCATTGGTGAAAGTGGGGTGTTAAAGTCCCCTACTTTGATTGTGTTACTGTTGATTTCCCCTTTTATGGCTGTTAGCATTTGCCTTATGTATTGAGGTGCTCCTATGTTGGGTGCATAAATATTTACAATTGTTATATCTTCTTCTTGGATTGATCCCTTGATCATTATGTAGTGTCCTTTGTCTCTTGTAATAGTCTTTATTTTAAAGAACATTTTGTCTGATATGAGTATTGCTACTCCAGCTTTCTTTGATTTCCATTTGCATGGAATATCTTTTTCCATTCCCTCACTTTCAGTCTGTATGTGTCCCTAGATCTGAAGTGGGTCTCTTGTAGACAGCATATATACAGGTCTTGTTTTGTGTCCATTCAGCCAGTCTATGCCTTTTGGTTGGAGCATTTAATCCATTTACGTTTAAGGTAATTATCAATATGTATGTTCTTATTACCATTTTCTTAATTTTTTGGGTTTTGTTATTGTAGATCTTTTCTTTCTCTTGTGTTTTCTGCCTAGAGAAGTTCTTTTAGCATTTGTTGTAAAGCTGGTTTGGTGGTGCTGAATTCTCTTAACTTTTGCTTGTCTGTAAATGTTTTAATTTTTCCGTTGAATCTGAATGAGATCCTTGCTGGGTAGAGTAATCTTGGTTGTAGTTTTTTCCCTTTTATCACTTTCAATATGTACTGCCACACCTTTCTGGCTTGCAGAGTTTCTGCTGAAAGATCAGCTGTTAACCTTATGGGGAGTCCCTTGTATGTTATTTGTTGCTTTTCCCTTGCTGCTTTTAATATTTTTTCTTTGTATTTAGTTATTGATAGTTTGATTAATATGTGTCTTGGCCTGTTTCTCCTTGGATTTATCCTGTATGGGACTCTCTGCGCTTCCTGGACTTGACTATTTCCTTTCCCATGTTAGGGAAATTTTCAACTATAATCTCTTCAAATATTTTCTCACTCCCTTTCTTTTTCTCTTCTTCTTCTGGGACCCCTGTTATTCGAATGTTGGTGTGTTTAATGTTGTCACAGAAATCTCTGAGACTGTCCTCAATTCTTTTCATTCTTTTTTCTTTATTCTGCTCTGTGGCAGTTATTTCCACTATTTTATCTTCCAGGACACTTATCCGTTCTTCTGCCTCAGTTATTCTGCTATTGATTCCTTCTAGAGAATTTTTAATTTCATTTATTGTGTTGCTCATCATTGTTTGTTTGCTCTTTAGTTCTTCTAGGTCCTTGTTAAACGTTTCTTGTATTTTCTCCATTCTATTTCCAAGATTTTGGATCATCTTTACTATCATTACTCTTAATTCTTTGTCAGGTACACTGCCTATTTCCTCTTCATTTTTTTTTCTGGTGGATTTTTACCTTGGTCCTTCATCTGCTGCATATTTCTCTGTCTTCTTATTTTGTTTAACTTACTGTGTTTGGGGTCTCCTTTTTGCAGGCTGCAGGTTTGTGCTTCTCATTGTTTTTGTTGTTTGCCCCCAGTGGGTGAGGTTGGTTCAGTTACTTATGTAGGCTTCCTGGTGGAGGGGACTGGTGTTGGTGTTCTGGTGGATGAAGCTGGATCTTGTCTATTCTGCTGGGCAGGCCCGCATCCGGTGGTGTGTTTTGGGGTGTCTGTGAACTTAGTATGACTTTAGGCAGCCTCTCTGCTAATGGGTGGTGCTGTGTTCATATCTTGCTAGTTGTTTGGCATGGGGTGTCCAGCACTGGAGCTTGCTGGCCACTGGATGGAGCTGGGTCTTAGTGTTGAGATGGAGACCTCTGGGAGAACTCTCACCAATTGATATTACGTGGGGCCAGGAGGTCTCTGGTGGTCCACTGTCCTGGACTCGGCTCTCCCACCTCAGAGGCTCAGGTTGACATCTGGCCGGAGCACCAAGACCCTTCCAGCCACATGGCTGAGAAGAAAAGGAAGAGAAAAAAGAAAAAAAAAAAGCAACGAACAGTTAGAACCCCAAACTAAATGGTAAAAGCAAATATAAACAGACAAAATCACACAAAGAAACATACACAGTCATAAAAAGAAAACAAACAACAACAAAAAACAAAACAAACAAAAACAAACAGAACCCTCGAACAAATGGTAAAAGCAGACCTAAACAGACAAAATCACACAAAGAAACGTACACACACACACTCATAAAAAGAGAAAAAAGGGAAATAAGTAAATAAAGAAAGAAAGAAAGAAAGAAGAGAGCAACCAAACCAATTAACAAATCCACCAATGATAACAAGCACTAAAAACTAAACTAAGATAAACATAAAAACCAGAAACAAATCAGATGCAGAAAACAACCCCCAAGTCTACAGTTGCTCCCAAAGTCCACTGTCTCAATTTTGGGAACATTCATTGTTTACTCAGGTATTCCACAGATGCAGGGTTTATCAAGTTGATTGGGGGATTTATCCACTGCTCCTGAGTCTGCACAGAGAGATTTCCCTTTCTCTTCTTTGTTCGCACATCTCTGAGTGTTCAGCTTTGGTTTTGGCCCCCCCCCCCGCACGTAGGCCAACCTCAGGCTTCTGTTCCCCACCCAGACAGGAGGGGGTTAAAGCAGTGGCTGATTCAGGGGCTCTCTTCCTAACTCAGGCTGGGGAGAGGGAGGGGTATGGTAGTCATAATTGGAATGCAGGGCGAGCCTGCGGCAGCAGAGGCAGGAGTGACATTGCAACAGCCTAGTTGCGCCATGTGTTCTCCTGGAGAAGTTGTCCCTGGATCGTGGGACCCTGGCAGTGGCGTGTTGCACAGGCTCCTGGGGGGTGTGGATAGTGAGCTGTGCTTGCACACAGGCTTCTTGGTGGCTGCAGCAGCAGCGTTAATGTTTCATGCCCATCACTGGGGTCCAAGCTGATAGCCATGGCTCACACGTCTCTGGAGCTCACTTAAGCAGTGCTCTGCCTTCTGTGGGCAGATGGGAAAGGAATCTCTTCTCCCCATGCACCCCAAAACAATGGTCTCTTGCCTCTTCAGCAAGTCCAGAATTTTTTCTGGACTCCCTCCCAGCTACCTGTGGTGCACTAGCCCCCTTTAGGCTGTGTTCACGCAGCCAACCCCTGTCCTCTCCCTGGGATCTGACCTCTGAAGCCCAAGCCTCAGCTCCCAGCCCCCATCCACCCCGGCAGGTGAGCAGACAAGCGTCTCTGGTTGATGAGTGCTGGTCGGCACCGATCCTCTGGGTGGGAATCTCTCTGCTTTGCCCTCTGCACCCCTGTTGTTGCACTCTCCTCCATAGCTCTGAAGCTTCCCCCCCACCCATCCCTCATCCCCACCAGTGAAGGGGCTCCGTAGTGTGTGGAAACTTTTCCTCCTTCACAGCTCCCTCCCAGAGGTGCAGGTCCCGTCCTTTTTCTTTTGTCTCTGTTTTTTCTTTTTCCCTACCCAGTTACATGGGAATTTTCTTGCCTTTTGGGAAGTCTGAGGTCTTCTGCCAGCATTCAGTAGGTGTTCTGTAGGAGTCGTTTCACATGTAGATGTATTTTTGATGTATTTGTGGGAAGGAAGGTGATCTCCATGTCTTACTCCTCCACCATCTTGAAGGTCTCCCCAGCTATAAGATTTTTAAGGGCAATGTTCAGGTCTGTTTTTAGTCATCATTCTATAGAAGCATAAACACTGTGCCTGGCACATAGAAGGCAATCAGAAATATTGTTTCATGCATGCATGAATGGTTGAATGAATTATTTTTAGCTCAGTGGCTTTTAGATATGAGTTTTTGCTAATGGAAGACCATAGCTTCCTTTTTACTTATTTCACAACTGTCTTATGAAGATCAAATAAAACTCTCCAGAGGAAATCCTTTTATATACTATTGTCTTTATCACAGTTATAGAGGAGACGTTGACAAAAGTATGTAGTTTGTGAAAAGGAATTAATTTAACCAAGATAAAGAGTTCCGTTAGGGATCAAGCTGACACTTGTAGTGGGCTCTCTTCTGGGTCTTTCCTCTCTGTTCCTTGGAGCATGAAGGCAAAGGAGCCTGATTGATGACTGCCTTTCCGCTTCATCCTGATGGCATAAAATGTTCCTTGGTAACATCAAAAGATGATTCTTTTAGCCCACTGGCATATGAGTTCCCAAGTGAAGTAGACTTCGGTGTAACAGACATGTGTTTATATAACCATTTATGTAATTAGAGCTGGGTAAAAAGAACTTGTGAGCTGGTATGAAAGAATTTTCTTTTAAGTTGTAGAACAATCATTTACATGAATGTTCCAACTGTTCAGAGATATACTCATCAAAACATCCCTCATCAAAGTCCTTTGACTGAAGTAAATAAAACAGGAGCAATAGTCTTGATTCCAGAACATGTAAATCCTGCTCTGTTTGATGTTCTACAGCTTGCATTTTGAGGTTAAAGCCCCAGTAAGGTTGAAAAAACTGCAGAAAGGAAATTGCTTAGAAGTTATGTATCCAGTTACACAACCTAAGCAGTGAAGGCAGCTAATTATCTATATGAATATCTGATAACTGTACAAAGACCTGTGGAACCACCAGCAGGGACACAGAGAGCTACTGACCACCCTTGTCCCATTGGTCTACCACCAAATGGTGTGGTAGTATTTACCAGGTTAGTCAGTGGACAAAAGTGAAATGAGAAGAGCAAGGCTGTTTTGTTCCTATGGATGTTACTTCAGATTTGCTCATGTAAATATCTGGGTCCTGAGATTTGCAGACCTTACATTATACATATTTCTGAAGCCCTCCCCTGGCTCCTACAGGCTCAGATTCCTATGTATGAACGGAGTTTATACATTTCAATCTGGCATGGGAGAAAATGACCTTAAACTATAATTGAATCAAGGGTAGATGTGGAAATTTGTCTTCAAAAATTACTTGCTCACACATTTCATCTTGACTTTCTCTCTCCCCTCTAGCAAATGTCCTCAAGTCTAATTAGACTAAGAAACACTTAAAGAACCCATACCCACTTCTCCACCCCTTTGTAAAACTCAACAGAAGGGGAATAGAAAGGAGAATCAGAGTGTGCTGGCTTTATTGAAAGAACTCAGAATATAGAATTATCACATGGTTCTACCAGATTTCTATGTGACCAAGGTTGGTGGGCCAGCATTGATGATTGGGGCTGGTGCAGGTGTGGTTTGTGGGGAATGTCAAGTAGGTTAGATGTGTAGATTCAACTTATTGATAACTGTATAAGGAAGGGCGCTGGAGTAATCTGACTAGGTTCATCAAGCATTTATTTCACGTGTGGTAGTATTCGATGATGATATGACATTTGTAATAATAATAACAACTAACATTTTCTGGACACTCACAATGTATCAGGCACTGTGGTATTTGTCATTTAACTTTTATAAGCAGATGTTGAAAAGTTTAGTGATATAAAGAGTCAGACTCTTGTTACTACTGAATAATAATGAAAATCACAGAAGTCTTAATATTCAAATGAATTTGGAACAAACCTGGTAGACAGAAAAAAACTTTGAAAATTTTCTGTGTGCCCCAATTATGGATCTGGAAATAATCCCAGGGGCACCAAAGAAGATTGTGTAATACCCAACTTGTGTGGCCCTGGATT
This sequence comes from Balaenoptera physalus, assembly GCF_965194825.1. NCBI lineage: Eukaryota > Metazoa > Chordata > Mammalia > Artiodactyla > Balaenopteridae > Balaenoptera > Balaenoptera physalus. Next base: position 19,971,811 of record NC_138888.1, on the reverse strand, counting down.
GCAAGGTAGAATAGCTGTGAATGGCCACAAATGTTTTTACTCTTGTCTTTTTGTTGTCCCAACTAATTATATTATTTCCTGAATCTTGCCTGTCGTAGTATTTTGTGGCCATCTGGTGGAACTCAATGCCATTGCCTCCAGTTGTACTGGTATATAAAATTGAGGTAACTGGTAAACCCATCTGTCCCAAAGCACAAACTGAATTTCACTCCAGAAACTCTGGAGGAGTAACTTCCCATGTGGCTGCAATTATATAGGGAATACCTAATATTATTACTTCATGGGAAAGAGTGGGCGAGGAAGGAGTGTCAAGAATATTTGTTCTGTTAGGTAAGGACACATCTATACAATGCTTAGGAAAGTTTTCTTTTCTGTATGAGCCTAGACCAATCCTTACCTATCTCCTATCTTCTGAGAGATATAATAAGGTTAGCGAAATCTCTTAAGTGTTTGTGTCTTGTTTACGTCTATGTAATCCAGAATGTCAAGGGCAAGGTCTTAAAAAGGACAGGTACAAGTAACAGTTGTTATTATTATTCTCATTTTGTAGACATAGAGTCTCAGGCTGCAAGAGTGTAAATAATTGTTCAAGGTCTTAGAGCTGGAATAAATGGAAGAGTCCAGAATTGAACCCTGAACCACTGAACTCTAAAACTCTTGCCCTTGAACACCAGGAGAAAGAAGGCGACTTTTTACCTGATTGAGCACTGAAGGAATCGTCCTAGGCAAGGCAACAAAGGCATGAATAGAGGTAAAGGGAACACTTTGAAAATGGCATAAAGCACACAGCTAAACCTTTGGGAGTCAATGAAAAGAAAGATGTTGTGAATTGAGGTTAATCAGGGAAAACTCTTTGGAGTAGGAGAGCGTCAGGCTGGATTAGAGGGGCTATGAGAGAGGAATTCCCCTGATGTCTGAGCATCTTCTTGCTGTCCAGGGTTGCCCGCCAAACTGAGCGCAGCCCAGCTCTTGCCTCCCATAGCTGCCATCTGCCGTGAACTCCAGCCAGGGCCAATCTCAGACTACATCTTTTCCAGAGTTCCCTAATTTTGCAAAGTCATCCCGAGGTGAGCCACAGAAAAGCGTCCTCTAAATGACTGCACAGCTCCAAATAAATGTCTTTCTTGCAGAAGAGATGACAGCTGAGGAAGCTGCTTACAGGGAGGAGGTATGCACGCCCTCACCTGTTCTCTCTTCTACATCCCCAAGGAGCACACGTCATGGGCCCACTCCTCCCCAACTGGAAGAAGGAGGAGAGGGGTAGCAGCCTTATTAAAACCTGGTGCAGTGCCAGCCTTGCTCTGACTGTCTTTATTATTCAATCTTAGGAAAGCACCTTGAAAATAAACAGGGACTGTCTCCTATCATGTATGTAGCACTTAGCAAACTGGAAGTGCTTCATTAAACTCAATGAACCCTACATAAACCATGACTATTAATATATATGTTTGATAAAAATTGCATGTGCAAATCAATAAGAAAATTAACATCTTGGGATCTTCAGGCTTTCACTGAATAATCATTACATTGAATTGAACAATGATTTTAATGCAGATTCATGGGACTATTCATTACGAATATGCATTCAAATAATTTTGAATGCATAATTAGTTTGCAAGGCACTGATTCTAAATGAAAGGACAATTAATTTTAGCTTATCTTTGCCACATCCCATTTAAATGTTTTCTAGTGATGCTCCTATAACCATGATACCACATGATTTATAAATAAAAACCCTAATCTGCAGATTATCATCTGTCCTTTCTATTAAAATGATTAAAGAAACGCCAGTACTAAAATTACACAATGGGTAGAGGAAAACTTTAGTGTGGGAGAGTCTTTTTTCTGATCCATTTATTATTTGCTCTTGTAATTTTTATTTTAAAATAATTTCAGATTTATAGAGAATTTGCAAGAATAGTACAAAAAAATTCCTGTATATCCTGCACCCAGATTCCCCAACTGTTAACATTTTACCATGTGGGCTACATCTCTCTCTCTCTTTCTTTTTCTTTCACTCTCTCTCTTTCTCTGTATATATATGTGTGTGTGTATGTGTATATATATATACACACACATATACATATATAAGAATATATATGCATATATATATATATACAAATTAGTTTTCTGAACCATGTAGGAGTAATTTGCAGTCATGATGCCCCTTTACCCCTTATATAACTACTATAATTACCAAAATCAGGATATTAACAGAATATTATTCAATACTATTATCAAATCTTCAGACCTTTTTATATTTCACCAGTTGTCCCAATAACCTCCTGTAAAGCAGAAAAAGTTAATCCCCAACATCAATTAAAAAAATAAAGTCTTAGTTGCATATTATATCTCTATCTGTCTAAAACTAATGTTTGGATTAATATAAAATGGTATTCAACCACGTATCACTGACATGGATTCAACAAGGTATATGTGACTGAAAGATTAAGTAATGTGATTATTTCTTTAATAAAAATCACAAAACGTCATGATTGAGTCCCTTCCTCTATTAATATGTGTAGTTGTAACAAATAAATGAGCAAAAAAGCAATTAAAAGTTGATGGCACTACTTTTTTTTAGACATTTAAAGTTATCATTTACCTCTAAAGACAAAATTCTTTTCAAAAATCTAGTATGGAGTTTTCTTAAAAACTAAAAATAGAACTACCGTATGATCCTTCAATCCCACTCCTGGCCGTGTATCCAGAGAAAAACATGGTTTGAAAGGCTACATGCACTCCAATTTTCATTGCAGTGCTGTTTACAATAGCCAAGGCATGGAAGCAACCTAAATGTCCATCGACAGATGAAAGGATAAATAAAATGTGGTACATATATACAATGGAATATCAGCCATTAAAAAGAATGAAATAATGCCATTTGCAGCAACATGGATGGAGATGGAGATTATCATACTAAGTGAAGTAAGTCAGAGAAAGACAAATATCATATGATATCGCTTATATGCCGAATCTTAAAAAAATGATACAAATGAACTTATTTACAAAACAGAAACAGACTCACAGACTTAGAGAATGAATTTATGGTAACCAGGGGGAAGGGAGGGGGGAGTGATAGATTGGGAGTTTGGGCTTGACATGTACACACTGCTATATTTAAAATAGATAACCAACAAGGACCTACTGTAAAATTAAAAAAAAAAAAATCTAGTATGAATCCCTAGTTGGTCGAATGTCAGTGAGAAAGAATTACATGAACAGAGGGCCACTAGAAAGGGCATCACAAGAGGAGTAGGTTGGCTTTAATCTCTGCTGTGAAATGAACTTCCTACAAGCAGTATTATCACTTACAACATGCAGTCTACTGTCAAGAAGAGTGACGGAGAAGGCGACGGTCCCATGTTAGAGGACATCGCCCTAAATAGTGAAGCTCCTTTCAGTACAGGCAACATGCCTTCATTTGCGTTACAGGGGAGTATGGTATGTAACGTTATTTTTTCCTCTTTATTGGGCTCCTTATGGTATGAAGAGAGGAATCTAATCACTGATTTTGGCATAGCCGTTATCAGATCGCTTCTGGAAAGAATTTGCAGTGTTTATACAGCAGCCTTTTCCTTTGATCCATGGGTTCCATTCAGCATTTCTCCCCCCACAAAATAGTCTTAACTAAAACAAAGTCTTAGACACAAAAGTGTTCATGACGTCATGACTAAGAAGAGTTAAAACAGAAACAGAAACAAAAACAGGGGTTTTACCTGGTTATACAAACCTCCACAGGCAGTGAGCAGGCCTTGCAGGCTTGGCTCAAGCTCCAGCTGGAGTCCATGGTCCGATTAGCAATGATTACGCCAAGGTGGCCTCACCAACTGGCCCATTTCTGATCTTGTTTCAAATTGGCCCACTCTCCAGTTCCTTATTTTGTGAAACATAATGAGAGCAAGCAGATCACAAACAAGCAAGTGGGGTCCAGAATGCTTCCTGAACACATTGCAAAGATTGACTGGGCCATCTTTAAGCAGCTACTGAGTGGTTGGTGGGTGAAATTGCTGAGCTTGTTTAAAGATACAGAAACTTAATAGACAGTGTTGGAGCCCTTAGAGGGGAAGCCAGGTTCCCTTGAGGAAGGACCCTAAGACACTGCCACATGTTTATACAGAAGCTCCTCCTCCAAGCCTCCCCAAGGGAACATGCATTCATTTACCACAGTGACTATGCATAGGGGGAAGGGGACAAACCAGTGCTTTTTGACGATTACTCGTCATTGGCCCTGAGATGACACAGACACCTAAGGATCCAGTGCTACTAGGAGCTAGTCAGAGTGAAGGCTTATAGAGGCCAGTGATAACTGTTTTTCCCTAACAGGACCGCCAACCAAAATGACCACGTTCCTGGGAGAACTGCAGGGATCACTGCCACCTTCCCTGGCTTACAAGGTGTAAGGGTGGAGATTTCTACCACAGCCTCGTTAACGCACCAATCTGAACATATGAATGTTCATATGAGATGGGGAGAGAAGTACCATAAACCCATTCAGGTGGCAACTGCAACTGTAGCTACTGTTACTTAAGCAGGGTCGTAGGGAAGGTGAAAGAATTTCCAGGAGAGGAACTGAACCTGTGACCAAGTGGAATATTTCAGAGACCTAAGTAGAAGCTGCCTTTGCCTGTCTGTGAACCTGGCAGCCAAGAGAAACTAAGAGCCCAGTTGATGCCTAGTGATAAAATTAGGGAGGGGGTATGGGAATTCCCTGGTGGTCCAGTGGTTAGGACTCTGAGCTTTCACTGCCAAGGGCCTGGGTTCGATCCCTGGCTGGGGAACTAAGATCCCACAGGCCGTGCAATGCAGCCAAAACAAAAAAAAAAAGTTAGGGGGCATGAAGGCTGGCCAGAAAACAAGAGTGATCCCTAAAATCATGGTAAGGACAGAAGAACAGAAAGCATCAAGGAGACAAATAGCATTTTAAATTTGTGCCAGCACTGTGAGACCATGGGGCTGGCTTAACTGTATCACATGTGCCCAGAGATTTTTCTCACCTGCAAATACAAACTGTGTATGTATAGAGCCTCCATGGGACTCTATTAGGGAAGAGTGTAACCAAAGGAAATAGGCAATAGCCCTTGGATCTAAGGACCTGAACTTCACTGGCCTTAGTCTCCCAGGCAGAGGCATAAAAGGGTTGCCTGAGCCAAGTGGCAATGTAAATCTTCCCAAAGGAACTCCGTGCTTGGGGGTCCCCAAGGACCATCTCACGTTACTACAAACAATAGTTGCCTAGATATGACATTCTCAAAGACTTCATTATTTTCATATAACCCATTATCACAGATAGAAGAGTTTCAAAGGGCATAATGTAAGAACTATTTAAATGGCAATAGACATAAATTATTTTGGTCATTGTAAAAAAACTACCTAATTTATATGATTAGTAGGCAGTATTTTTAGCATGTTCAGTTCAGCAGTGTCTGTGGAAGGGAGACAACTGAAGCACTAAGTAGATAGTGCATTATCCCCCGGAGTCAGGCAGGCACTTAAAGATACACATTAAAAATTTCCAGGTCCTATCTGGACAGAAATACGGGTCTTCTAGGATTATGGTGGATTATCATAAACTCAAGTCATGACACAATAGTATTATGTACGACACTACCATGATTAGACTTCTACTTCTGTATCTAAAGGACACAAAAATAAAGCTCGGGACACTAGATTTAGAGAAAAACATCATTTTAGCCTCCAAAGGGGAGATCCCTAAGGCCACGCCAGTTGATGGAACCACTTAAAAGATTTGCCCCCATTATTATCGTAACACTAACCAATGTTTCTCCAAAGGCTTGAAGGACTTTGTAAAGTGTCTTAAAATCACGACTTCCTTCTAGAGAGTGAGCTAAGCACGAAGGTGAATGTGGTTAATGTTCTATATACAATGAACAATTTATCACTTTTCCAATATCCCAGTTACACACATTACAAGTTTTTGGTTAAGATAAAGGTCAGTGTCTAGTGTTCTCAGCAAGAGAACTTCAGCTGATTCCAGAGAAGTAGAGGAATGTACTTTGTTATTGGGGTGATTTATTTGGGGCAACTTAATTTTTAGCCTTCATTCCCAAATGGACTCATCTCATCATTTAATAGCATCCTACCATTCAAGCTGCTCAGCCAATTCTGAGAAAGGATTAATCTGTGTCAGCATCAGCAGCAAGATGGACACTCTGGTGGAGCAGATGTGCACTCTTCTCTGTAATTACTTTCAGCTCTTGCTTTGCCCTTTACTGTCTGTTTGAAATTTAACTTTAATGGAATCAGAATGGCATTTACCCAGGGATCAGCTCCAGGTTGTGTGAAACTCACAAAAATAAAGGTTATGACATAGTAAGTCTACTAATCACTTTTTTCGTGTTTGGAATTGACTAACAGTTATCTTTGAGTAGAAGAGATTAAGGATGTCACCTATTTATCCTGAGGTAAGAGAAATGAATCATTCCTTTACTCACTTTGCCCCCTGCCATCAACTACCATGTGAGCCTATGCTATGACCCCAGAGTCACAATCCAGAACTCCAACATAGCATAGCATAGGGAAGGGCCCATTCTATTGAAACATAAGTGGCGTAACTGTAAGATGCCAACCAGACATCCAGAGGTAGAGACTGAGTTGGCAGCTGGAAAGGCAGGGCTGGAACATGGAAGAAAGGTTTGAGTGCCCAAATATGGCAAAAATGGAATCAAGAAGTGCTGTAAGTATTCCACACTCTGCTGCCAGAGCCCAGGTTAGGATGAGAACTGAATGCTCCTTTTCCTTCTAATAATAATAGCGAGATTTGCTAACTCAGGTACTTTATAAATGTCATAGGATGAAGAAACTTTTATTTATTTATTTATTTATTTTACATTTATTTATTTATTTATTTTTGGCTGTGTTGGGTCTTCGTTTCTGTGCCAGGGCTTTCTCTAGGTGCAGCAAGCAGGGGCCACTCTTCATCACGGTGTGCGGGCCTCTCACTATCGTGGCCTCTCCTGTTGCGGAGCACAGGCTCCAGACGCGAAGGCTCAGTAGTTGTGGCTCACGGGCCCAGTTGCTCCGCGGCATGTGGGATCTTCCCAGACCAGGGCTCGAACCCTTGTCCCCTGCATTGGCAGGCAGACTCTCAACGACCGCGCCACCAGGGAAGCCCCAGAAACTTTATTATTTAAATAGTTGGCTTCTGAATTTCTCTTAGAAGAATTGTCTTCCTTTGGAGGAATATCTTGATAAGTGATTAGGGGGAAAAGCCCTATTAGGGCTCTATTTTGAAGTGTCTTCCAGACTTCAGAGGAGAGAGAAAGCGTCCCTGTATAATCTACTGTGGAGATTTAACTCCTGAAAGGGAACAGAAGAGCAAAGGAGAATGGGAGGGAGTGAGGAGTAGCAGCATGGAGACAGACTCAAGACTCGGAAAAAATGCAATACGGCAAAGAAATAGTACAAGAGTGCCATTGACTCTTCCCTCCAGGAAGAAATTGCTAATATAATCCCCCCTCCAGCTTCACTCTTCTCCCTACTGGTTTTCTGTAAAAATCACTGAATGATTTTTTTTTAATAATGGCTTTTAAGTTATACTTTAAAATTAAGAAAAGTTTTCTTGAAGAAGCCACAGAAAGAAGAGAGGTCCTCACTGGAGCTTATACAGTGTAGGGCAGCTAAAGAGCACACAGAAGGGAGCCAAGTGACCCCAGGATGTAAGATCCCAGGGGATCAAACAGCTCTGGAGAAAGCCTTCAGACTTTCGCATACTGTTAAAATGGCAAAGGTTTAAGCCAATCTGCCCTAGACTTTGAGGGGCAGGTAGGTCTCAGGTTGGCATCCAGATAGAAAAGCCATCTCACTCAATTCTCGTAATACCTCCATGGGGAAGATTCTATTGTCAGCTGCATTCTGAAGATGAGGAACTTTAGACCCAAAATCATTTCCAAGGTCACATATCTAGTAATAAATTTCAGGGCAGGACTACATTCTGAATTCCAACAGTTGGTACAATCTCAACCAGTATAACATAAACTTTGCCTCATATTTTGAGATTGAATACTTGCATAGCCAAATCCTCCCCACCCTTTAAGTTTAGTTTTCCTTCCGCAAACTACACTGATCTCTCTCACTCTGAGATTCCGCATTCTTCACTGACTCTACAGCCCCTTCTCTTCAGCACTTAAACATGATCCGATCTTGCCCATCTTTGTAACAAAGAAGCTTCGTCGACTATGTTTTCCTAATTCTTTTTTCTCATATTCAAATGTCTTGAAATGCTGTCTGTATTTTTTCTCTGCTCTCTCTTTTTTCATTCACTTTTCTCCTGCTGCATCTGCCTGTTTTCTCTACCTAGGTGGGTGATGGCCTCCTAATCCCAACACTCAGTAGACACCGTCAGCCTTCACTTCATTTTCTTTCTCTGCAGCATCTGACACTCTTCCCAAAGCCCCACATCTATCTCTGTGGCACCTCTTAGATTTGATTTTATACTTGCATCTCTGACCCTCCGTCTGTCTCCTTCCTATATTCCTCTTTTTTCTAGTCATTCCTAAAATGGTAATGTGTTCATTGGTTTCTGCTACTCTCAACCTCTACCTGGGGTACTTATCCCAGAGTCTATAGATCAGCCTCATATGGTGCTAAGGGAGCCTCCTGAAACTGACACGAATTATTTTGCATATGTATGTTTTCTCTCATTCAATATTATTTATTTCCATAAATATTTATGGAGAATCTGCATTGTGCTAGGCATTCTTCTAGGTCCTTGAAATAAAGCAATTAAAAAAAACCCCACAAAGATACCTGTGAACTTATAGGCAATAAGCTATGAACAAAATAAATAAATAAATCATATAATGTTTGAAGACGTCAAAAGCTACAGAAAAAAATAGAACAAGGTAAAAGGGATCACAAGGACCAGGGGAGTGGGGGGCAGGCAGCTGGTAATCCTAAATAGGGTAGTTAGGGTAGATTTCATTGAGAAGATAATAGTTAATCAAAGACTTGAAAGATGTGAAGAGTTAGCCATGTATATAACAAGTAAGGCAGAAGGAACAGCAAGTACAAAGGTCCTAAGGCATGTGCATGTTTGAGATGCCCAAGGAACAGCAAAGGAGCAAAGGGAGCATACATAGTAAAGGATGAACTCAGAAAGGTGATGATGACTCAGGTCATGCAGGGATTTTTAGATCGTTATAGTACTTTTATGTTGAGTGAAATAAGGAGCCATTATAGGGTTCTGAGCTTAGAAGGTTTGCAATCAAGCTTATGTTTTAAAAGGATCACTCTGGCTAGTATATTCAGCATGGATGTAAAGAGGCAGAGGTAAAGTCAGGGAGACCAGTCAAGAGGCTATTGCAGTTATCCACACGAGATGTTGGTGGTTTGGACAAGGATGGGAATGATGATGTGTGAGAAGTGTTGACTCCCCTATTATGTTTGGAAGTTATATCCAACAGTATTTTCTAATAAACCAGATACAGGATATGAGAAATAAAAGAGTTAAGCACAACTCAAGATTTTTGGCTCTAGCATCTGGTAGAACAGAGCTGCCATCAACTGAGATGAGGAAGTCTGTGGGTCGATAATGTTGAGAGGGGAAGAAGTGTCAGGAGGTCAGTTCTGGACTTGTAAAATGTGAAATATCTATTACACATCTAAGTGGAAATATTGAGCAAGTAGTTGAATATACAAGTCTGTATTCAGGAGTATGGTCTAGACAGAAGTCATAAATTTGGGAGACATTAGCATATAACCAGTATTTAAAACTAAGTAACAGGATGATATGACTAAGGAAATGAGTTTTGATGGGGAATAGAACAGAAGCAAAAATTGAGATCTAGGGTACTCAAATATTAAGAGGTAAGACACCAGAAAAGACAATTTAGAAGGAGCAACAGCAATGTTGGAGAAAAACAAAGAAGGCTGGATGCCAAAGGAAGTATCCAGAAGGAGGGAGTCATCAACTATGTCAAGTGCTACATAGAGGGACAATGAGACCTGAAATGGATTTGACCACATAGAGGCTGATGGTCACTTTGACAAGAGCAACTTTGGTGGAATGGAAAAGATGAGGGCCTAATTGGAGGAGGATTAAGAATGAACAAAAGGAGAATCAGAATTCTGCAGCAAAGAGGAGCAAAAATGATGGTGAAAAAGGTTATTTTTAAAGTGGAGAACTATTTCAGTTTGTGTGTTGGTGGGAATGATTGAGCAAAGAGTGAAAAATTGATGAGATAAGAGAGAAAATTGCTGCAGTGATGTCCTTGTGTATGCAAGATGATAAAGGGCCTAATGTGCACACATTTGGAATGTCTGGTTTGCAATAGGAGCGTGAAGACTTTATTTACGATAATGGACAAGAAAGCAGAGTATGTGTGCTGGATCTGATAGATGTCATAGAGGATTCTGTAGATATTTTCATGTATATTATCCAATTATCTAATTTTCTCACTGAAATAGAAAGCAAATTCATCTCCTAAAAGTGAGGAAGGGACTGGGGTGAGGCCATCTAGTGTAATAAGAGAGAAGGAAATCTTACCTGGTTGCCAGGCAGCTCTTGAAGGACCCACTTGCAATCCAAGGTCAAGAATGTTAAAATGAGACCAGTCAATAAAGTTGTGTGTTCTTTCCAACCACAGTCGGTTGCACAGGTTCAGGCACTTGTAGTGGGCAAAGGGTTGGATGTAACCAGTGCTGTTGTTTATCAACTAAGTGCAATGAAGCAAGAGGGAGTAGGAAAGTGATTAGAAGGATTGACCGTAAATTTAAGGTGTACAAGCAGGGATCATGAGCCATGAAGGAATAAGTTATAGTGAAGAAATGGTGAAACACTTTAATGAAAAATATGTAAACATGGACCAGTTGGACCTGGTGGGGTAGACACATCATTGGAATTAATATACTAGAGGAAGTAAGCTGTCAATATAGGAAGTAGTGGTCAGAGAGTGGAATGAATGAAATTAAGATTCTGGAGGAGTTGGATGTATTGAGAGTGACAATGTCTAGAGTATGATCATGTCAGTGATCAGGTTGTCAAAGAATTTAATACCTACAAACTGGTGAAGATCCACGTTTCCACATCGTTTCCACATTAACTACCCTGGTTCTAAATATTGCATGTTTTGAGATGATTTTCTGTCTGTACAATCAGCTTAGATACTCTCTACCTGTTGGCTGTCCCCACTTAGATGTGGAACAAGTACCTCAGATAGAACTTGTCCTGGGGTGAACTCATCATTTTACCCTTCCCCTGCCCCTCCACCAGCAGAACCAGAAAATGATGTCATTTATTTAATCTACCTAAGGCAGAAACAAGGACTTACTAGACTTCTTTCCCAACCAGCAACATTAAAATAATTAACAACCTTTGTTGGTTTAATCTCATGAATCTATATATTTTTTAACATCTTTATTGGAATATAATTGCTTTACAATGGTGTGTTAGTTTCTGCTGTATAACAAAGTGAGTCAGCTATACATATACATATATCCCCATATCCCCTCCCTCTTGCGTCTCCCTCCCACACTCCCTATCCCACCCCTCTAGGTGGTCACAAAGCACCGAGCTGATCTCCCTGTGCTATGCGGCTGCTTCCCACTAGCTATCTATCGTGAATCTATATATATATATTTTTAATTTTATTTATTTATTTATGGCTGTGTTGGGTCTTCGTTTCTGTGCGAGGGCTTTCTCTAGTTGCGGCAAGTGGGGGCCACTCTTCATCGCGGTGCGCGGGCCTCTCACTATCGCGGCCTCTCTTGTTGCGGAGCACAGGCTCCAGACGCGCAGGCTCAGCAATTGTGGGTCACGGGCCTAGTCGCTCCGCGGCATGTGGGATCTTCCCAGACCAGGGCTCGAACCCGTGTGCCCTGCATTGCCAAGCAGACTCTCAACCACTGCGCCACCAGGGAAGCCCGAATCTATATTTTAAACTGTCTTCTTTCTCCAGTCCCACTTCCACCGTCTGGAATGCATACCCTTACCATGTCAAAACTGATTACTGCAGTAACTTCCCAGCCTCTTGGCTCTGGTTTTGTCCATTTTCAAACCCATCTTCCATATTCCTTTGGGAGTATTATTCCTAAAATGCAAACCTCCTTTAAGTGTTTCACTGGAGGAGGATTTCAGGACAAAATCCACTCTCCTTTAGCAAAGCTAGGCAGCTGAGTATTATCTCGTGCTGCCTAACTCCAGCCTTGAATTCCCCTACCTGCCCCACCCCACATTCAGCTGGCACTCCAGCCACATCGAATTACAACCAATTTCTCCAAGACACTCTCCTTATTCATAAATCTTCACCTTTGCCAGTACTTTTCTGTCTTCCAGAAATGCTCATCCCCATCCCACCACCTTCTTCACCTCCTTAACTAGGGCTCATCCTTCATAGTGAACTCAAGCAGGTCCTCTTCCAAAAAGCCTTCTCAGAGTTTCTTAGTGGGTTTAGGATCTCATTATATGTCCCCAAAGCCTCCTGTTGATGAATGGATAAAGAAGATCTGGCACATATATGCAATGGAATATTACTCAGCCATAAACAACAACCAAATTGAGTTATTTGTAGTGAGGTGGATGGACCTAGAGTCTGTCATACAGAGTGAAGTAAGTCAGAAAGAGAAAAACAAATACTGTATGCTAACGCATGTATATGGAATCTAAAAAAAATGGTACTCATGAACCTAGTGGCAGGGCAGGAATAAAGACACAGACATAGAGAATGGACTTGAGGACACAGGGTCTGGGGGGAAGGGGAAGCTGGGGCAAAGTAAGAGTAGCATTGACATATATACGCTACCAAATGTAAAATAGGTAGCTAGTGGGAAGCAGCAGCATAGCACAGGGAGATCAGCTCGGTGCTTTGCGATGACTTAGAAGGGTGGGGTAGCGAGGGTGGGAGGGAGGCTCAAGAGGGAGGGGATATGGGGACATATGTATGCATATGACTGATTCACTGTGTTGTACAACAGAAACTAGCGCAGCCTTGTGAAGCAACTATACTCCAATAAAGATGTATATTTTTAAAAAAGACTTTATCATATTGTAAATTAGTTATTTTTAATTTGTCTTTCTCCCCTCTGAACTGTGAACTTGTTGAGGGCAGAACATTGTTTTTTAGTCAAACTTCCCATACTTCTTAACATAATATCTGAGTACACAATAGGTAAACAGTATGGGCTTTCTGAATGAATGATTGGCACTTAATTGAATCCTACTGTTATGGTGGTTGAAGTATTTGTTCACATCCTGGGATCCCAATTACATGAAAATTCCTAAGAATAGCAATTATTTTGTAGTCCCCAAAGTATATAGAAAACTGTTGGCATAGATAAGGTACAATGGATTGGCTTCATTCAGCTACAGCAAATATTTGGCTCTTGGCTCAGTATCTACCTTTCTGGCAACTGGACAAAGTTGTTTTTCTACATTAAATTTACATGAAACAAAGAAGCACGTGTATTTGATGACTGAAATAAAATACCAAAGCTCCAAAAATGAAATCTTCTATTTTTTTGCAAGCAAATTGCATGAGGTTATCTTAACTATGTGATAAGTTTGGCAAAAGACTCCAGAGAAGGAAAACTTCCAAACAAAAGGAAATAATCATCACTTTGATGTTAAAAAAAAAGAATTAAATTCTCTGACTTTGTGCCATTGCCTTATTGCAGCAAATCACCTTCACTTACTTAGCCAACGGTTCTCGGCTTCCAGCTGCTCGTCCCCCAGCAAGCCAGTCGCAAGCAGGCAGCAGCTGCCGCCAGCAGCTCAGCTGCCCTCCAGCACCAGCTCCCCTGTTTCTGCCTCTCTCCTGATCAAGACCTGCAGTGGGATTCCAGTAGAGGGACCAGTATGGGTGTGAACCATCTAGGATATCGCCTCTAGATCCACAAATGGAATATATTATCAGAAACAGGAGAACGATGGAGCAATTGAATAGCAGGCTGTTAAGGTCTATCACTGGAGCTTTGTTTTACTTCATTCACCGTTATGGAATTTCTGGTTAGTACATGCTTGATGCCGAGCTGTGCTGAGCAGGCACCAGGGTGCAGAGCAGAAGACACTGAAGAAGAAGTGCAGGGACAGAAAATGTGTAGCTTAGAGTCAGGCAGACGTGAGCTGGAATCTCAGCTCGGCGTTCGACCCACCACCCACATTACTGTATGTCAGTTAGCCTGTTTGAGCCTGGATTTCTTCATCTATAAAATAAAGAAGATTATATCTCCCAGAAAGGGCTGTTGTGAAGAGGTACTGAGATCACACGTAGAAGGTGTCTAATAAAGAGCTTGACAGAGTCGACAATTAATAAAGGAGACCTGTTCTCCCAAAGAGTGTACAATTCACTTGGGAGACAGAAATTTACATAATTTACCATGATAAAATGTTACAAATATTATTAAGCAAACCCTATGGTTTGAAACACGAGAATAATTCATCCTGCTGGATGGGGTGGTAGGAAGATGTTACAACCAAGCCTCTGGATTTTGCTGTCTGACTCTAGCATTGACCGGTTCACCCCATAACCATCAGCTGAAAAACAGGCTCTGGTAGCTCTGTCATAAAAGTAAATAAATAAATCTTCCTTTGACCTCACACTCCCCTCCAGCTAATTGCTCCTCTCTCTCCCCTTCGCAGCAAAACTTATGGAAATATTTGCTGCATCCACCTCCCGTTTTCTCTTCAACACACTCCCATCTGGCTGACGTCCTTTCCACTGAAATATCAAGTTGCTTCCACTTTGGCCACTCTTTTCAGGCTTCGTACCATCTCTTCCTCCCCTGCCAGGGTCCAAGACAGGTCCTCTTCTTTCCTCCCTGAATCTTCTCCTTTAGATGATCTCATCTAGTCCCTTGACTTTAAATACAATTTCTTCACTGATGATTCCCAGATCTACATCTTCAGCCCAACTCTTTCTAGAGCACCAAAAATCTTTTCCACCCAGCTGCTGATTAACTGATTAACCCAGTTAACTGGGTTAACAGTTCTAACACAACTACTGATCCCACCAAACCTCCCCCACAAAACAAAAAATACCTGTTTCTTTCTTATTCTTTCCTGTCTTGTAAATGTTGATTCCACCGTCGGTCACCTTTGATTGCCCTTGTTCCTTCACCTCCTGTTTCTGGTCCATCATCGAGGCCTGTTGACTCTACCTCCTTGTTCGTTTCCCTCTGTGTCCACTGCAACCACCATCGCCCAAGCCACAGCCAGCCCTCACCTAGACCACTGCAAGGGCCTCCTAACCCATCTTATGGCTTCCCATTCTTCCTGCCTCCTCTCTCCACAAAGTCTCCACTAGTCTCCACCAAGTAGTTCATGTGATTTCATAAAATGCACTCCCCTATTTCACAGCCTACCATGCCTTCCCGTTTCACCTGGGAAAAAACCTCAGTGCCTTACCATGACCTCGGAAGCCTTGCACGGTCTGGTCCCATGAACCTCTCTTCCCCTCCTGCCTTTCTCCAGTTCCCTCACTATGCCCCAGGCACAAAGGGCTTCTTTCCATTTCTCAAATGCACCAGTTTATTCCTGTTTAGGGGAAAAATTAAATTTGTTTTTCGCTCTATGCCGCACTCTCCTCCCAATCTCTGAATGGCTGAGTCTTTCTCATGGTTCAGGTATCAGCTCAAATGCACCCCCTTCAGAAAGGTGACTCCTCAGCTGCCCATTATAGAGAAGCCTTGCACCACCCCCATCACTGTCTAGTATGTTACCCGTTCTGTCTTCTTCACAACACTAATTCCTTTTCAAATTATGTTATTCGTGTGCTGGTTTATTGTTTATCTCTCCCCCTCTAAAATTTGAGAGAGAATGGATTTTTAAAATTAATTTTTAACTAATTTTTATTGGAGAGACTGGATCTTGAGCTGCTTTGTTTATTGCTGTGCGTCCAGTGCCTGGATCAGTGTGTGGCACCTGAAAAGCATTCACACAATATTTGTTGAATAAATTAACACAGTTTTGGAAGAGGAGTTATTGGATTGACTAATTAAATCTTAAGGAGGGGGAGGGATGAATAGATAGGGCACTGAAACTACTCTGTATGATACTATAAGGGTGGACACATGTCATTATACCTTTCTGCAAACCCATAGAATATACAACATCAAGAGTGAATCCTAATGTAAACTATGAACTTTGGATGATAATAATGTGTCAATGTAGGTTCACCAGTTGTAATAAATGAACCACTCCAGTAGGGTATGCTGATAATAGAAGAGCCTATGCGTGTATGGGGGCAGAGAGTATATGGGAAATCTCTGTAACTTCTGCTCAGTTTTGCTGTGAAGCTAAAACTGGTCTAAGAAATAAAGCCTACTAAAAACATTTAAAAACTTAAAAAAATTTTTTAACTATAATACTCTTTATGATTTCACTTACTTATGCCCCCTTATTCCACTTGCAAATGTAATTGAGAATCTGCTGAATGGTAAAAGCATTGCTTATGCTAAAATGATTTTACTCGTAGACCATCTTTGTGCTTCTGCAAGAGTAGTGCTCAGTTACTGGTAAGCAATAAAGGCACAATTAGGGGTGCCAGCGTACCTCACCCACCTCTGAAAGGAATCATACACAAAACAATATCCTTGAGGCACTTCTCTACCTTGAGTGAGGGTGAGGGCGCATATTATCCTGAAACTCTTTTTTTTTTTTAATTTAATTTTATTTATTTTTTTATACAGCAGGTTCTTATTAGTCATCAATTTTATACACATAAGTGTATACATGTCATTCCCAATCTCCCAATTCATCACACCACTACCCCCACCTCCCCACTGCTTTCCCCCTTGGTGTCCATACATTTGTTCTCTACATCTGTGTCTCTATTTCTGCCCTGCAAACCGGTTCATCTATACCATTTTTCTAGGTTCCACATATATGCATTAATAGGTGATATTTGTTTTTCTCTTTGTGACTTACTTCACTCTGTATGACAGTCTCTAGATTCAGCCACGTCTCTACAAATGACCCAATTTCGTTCCTTTTTATGGCTGAGTAATATTCCATTATATATATGTGCCACATCTTCTTTATCCATTCATCTGTCAATGGGCATTTACATTGCTTCCATGACCTGGTTGTTGTAAATTGTGCTGCAATGAATATTGGGGTGCATGTGTCTTTTTGAATTATGGTTTTCTCAGGGTATATGCCCGGTAGTGGGATTGCTGGGTCATGTGGTAGCTCTATTTTTAGTTTTTTAAGGAACCTCCATACTGTTCTCCATAGTGGCTGTATCAATTTACATTCCCACCAGCAGTGCAAGAGGGTTCTCTTTTCTCCACACCCTCTCCAGCATTTGTTGTTTGTAGACTTTTTGGTGATGGTCATTCTGACCGGTGTGAGGTGATACCTCATTGTAGTTTTGATTTGCATTTCTCTAATAATTAGTGATGTTGAGCAGCTTTTCATGTGCTTCTTGGCCATCTGCATGTCCTCTTTGGAGTAATGCCTATTTAGGTCTTCTGCCCATTTTTTGATTGGGTTGTTTGTTTTTTTAATATTGAGCTGCATGAGCTGTTTATATATTTTGGAGATTAATCCTTTGTCCGTTGATTTGTTTGCAAATATTTTCTCCCATTCTGAGGGTTGTCTTTTCATCTTGTTTATGGTTTCCTTTGCTGTGCAAAAGCTTTGAAGTTTCATTAGGTCCCATTTGTTTATTTTTGTTTTTATTTCCATTACTCTAGGAGGTGAGTCAAAAAGGGTCTTGCTGTGATTTATGTCAGAGAGTGTTCTTCCTATGTTTTCCTCTAAGGGTTTTATAGTGTCTGGTCTTACATTTAGGTCTCTGATCCATTTTGAGTTTATTTTTGTGTATGGTGTTAGGGAGTGTTCTAATTTCATTCTTTTACATGTAGCTGTCCAGTTTTCCCAGCACCACTTATTGAAGAGACTGTCTTTTCTCCATTGTATATCCTTGCCTCCTTTGTCATAGATTAGTTGACCATA
This sequence comes from Balaenoptera physalus, assembly GCF_965194825.1. Taxonomy (NCBI): domain Eukaryota; kingdom Metazoa; phylum Chordata; class Mammalia; order Artiodactyla; family Balaenopteridae; genus Balaenoptera; species Balaenoptera physalus. Next base: position 19,953,897 of record NC_138888.1, on the reverse strand, counting down.
GGTGTGTGGGTTTATCTCTGGGCTTTCTATTCTGTTCCATTGTTCTATATTTCTGTTTTTGTGCCAGTACCATATTGTCTTGATTACTGTAGCTTTGTAGTATAGTCTGAAGTCAGGGAGCCTGATTCCTCCAGCTCCGTTTTTTTCCCTCAAGACTGCTTTGGCTTTTCGGGGTCTTTTGTGTCTCCATACAAATTTTAAGATTTCTTGTTCTAGTTCTGTAAAAAATGCCATTGGTAATTTGATAGGGATTGCATTGAATCTGTAGATTGCTTTGGGTAGTATAGTCATTTTCACAATATTGATTCTTCCAATCCAATACCATGGTATATCTCTCCATCTTTTGGTATCATCTTTAATTTCTTTCAACAGGGTCTTATAGTTTTCTGCATACAGGTCTTTTGTCTCCCTAGGTAGGTTTATTCTTAGGTATTTTATTCTTTCTGTTGCAATGGTAAATGGGAGTGTTTCCTTAATTTCTCTTTCAGATTTTTCATCATTAGTGTATAGGAATGCAAGAGATTTCTGTGCATTAATTTTGTATCCTGCAACTTTACCAAATTCATTGATTAGCTCTAGTAGTTTTCTGGTGGCATCTTTAGGATTCTCTAAGTATAGTATCATGTCATCTGCAAACAGTGACAGTTTTACTTCTTCTTTTCCAATTTGAATTCTTTTATTTCTTTTTCTTTTCTGATTGCCGTGGCTAGGACTTCCAAAGCTATGTTGAATAATAGGGGTGAGAGTGGACATCCTTGTCTTGTTCCTGATTTTAGAGGAAATGTTTTCAGTTTTTCACCACTGAGAATGATGTTTGCTGTGGGTTTGTCGTATATGGCCTTTATTATTTTGAGGTAGATTCCCTCTATGCCCACTCTCTGGAGAGTTTTTATCATAAATGGGTGTTGAATTTTGTCAAAAGCTTTTTCTGCATCTATTGAGATGATCATATGGTTTTTCTTCTTCAATTTATTAATATGGTGTATCACATTGATTGATTTGTGTATACTGAAGAACCCTTGCATCCCTGGGATAAATCCCACTTGATCATGGTGTATGATCCTTTTAATGTGTTGTTGGACTCTGTTTGCTAGTATTTTGTTGAGGATTTTTGCATCTATATTCATCAGTGATATTGGTCTGTAATTTTCTTTTTTTGTAGTATCTTTGTCTGGTTTTGGTATCAGGGTGATGGTGGCCCCGTAGAATGAGTTTGGGAGTGTTCCTTCCTCTGCAGTTTTTTGGAAGAGTCTGAGAAGGATGGGTGTTAGCTCTTCTCTAAATGTTTGATAGAATTCACCTGTGAAGCCATCTGGTCCTGGACTTCTGTTTGTTGGAAGATTTTTAATCACAGTTTCAATTTCATTACTTGTGATTGGTCTGTTCATATTTTCTATTTCTTCCTGGTTCAGTCTTGGAAGATTTTACCTTTCTAAGAATTTGTCCATTTCTTCCAGGTTGTCCATTTTCTTGGCATAGAGTTGCTTATAGTAGTCTCTTAGGATGCTTTGTATTTCTGCGGTGTCTGTTGTAACTTCTCCTTTTTCATTTCAAATTTTATTGATTTGAGTCCCCTCCCTCTTTTTCTTGATGAGTCTGGCTAATGGTGTATCAATTTTGTTTATCGTCGCAAAGAACCAGCTTTTAGTCTTATTGATCTTTGCTATTGTTTTCTTTGTTTCTATCTATTTCATTTATTTCTGCTCTGATCTTTATGATTTCTTTCCTTCTGCTAACTTTGGGTTTTGTTTGTTCTTCTTTCTCTAGTTCCTTTAGGTGTAAGGTTAGATTGTTTATTTGAGATTTTTCTTGTTTCTTGAGGTAGGCTTGTATAGCTATAAACTTCCCTCTTAGAACTGCTTTTGCCACATCCCATAGGTTTTGGATCGTCGTGTTTTCATTATCATTTGTCTCTAGGTATTTTTTGATTTCCTCTTTGATTTCTTCAGTGATCTCTTGGTTATTTAGTAATATATTGTTTAGCCTCCATGTGTTTGTATTTTTTACGTTTTTCCCCTGTAATTGCTTTCTAATCTCATAGCGTTTTGGCCAGAAAAGATGCTTGATATGATTTCAATTTTCTTAAGTTTACTGAGGCTTGATTTGTGACCCAAGATATGATCCTGGAGAATGTTCTGTGCACACTTGAGAAGAAAGTGTAATCTTCTCTTTTTGGATGGAATGTCCTATAAATATCAATTAAATCTATCTGGTCTATTGTGCCATTTAAAGCTTGTGTTTCCTTATTAATTTTCTGTTTGGATGATCTGTCCATTGGTGTAAGTGAGGTGTTAAAGTCCCCCACTATTATTGTGTTACTGTCGATTTCCTCTTTTATAGCTGTTAGCAGTTGCATTATGTATTGAGGTGCTCCTATGTCGGGTGCATATATATTTATAATTGTTCTATCTATCTTCTTCTTGGATTGATCCCTTGATCATTATATAGTGTCCTTCCTTGTCTCTTGTAACATTCTTTACTTTAAAGTCTATTTTATCTGATATGAGTATTGCTACTCCAGCTTTCTTTTGATTTCCATTTGCATGGAATATCTTTTTCCATCCCCCCACTTTCAGTCTGTATGTGTCCCTAGGTCTGAAGTGGGTCTCTTGTAGACAGCATATATGTGGGTCTTGTTTTTGTATCCATTCAGCAAGCCTGTGTCTTTTGTTTGGAGCATTTAATCCATTCACGCTTAAGGTAATTATCGATATGTATATTCCTGTGACCATTTTGTTAATTGTTTTGGGTTTGTTTTTGTAGGTCCTTTTCTTCTCTTGTGTTTCCCACTTAGAGAAGTTCCTTTAGCATTTGTTGTAGAGCTGGTTTTGTGGTGATGAATTCTCTTAGCTTTTGCTTGTCTGTAAAGCTTTTGATTTCTCCATCAAATCTGAACGAGATCCTTGCCGGGTAGAGTAATTTTGGTTGTAGGTTCTTCCCTTTCATCACTTTAAGTATATCATGCCACTCCCTTCTGGCTTGTAGAGTTTCTGCTGAGAAATCAGCTGTTAACCTTATGGGAGTTCCCTTGTATGTTATTTGTCATTTTTCCCTTGCTGCTTTCAATAATTTTTGTCTTTAATTTTTGCCAATTTGATTACTATGTGTCTCGACATGTTTCTCCGTGGGTTTATCCTGTATGGGACTCTCTGCACTTCTTGGACTTGGGTGGCTATTTCCTTTCCCATGTTAGGGAAGTTTTTGACTATAATCTCTTCAAATATTTTCTTGCATCCTTTCTCTCTCTCTTCTCCTTCTGGGACCCCTATAATGAGAATGTTGTTGCGTTTAATGTTGTCCCAGAGGTCTCTTAGGCGGTCTTCATTTCTTTTCATTCTTTGTTCTTTATTCTGTTCCACAGCAGTGAATTCCACCATTCTGTCTTCCAGGTCACTTATCCGTTCCTCTGCCTCAGTTATTCTGCTATTGATTCCTTCTAGTGTAGTTTTCATTTCAGTTATTGTGTTGTTCATCTCTGTTTGTTTGTTCTTTAATTCTTTTAGATCTTTGTTAAACATTTCTTGCATCTTCTTGATCTTTGCCTCAATTTTTTTCCCCGAGGTCCTGGTTCATCTTCACTATCATTATTCTGAATTCTTTTTCTGGAAGGTTGCCTATCTCCACTTCATTTAGTTGTTTTTCTGGGGTTTTATCTTGTTCCTTCATCTGGTATATAGCCCTCTGCCTTTTCATCTTGCCTATCTTTCTGTGAATGTGGTTTTTATTCCACAGGCTGCAGGATTGTAGTTCTTCTTGCTTCTGCTGTCTGCCCTCTGGTGGATGAGGCTACCTAAGTGGCTTGTGCATGTTTCCTGATGGGAGGGACTGGTGGTGGGTAGAGCTGGCTGTTGCTTTGGTGGGCAGAGCTCAGTAAAACTTTAATCCATTTGTCTGCTGATGGGTGGGGCTGGGTTCCCTCCCTGTTGGTTGTTTGGCCTGAGGCAACCCAACACTGGAGCCTACCTGGGCTCTTTGGTGGGTTTCACGCTGATGAGTACTTCCCAGAACTTCTGCTGCCAGTGTCCTTGTCCTCACAGTGAGCCACAGCCACCCACCACCTCTGCAGGAGTCCCTCCAACACTAGCAGGTAGGTCTGGTTCAGTCTCCTATGGTGTCACTGCTCCTTCCCCTGGGTCCCAATGCACACACTACTTTGTGTGTGCCCTCCAAGATTCGAGTCTCTGTTTCCCCCAGTCCTGTGGAAGTCCTGCAATCAAATCCCGTTAGCCTTCAAAGTCTGATTCTCTAGGAATTCCTCCTCCTGTTTCCGGATTCCCAGGTTGGGAAGCCTGATGTGGGGCTCAGAACCTCCACTCCAGTGGGTGGACTTCTGTGGTATAATTGTTCTCCAGGTTGTGAGTCACCCACCCAGAAGTCATGGGATTTGATTTTATTGTGACTGCGCCCCTCGTACAATCTCACTGTGGTTTCTCCTTTGTCTTTGGATGTGGGGTATCGTTTTTGGTGAGTTCCAGTGTCTTCCTGTCGATGATTGTCCAGCAGCTAGTTGTCGAAACTCTTTTTTCCTAGACTAATGAGAAGTTCAAGAACAATAAGCATATTTTATATCTTTCCAAATGCTAAGGAAAACCATACCCATTTAATAGAGGACGAAGCTCCGACAGTTAAAGGGGGTGGGAGAAATTAAGAGACGATCTAAAGCAGTCATTTCTACAAAAATATATTCTAAGTAAATCAGGAATGCAGAGCCCTTTCTAAATATTCACTTCTCAGGAGGCTTCAAATGCTGTCACCAAATGTGTCTGTTCAAGGAAAGTTCCAGGCAATGGGAGCTCAAAGGCCAGATCCCCTGCCACCTTAGGAGAGGATTGGTGAAGGAGCTGGCACTCTAGCTTTCCTCCCCTAATTGCCCAGGTACTGAAGGTTTTAGACAGTCTAGTCACACTGTTCTGATTTATTCTATTCTGAAGGTGATCTTTACTCTATTTGTGATCTCGTGAATTCTAAAAATCTGAGTCCCTCATGAAGAGTCACTTGGTGATATCTCTGCATCCAAATCTGAGACCTCAGAGGCCCAATAAGTGCAGAACCCAGGTCTCTAAATCAGTTTCCTAAGGCTTTCTCTAATTCATCAATGCAAAGGTGCCACCACATCTGTAGGTCCCGTGTCCTTTGGGTGGTCTCTGGCAATGGTGAAAGAACACTGGACTGTCTTACAGAGCCAGCATGAGATACTGTGTCCTCACTGGCCATTCAGACAACCAACTTGGCATATGATCACTCATCAACTCTTTGCCTCCTATATGAGGCTGATCATTTTCATATTGAAAACTGAAGCAACAGAGAAGTAATCCATGAATCTGCCTTCCACATCCTATAATTCCAAGTCAGGTGACCCCACCACCACCCCCTTGGGTCCTGGGACCCACAGTATTGAAAAAAACCAGGCAAGGTTCCAGATACTCCGGTTTGTAACTCTGTGATATGATCACTTTAAAACGGACAAGGTAAAAGTTGCTTTATTAAATTTTGACAACCCTCAAACAAAGTGAATACAATTCAAGGTGACACTTACTGTCAAGGAAATCTTGCTTCTTCAAGGAGAGTGTTTTTTCAACTCTGTTCCCATTAGAATCACTGGGGAGCTCTTTTTGAAAATATACTGAGAGGTTATGATTTAATTGGTCTGAGGTGGGCTGGTTATAATGAACTGCCACGGTTAAGAACTACCAACCTAAGGGGGTAAGTAGGAGCCTCCAGATTTCTAAAGCCCCAGTGGGGGCTCCCAGCACTGCAGCAATGACCCTTGTAGCTAATAACACACAAATAAGAAGCAATCAAGTAACTGAAGAAATACAGCTCAATTAGCACTGAAAATTAGTGAGGTAAGGAAGATCCATTCTACAGGTAAAAGGTCTTAATCACAATTGTGTTGTGTCTACAGTTATTTTTGGTAAGTGAAACTGAGTGAAAATGCTCTGTTATTAGTAACTTCTATTGGGTTTTGTTTCTTCCAATGATGCTTTTGTAACTGCACTTTTACTTTGTGAGTTTACCTTTTCCAAATTGACTTTCATAGTACTGAAACTCCCTGAGTTATCCCTCTGCCTGAAGCCCTGCTTTGATGTGTTTAAGGTAGGGGGAAAATCCTTTTAAATGAATTTCAAGGCTATGTCAAAAACAGTTTAAAAGTTAGAAAAATATTGTCATAAAATTGCTATAGTCAGTAGTGTTTTGAGATTTCACAGCAGTACATTGAACACTTGAAAGTACTGCTCAGTTTGTATTTTGTGGTTCTTTGCAAGCTATTGACTTTCCAACTTAATCCTCTCAGAGTCCTGGAGGGGCTGTGCTGTTTTGTTTTGCCATTTCTATACCCAGTCTCTCAGGTTCATTGATAAGATATGAGCTTTGGTTGCCCGCACACATTCAGGTCTCTGTGTTCACCCACTTGCACACAAACACACTGGGCAGTCCACTTAGGATGCAGATGCCATTGGCCAGTCTTGGAGGTCACTGAGTTCTCCCCTGGGGGTGGTGGAGGAGAAGTATTTGTATGGAACCATCCATCCTCAGCCCTCTTGCCCTTAGAACTATGGAAGTGAATGAAGACCAACCAAATGAGGAAAGCAAAGGCAATTCTGAACTTGCTACAGCAAGGGTATCAGCCATCATCACTTGGTAGACACTCAAAGGCAGGCAGAGGAGTGGGAAAACTTCAGAGTGAAAAAAAGGGAAGACTTCAAGCGTACCCAGATTGGAGGATGTTGGCACAGAGAAGCCGTGGGTGGGATAAGCAGAAGTGCTCTCTGATTGGTTAGAGGTACATATTTAGCTTTCTCTGGTTGGTCCTAAGTTGAACATGGGAGCAAAAATTAGGGAAGCTGTCAATTATTTTATTTTATTTTTTTAAATATATTTATTTTATTCATTTATTTTTGGCTGCGTTGGGTCCTCGTTGCTGTGTGGGTCTCCTTGTGGTGAGCGGGGGCTACTCTTCGTTGCGGTGTGTGGGCTTCTCATTGCGGTGGCTTCTCCCGCCGCGGAGCACAGGCTCTAGGTGCGTGGGCTTCAGTAGTTGCGGCTTGCCAGCTCCAGAGCACAGCCTCAGTAGTTGTGGCTTGTGGGTTCTAGAGCGCAAGCTCAGTAGCTGTGGCCCAGGGGCCCAGTTGCTCCGCAGCATGTGGGATCCTCCCAGACCAGGGCTCAAACCCATGTCCTCTGCACCGGCAGATGCATTCCCAACCACTGCACCACCAGAGAAGCCCGGGAAGCTGTCAATTATTAATCATGTCCTGGCCATTTGGGGCTGATTGTTACAGAAGTTATTGTTTAGCTTTGTGTCTTGTCACTAGAGCTAGAAATCTGGCTTCCTTCAAGTGTGACTTACTGCAGGCCGTGTTCCTCCTGCACTGCTTATTTTTAATTAATTAGTTAATTAATTAATTAATTAATAGCTGTGTTGGTCTTCATTGCTGCACGTGGGCTTTCTCTAGCTGCAGCAAGCGGGGGCTACTCTTCGTTGCAGAGCACAGGCTTTAGGCGCAGGGGCTTCAGTAGCTGTGGCGTGCGGGCTCAGTAGTTGTGGCGCACGGGTTTAGTTGCTCCGCGGCATGTGGGATCTTCCCGGATCAGGGATCAAACTTGTGTCCCCCGCATTGGCAGGCGGATTCTTAACCACTGCGCCACCAGGGAAGTCCCTGCACTGCTTATTGTTGATAAGGGGTTGGTTTCCTGGGCAGGTTGCTTCAGGTTGTGGGTCGAAGTTCTGCTTTTGTCTGTGGTCTGGCCATTGTCTGTTTGTATATTCAGTCTCTCAGAACCAACAGAAAGTGGATTATGGGGCTTATTTAATTCTCTGCTTCCCAGTCTGTCCCACATCCTGACGGTAGTGGTTAGCCACAGATATACTGATAATATTAGTCATTAAACATAACTTGTTTTGATATCGCAGAATAACTAGGAAAAGGTCCAGGAGTATCCTATTAGCTGCTTCATTTACCATGCTATTCTATTGGTGGGTAACCCTAAACTTTGGTTTAAAAGATAAAGCAGAAGCTGCCCTACGACAGGGCTTTCTTTACTTGCTTTGTGCCGTGCACCGTGAGAGCTTAATACATGTATAATAATAACTGGGAAATAAGAAGGAAGCAGCTATGGCAAAATCAAGATGCCTTGGCAGTAAATTCTTGATTTCTTTGAATGCAAATCAGAGAGTACTCACAGCTCTTCATCAAGAGCTCTTTGTGGCCCACTCTGCAGCCTCTCCCTCTCCAGCTCCTCGAAGCACCACTTATCTGACGATGATGAAGCCTGAACCACAGTCAGCAGCCCTGGCGCCATGGAGAGGAGTATCTCGTACCGTCAGGCTTGATTACCCCTCCAGTTCGGCTCAAAACACTTGCAGCTGGCAGGAAGACGAGCCAACATGTATTTCAGAAGTAAATCTCTGTCCAATTTCTTTTGTCTCTAGAATGTCTGAACGTTGTAACAAATATTGTGCCCATCAATCAGTTTCAGACACATGAAAGTGTTGATTACGCTGAGATTTAGGTTGTAATTGTACTTGAGATTAATTTAGCCAGAGAATGGTAACCACCAACAGCACTAAACTTGAGGCTAAACACTTTTAAATACATTCTTTGGAGTAATTCATGCAGTCATGTGATCCAGGCGTTATTTCCATTTCACAAATGAGGAGATTGTGAGCCTCAGTCAGGTCCAAGGGAACACAGCAAACAAACCGCACAGCTTTTATTCCACGGATCAGGAACGCTTGCTCCCAGTTACTCAAGTATTACTCAGGGTTCTCCAGAGAAACATAACCAACAGGGAACTAGGAAAGCTGGGGGTGTAAGTCAGTTTGAGTCCAAAAGACTGAGAATCCCAGGATCACTGGTTGTCCCAGCTCGGAGAGCAAATTTGCCCCTCTGCCTTTTTGTTTTCTCCAGGCCCTCAGAGGAACGGATGATGCCATCTCACACGTGAGTGTGATCTTTATTCAGTCTACCAAGTCAAATGCTAAATCTCTTCTAGAAACACCTTCACAGACACACCCAGAAATAATGTTTTACCAGCTATCTGGATATCCTACAGCCCAGTCAAGTTTACACATAAAATTAACCATCACATGTGCCTTATGTGGGCAGATATTTATACTCACAGAGATACTTTATACTCATAAAGATACTCATAGGTTGTTTTCTGGTTTTCGCTTGGCCCAGAATAACCAAGGGCACAAGTTGTACGCAGTTATAGAAACAGCTACACACCAGGCAGGGTTTGTATGCCCAGGAGCCCTTTCCCGTGCTGTCTAGCAAACCGTCCTTGATTCCCCCAAAACGGTAACACAAATTGCATTATAATAATATAAGCACATACAATAAATTCCGTCTACATAAGCTCACAGACCACATCCTGCCTCTGGGAGCAAAGTCATGGCAGGTTTATCAACACTGCTGCCAAAACTGTCACTAGAAGTCAACACTGCCTCATTCTGCACCTTCACTTCAGTTTCACGGTTAAAGCCACTTCTTGCTTTTGTTACTTTCGGTTCTCCTCCAACCATCTTATCAGTGTGATGTTTATATATGTTTTGATGTTATCAGTATGAGATAAGGAATTTTTATTTTCTTAGCAGTCGACAGAAGCATTTATCATAAGGAGAAGTGATCTACCAATGCTCAGAAAATTATTTGAAACCCCTGGTTGTAGTAGAAACTAAGACCTTGGAGGGCCTAAATGTAAGGATTTGCCCTACCGGAGGGAAGGAGGGGGAAATTGTTGTTTGCACTGGACAGGAAAGAAGGAGCTAGAAAAAGACAGTTGTTTATAACTCCTTGTAACTTCCCTTTCACGCTTTAAAGACTAAACTAACAAAATTCTTGGTGTGATGAGAACTTTTGTGGGAACTGATAAAAGGGCTATACTTCTGGCTCAGGTCTTTAAGGGGAAGAACCAAGATAGGGAGTTGGACCTAGTTGTTTGTCCTTTTGTTTTCGGTATTCTGATGCTTTGACATCTGGGGTCTTGCGGGCCCTCCCGGAGTTAGCCCGTTCCTGGAGACAGTCAGCAACTCACCCAGGAGTGGGCTTTTCAAATGCAAACCCACCAGTCCGGAGTCCACACCACCAGCCACCTCCTTTGTGGGGCTCTCGTACTCTGGGCCACTGCCCATCTGCTCTCTCACCCCAATGCCAGTTACCAGACGACTAAGAACAGTTCCTAACCCCCAGAGCCTGCTGCAATTTTTCAAACTAGCCAATCCTAAGCCTGCTTACCCTCCCTCGCCTGTTGTTTCCTGTGAAACCCCAGTAAAGGCCCCTGCTCACATCCGTCTTCCCACCAACTCCCCGCCTTCCCTCGGCTTCATGCTGACCTTGATAATTCCCCAAGCCATCTCCATGGCTGGGCATGACTCCTCCTCTTGGGAAATGGGAGTAAATATCTTTGCCATGGCAACTATCTCCTGACCTGTTGACCTTACTGTATCTCAACTTTTCTATTAATACACTATATCTTAAAACACTAATGGAAAAAAGTCCAGAGGAAACAACAAGGGAAAAAAATATGTCAGAAGTTACTGACATGGTGAGAAGGGCTCTAAATTCTCAGACACTCAAGCTGGGGTTCAGACAAACTTACTTAAGTCTCTGAGGGTCAGAAAAGCCCCACACTTGCTTCAGAAGGATATGTCTTTGCTTTATTCTCAGCGCTACCTATCTCCCTTCTCCTTTTACCTGGAATGAATTTGTAATTCAAAAAAATCGACCCCCAGAGATTTTCTTTCATGACACCAGGGATTCTCATACCCATGTGAGAATCATATAGTAGGGAGAGATCATAAAAGTGCATATTTTCAGCTCTGAACCAAAGCAAGGATCTCTGGTCAAGTTTGATCTGAACTGAATGGTGAGTAAAGAATAAAATGTTTTTCTTTTTAAGGAAATTTGTCTTTTAGGTAATAGGCACACATTGTATAACCCAAACTTTATACAAGAGAGGAAGGAAAGAAACATGAAAAAAAAAATAGTATGAAAACATTCACCCTTTCATAAGATCTCTTAACATCTAGCTAAATGTTTAGGTTGTTAGAAATCCCCTATACCCACATCCTGAGGCTTTAAAAAATGTACAAAGTAAGATTAAAAAGTAAGTGTATGGTGAATGCAGAATCCTAAAATCACTTAGAAATTTGGATAATTTAAAAAGCAGGCATATATATTAGAAATTATTTTCAATTTCCACTTAAAAGAATGTATTAAATTTTAGAATAACTATAATTATGCCAAGTCTGTTCTTATTTCTGATCTATCACAAAATAAAAATAAGCAATTCAAAGCCAAATATAAATTTTGGTCTATAAAAGACAGAACTGGAAGCCACTTTGACTATATGTGAGGATGCAACACTCGTAAACACACGTATGCACGCGTGCACACACGCACGCTCAAATTTTTTCTAATTTAAAGGTACGTGACCAGTTTCTTGTGACCAAGAAATTAAGCATGTATGAAAACAGTTTTGTGAAGAACTAAAAATAATTTAAAACTATATTTAGGAATTAATATATTCCTAGATATTGAAATATTGAATATATATATTCATATATATGTATTTGCTCTTCTTTCTTGGAATCAGTCTTTAATGGTAAGCTATTCCAATAAATGAAAATACTTTGGGCTATTTTTATTCATTAAGCCAAAATTTTCTAGGACCATATTTGCATGAAAACAAGCTATGCAATTCATGTAGTAAAAATTAGAGATTTTATAGGCACTTGACCTAATTTTCAGCAAATGCCTCCATATTTGCCAACTGAAGGAGTCAAAGTGAGTCAAGAACTCAGGATTTTCATCTTTGTATTCTCAGCACTGGCACAGTGCCTGTCGTATTTTAAGTATTAAATAGATGTTTTAAATAAATGAATGAAGCAGAATTAAGGATACAGCTGTAATGATGGCTATTAAATGCTAAAGCTCCTCCAAAGGTAAGCAATGGTCAAATTAACATAAATTTCTCTAAGTGTGATATATTAGAGGAGATTATTGTGCACAAAAATCTACTCAGACCACATTCTGCTTGGTTTCTGTCCCTTGAAAGTCATAGAAAATTACATGGCAAAATACTGTACATTTACAAGTAATTTGCACCATGTTTTGGACTCTTTTTAAACACCTTTACTTTTCTTTAAAAACTTAGTTTTATATATAAAAAGATGGTGGTAAATAAACTAAGGCTTCTTGAATAAAACAAGAGTTGTTGCAAAGAAATCTGAGGCAAAAATTGTTCTGATGAACTTAGGGGCAGGGCAGGAATAAAGATGCAGACATAGAGAATGGACTTGAGGACACGGGGAGGGGAAGGGTAAGCTGGGACGAAGTGAGAGAGTGGCATGGACATATATACACTACCAAATGTAAAATAGATAGCTAGTGGGAAGCAGCTGCATAGCACAGGGAGATCAGCTTGGTGCTTTGTGACCACCTACAGGGGTGGGATAGAGAGGGTGGGAGGGAGATGCAAGAGTGAGGGGATATGGGGATATACGTATGCATATAGCTGATTCACTTTGTTATACAGCAGAAACTAACACAACATTGTAAAGCAATCATACTCCACTAAAGATGTTTAAAAAAAAATTTGCAATTAGTGGAAAACATTTTCAGACTACAAACATAAAACATAACCTAAAGGAAAACAGTCAGAAGTCAAAGTCTACATTGTAACAAGGATGTAGTTACCAAAGGTTCTGACCTCTTACCAACCACGAAGATTCTCTGCTAGCCAAATTCCATCTGGCATCACTGCATTTCACCTTCCTGACTTCCCTTGGCCGTTACAGCTATACAGATTCACTTCTTCCTCTTTAAAAGGCCACAGTTAGGGCTTGTTGGCAGAGGGTCTCTTGGCCTTCTCCCAGAAAGTAAATGGATTTCAGGTGTAGGGGAGGAAAAAAATCTTTTCCTCTATTTTCAAGTTCAGTGGCTGGGGCCTGTGAATTGAATTGACAAAATACATATTAACAGTAGGAAAGGCATACAAATTTTATTAATGTTTTTAATTCTATGTGCATAGGGGTATCACAGAAAAGTGAAAACCCAAAGAAACAGACTTGGGAGCTTATATACTATTTTAACAAAGGGCAATAAATTGTGGAGACATGACTAGATAAAGGAAGGGGGTTTGGGCTTCTAGGGATGATAAATTGTGAGAAAGTGACTAGGAAATATATGGCGGAAATGAATGGAATATAATTATTTTAGTAAGGTTTGTTTACGCAGACTAATCTTGGTGTGACTCTCCACCTCCAGTGATAAGGGTTTCTTCTTCATCCTAGATAGTTGGCGGGAAGGAATTTATGACCTACTTTCAGGCAGACAGGAAGAGGGCAATGAATTCTTCTTGTGTCTGTTATTTCTCAATTGCCTTTAGCTGAAAAATAATCAATATGCCAAAGTGGCATAAATCGGGGTAGTACATCTGGACTCCTTCACAGAAATGGGTGAACATATCCTGGATGGAGGCTGCTGAAAGTCATCTTCAGTTCTGTCTAAAATGTCCTTCAGGACACCCAGATAAAGGGCATCTTAAGAAACGTACAGGTGAGCAGTATGTGAAGAAGATAATGAAGTCAACTGCTAAGGTGAAGAGATTTTACTGAAAGGTCAAAATAGCCAGGAAATGAAACACCTTTCACAAAACCAGTGAGATCATCTTCACCTGATGTCATTTTGTGGGTAATTTAAATCACAGTTCCTTGCTAGATTCCTCTAAATCTTGCTTTGGATTTTTTAGCCTCTGATATTAACCTTTATTTTTTGTTGGTTTGTGTGTTTGATTTTGTCTTTGTATTTTATTCTGTTTGTTGTGTTTGCACTTCTTAGCAATTTTCATTCCTAGATTTATGAGATTAAAAGGATGAGACATATAGCCTCAAAAAATATGAATAGAATGGAGGCAAAGGACACACTTTCTTCTTAATCATGAAAAATGAATGGCACTTATTGTAATCAATATTATCAAAACAAATTACCATCAGGTCAAAGAATGATTAGTGAATTCTGAGAGTTGTCTACACAAGCAAAAATATTAATATGAAAACAATAGATCCAGGCTCGTGTAAATTGCAACCCATGGAATGAAGAACATAGCCTTTTGCCTAAAATGATCTTCATGGAGGTCACCCAAGAAAACCTTCTCATTTACCGGATGAAGACTCTGCAGCTCAGAAATGTTAAGTGACTTGCCCAAGGCCATACAATGAATTTTTGGCAAAGCCGGAACTAGACAAACACAAAGTTTATTGGTTCCAAACCTCCTGACCTTTCTGCTGAAATGGTATCTTTGTTAAGTGAAAAGCAGAAAAAAAGTATTTGTTTTGTATTTGGTTTTACATAAAAGAAGGAGCTTTTTTTTCAGGACATGGGGGAAGTGAGGATGCTAAAAACATATCCCAGGTAACTCTTGAACAGCGAGATGTTGATTATATTGGTTACATGGCTTGTGGATTTTCTAGACCACTTTCTACATTGATCTTTGTCCTGTCCTTCCTCCATAGGCAGCCATATTTCCCCTAGACTTCCAAGAACTATGAAATGAAAAAGACAGAAATACCCATCAGTTAGTATATTTTAGTATTTGTTAGCTGCTGCAGTGAAAATCTTAAAGGAAAATTGAACATGGGGAGCCAAAATGGGGTATTGTATATCTCATCTTTTCCAAGTGATTATGACACATTTAAGAATTAACTTCTAATTAATCTTTCTAATCCTGATGTCAAAAAGTGAAGTTTTTGGTAATCCCATAGTGGCTGGGCTCTGTTGAAAGAAGAGGATCAACAAACCATTAAGCTGGACTTAAATTTAACAGAGGCAAATTCAGCGGGCAGAACCCAGAAAATCAGACCCAACAGTCCAAACTGCCTGATAAATGAGTCACAGCGCTTCTGATTCCCTAACCTCCATCAGAAAGGCCACAGCAAGAGAGCTGCTTACAGACACCTAAACCCCTCTGGCTGCCAGGAGAGAACAGTGAAAGAATGAGTCAGTCTTTGCCTGGATTAGTGACTTTTCTGGAGTTCACAACCCCATTATCTCAACAACTGGGCTGCCAAACATTTATTTACTCACTAATTTAATAAAAATCATGCTGTTTGCAGCTCACTAACATTGGACAGAAAATGTCTCATTGCTTCCTTGGGAAAAACAAAATAAGCAACCATTAGGATCATCCAGAACTAATCAGGAAATTGTGTGGCGAAAGGACAGGCTATAAAGCTGCGGATCCAAGTTCAGGCACAAAGTGTGCCTTAGGCAGAAAGCCTGACAAGCATCCTGCACTAAAATATAATAAATCGGGGTTTTTTTTTGCTTCCTTGTAAAAGTGATAGATTTAGTGCTTCTTAACGGCAGCAGCTGGCATGCCTGTAACAACCCCAAAACCTTAACAGGACATTAGATACCAATCACGTCAAAGTGAAGGCTTTTAGCCCATTGGCAGCAGGTCCTCTGAAACCTGGGCTGGTACTGCTTTCTCCGCGAGGAATGGTAGTAAATACACAGCAGCCTGGATCCTCCCCGTGGACTCCCAGGGGAAGGGACCGTCACTATTTAATTTTGTCACCAAAATAATAATCTCTATAGTCACAAATAAAATGACATACATCACTTGAAAACTCTGGGCATATTCAATGGTCTTTAGGATCATAAAGTTGAACAATATTGCGAGAACCTCCAGTTGAAACACCATCTTTGACGTTTCCTTTTCCATTAGTTTTGCGTTCAATCAGTCATCCATATTACCAATTCTAAAGCCTAAATATCCCTGGAATCTATTCCTTCTATTTCCTTCTATCATCTCCACACTGCCATTATTTTAGTCCAATGCACCATTATCTATTACCTAGAACACTAATTTGTCTCTTTGCTTTCATTCTTATACCTTCCTGTCTGAGTTAGTAAAAGCTGCAGTGAACTCTCAGTGGCTTACGGCACAAGTCATTTGTTTTTCTCACTTGAGGGGTGTGGGCTGGCTTAGTTCAGCTCTGTCTATGTGTCTTTATGGGACCAGTGGTTGCACGAGCACGTTCTTCTCATGACTGATGTCGAGGCAAGAGGCCAAGATAACCGCGCCTGCGCATCTAAAGCTTCTACTCCAGGCACACACGCTAACATTCCATTGGCCAAAGCAAGTCACACGGCCAGCCTCGGATCAAGCAGGTGAGGAAATATCCTCCCCCCAATCTAGTGGGAGGGGGTGTAGTCACGTGGTAAAAATCAAGGACCTATTATTCTACAACTGAGGAGGGAATGCGGAATTAGAAGCGTGAATGCAGTTCACGTTATTATTATCTATTCTCTGCATCAAGCCAGAGAGGTCTTTTACGTAAACAAATTTAAATGTACTTGTCACTCCCCTTCCCATACTCTTTAATGGCTTCCTTACCATTACAATAAACAATAAACGAGCCCTGCAGGGCCCTGCAGAACTGGACTCTGCTAGTTGCTCCAACCCAATCTCTCACCATTTTCCTCCCCCATTTCTACACTTTATCATCCTGAAGTTCTGTTGTGCCAGCCTCTCTCCCACCTCAGAGATTTGCTCAAGATATGCACTCTGCCTGGTATAACTTCCTCTCCCTTTTCTTTCATTTAAACTTATATCTGAAGGATGTCACTTCTTCAGAGAAATTTTCCTTGGCCGAAAAGATTGGGTCAGATCCCCTTATTTTTTTTTTTTTAATTAATTAATTAATTTATTCTTGGCTGTGTTGGGTCTTCGTTTCTGTGCGAGGGCTTTCTCTAGTTGCGGCAGGTGGGGGCCACTCTTCATCGCGGTGCGCGGGCCTCTCACTATCACGGCCTCTCTTGTTGCGGAGCACAGGCTCCAGACGCGCAGGCTCAGTAGTTGCCCAGTTGCTCCGCGGCATGTGGGATCTTCCCAGACCAGGGCTCGAACCTGTGTCCCCTGCATTGGCAGGCAGATTCTCAACCACTGCGCCACCAGGGAAGCCCCAGATCCCCTTATTAATTATTAATTCCTTCTGATGCTTCTTCATCACACGTCACAATTGTAATTAATGGATACTTAGTAGTCTAATGATTGTTTCCATAGCTAAAATGTAAGCTCCATGATTGTACAAACATTGTTTAGTGTAGGGATATATGTTCTTAGCCTCTGTGTTCTATCATAATAAACATTCAACACACACACACACACACACACATGCACACACACACGTACACACAGGAAGACGTGTATGTGTGTGGGGGGTTATATATATATGTATTTAAATGTACTCATATTAATAGTTGTACACTTTTTCCTTTAATGATCTCCCCTACTCATTCTGCCCCTTCAACACTTCTTTGCTTAGCAAAACAGAAAGAGTTTGGCCAGTGTTTACTCTCAGTTCTGCCATTTAGTAGCTGTGTGGGTTAATGATTTAATCTTGCTGAGACTTATCTATGAAATGGCGATGATAATTTTTACTTTGCAAGGTTGGGGGACTTAAATGAGCCATGCGTGAGCAAGCACTCAGGACGCTGTTCCTATTCCAGTGCCCTGGCCTAGTCACCACGCCTGACTGTTCCAGTTTCTACTGGACATTTTCACCCGGATTTGCTGACAGCCATGCATACCTCCAATCAAACCTATCAACTTTCTATCAAAACTGACAACTCATCCTAATTCCCTACTTTGGTTAATTTTTCAATAGGTTCAGATTGAAAACCTGGAAATCATCATCCACCAAGCCTTCCTCTGCCCCAGTCTTGGCCTCCAGCATGCCCATCAGCTCTGCTTGGTCTTTCCCAGTTTCTCTGTGCTGACCCTGACATTTCCTCTCTTGAGACTTCTTCTGGGCTTTGCCAGTATCCAGGCTCTGGTCTCTACAATCCAGCACTTCATTGCAACCACATTTATTCACTTAGGGTAGGTTTCTAATCCAGTCTTCAATGATAAGTAAAGTGCAGCTGCTGACAAAGCAGTATGTGCATCATAATGACATTTTTACCTTTTAAAACCTGTGTCTATACACACAAAAAAATTCCAGAAAGAATACAACAAAATATAGGTGGTAGGATTACCAAAGCATCTATTTTCTTTTTTATGCTTTTTCTATATTTCTTGGCTTTACATGACAAAAATGCATTATTTTTAGAGGTTATAAAAAAAACTTATTTTATAAATCTAAATTACCACCCCAAAAGAAATATTCTATGACTCTCCTTTTTTTGTTTTCCTAACAAATGAGACCCAATTACTTAATCCTGGCATTGAGGTCTTTCATGCATGAAAGGTCATTCATACTTTGGCTCCAGATTATTTTTCCAGCCTTGTCTCTTACCACTTTCCTTATACTCCGCCATATTACAATCAAACCATACTCTATTTCTCTCTCCACATGGAGCTGAAATGGTCCTCCATTCCCATAACTCTTTCACAAGACTCCTCAATTTCCACAAAGGCACACCAGCTTTACTCTGTATGCACCCTCTATAACATTTTAATGAACTCTTAATCAAGAAACCAGTTTATTTGTACTTTAAGCACTCAGGAGGAAATACAGCCTCAAGCATCTGCTCTCTAACTTCTATTAAGAGCCCAAATAAGAAAAGTATTACCCTTCACTGTCTTCACAGTCCTATCCATTAAGAACCTGTGAACAACAGCCTTTCTACTTAATTCATAACAGCCTTGAAGCAGGGCATTGATAGGTCTAATTCTAAAATATGTTAATAGTAAGTAGATATCTAACCAAATATATTGTGAAAAGAGGAGAAAGATTCACATAGTAGAAACACGTACACAAAACCCAATGTGATTGCCCATTGACTTCCTTCTTCCTCCCCTAAAATCCTCTCCCCCCGAGACACCTCATCTGTCTTCCACTTCTTGCCCTCTACTGACTTTAAAAATCCTCTTTATTTTCCTAAGAGCTAAATTCAGCTCACACTCACTTTGCTTGCTATGCTCAGTAAATCAAAAGCATGATACATAATTTATGCCTGCACCTTGGTGGTCTCTGGTCCCCACTCCAGAAAGAATTATCACAGTATCCATCAGACAAAACAAGGCTCTTCCTAGAGGAAAATTCTATTGGTTAAGAAAATATGTTTTGTCCACATTAGTGTTCATCCTTCAAAGACTGATTCAATGGCGTGCCCTTCAGGAAGCCTTCCCTGATTCATCTAAACAGATAGAATATCTCTCATCCAAACCCCTGTATGGTGGGTTGAATAATATACCCCGTAAGATTATATTAAGAATTTTTACTGTATAAACTACACTGAGGACTGGAGACACCTGTACCTGATTTGGCACCTCCCTAAATATTACTTTTAATTCTCTCTTGCCATTGTACACAAAAATGCTCCAAAAATAACATTTAAAACTTCTGGGCAAAATTACACAGCAAGAGGTCACGACCCTAAGAAATGATGAAAGTGCATGTGTATGAGCCATAGACACTAAGATTCTTCCTCCCCTGCTGAATTCTTTAGATGTTATTATCTGTTAGATTTAAAGAAGACAAAAGGCAATTTTATTTCAAATGCCATCCTTATTTTCACTTTAAAATGTACAAGGCTGCTTGTCATTGCAGAATAGTATAAAGCAATATGACATTGTTTTGAAGAATTAGAATCCTAAAAGTGTTTTTATGGTTTAAACAAGGTATTTTATCTGCAGTGATATAATTCCATGTCAGAATTTTACTGACGGATGTTGGCTCCGGACTCAAGTAACTGGAACAGGGTATTCATAAGCGGAAGTGAGCTAAGAGCTCAGAGCAAGGGAATAGTTTCCTCTTCAAATTCACTGACAATGAATTGGCACACTTCTTAATTCGTTGCCAAATAAATAAATAAATAAATCCTAACACTATTCACACTGATATTACAAAATATTCCCAAGGAACAGATGACAGAAACCTATCCATTATGGTAACAGAGCCAAGCATAGGAAAATTGCTAAGGAAAATTACATCTGGATAAGTTGCCCCAGGTGGTGTCCTGTGACGAGCAGCCTCCCCTTCCTAGCACAAAATTATGGTCACAGGTCCTCCATCCCAGAGGGAGAGTGTATGTGTGGCATAATAGTGTTAAGAAACTTTGCAAAGCCGTATGGCCCTGTTTCTCTGCTGCTACCTCATTTACCATCCACTTCAATATTCTCCATCACCTGCCCTGACATGATCTGTCATATACAGGTAAGAGCTAATGGTAGCCAATCTGACTCCAGGAGCCTGTTAACTAGAATTAATGTGAATTCTCCTATTTTCATTCATTGCAAAGTCCAGTACAACAGAAAGCTCATGAAGTGGTATGTGCATTTGTAGCTTTCATAGAGAATCAGAGGACTGGAACGTAACTATGAAGAAATTAGGTGTAGAATATGAAAAATCGAGAGAAAAGAGTGACAAGAGTTTTAATAATGCCTATTCAAAGATTCAGAAAAAGGTAAAGAATTGAGAATAGACAATATGTGAAGGTAAAAAGGCTGAGAACTTTCAAGAAGTATTAAAAGATCTTCAGATCCAAGAGGCTAAAATTCAATTTTAGACACAATACTGAGACTGAAGAATGACAAAGAAAAGCAAAATATATTTAAAAGATTCCAAGAAGAAAGAGCAGATTACCTGCAAAGGAATGACGACTGGATGGATTGCTGACCTCACATCTTAAAGAGCAGAAACCAGCAGGCTGCAGAAAATAGACAGCAGAAAATCACTGTCAACCTGGATTTCCAAACCATGAAAAACTGTCTTTCAAAAATAAATAGAGGGCTTCCCTGGTGGTGCAGTGGTTAAGAATCGGCCTGCCAATGCAGGGGACACGGGTTCAATCCCTAGCCCGGGAAGATCCCACATGCTGTGGAGCAACTAAGCCTGTGAGCCACAACTACTGAGCCTGTGCTCTAGAGACCGCAAGCCACAACTACTGAGCCCATGCGCCTAGAGCCTGTGCACCACAACGAAGAGTAGCCCCTGTTCACCGCAACTAGAGAAAGCCCGCGCACAGCAACAAAGACCCAATGCAGCCAAAAATAAAAACAAATAAGTAAGTAAATTTATAAAAAAGAACAAACAGGAAACAAAGACATTTTCAGACAAAAGAAAAAGTTAAGTGAGTTTACCACCAAAATATCCCTACTAAAGTGAATTCTAAAGAATCTATATATTTCAAACAGAAGAACAGCCATTCCAGATGGAAGGTTTGATGTGCAAAAAAGAACAGTGTGCAAAGATATTAATAAATATGTGAGTAAAAGTAAGCAACCATTAACTGCTTAACACTATGAAATTAATGTCCAGTTTATGGTGAAATACAGGAGAAAACTGAAATACTCCCTAACGATAGTATATATTTCTATCCTGGTATAGGCTTTGGACATGGGCCCTGATGACTAATTCTTCTGGTCCAGCAAACATGTTCCTAAAAGTGTTGGTTAATTTGATTGATTTTATCTGATTTTGGTGATTAAAGGGAAAAAAATGATGGAATATGCTATAAGCTAAAGACAGCGCTAAAGAGATTAATCTTCACCTAGACACTGAGAATGTTTTACCTGTGATTCAAGAAATTTATTTTGGTTCCCTTTTAAACTGAACCATTATTCCTCTTCTCCTTCTCAACAGCAAGCCTTGCTAATTCACAAAAGCACCAAGAGGGCTAGCCTTGTATTGCTTAAATCAGGGCAGGGAACAAAATGGCACTTGTGCTGCACACACCCAATCCTTTGGCCAGGTGGGAGCTTGCTTGTTAATCAAGGCACTCTGTGCTGAGGACCTGACTGTGGTCTCACAATCTTCTCAAGTGCAGCAGGCAGCCAACACCAATCAATCAGAACTAACATTTGACATCAAACCTAGTTGCCTTTCTGAGCTTAAGGCTGCTGACTTTACCCTGTATGGAAGAGGGTCTGTGATTCCTACTTCTTCCTTCAGCTGTTAGGGAGAGAAATACAATATTTTTTTTTATCCTGGAAATATTGCTTCACCCCTGCTTGCTGGCAAAGGCTGAAAAAAGCTTATCAAGTAATAACACCATCTTAAATTTTCACACTGGCTTATGCACATAGTCAGACTTTTAGATGCATACATTCTATATTTGCTTATAAATAACTGTACAAGAATTATGTGTTTGCCTCGTAACAGAAACATCTCATATTTTTATTGTGCTTTACGGTTATTGAGCACATAGCCATAAATATTTTGTCCCCAATCTAAAACAAATATGTGTTGAGCAATGCCATGTGACAGGCATTGTGCTGAATGCTGGGAATAAAAAAAGTTCTTGCCCTCTTGCGCTTATAGCTTAGACGGGGATGCAAACACATTAACAAATGATGCGAACACAGGATGACACCTTCTATAATGAAATAGAAGGGGATAGCATGAAGCAGTGATTAAAAATATGGACTTTGGAACCAGGAAATCCTGTGTTCTTGTCTCTGCTCTATAATTTATCAGCTCTATACTAGTTAGGGTTCTCCAGAGAAAAAGAACCAATAGGATGTGTACATATACATCATATATAGAAAGACAGAGAGAACGAGATATTTTAAGGAAATGTCTCGTGTGATGGTGAGGGCTGGCAAGTCTGAAACTGAAATTCTGGCAGGCGTTAATGTTGCAGCCTTAAGTCTAAAGGCAGCCTGGAGGCAGAATTCCTTCCTCATCAGGAGATTTCAGTCTTTTCTCTTAAGGCCTACAACTGATTTGATGAGGCCCACCCACCTGATGGAGGGTAATATGCTTCACTCAAAGTCTAATAGTTTATATGGTAATCCCATCAACTTAGCACTATAGCCTAGTCAGTTGACACGTAAAATTAACCATCACAGGCTCAGTTCTTCATCGGTAAAATAACAATAATGAGAATACTGAAAACTAATAACACCTGCTTCACAGGATCCTTGTGAGGTTGTACTGAGAGCTGTTCTGTCCGGGCTTGGCACAGCGTCTGGAAGAAAGCTCATGCTAGGTGCCACCATGTTGGCTTCATTGGCATTTGTTCATCTGCCGCTCGCCCTTCTGGGTAACCTCTTACCAGCCACAGGACAGAGGCCCTGGTGGTGCCCCGTTTTCCTCTCCTCGCAGCCTACGTGCATGAGGCTTCCTCTGCCTGGAGCATTTAAGTCTCAGTCTTTGTGCGTGAACTAGCTAACTCCATATGTGAGGTGGACCATAAAATAGGATGAACCAGGAAAAACAACAGTATTTGACCATCTTTGACGTACAAAAATCAGCAATTTCATACGGCTTAGCTTAATAAAACTAAGCTACTTTGTAGCACTGTCAATGCAGTTTAAAAAGAAACCCCAGGCCAATATTAAAAAATAATTCAAAGTAAATGAAGGCATTGAATTTTTAATCCAAAAATGAAATCTCTAAAATTCCTTTTCTTCTTCTTTGTCTCTCAAAACACACACACACACACACACACACGCAGAAAGTTGTGTGTGTGTGTGTATTTCTATATAGGGAATGCATACATACATGTTATGTATTTCTGTATCACATGGGCCCCTAGGCCAATAGCTCAATCTCTTCCTCTGGCCTGACCTTGGCTCGGCACTCTCATCTTTCTTTTTTCTCCCCTCTCACCTTCTGGATTTATTCTTTTGCTTTCCCATAAGTAGTTCCCTGACCTTTCTTATGTAAACAACTCTAATTTGTTGTACTTACCTAATAAAGGTGCTGCCTAGCAAAGGAGGAAATTAATTAAGTTACACATTAACCTTTTTTTTGCAGTCACAGCGTGCTATGCATACATAATCTATTTCTGGATTCCATTACTTTTTTATCTGCTTACACTTTGTGTTCCACAACTAAAGTCACTCTATCAAATACAAATTTTTTTTAAACTTAAATTTTTATAAATTAGTTTCTTTGTCCCAGCACTATATTTTTTAACAAATAATGCTTGTAAATAAAACATACAAAAGCATGCCAAGATTCCCCATGCCTCGAACTGTATGCTTGCAGAAATATCTTCAACCGACAAATCGGAGAATATTCCCTTCAATTCTTCTGGCGGGTGGGGAGGCGTGATCACCAACTATTTTCGTATTTCCTTGTGCAAAGCCAGAAGGTTCAAATTCGTTTCTGATGAGCAGAGATACTTGCAGCTTGACCCTGACGTGATAGAATTTTCTGAGCTCAGAAAATGAGTAGCCCTTCCAAATTCCCCTACTGGGTTCCCCATGGCTTTAGGGTTAATAAGGGAGTATTTAGAAGGCAGAAAGTATTTAGAGCTCTGGGAAGTGAGGTTGCAAGAGGAGGAGGAGAAGCACTTATAAATGTAAGGTAGCAGTGGTCCCCCAAATTTTTGGCACCAGGGACTGGTTTCGTGGAAGACAATTTTTCCACGGAGCGGGGAGGGGTGAGGGGGGATGGTTCAGGTAGTAATGAGAGCAATGGGGAGCCATGGGGGGGCGCACATAAAGCTTCACTCGCTCCCCAGCCCACTGCCGCTCACCTCCTGTTGTGCCGCCCGGTTCCTAACAGGCCTGGGGTTTGGGGACCCCTGCTGTACGGGAAAGGAGAGTCAGCCCATTTCATTACCCAAGAGCAGCCTTTGGCCTCAGGCTATATGAAGGCTTCCTGGAAAACTCTTGAGAACTTGAAGTTCTCAGTTCACCTTCTCAGGTAGTATCATCATCTCCCTGGAATGATGGTCACCTGTTTGCTGAAGAAATCTGACTTTCCCCTCCTTAAAAGTATACGCAACCATAACACAGAACTACTTATGTCTCTGATTTCCATTCCCTAGTTGAATATGTTTGAAATATTTACAGTGATTTTTGTTGAGACTTTTAGTGTTTGTATTTAAATTTGTTCATAGCAATCATTTAAGAAAGTCTGGTGGTACATATTAGCAAATATTGTACATAGTCATGTAAAAAAGCAAGACAGACAGCCTTTCACTCATAGAACATCATGTTATATCTTGGTTCTAGTCTATCTCCAGTGATATGATACATTCATATGAAAACAGAAAATAAAAGTTTAGCAAGCTTAATAGATTATCTGTGCATATGTCTCTACATATAAAAAAGATGTTTCTAAATATGCAAGCATCATATCATTACAACAGTGTTTCACGGAATCTTTAAATTCAGAAACGATATATTTTGAGGGTAATTTTCCATCCATTTTCTGGCAGGAGTTCCTTAGAGCTGTAGGGAAGGAAAACAACATTTTCCTCAACCCTCTTAGGGATCCTGGCTGGGTCTGAAAATTAAACTGACAAAGATAGGTTAACAGAAGAAAAGTATACAAGATTTATTGCATTTTTACATATATGTGGAAGTCTTCACAAGAGAATAAAGACCTAAGAAGTGACCAGAGCAGGAAGCTTTTATACCTTTTAGACACCAGAACAATACATTTGTGATGATTTGACAAGGCAAAGGGGTTTGGGCTGGGGGTAGTGAGTGGTGAGGAAGATACTGAGGGTTAGTTTAATGAAGTTTGTTTGAATGGCTTCCCCATCGCTGGTGAAAACCATGTCTTCCCTCCTCTGGATACAGGGAGGGTACCTTTCGCGTGGGAAATTTACCCCTGCTTTCACGGAAGACGGAGGGGGTGGGGAAGTCAGAGTAACTTTCCTGCTTCTACCATTTTCTCAAACTTCTTCAGCTGAAGACAGTCCATATACCAAGGTATCATACTTGAGACAGCATGTCCTGAACCCCATCAGAGCCACTGGCTAAACTACAAGCACGATGATAGGGCTACAGGAAGAAGTGGAGAGAAGATAACAGGAAACAGATTTAAATCTCACAACTGAAGGGGCACCTGACCTCCTGCTTTGCCAAAATTGTGACTCTAAATATTGTTGGAGAAAAATAACTTATTAGGCTACCTTACAAAATTTAGATTTAAGAGATAAAACTTGAGAAAGTTCCAAATTACTAATATTGTAGGCATGGTAACAGTCTAAAATGGACTGTTTTCTAACAGGATCAGCCTTAGGCAGAAGCAAAGTCCTGTTCCTACAGGTCCTGGGGCACCTTAGACCCCTCACCCCACCCCTCTATTATGGTTTTATGAGGCTGGCAGGCTGGTGCCTAAAGTTTCATCGTTACAACTCTATCCCTCTTAAAATAGATATACCACACAGGAGAGATAGTATAGGGTCATGATTTGTCCAGTAGACATGTCTGTGAGCAAAGAGCTCCCTGAGGACAGGGATGTGGTCTTCATTTTTAGAATCCAGAGGCAGGCAGAATGTGTGGTAAAAGGAGGTCATCAATAGGGCTTCCCTGGTGGCGCAGTGCTTGAGAATCTGCCTGCTAATGCAGGGGACACGGGTTCGAGCCCTGGTCTGGGAAGATCCCACATGCCGCGGAGCAACTGGGCCCGTGAGCCACAACTACTGAGCCTGCACGTCTGGAGCCTGTGCTCCGCAACAAGAGAGGCCGCGATAGTGAAGAGGCCCGCGCACCGCGATGAAGAGTGGCCCCCGCTTGCCGCAACTAGAGAAAGCCCTCACACAGAAACGAAGACCCAGCACAGCCAAAAATAAATATAAAAATAAATAAATAAATAAAAGAGCCTTCCCTAAATTAAAAAAAAAAAAGAAATCAAGTAAATGAAATGGGTTCAGGATCTGAGCTACAAAGAAATTGGTATTGCTCAACCATCATATAAAACTCACATCAAAAAGAAAAAAGGAGGTCATCTCTAACTCTTTGTAGAATATAGAAATGAATTAGTCCCAATCAGTCCCAGTGTGAATTAATTTATCTTATTTCTGACAGTCAACAACCTATCTGGGGGCTGGTTTGGTGAGAAACAAGAGAGGAAGGGTAAACAGGAAATGCCTAGAGCCATGGGAAATATCAAAAAAGACCAGGATTGAGTGGATGGTCCTGGAAAGCCAAGAGACACCAGAGGCAGAGGATTTGGGAAAAAAAATGAAACCAGGATTCATCCCAGTTTCTATTTCTTGACTATGTGATCTAGACCAAGTCTCTTAGCTTTCTTAGTCTCAGTTTCTATTATAAAAATAATAGAATTGTGAAAATTAAAGATAGCATAAGCCTATATACAGCTAATAAATAATGGATGGAGATTAAATTGTAAGAATGTTAAATGATTTATAATAATTATTACAGTTATCTTCAACATCATTAGTGTCAATAAAGAGGATAATCATTTCCAGGAAAGAGAAAGTTTTTTTTTAAATGATGGTAGAAGGAAGACAAAGAAATTTACTCTCATAATTTTGTCTGGGGGCGGCCCCTCTTTCCAATGATACTTTCTCCCTAAAAAAGACGGTCTTTTAACAAGTAAACACCAAATCAAGAAGGTAAATTAGTTGATCCCAATTTCATAAGAAGCAAATCCTTTCGCCACGATTAATCTGAGACTGATTTACATAATCATTACTTTAAGAAGACATTATCTACTCTACTCTCTGTGGTCATAACCCAAACTCCTAAGATGTGCAATTCATAAAGCTTTGCAATCTACGTTGTTGTACTGAAAGAAGGAAGAAGAGGAGGAGTAGGAGGAAGAGGCTTGATTCAATTGTCGCAAGGAGACAGCCCTGAGAAACACAAGACCCTGAAGTCTGAAAGGCAATTGAAGGCTACTCCTGGAGCATTAAAATCCATTTGGTGGGCTCCTGTGCACATCGAGTACTTGTACAACAGGTACACGATGCTACAGATAGGCCTTAGCCTTGGAAATCATCCCAGAAGACAACAGGGAAATTCAGCAGTGAAATTCATCTGGAAAGGACAGTTTGCTTCAATTGTAGCTCTCCTCTCAGTAAATCATTTCAGTTCAGGGTGTATTCTACCAACTTAGAATCATCTGATGCAATTCACACTTTTCTAGGAACTGAAATCATCAGAGATGTCCCAAAACTTATGAGTCATAGAGTACTCGTATAATAAACTGGATGGTATTTTTCCAGTTGTTCAAGGGACATTCAGATCAATGTTCTAAAACAGGGTTGGGCAAACTTTTTCTGTAAAGGGCCAGATAGCAAATATTTTAGGCTTTGCAAGTCATACAGACTCACCTCTCTGCCTCTGTAGCACAAAAGCAGCCATGGACAGTACGTAAGTAAAAGGACATGGCTGTGTGTTTACAAAGACAGGTGGAGGACAGAATGTGGGCCACAGGCCATAGCTTATCAACGTCTACAAAATCCATGTCAACATCTAAATCATGCCGTAAGATTATATACCAATTTATCAGTCTTTCTGGTTGGAAATTTTATCAAAAAACTGTGTGATTTTTTTACCAGCTTCAAGTAACTTCAGTGATTTAGAGCTAAAACTGTAGTAGGCACTCGTCGTAGATGATCAATAACTACTCGTTGGATGAATAAAGAGATGTATCAAAAAGTAGCACCTCAATCATGCTATATCTCCAGATGCTCCAAGTTTTTTTTCACTCTCTGAAGCACATCTGCCACTGTTATGCTGAGGTTTTCTTTATTATGGCATGTTGATTTTTTAAAGTTTTGATCATTACCATGAAAGTAGCTTATTTAAGAAAGTGTACAAGGTACCTAATTGCCTACTCCAAAAACTTAAGGACAGATATTTTGGGGGAATTTAAAATTTTTCATACTTTACAAAGTTTATACAGTACAGACACTGTATTATATGTCCCCACATTCCTCAAAGTCTTGGGCAGCACCGTTAATCAAACATAGTATTTCTCCTGTGAAACATATAAATATTCATATTAAATGAGATCAATAAAGATTATAATAATCCAACTGTTTTCAAAGTATAATTTAGGGATCCTTGGGAATCTTCAAAACATTTTCAGGGTGTCCATGAAGTCAAAATTATTTTTAGAAAAATACTTTACCTTTTCACTCATTCTTTTATGAGTGTATAGTGAAGTTTTCAAGGGGCTAATGATGTGTGACTTTATGGTAGATTAAATGTAGAAGCAGACATGAGAATCTGGCAGTCTCTGTTAAGCAAGACTAAAAAGAGATTTGCAAGAATATTAAATACTACCACTTTTCTTATGAAACTTTTGGTTTGGAAAAAATATAGTAGTTATTTTCATAAAATATCACTTATATTAACATGTAATGAACTTATTATTGTTATTTTTAAATAAACATAAATTAATACTTTTTAACTTTCCATTTTAATTTCTAATGTGGTAACTGGATAGATACAACTCACATAAGCACAAGAACTTTGGGGTCCACAATAACTTTTAAGAATGAAAGTCCTGAGACTGAAATTTTATAACTGCTGTAAAAGGTTAACATCATTTCAGGGCAAATTTAGCTGCCAAATGAGTTCTGCAAAAACTTTTGGTTCTCTGAGCATACGGATGTCCCTTTTAGAGTTGAGGGACTGTTGGCTTTTTAGGAGATCTGATGTTAGAAGTTTGCCTGATGCTTATTCTAAAGCAAAGTCCAAACCCTGGTGTCTTGGACTTAGAGGGCTTTCATAGATTGGAAGTTTAAATGCCTTCAGGATCCAGGCAGGTGAGTGAATTGTGTGAAACAAGGCAGCTGGGGACTGTGATACCTGGCCTACGTGATGCCTTGCAGAAGAGCCTGGTTTCACCAAACCTTTAGAATTCAACAGAAACTGGAAATCTAGTATTTTTATGTAAAGTTTCCTCATTGCATTTACTATTTAAACAGTTTTTCGAAAGAACACTTGATAAATCAAATCAGAAACACCTGCCGGTTCTTGTCCGCCTGACACTCAGCACTAACATGGACTCAGGGCCACATACGGCGCCTGCCCGCCTTGAGAGATGCTGAATAACGTTAGTTCCCTTTATCTCAAGGGCATGGACAGATGGAAGTGATGGCCAGATGTGGGGAGCAAAAAGCCTGGGGAAGCTCTACCACTGACTCTACTTTTTTTTTTTTTTTTAAATAAATTTATTTATTTATTTATAGCTGTGTTGGGTCTTCGCCTCTGCGCAAGGGCTTTCTCTGGTTGCGGCGAGCAGGGGCCACTCTTCATCGCGGTGCGCGGACCTCTCACTGTCGCGGCCTCTCTTGTTGCGGAGCACAAGCTCCAGACGCGCAGGCTCAGTAGTTGTGGCTCACGGGCCTAGTTGCCCCGCGGCATGTGGGATCTTCCCAGACCAGGGCTCGAACCCGTGTCCCCTGCATTGGCAGGCAGATTCTCAACCACTGTGCCACCAGGGAAGCCCAGAAGACTCTACTCTTAATGCTGGCTCAGCTCCAAGACCATATATTTTAAAAAATCAGCTTTGTCAGATTAGTTGACCATAGTTTTCATTTTGAAACGATTCCTTTGAATTTTGTCTTTATATATCAGTTAGAGAGATATAAGAAAACTGCTATATCTTCTGAATATTAGTTATTAGTTATTGATTTCTAAATGTTAGTAATACAATTCAGAAGATGTTTCACTAAAAATATTCCGAGGAACACAGATCGTGGGGTGACAATAACTGAACGTGTATAATTATTGTGATTGTTCTTTTCCCAGTTCCATGTCATGTGGATAAATACTGTGTTAACTGGGTTATAAATAAAGTATTGGTCAAAAATAATGCATCTTGCCTCTCTGTCCGCTTGCCTTTTTAATAACTGAACCATCTACTGTTTTTTATGATTATTTAAAAATGCATGTTCATTGTGGAAATTTTAGAAAATATAGAAAACTATAAACAACATAATAAAAGTCATCAAGGATCTCACCATCTAGAGGTAACTAGGATTAAAGTTTATAGATATAAATACAGGTATAGATAGATATATTTACACGCATACCCATAAAAATATTTGCATGTGTGTGTATTCTCCAAATACAAATATGTAGATATACAAACAATAATATTAGGGTAATACTCTATATTCAATTTTGTCTCCTGCCTTATTTTATTAATGAGCACTTTTGAAGATTTGATTTCAGAGCAGCATTTCTCATTTTACTGACATACCGCTCTGGAACAAAGCAAGGGGTGACTGCAGCAGAGCCCAAGTCAGTAAGGACACACAAATGGTACCTATTATTATAAATGATAGCCACGAGTCAGACCATCCCTAAAAACTGTCTGTTTTTTCTCCTACTCCCTGACTCACCTATCTCCTCTTATTTCTATAATAACTGTTGGGTTACTGAATGCATGTGAACTACTTCCCACTTGGACTATTTATGAGGACAATGATTACCAAGAGACTAAATTCTCTCCACCAGACAGTGTCCCTAGCTTTCCTGTACACAGAAACCTGGTTGTATTTACATGCAGCAAATTCTACTTGAGACTGAAATGACACAGTCCTCCAGGAGCTTTTGATATAGCTGGGGAGATGTAATGCAAATACAAAGAAGGATGAATATCAGTGATAAATATCATGCTAATTTAGTAAGTTAAATAAATCGCTAGAGTAGCAAGTATAAAATAATAGGTGTGCAAGAAACAGAACATATCTTTCTTTTCTACATCAGCCTAATTCTGGCCCAGATTGAAAGAAAATTCAACTTGAGTCAATGCCAAGGGCTCCCCTCCCTGAGTTGATGTGGCATCCAGGTCTGAGGAGGCCACTAGTCACCTGTTCACATGAATTATTTTGCGACACCATTTTTCACTCTGCGTGATTCCTTCAGGATCGAGGACTCTGCCACTTTGAAGGTCTGCTTAGGGCCTGACAGTTCTTGGAGAGGCTGCCTCCCTTGACATAACCCGCAGCTAAGCCCCGTCAGTTTGCCCCTGACCCTGGGATGTTGCCTCAGAACTGCTACCCAGTCTCCACTGTGTTGTGTGCCTTGGCGCTCTCTCTCTCCCCTGTCCTATTTCAGAGGACACTCACCTCTCTCTCTAGCTTCCTCTCAAAGAACATCCTCTCTCTCTCCTGCTACTCCAGGGCACTAATACAATCAACTCAAAGGATTATGTTTTTACAAAACACAGGAAAAGCTGTTGACTTCAGGCTCTCCTACTTTCTCCCTTGGCAAAATTCCTGAGGGTCTGGCTACCTGCTTGAAATGAATGAAGAGGAAAGTATAGGGAGAAACCATGGCAGCAAATATTTCTACAAGAGTTGAGAAGTGGGAGTAATCACTGAGCTTTGAAGTCATTTAGCAGGGTTCATGGAAGAAATAGTACTAAATCTGAGGCTTGGTGGATCGATCAGTCTTGAACAAGTAGAGAAGAGTCAGGGCTTTCCAAGTAAGTGGAATTGCAATGAGTAAGAAGATAGAAAGGAAATATCCTAGTCAGGACCTGCAAAGACTAGTTATTTGGGAGCTCATAGAGCAGGGTAGACATGTTTGGAGATGTAGTGGTCAGTCTGTAGAAGGCACTGAATATCAGATTACTGCTACTGTTATTTTACTTGTTTTGCAGACAACAGAAAGCATTAAAGACTTTTTTGAGGAGTATGACATAGAAAATGTGATGAGATAGACAGTTATGGGCAAAGCCATCTTAGGATGATTGCTAGAGAAGCCTTCTCTGGGGAAGTGTGTCTTGGGGTTTGCACCACAGAGGGTAAGATCAAACCCCTTCCACAGTGGGTTTCAATGTGAGGATTGATGAAGTCACACAGGCACTAAGATTATATGAAAAATTTATTACTCACATAATGAGGTTTTGTGGGGAGAGCAAAAAAGATACCCAAGCCAATTCAAATGGCTCAAGCAAAGGGAGGGCCACGTGGCTTTGTTTTTGTTGTGGTCTGGAGGCGGGGCTGGGGTGAGTGTTCCCACGCATGGGTTGGGGTTTGCGTGGTTTGGACGTCCCACCCGTACATGTGCCCAGGGAATGAGGGTATTGGCTTTCTTATTGGCTGGCCCAGAGGAGCAGGGCTTGAAGCTATGTAGGGTCAAGCATCAAAAATAAAGTCAGGGCTTCCCTGGTGGTGCAGTGGTTGAGAATCTGCCTGCCAATGCAGGGGACACGGGTTCGAGCCCTGGTCTGGGAAGATCCCACATGCCGCAGAGCAACTGGGCCCATGAGCCACAACTACTGAGCCTGCGCGTCTGGAGCCTGTGCTCCGCAACAAGAGAGGCCGTGATAGTGAGAGGCCCGCGCACCGCGATGAAGAGTGGCCCCCGCTTGCCACAACTAGAGAAAGCCCTCGCACAGAAACGAAGACCCAACACAGCCATAAAAAAAAAAAAAAAAAAAAGTCAGACTCTTCATTCCAAGGTGATAGTTCAGCTGAAACCAAAGGATGGAAGAGGCAAGGGAAGAGCTGGAGAAGAGCCTCCCAGACAGAAGGAATGCAAGCAGAAGCTCAAAGTTGTAAAAGGCCTTGAATGTTTGAGGAACAGAAAGAGGCCAATCTGCTTGGAACGTGGAAAGTAGAGGAAGACTAGATTAGGGAGGCCAAAGGAGGCCAGATCATGCCATGAGTTTAAATTTAAAGCAAGCATAATGGGAAGTCATTAAAAGATGATAGCTTGGAGAAGTGAAGCCAGAATTTTATTGCAAGCCTCACAAAACCTGATATCTGGATATAGTGAAAGAGAAAAAATAGACAAATCAATGGAACATCTCTAACATTATTTTATTCATTTAGATATTGTACACCTAAATAAACCTGACCCTCATGCACCAAATGGTCTAGGCTAAGGTTTAGGACACGTTTTGGATTCCTGCAAATATCTCTCCATCATGCTCCTACCCTCACCAGGGTGAGCACAATACTCTATGGGTACTGAATAAATAAATAAACATGAATCCAAAAATAAGAAAAAATAGATGATATAGAAAAGCAACAAACACTTAATCATCCCTTCCTTAGTGTTGCTGAAAAGATGCACATCAAGTTTCAGTACGGCTTCATCCGTTTCTTTCCCTCTCCATGGTCACATTCCGTAGCTCCAGTCTATGAAGCATCCCTTGGAGAAGCATGATTGGAAGTCAAAAGGGAAATTCTGAAGCCGGAAAATCATCATTAGGCATCTGCTGGAGGAAATCATGTACTGTTTGTTCTTTAATAGGAATCTCTGCAACAAAGCTCACGTCACTTACTTTCAGCTAAGACAGTTAGCCTTTAGTGATAGATTTGAAATAATTGCCCATTTGTTTTCCAAAGCAATTGTTGTTCAAAACCACTATCCCTTTAATAAGAATATAATGTAATGGTTTCCTGTTCATTTAATTTCCTATTTGGATAAAATGTTTATGACCAAAATGATTTCTAGAACCTCCAAAATGATTGCACTACACATTCCTTACGATCAGAACATTGCCTTTGCACTCCTGACTTAGGCAAGGTGACAGTAAGTCACCAAACATCAGCATTACATTCATCCATTAGGACCTGGAAATATGCAGATTCCACCTCAGTGGTGACATACGCCCATGGAGATGTGTGTCCCTGGGAATCTTGTAAATTTTGCCTTTAAAGCAATTAGTCTATTTGAGAAATATATTTGTGTCTTTGATCTCACAAGCTTTATGTTCTTGATTGTCTAATTTTATATCTTAAATTTATCCTTAATACCATACTATTTCAGAATTTCTATTCTACAAAAATAAGATGAAGTCAGGCCAAATCAGTATTATTGTATGCCCAACTCTCTTCTGTTGCTATTACCCAGAATCTTTTTTTTTTTTTTTTTTTTTTTGCTGTTTCAAAACTGTCATGCATTAAGAAATATCTTGACAAATAAACATGTCTTATGTGGTATTTTACATTTTGACTTAGCAAATGAATTTAAGACCTAGGGTGTCCCCAGGTTAAGACTTAGAGTGAGCAGATACTTATAGAATGTGATTCTGGAGACAAGAAATGAGGCCATCTTTTCTTAGGTGGGTGAGTTTTACCAAAAGTTATCTGCATAGTACATCTCCAAGGAATGTATCAGTGGTATAATACAAAAGGCAATGACTGGAAATTGGGGGGCTTGAGTGTTAGTCCTGGATCACCATGAACCACTTCTTATCTTTGTCTGCTGATATTCAAGCTCCTGAAAATTGGGGAATTTGAACTAGAAGAGCTCGAAGCTCATTACATTTTATTCCTTTCTGAAAAATTGTTTTGGTTTAAAATAGAAATGCTAAACAACCCATTGGACAGTTCCTGAATTGTTGGTGGCCGGTCCTCTTATTTAGGTATGTTATGTTTGCACCCGACTGACTTGTTATCTTGAATTTTCTCTACCTCATTGTACAGGTCCCAGTCCAATCTCTCACTCGCCTACTGCCCCTAACACCTCTTTCAAGGTGAGAACCACAGTCTCAGTTGTCTGCTGAGCGATGATCACCTTGGCCGCCATGTTACCTCCTTTCCTAAACATAAGCCAGTGAAGGTTATTGAAGGTGAGTTGCCTTTATAGGGCCTGAGAGTAAGAAAGCAAAGAGCCATTACCAACACCCTAAACAGCAAAGAACATTCTGAAGGTACCTCAGGCCACCTTCCAAAATGCTAGTCAATCTTTTGTTTTTCACTGGGGTCAAAAGAAACTACTAAAGTTTGAATCTGTTAAAAGATGAGCTTCTCTGAGGTGTTTTAGACCAAGGGCTTTAGGCTGTTGCCTGGCAACAATCCTAAAGGCAAGAGATCTCTAAGGCCTGAAGAGATCTAGTAAATTAAGAAAGAAAAGTGCCTGCTGCCCATGTCAGAGTCATTCTGCTTTAGTAGTCCGAAAAGGACAGTGAAAATCCAATAAGCCGAGTCTGGAGTCTTTTCTTCCCTAGAAATCACAGAAGAGTGAGTTGACTTTGGTGAAGGGAGACATGCTGGGTACACTTTCCATAAACCCCCATTAATGAGTTAATGCTGTCCTAGACTCACGTAGCCTTTCACAGGCATCATCTTATCTAGGCTCCTGATGGTCAGGGGACCAGGGGCAGCAGGAAGATCTCGGCAGCTACTTAACAGCATCCTTGCACGCAAGCTCTTCTTAAACACTGTCCTGACCCAGAGCTTACTGTCTCATTGGATAGGTCAATATTTTTTTTCTTGACCAACCTATTTTTGAAAAGTTCTCTTAGAACACTCTTCCTTAAGAACTGAAATTGTTTCGAGGTAACTTTCAAATACTGGTTCTCACTCTCCCATATATTTTACCCTGTTTTAAATGGGACAGTTAACACTAGCTACTGCAACAGACAAGCCCCCAAATTTGGATGACTTAAAACAACAAAGGTTTATTTCTCGCTCAAGTCCAGTTCAGGTTGGAGAGCCAGCTCCATCTTAGAGCTCTACCATCTGGAACGTGTTGCCAAGGCCGGATAACAGAAATTTGGTGGGAGCAGACTAGCTCTTAGTGCTTCAGTCTGTCAGTGCCAACACATCTGCTCCAAATTCATTACTCAGAACTGCAACTGACAACCCCCAAATTTGGATGCCTTAAAAACTGAGAAATGAAGGAAAGCACTAAATGTAGGAATTCAGTGGGTGCCAACTGTGTCTGCCACATCCTGTATCCCGAACCAAGCACGTTGATGGGAAGGATGAGGCATGTACCACGATTTGATCCATCACGGTGATATTGAATCCTGAAACCAGACTGTGCAAGGCATAGCTGGTGCTTCTTTGATCAGGCAGAGATGGCCCAGCGGTCATTCCTTCAGAGTCTAACATCTGGCCTTCCTCTGTCTCTGTGCAGTGTCCGCAATATGTGACTTTCTCCCAGAATAGGCTGGCTGTTTAGAGGGCCTAGCAGTGCAGATTCCAGCCGTTCACATTTGTTGTTGACTGGAACATTTGAACTTGTATCTCCAGACTCAGAGATTAAGCATTTGACAGCATGAAGGAAGGATGTCACGTAACCATGTCATTTTATGTTAATTAAAATTATGTTATCCGTTCTGCATTTCAGATACTTCCAAGGGGCTGAAAGTGAGACGATATCTAGGAAATACACATAAAATTTCTCCAGCAGGCTGAAACTCTTATTTTGTCATCTCACTCTGAAACGGGAAACTGACACTCAGAAAGATTGAGTAAATTATCTGTGTTTACATGACCTGTAAATGGCAAAGCCAGAATAAGAGCCCGGGATCTGTGACTTCTAATCCAGCGCCAAATGCTATGTTAAGGGCACGCCAAGAACTAGATTACAATCACCTCCACGCTTTCTCTTTTCAAATGTCAGAATACCAAGCTGACACTGCAGGGAAGAAAAAGATAGATAGCCAGGCCCTCTCTGATAATGGCACCCGTGGTGTCAGCACCAGGGAAATAATAGGCAGTGGCAAATGCCCATTTAAGTCATGCAGAAATCAGTGGCATGATGAGGACAAGAGGCCCCTGACGGAATAATTGCTTCCCCACGGGGTATTCAAGCAGCTCGAGCTTGCCAGTGCCCAGACTATAGATGAGTTTGCACTGGAGGTGCCACCGCAGCCAATACAATGGAATATGAAGGGGGAGGGGGCAGCCACAGGCATGGTGTTTTCAAAACCAAATGATACGTGAATTGCTGAAATGCTGTTCAGGAAAATTTACACCTCTTTAAAAGCTTTACACTTGGAGGAAGAAAAGGCAAAATGGCACTTCAGCAATGACTCTGCCCTGACTCCTGCAAGGATGGTGTAGTCAACATTCACTTTTGTAATAATAGCCTAGACAGGTAGTTTTAAAAAACTGTTGTTAAGCAGCCATAAATTTTGCAAACATGTTTTATTCTTCACTGGTACTAGAATTATTCCAGGATAGTGTCTGGGAAGTGTACAATGCTGTGGTGCACGACTACTGAAGGGACAGAACATTCATGACAACACAGGGGACCTCGTCAACCTCCAGCAGGTCATCCTGCAGCAGCAGATTACAGAAGCTTTTGATGAAAATTCGCACAACCTTAGTGGCAGTGGCAAATGCATTATAGAAAACAAATGAATTGATTTTCATCTCTGGCATTTTCATAGTACCCTTGCAATCTCAAACAGCTTCTTGATCATTCTGGAAGGCAAAGTAGTTTCATTTGTCCCAGTTCAAAAGCATATATTCAAATGCATTATTTAAAATACCCTTCGACTTTTGTAGTCCCTATCCTTCTATGCAGAGTAATCATTATTTACATTTGACAGTTTTTGCACGTACACAGCCAGATTTTAATAATGTCTTTTTCGAGCCTCATACGGTGCTTGTAAAGTAGATTGGACAGATATTATTATCCCCATATTTAAATATGAGGAAATGTGAGACTTGGAGAATTTAGGTACTTTGCCCACGATTACACAGCTAGCAGGAAATAAAACCAATATTCCTAGCCAAGACTCACTTCTGCTTCCTTTCAAAAGGATACAAGACTACATAGCCTCATTGTTCCAATGTTTACCAATCAGACTCATTTTAAAAAATACTCCTGGGAGCATAGATTGTGTCCAGTGCTCCCAATACCCTGAAACAGCCCTGAGGGCATCTGAAAACAAGGTGATTGAAGATACAGGATCTGAGCCTGGAATCCATGAGCACTGGGGGCTGCTTCTGTAGAACACTTTCACGTTTACAAAACACTAAGTCTTGTTCATTTTCCTGGGGAAAGGGCCTCTGACTTTCCAAACTCTTCAAAAAGTTAGGAGCCAATAGTTCAAAAGTAATAGGAATATCCTAAAATAGTATTTCCCAATCTTTATAAACCTTCCTCTCTTTCATGAATCAAAATAAATTAAGAAGCATCATAAAGAAAAATCATAAATAGGACATAGATCTGCTTTGTTTTTAAACTACATGCATCATCCTACCCTCCAAAGATGTTAATATTTTCTTGCTCTCCATCCTCTCCCCATCTCTCCCACCCCACAATTCCTGCCCTGGAATAAGGTCTCCCCAGATTGATTAAAACTACTGTCCTCAAATTTAGAAGCAACACTAGATGGGGAATGGAAAGAATTAGTAATTATGGATTTCTGGGGAATGCTGCCCTCTTCTGGCCACACTTTCTTGTCTTTTGTTGTCCGATTAAGGAGAGATTAGCTGGGGAGAGACTAGGGGTCAGATTTAAGTGGCAAGAAATATCCTCATCAAGACAACATAGCAACAGTTTACCCTAATTTATGAAATAGCCAAAGCAAAAATGTAGCAGTTTAAAAGCTAATGCACAGGAATAAATAGCAGTTCTTTTTTTAAAAAACAACTTTATTGAGGTACTGACACGTAATGAACTGTACATATTTAAAGTGTACAATTTGATAAGTTTTGATATATGTAAACTCCATGAAACCATCACCACAATCAAGATAGTGAACTTATCCTTCATCCCCCAAAGTTTCTTCATCCCCCTTTGTAATCTCTCCCTCCTGTTCCTTCGCAGCCTCAGGCAATCAGTCATCTGTTTTTTATTTAGATTTTCTAGAGTTTTGTATAAATGGAATCAGTCATACACTATGTGCTCTTTTTTTGGTCTGGCTTCATTTGCTGAGCATGATTTATTTTGAGTTGTTGGATATATCAACAGTTTATTCTTTCTAGTGTTGAGTAGTATTCCACTGTATGGATATGCCACAGTTTGTTTATCCATTTACCTATTGATGGATATTTGGGTTATTTTTGATTGGGGGCTATTACAAACAAAGCTGCTGGCAATGTTCCTGTAAAAGTCTTTGTATGGCTTTCATTTCGCTTGGATAAATAATTGGGAGTGGAATGACGGGATCGTATGGTGGGCATATGTTTAAAATTTTAAGGAAGTGCCAAATTGTTTTCTAAAGTGTTGGCACCATTTA
The DNA here is from genome assembly GCF_965194825.1 of Balaenoptera physalus. NCBI lineage: Eukaryota > Metazoa > Chordata > Mammalia > Artiodactyla > Balaenopteridae > Balaenoptera > Balaenoptera physalus. Next base: position 19,914,323 of record NC_138888.1, on the reverse strand, counting down.
TATTCCCAGCAGCTGTACATAAAGTTGCAGATCTTTCACATCCTCTCCAACGTTGGTATGGTTAAATCTTTTTCATTTTAGGCATTCTAATAGGTGTGTAGCAGTACTTTATCATAGTTTTGATTTGCATTTCCTTAATGGCAAATTGTATTTAGCATCTTTTCATGTGCTAATTTGCCACTATCTTTGGATGATCTTCTTTGGTGAAATGTCTGACCCCAAATTTTGCCCATTTTTTAGTTGTTTGTTTTCTTATTGATAAGTGTTGTATTCTTTGTAGAGTCTAAGTAGAAGTTCTTTATCACATATATCATTTAAAAATATTTCCTCCAGTTTTGTGACTTTTCTTTTCATGCTCTTAATAGAGTCTTTCAAAGAGCAGAAGTTTTAAATTTCATGAAGTCCAATTTCCCTTTTCTCTTTTTTATGCATAGTGAATTTGCTTCCGGTCTAAGGGATCTTTGTCTAGCCCAATGTCACAAATATTTTCCCCAATATTTTCTCCCAGGAGTTTTATATATTTAGTATTTCTTTGGTCTATTGTCCATTTTGAGTTAATTTCTTATATGGTGTGAGATATAGATCAATGCTTTTGTTGTTATTCTGGGATTTTTTTTTTTTTTTTTGGCCTATATACACCCAATTGTTCTAGAACTATTGGTTGCAAAGACTGTACTTTCTCCCCTGAATCCCCTTTGTACCTTGTTGAAAATCAGTTGTCATATATATTTGTGAGTCTATTTCTGAACTCACTATTCTGGTTCACTTTGTTTGTCCTTTTCTATGCCAATACTACACTGTCTTGATAACTGAAGATTTATAGTAAGCATTCATGTCAAGTAGTCTTGGTCTTCAAAATTTGTTCCTATTTTCCAAAATTATTTTGCATTTCCTTATGAATTTTAGAATCAACTTATCTATTTCTACCAGAAAAAAAAAAAAAAAAGGCATGTTGGCTTTTGAATAGAATTCCTTGAATCTATAGAACTCTTACATGGAGAATCAACATTTTAATAATATTGACTTTTCCAGGCCACAAACCCTGTATATCAGTCCATTTGTTGAGGTCTGTTTTAATTTTTCTCAATAATTTTGTAGTTTTCAGAATACTAGTTTTATATGTATTTTGTCAGATTTATCCATAAGTACTTCACTTTTAATGCTATTGTAAATGAAACACTTTTTAAATTTTAGTTTTCGATTGTTCATTGCTTGTACAAAGAAACACAATTGATTTTTGTATTTTGAGTTCTACAATATTACTAAATTATTAATTAGTTCTTGAAGCTTTTTCATAGATATCATCAGATATTCAACATAGATGACCACGTTGTCTACAGATAGCAACAATTTTGCTTTTCCCTTTCCAACCTGCAGTATTTTAATCAAGTATTTTTTTTAAATACTATCCTTATTGCACTGGCTATATCCTCCAGTACAATGTTAAATAAAAATAATGAAAGTGAACATACTTGTCTTGTCCCTGACCCTGAGGGGAATGCATTCAGTCTTTCATCATTAAGTTATGATGGTAGACCAAGTTTTGGTAAATGCCCTTTTTTTCATATTGAAGCTTTTATTCCTATTTTTCTGACAGTTTTTATCAGAAATCGATCTTGGATTTTGTTAGATATATTTGTTGCATCTATTGAGAAAATCATATAGATTTACTTTTTGCTTTGTAGTATGTGAATTACCTTCAATGATTTTTGAATGCTGAACCAACCTGAAATTTCTGGAATAAACCTTACTTAGTCATGATGTTATACTCCTTTTATATATGATTAATTCAATTTGCTAAAATTTTGGTTAGAAAGTTTGCATCTATGCTTATGGGGTATATTGGTCTATAGTCTAATTTTTCCTGTTAGATCTTTGGTTTGTTATTGGAGTAATGCTGGCTTCATAGAATGAGTTAGGAAGTTATTCCCTCCTCTTCAATTTTCTCAAAGTGTCCCTGAAAAATTAGGAATATGTCCTTAAAATTTTTTGTAGAAAATAACTATGAAGACATCTGGCCCTGGAGTTTCATTGTGGAAAACATTTTGCTTATAAAATTAATGATTTAATTAATTAAAAATTAATTAATAATTTAATTAATAAGATTATCGGTTGTTAATTGTAAATTAATAAATTAAATTATTCTATTTAATTAATTATAATATATTTAATTAATATATTCTATATTATTATTAAATATAATAATAGATTATTCAGATAATCTATTTCTTCTTGCATGAACTTTGGTAGTTTGTATCTTTTAAGTAAATTGTCCATTTTATTTAAATTGTCAAATTTATGGGATAAGAGTTGTTCATACATTTCCTTTAATGCTTTTAATATCTGTAAGAATTTATAGTGATGTTACCACTTTCATTACTGATCTGATTAATTTGTTTCCTTGTTTTTTCTGATCACTCAGGCTAGAAGTTTATCAGTTTCACTGATCTTCTCAAAGAAACAATTTTGGTTTAATTGATTTTTGTCTGTGGTATCTCTGCTTTCTATTTCATTGATTTCCAATCTAATTCTGTTACTTCTTTTTTTCTGTTTACTTTAGGTTTAATTTTCACTTATGTTTTTAGTTTCCTATAGTGGAAGCTGAGGTCATTGATTTAAGATCTGCTTTTCTAATATTGGCATTTGGTGCTATTCATTTCCCCCTAAGTATGATTTTAGAGTCATCCCACAAATTCTGGTGTACTGGTATTGAGTTCAAAATGCTTCACATCTCTCTTTTGATTTCTTCTTTGACCAATAGGTTATTTAGAAGTGTGGTGTTTAGTTTCCAAATATCTGGTAATTTCTCAAGGATTTCTTATTGAGTTCTAATTTAATTCCATTGTGATCAGAGAATATATCAAAATATTGCATGACCCGACTCTTTTTTAACGTATTGAGATTTGTTTTATGGCCCAGAACACGGTCTGCCTTGGTAAATGATTCATGTGCACTTGAAAACGAATGTTCTGCTATTGTTGGATGACGTGATCTATAAATGTTAGCTCAAGTTGGTAGTGCTGTTTGTGTTTCTACATCCTTACTGATTTTCTGACTACTTATTCTATCAGCTATTGAGAGAGAGATTGAAATCACTAGCTATCATTGTTTGTCTGTTTCTCCTTGCAGTTCTATCAGCCTTCTCCTAATGTATTTGAACCTTTATTTCTAGATCCATAAACACTTAGGATTGTATTGTCTTCTTCAGTAATGTCTTCTTGACCAATTTACCCCATTATTACTATGAAATGATCTTGTTTACCCCTTGTAATATTCCTGGCTCTGAAATCTACTTTGTCTGACAGAAATACAGCTACTACAGCTTTCTTTTGATAGTGTTAGCATAGTGTGTATTTATCTGTATTTTAACTTTTTACCTAGTAGTGTCTTTTTATTTAAAAGCCTTTCTTGTATGCAGCATATAATTGGGTCTGACAACTTTTGCCTTTTAATGGGATATTTAGGTTATTTACATTTATTGTGCTTACTGATATGGTTAAGTTTAAACCAAGCATCTTGCTGTTTTTGTTTTTTAATTGCCACATTTGTTTCCCTTGTCTCTCTTTTTTTTCTGTCTTTTGGATTAAATGAATTTTATTTTCAATTTGTTTTATCTTTTTTGTTGGCTTATTAGCTATTATTCTCTGTATATTTATTTTTGTGGTTGCTTTAGGTTTACAGTAGACATCTCTAACATATAATAGTCTATATTTTAGTGATAGTATACTACTTCATGTATAATATAATAACCTTACAGTAGAATACTTCCACTTCTCTCTTATCTTGGTCTTTAAGACTTTTACATAGGTTATAAACCCTAGACTACATTTTTATTATTTTTTTTAGAGTCAATTTTTTTCAAAAATATTTAAATAATAATAAAAAGTTCTTATAAATTTACCCCGTGTATTTACTATTTTCAGTGCTCTTTATTTCTCTGGTTAGATGTGTATTTCCATCTGGTATCATTGTCCATCTAATGAACTTTATTCATTACTTCACATAGTGTAAGTCTGCTACCTGACTATAATATAGGTATCTGTAAATATTTTCAAGGATTTTTTTGGTATAAAATTAAGTTACTTGGAAACAGTTTGATCTTTTGGGGTCTTGTGTTTAAAATATTTCAAGCAGGATAAGAACAACCTTTAGTCTAAGGCTAATTTTGCCTCATTATTGATTGCAAATCTCTTCTAAGTACTTACCCAATTTCCCATGAATTATTAGGTTTTCCATTCTGGTTAGTAGGAACAGGCACAATTCCCAATTTTGCATGAATGCTTGAAACTTTCACATCTCTTCTTTTTCTCTCGATCTAGTTCTTACCTCTTCAGTACTCTGTCCTGCAAACTCTAGCTTCTTTAATCAGCCTAAATCCTCAGTCCATCTCCTCAACTCAGGGCATCTGCTCGGCTTCCTAGATTCCCCCTCCCTGGGCTGCAGCCTGGAAACTCTTTTAAGGCAGTATTCTGGGGCAGTCACTGGGCTCAAACCACTTGTTTCTCATCACTCAGGGTCATTTACCTTCATTACCTGATGTATAGTGTCTTGACTATTTTTTCATGTATTTTATCTAGTGTTTTGCTTCTTTAATGTGGGATGATAAATCTTTTTCCTGTTATACTATATTCACAGTCTTTTTTAAAAAAATCTTTAGTTTTTTTTTTATAGAGAGCTTATTCTTTCTATATTTTTATGAGCTAAACTTTAGCACTCAGAATGGGGGCTTGCCCTCAAGGAAGGAGCAATAGAATTTAGTTGTAATAGCAAGGGGTTATCAAATACCATAATATCCCTTCAGAACTATTTATGCTTTGAAAATATATTAACTCTGTGTCATTAAGGCTATAGCCCAGGCATCTATTTTTTGAACAGCAGTGAATGCCACTATATTTGAAGATAAAGTGATATGGTAAATTATGTACAAGATACACACTCAAAGATCTATCCCTTTATTTAGATTTTTGTATGATGTGGAGACAATCCCTTGCCCCCCAAAATGATCTTTCCTATTTATTTAGTAGTAATTTCTAAGCATCCTCCACAGCCCTAACCCAACTTCCAAACAGAAAATTTTAGAAATTAATATGATAGGAATATTTCCAGATTATTCCCAATCCAAAGAAATGCATACTGCCTACTCTATCTGAAACAAAACTCCAAATGAACTCTGATGGTCTTTAATGCCAATCTCTTTGAAAGACTAATCAGTAATAAATCTCTATCCTTTGTAGTATGGCTCCCAAGTGTACTGAAACATTACCAAAACCTTCCCAATTGCCAAATTTAATTAGAGTTCTTAGGTTAGGTTTTTTTTTTTTTTTTCTTCTATATATGACTTCTTTGAAGTATTTGAAACCCTTGAAAACTTTTATCTTCTTGAAATTTTCTTATTCCAATCACTTTTCTTCTGGTTCACTCTCATAATATCTCACCTAGACTATTACAATAGCCATGTAATTATGAAAGGCATGAAGTAATTGGTAACAACATAATATAGCAGAATATAGAAACAGCCAAATCAGGGATGTCCCATTTTGAAAGAAATATTCCCACCTTAACATGATGTTCTTATGATTAATGAGAAAAGTAAACTCAATCCATGTTTCTATTTTGTCCCCATTTTATTCAATAAAGAACTGTATTGCACATGGCTCAGAATATATGAATTACTAATATGCCTCAAAGTGTTATTCCTCATGCAGGGAGAGGAAGAGTGATTGCCTGATGTTTACTCTCACATACACACTTTATAATCCACAACAGAGGACAAAATATTGAGAAACAAGTTGCACAAGAGTGAAAAATATCCTCTGCACAGGCTGCTGTGTTTATTCGCCTGCTGTGATCCATTAGCAAAGAGCTGTTCCTTGACTTCTGTAGATAAGAATTCTCTCAGTACAGCAAGTTGGGGAAAGAAGGGAGTTATTTTTTTTTTTCAAACTGGTGAAGCTAGGACCAAAACATATTTGTAATTCCTCGCAATGTATCACACAAAATGAGTACCCAATTAATATATTCTAATTGTCATTACTGAGCATAATTCTCAATTTACCCAACTCATATCATTCCCAAGAGGAGAAAAAAACAAGAATTTGAGTAAAGGAACTTTTGATGAGGTATAAAACATAACAAAATATCTAAAACCTTGAGGGGTATGCCATTTTTCTTAAACAAATCCATCTTACTCTCTATAATTCAATTTATCAAGAGATTTGAAAATGTTAGTGAAATCTCATAAATAAAGCTTCTGAATTAAATATAAATTATATATGCACAAATCAGATAGTAGCCTGTTTGGAAAACTGCTTACAGATTTAGCTGTCATTCACTCTGTTGCAAAATGTATTGAGGGCATGCTTATCAACTGCTAACAATGAACACCAAAAACCTCAGGATAAGTTTCTCTGATGAACCATAATGAATTACACAGATGACTGGAATGCCTTAATAATGTGTCTTCATTGCAAAATACAGGATTTTTTAGACTTCATTGAGTATAGTATTGACATATTTATCTTCTGGGAAAAAAATATAATCTCACAGTTTAACATTCTTTAATATTGGAAAGAACCTAATAAAAAGCATAAGTGCTGTAGTGAAATAAATTAGTTTTACTTTAGAGGCCTAGATATTTCTTCATTTAACAAGAATGGACAAATCATGCAATTCATGAATTTATTCCTAGAGAACAGAAGTTAAATTCCTCATGTAGGACATGCTTAACTTGGAGAATTGAGTTATTTTTGAGAAAGTGCCTTCAGGAAACTTTATTCAATTTGAAAGTAATTCAAATTTGGGAAAATTTTGAAGTATGAAAGTTTTAAAATAATCATGTTAACTATCACTCATTGCTCTAAGTTGGTTTTCCTTTTGTATCATAAATGTATATAAACATCCCCAGGTTATTGCTAAAAAAAATCATCACCATTATTCATTTATTTATTTACCAAACGATTTTTTGAACACTTAACTGCATGCCAGAAATAGTGCAAGATGTTAAACATTAAAAGATGACCAAAATACAGTCTATGACTTATGTTTTATAGTCTTTAAACTTAAACTTTTAGTATCATAAAGAAACAGGTAAAGACTCAGAAACAATGCATTGTGACAAATGGATTGGGTCCATCAGGATACAGAAACCACACTGTTATTTGAACAGGGAAATTGTACTACAAGGAATTATTAATTAGGAGATTAAAGAGAACTGTAAGGGGTCCACAGGTAGCAGATGCAAAAGTTACTACCCCCAGGCTAAGGAAGAGTAGAAAATATGGAAACTAATGACTAGGAGAGGACCTTGCCCCCAACCAAGGCCGAGATCTAGCCCTCTTCGAAAAGGGTATGTCTATGACAGGAACACAAAATCTGCTGCTGACAAAGAAACTTGCCAGAGGGAAAGGGACAGTGCCGTTCTGTAGAAACAGCCCATGTTTTGGAGTACGAGGGCAGCCTGGGGTTGGTTTACAGAAGCCGCCCATCACTGTGAGAGAGTGCGGATGGATTAGACCTACTTGGAAGTGGATATTGGTGAGGAAAGGATGGTCAGAAATGCAACTGCACAGAGTATTTCATTATTTTCCTTCTCATTTACAAATGTGCTTCGTTCCACAAAACAATATATTTTATGTGTAGAATCCAAATTTTACTAGAGAAATGGAAGCTGAGTCTCATTGCTGGGGAGGGTATGAAGGGTATGAAGGGTATCCAGGGGACCTGGAAATAGGCTATCTGACGTAGCAACAAAACAGATTTTATAAGAGATGTGTTCAATGGAGATTTGTCTAGGAGCAGGATGTGTAGTGTGTGACTGTCATCCTTTTCAGAGCCTCTATAAATCTTAAGTAGAGCTTACAAAAATAAGAAGAAAAAAAAAAGAATGATGATGAATGGTTAGTGCAACTGGATTTCATCTGAAACTAAGTGAAGGGTCAAATTTCATGTAATGATTGATGTTAGGCCAAAAGAGGATCAACTTGAATGGGTGAGAAGACCGCTAATATCTGGGTTACTCAAGCAATGTGTGGTCACTGTACAATTCAAATTTTTCAAAGAAAGAAGCATGACAAAAGTAAAACAAAACTTTCAAAAAGCAATCCCAACTTGCAGTTTCCATTCTGACATGTAAAGAGCTTAGAAATTGTCACTCCCATCCTTAAAATTAAAAAAAAAAACAAAAAACAAAACTCAAAACCAATGACTTCCGTCAGAAACTTGAGGTCATACGGCAAACTGCCGCACTGAAGACTGGAGACACAAGAGAATACAGAAAACCGCAAGTTTTCCATAATTTCTTCCAGAAAATAGAAGCAGAGGAAACACTTGCTAACTCGATCTATGATGGCAGCATTACCTTAATACTACGATCAGACAAACATCATAAGAAAGGAAAATTACAGGCCAACATTGCTCATGAACATACATGAAGAATCTTTAACAAGATATTAGCAAATTGAATCCATAAATACATTAAAAAGATTATACACCATGACCAAGTTGGATAAACATCTTTGTATGTATATTTTTGTGTACTTATTCAATTATTTCCTTAGGGTAAACTCCTAGAAATAGAATTGCTAGATTACAGGGTGTGTATATCCTGAAGAATTGTAATGATTATTATTAAAATTACCTTCAAGAGAGCTGACCTAATTTTTATTCCCACCACAAGAATCTAAGACAGCTATTTGAGCCTGTATGTATCCTCTCTGGTGATTTTGTTTTATTTCTGTTAGGTTTTCTCCCAAGTTTTAAAATAATGACTTATACAGTAAGGATTTATAAGAATTTTTCATATTTTGTACCTGATTTTTCCTGCTTTGTCATTTGCCTTTCAGCTCTATTTTTGGTGTTTTTGCCATAGGAAGTTATTTTTTTAACATGTATGTAATTTAAAATCTGAGTATTTAATGCATGGTATGTTCTGGAATAACAATTCATCTGTTTCCCCCACTGACCTTCATCTTTGAATTTATTGTTACTCAATTATAAGTTTAGGGATCTGTTTTGTATTTTCTATTACATTCTTTTGATATACCTTTCTTCTCTGACATCAGAACCATCTTGCTTTAGTTATGGAAACGATATATTACCTTTAAATTTCTTTAATTTTTATAGCTACTCAGATTACTTTATTCTTTCAGATTGAGTGTAAAATCATGTAATAAATTCTCAGAATGTTTTACATTGATTTCTGTTTAACTGAATTGCAATTTAGAGAGAAGTAACAGCTTTAAATATACACTCTACATCTTTTCGTTTGTTCAATTACACAACGGTGTAACATGTGCATCTTAGGTTGAGCTTTTATTTCACATTTTTGTTGCTCTTTTAAATAACAAACATATTTAAATCTTTGTTTTCTAGCCACTTATTATTCTAGGTAGAGAGCAAAGCTATTGTTTTTTTCATATTGATTTTGAAACCAGTCACATTTCAACTCATTAATTTCCAGAGAATTTTTTGAAGCAGTTATTTTATTGCAAATAACAATGATTTGCCTTCCTTTACAGTAGTTTTTATACCTTCTTTTTCTTCTTGTTTTCTCATCCTTAGTGCCATGGGTAGCATTTCCAGAAAAATGTGCAATAGTAGCAACAATTGTCTGCATCCCTGTTTGCATCTTGATTTTTTTAATGGAAAAGCCCTCTGACTAATGATGCTGGCTGTTGGGATCTGGCCTCTCGGAACACAATGCAATAAAATTAGGCACTAATAAAAAAATGTTAATCCCCCAAAATAATAGCATAATGATTATATAGTTAATAACAATAATAGAAATTAAAAGCTCTATAACAACTAATAATATTCTTTAAGAGTTAAGGAAGTATCCTTCTCTTAATGTTCTAAGGCAACATATCAGTAATGTATGTTATGACCCATCAAATATGTTTATTAGTGTTGAGACTGACAAATAATTTTTATCCTTTGATAAAATAGATTAATAGATTTCCTGAAGAAACATTCTTTCATGGCTGGTCATTATACAATTTTCAATTTAGTAGTGCTGTATATATTGCTGAATAAAATCTGCTAATGTTTTACTTAGAATTTGACTCTGTATTTGCAAGTAAAATAAAATCAGTCCTCACGATTTGTATATGTGCATGTGCTCACACTTTCCATTTTAGTATTATTGTTGTATGAAAAACTTTCCAATTCTTTTTATAAAAGATTTCCAATGCTGTAGAAATATCTATTCCTTGAAGTTTCCTAGAACTCCTGTGTAATATAAGCTTAGTGTGTATTTCTTAAATTGTGTGGGTGTATTTGTTTGAAGATAAGTTTTGAATAATACATTTCTCCTTTTCTTTGCAAAGTGATTTTTCTTGATTTCTAATTTTTCGTAATTTCAATTTTGCAAGGAAAATCATGTTTCATTAAAATTCAAATGTGTTTGCATAATATTATACAGCATTTTCATTTTTAAAAGTTATCCTATAATCTGTAGTTATATCTGTTATTTTCCATGTTATAATATTTGTGTTTTCCTGATTTTTTTCCTTTATTATCATTGCCAGACAATCATTCTTTAGTCTTTTGATCTTTTCAAAGAGCCAGTTCTTGTATGTATCAATTCTGCTTTTTCTTCTAATTCATTAATTTCTCTTTAAATCTTCATTATTTTTTCTCTATTTTTGTTTTTCTGGTTTCTTGAATTGAATGCTTAATTTGTTTACATTTATTGCTTATATTTTATAATAAAATGGCTTTAGTGCTATGAGTTTTCTTCTGAGTTCAGCTTTCTCTGCATCCTACATGTTCTACTTATTTTTATAATTAGTTTTTATTTTTTTAAAGGAATATAACAATAGCTTTTAGCTGCAAGTAGTGCCACTTCCCTTCAGAGAGCTTTAGAAAAAATATAAGTGTATTTAGATTTCTCACAATGAACAGGAGGTGGTATTTGCACTAGATATCCAGTGATTAGGTGTGCCAAATGTCCTATGATGCATAGGTATACCCCACAGAAAGAAGCATTGCCACCTGAAATGCCAATAATGACCCTATTTGGAAACACTGGAAAACATGTACTATATAGCATACACAGCAAATATTTTCCCATGCCTCCCCCCACTATCCAAAAGCAATCACTTTCTACTGCTTTCATTATTTATTTTGAGATTTCCCTACACCTCTATATAATATACATCTAATGCATATTGTAAACATGTTCCTATTGCTTCCTATTGCTTATTCTGTTAGGTGAAAATCTCTTAGGTTTCTTCTTCCTCTCTTCCCATTTTTCCAATATTGTTATATCACAAGTCTTATAGTATATATATTATTTTGTTATTATAACTATGTAGACTTTTTACTCTTGAGTGTATTACTATTTAATTCTGCTTCCAATGAATCATTTGTTACTTACTGGAATTATATAATGTCTCTTTTTTATTTAATTTCCTTTCTTTTCTTTAAATCTGTGAATGGCTTCCTACACCTTCCACAATCTTGTAAAAATACCTCTCAATATAATTTTCTACCCTGTTGTCAACCTAAATAAAGAGGTAAACTGAGGGTAGCTCGAATTACCAGAAATTGAGTTTATTCAAGAACAGCAGAGGAACTGTAATTGGGAAACACAAGCAATAGCAAGCTACAGGTGATGCCATTAAACATTTGGGACAGGCTGTGTTTATGGGCAAGGAGTCCAAGGAGAGTGTAGAAATCCAGACAGAGTCCAAGCAGTAAGTTCATTGACTTCAGGATAGAAAGAGAGTCTTGGCAGAAGGTCATTGATCAGGAGATAAATTCTGGTTTTCTGTAAGTCAGGAATTTATGGGAAATCAGTCTCTCAGTTGTTAAATTTTGTTTCTCTGAGGCATATGTGTAAGATTCTTCATTTCATATCCTCTGTTTCCATTTCAAACTGAAATTCTTTCATACTATCATACTAAAAATTTATTAGTTCCATTTTTTAACTGGACACACTCACAGCCCTCTTGGAACTCCCTGACCTCCTGGTATCTTTTGGACTGGAATCTAGCTAAGCCTTCAACACAGTTGTCATCCTCGGACTTCTCTTTACTTTCTTCTATGTTGTATCCTCTGTTTATTGGATCTTATATCTTCCTCATTCTTGATTTATTTCTTTGTTTTGATAGGAGCACATTCTTCACTAGATTCTGGAGAAATGCTGCATAGGAGGTAAATTTTTAGAGACTTCATGCGTCTGAAAATGTCTTATTCTACACTTATACTGATTGCTAGTTTAGCTAGGCATAAAATTATTTTCCCACTAGAAGACTGCTTCATTGTTTTCTACCTTCTAGTATTGATCTTGAAATGCCATTATTATTTCAAATCCTTTGTAAGTGACCCTGTTTCTTTTATTCCTTTTGGTAGCGCTTAAGAGTCTGCTGGTATTTTAACGTATCATGATTAAAAGTTGATATCGCTCTTTTCTAATTTCTTGTGCTGAATATTTGGTGGATTTTTTTCAATCTGGAAATTTATGTCCCTCAGTTTTGGTTAATTTTCTTTTACCATGTCTTTTATCATTTCCTCCCCAATGTTTTATCTCTGCTCTTTCTGAAATTTCTATTAGTGAGATGTTGTACTTCTGGTGTTATTTCTCTAACTTTTGTATTTTTCCTCTCTTATTGTCCAATCTTATCTATTTGTTCTTTTTAGTGAAGATATTTTTTACTTTTATTTTTCAAACCCATTATTGAATTTAATTTATCTTAATTTTCAGGTATTCTTTCTATTTTCTGAATAATTCTTTTTATAGCATCCCCTTTTTTCATGTCATAATTTCTCTTATCTTTTAAAAATATTAGCTATAATTTCTTGGAAAATTTCTTCTGCTTTCTGTATTATTTGTTTCTGTATGCTTTGATCTCTTTCTTATAAATTGGAAGCTTTTCTTTATATGGTAATTCTTAGCTCTTCTTACACTTTTAAGAGTGAAACACTGATAATCTCATTAGACTCTGCCTTATATGTACAATTGAAGTTCTTTGAGTCTGGACTTCATTCTAGGACATTCTAGGTTAACTTTCTTTTTAATGAATCACAAATATTAAAAGCAAACTGTATCATTTGTAAACATAGTAAAAGTCTCCATTTATATAAATTTCATTTTATTTTCTTTAACAAAGTATTATAATTTTCTGCATAAATTGCATGCATTTCCTTTTGGTAGATTAGTTCCTAGGCAAAGAATAGTTTTTTCTTTACATAACAAAAGGTATTGTTTTTCCTTTTATATTTTCTAATATTTTATTTCTGGAATATAGAAATGCTACCAGGTTTTATCTGTTGATCTTATAATTGGCAACCTTGCTGAACTCTTAATTGTTCTAAGTTTCTGCATATTCTATTTTATTTTTAGTGTGGGCCATCAGATCATCTGAGAATAACAACCATGTTATTTCCTTATTTTCAATCCTTATTATTGATGATTGACTGACGATTCAATCCTTATTATTTCCATGATTATCTTATTACTTTGGCTGTGAAAACCATTGTCTCCTTATATGTGTTTCATGCAACAGATTATTATTCCTTTATAGGCAATTGTTGTGTAGCATTTTATAGGATGCATGTTGTTTTATTCTTACTTATCCATGAACAAGGCAAGTTCTGTCCTATTTGGTGTTTTTCACATAATAAAATCAGTGGATTTGCCTCAGTTCTTTTCTCTGCACACTGTTTTCTACAGTGAACAGATCTATAGCTGGAAGGCAGGTTAGTGTGACCAGATCTGAATCCACTGCACAGAGTGGCTTTCTTTCTTTTTTTTTTTAATTTATTTTTTATTGAAATATAGTTGATTTACAATGTTGTGTTAATTACTGCTGTACAGCAAAGTGACTCAGTTATACATATATATACATTCTTTTTCATATTCTTTTCCATTATGGTTTATCACAGGTATTGTATATAGTTCCCTGTGCTATATAGTAGGACCTTGCTCTTTATCTCTTCTATATATACCAGTTTGCATCTGCTAATCCCAAACTCCCAATCCATCCCTCTCTCACTCCCCATCACCCCTTGGCAACCACCAATCTATTCTCTATGTCCAACAAGATGTATTTTAAAATAGACTTGTTGTTTATTCCAGTGAGAAGTCTTTTGTCCACTGGGAAAATGTAAACTTTAAAAGATGTTGATGAAATAATGACTTGTCTACTTATATAATTTAATTTATTATTTTACCTACACATATATTTAAATTACATTTTATCTAAATAGAGTAATTTAGAAACATTGTTTTTTTCCCTCAGTCACACTTAAAAAATACCCAACCTCTTTAGATGCATCTTTGACATCAGTGTCTTTGTCATCACCAGAGAATTTTAAAATCATCATAGCAGCATCACTTATATCTCAGTTGTTTTGAGATACAGCACTATGTGATTGTGTGTGTGATGTGGACACCGAAGGTTCCCATTAACACACATCAGTACAATTTCATTTTCATTTTTATTTTTCCTCTAAGTTTATATTCCTAAACTTCATAATGTAATAACCTTTATTGCTTTTATTTTTTAAAACATCTTTATTGGAGTATAATTGCTTTACAATGGTGTGTTAGTTTCTGCTTTATAACAAAGTGAATCAGCTATACATATACATATATCCCCATATATCTTCTCTCTTGCATCTCCCTCCCTCCCACTCTCCCTATCCCACCCCCACAGAGTGGATTTCTAACAGAGCTCCTCCTATCATATCTGCCTAGTTCTCTGTCTTTTCCCACAATAGAAAACTGATGTTTCTGACATGCAATGATAACAGGGTTCTTCACTGGTCATCTCCCAGTCCATTCTTCACTCTCCCAATCATACCCTTACCCCTACAGTGCTCTCCTCTCAAAGTACACTTGTGATATTACAATTTATAGTAAGAAATAAATATTTGGTCTTTGTCCATGGTTCCTGGCACATAGCTCCTAGAGCCCTGTAATCTCCTATATAACCATAGGGGCATCTTTTGTTATAATATTTAGTTTTGTTCCGAGTTCCTGAAAGAGCCTTAGTGTGATAAAGGTGAAATGAGTGTTTTCTGTCCTTCATAACAAGCTCCTTCAACCACATCTGACTTTATGTTAATGCTGTGATTTTTGGAAAGCCCACAGGATAAAGCCTGGTTGCCAGGGGAACCAACCACGTGATTAAACGCTTAGAACTTTCAACCCTCCCTCCACCTCCTGGGACCGGAGAGGGGCTGAAAGTTGAATCAGTCATCAATGGCCAATGATTTAATCACTTGTGCCTATGTAATGAAACATCCATAAACAACCCAAAAGACAGGGTTTGGAGAGCTTCAGGGTTGGTGAACACGTGGAAATGCTTCAAAAGTGACACACTCAGCGAGGTCATAGAAGCTCCAGGCCCCTTCCCACAAACCTTACCCTATACATCTACTCCATCTGGCTGTTCCTTAGTTATCTCCTGTTACAATAAACTGGTAATATAGAAAGTAAACTATTTTCCTGAGTTTGTGAGCAGCTCCAGCAAAATTAATTAAACCCGAAGACAAGTTGTGTTAACCTCTGATTTATAGCCAGTTGATCAGAAGCACAGGTTGGCAGTCTGAAGTTGGGGAGGGGAGCCATCTTCTGGGACTTAGCCCTTAACCTATGGGATCTGATGCTATCTGCAAGTAGGTAGCGTCATAATTGAGTTAAACTGTAGGACACTCAGCTGGTGTCACATAATTGCTTGATGTAGGTAAACCCCCACACATTGGGTGACTGGAAGTGTCAGAAGTGAAGCAGTGTTGTAGTAGAGTATGGAAAGTAGAGGAAACATACAGAAGGAGTGTTTTTTCTCTTTACTACACTAAACCGTTGGTTTCTACTCTTTATAGTTTTTTTTTTTTTTTTCTGGGTTTTGCAACATCTGCCTGACTTGTAGGTTATTGGCAATGACATTTGCTTAGGGGTGTATGCTAGTTTTCAACTTATTGCTTCTCAGTTCCAAATCCACCCTTCATTGCCTGCTTGCAACACTGAAAGAATTTTCCTTTGTCAGTTGGCTTGATGTTGAGCTTGGTCAGTAGAGAATGCTGGAAGGACACTGACGGAGGAAAGGGTTTTTCTTCGAGGTGCCAGGTTAAGCTCTTCTCGGTGTGCTCCTACAGCATCCTGCAGCACAGGACACCCTATGGGCAGCTTCTCCTGAGAACCCAGAGGGCAACATCCCAGCTGGTGGCTTCTCACCCGGTTCTTCAGCAGGGCACCTTTCCGTGGATGGCTTCCCCTGCTCCCCAGAGGACAGAGTTCCAACAGCACTTCAGGAAGGTCCCCACCATGCAGTGGGGCATGGCTGCACCCTCCCAATGAGGTCTGAATCTCATGGTAGGGAAGAGGAGAGGAAGGTGGACTCTTCCATATTTGTTTCTTCCTTGGATGCTCTATCTCAGCCCTAAAGGTGGGTATTGCTCCCATGTCCATTACTCTTATATTCCTTAGACTTTTCTTTCAGGAAGCCATTCCTATACCAGGATGGTTATTAATAGTTTAACTTTTCCTAGAAGTGCCTGAAAACTACATAAACACACCCCATTAAATGTAAATTAAATACCCCAACTCCACTGAATCTCTGGGGCCACTTCAAAACCATCTGACACAGGAAGTGTGATGGAGGGGAAGTTGGAATAAAAGAAAACAACAGTCTTAATTTGTTGAAATTGAAGTAGTTTACTTTTCCAAATTTTACAAAAATATGTGACCCAAATGAATACATTGTCATACCCAGGGCGTGGCAAGTGAGCGGCCTTGAGCTTAAGCTTCAGTAGCTTCATGGCAATTCTGCCTCTATTCTTAAGACTTCAATTTTGGAAGGTTGCAACATGAAGACGTAAGCTCCTCCTGGATTTCTGTTCAGTAGAGTGGCCAGAGACGTCTTGGGTCCAGGGACAGACCAACAGAAGTCTTCCTGATGGAATACATGTGCCATGTTGGCAGTGCAATCTGCGGTGTCCATACTTGGCCATGAAAACAACAGCATCTCTGCCAAAGCTGCCCAGTGGTGCAACTGGGACATCACTTCTGGCTGTGACTCCCCCAAGCCTGTGAAGCTGCCAAATACGCCTTAGTGAACACCTTTAATGCACAATGAAACTATCTAGAAGAGAATCCATTATTTCTAAATAAAAGAAAAATTTTAACTTAACTGTTAAAAGTCAGTGAGCCTGACCCCTTCAATTTGTGGGTTATCCCAGGGACTAGATGAGAGGGAAGCATTTCCTGAACCCCCAAGCTAGTCAGATTCTTTTGTTATGTGTCCTAGAACTGCATTCAAGGCACTAATTTTAGTTTTCATTATACATTTTATGCAATTAGTTTATTGACATCTGTCCCCCAAAAGACTAAGCAGCCTGAGATCAGAGACCATGTCTACTTTACTTCACCAGTACTTATCACCTGTAGGTGCCCAATAAATGTTCATTGAAGAGAAATAAAATTACTTATCAAATGAATCCATTCTTCTGCTTTTATGCTTTCATCCTGCACTTGCCTTTTTTTTAACCATATTTAACACATTCTGTTGATATTATCTATTACTGGTCTGCACACCCTATTAGAGTATAAACCCCTAGAAGTTCAACATTATTTCTCAATTATTTAAAAATCCCCAATAACTACTCAATAAATGTTTGTTGAACTGATCTGTGCCCTGAACTGGGAATTAGTATTTCTGCCATGTATATCAGATGGCTTACATAGCCTCTTTGAGATTCAATTTTTTTTTTTAATCTGTAGAGTGAAGAAGTTAGAATAGAAATAATCTCTTAGGATCCCTTCCAATTAAAAAAGCTTAAAGTTACATGACTCTAAATATAAAATACATTCTCATATCTCAAATCACTAGCAATATCTTAAGCAATTTAAATGAGAAAAAAAGGTCTTCAGGGTAAATTTGAAGATGTGGGGAGAAATTCCATAAAAATATATAGGATAGAATTTTGTCAATTATTTGATTTTTACTCAACAGAATTATAAACAATAAAATGTTTATTCACAGAAGCCAAATTGGATAACCATAAAGAGTTTACGTTCATCTGGGGCCATGCAGAAAAATCCCTAAAATGTGTGTGCATTTTTTAAAGCTTATCATTTTAGGAAATAAAGTAGTTTGTACTTCTTGGGAATTTGAGAAATGTGATTATGCCTTCTGGGTAGTATTACTGTGCACAAAGATTTAAAAGTTTCCTTTAGGAATTTACTATTATACTCAAGGGAAATATATTAGACATTCGGGCACATTGGACCATTTAGCATAACTCTCTTTTAACAAATGTGATTTCTGGTAAAGAATAAAACATGTATATTTGAATGATTCTGTTTTAGCTTTTACCCTGCTCTTACATATGTAAATTCTATATTGAATCTACACAATGCAACTACTGGAAAATCTGTTTATCTTCAAAATAAATAATTTATTTAGTGGCATTTGCTCCAGAGCCTGAGAATAATTTTCATAAATCAAATAGTTCATCAAGATGTTTCAAAGAAACAGAAAAGGAAGGCAATTTGAGGACACTGGGTAAATGAAAGTAGCTGCTTTCTCATATCCTCATACAAAATACATCCCTTAATCAACAAGATTACTTCCTTTTGGAAGAATAGAATAAAGTATATTACCTACAACTCCTTCCAACCTCTACTTTCAAATGACTGTGTGGATCTAAAATATAAGTATGTAGAAAAAGATCTAAGTCTGAGAAACAGTCATGAGGACCACTGGCCTCTAAAGATGAACTCAGCTAGACTGTCAGAGTACCAGACATTTCACTGCTAGGGATTCATTCCTTGGGGATTTTTGCCAAGTGGAAGCAGGTCCCTTTTTGGTGTCTAATTTGGGGGGGATCACTAAATATATCAAACTTTTACTATTCAATCATGTTGCACCTATAACTTAGAATACTGTCAGCCCAACCATGAAAGTAAGTCACAAGCAGGAAGGAATATCAGTTAGATTGGAGAGATGAGGAGAGAGGACCTATAATCAAGTAGGGCAGGCCTAGGGGACCAGAGTGAGGCATCTCTGCATTCATATTGTGGCTTATTGGTATCACTGGGGTTGGGGAGAGGGAAGGAAGGAACAGAGAACAGTAATGGATGCTTAAAGGAACAGCAAGATGATGGCAAAAATTAAATTTACAACTTTGCCAGGGACAGATTACATGTTTTGTGGTCCACTTATTACAGAAAAGTTGCTTCTGAAAGTCAGACAGTGGCTTTGACTGTCAACCTGGAGTTCACCTTCCTTTGAGAGACCGTTCAGTATTTCTAACAACAACAACAACAGCAGCAGTTATTCACAAGTTATAACAATTATACCAAAACGCCATACATGGTAAGTAAAATACTCTTTGGTTTAGCATGTTCTCACTTGAGTATTTAAAGGTTTTTTTTTTAATCTTTTATAGAAACATAGAAAAACATACTCTGAACAGTTTGGGCACTACTCTAACTTTTGATATCACCAACCCCCAGTAACTGGCCCTGTACAAGGACATGTGTGCTCCATAAGCTCAGGCTCTTCCATTAACCTCTTCTCTGAAGCTGGGATGCTAAATAGGATTTCTTCATTCTGAAGTTCAGCCACAGTGAAAGGTAAGAGTATGATTATGCAGACTGCAAGTCTCAAAAAGGAATAGATATGGCTCCTATATACGGCTCAGAGGTAAACCACCTTCACTGTAATTCAGGAAAACTGACACTCAAAAGAGAGTGTTCTCAGGCAGAGAAAGACACATTGCTTACTAATAATGCTGGCTTTCCAGATACAAAAAGGGAGTGGTAACCTTGGCATCAAATTTTTATATTGTAATTTACCATTTATGTACATTAAAATTAAAAAGATTTAAAATTAAAAACTCCATGGTCAGAAAGAAACAAAAAATACGCTTTCAGACTCAGAAGAAATAACTCAAAAAGTGATACACCAAACGACAGCATATTTAATATGGTTAAGAAGAAATTGTGAAAAAAAAAAACTACAGGAAACTTTCATCACACCTTAGGTTCATTGATAACCCTAAGTATTCATCATACAGCTTTTTATCCCATGGGATACTTCTCAAACCAGGTGACTAGCTATGGAAATTTACTTCTGCCAATTGATTATTCCTTTAGCAATCATCTAAATTCTTATTCAGTTTCATAACCACCAAAGAGAAAAAGAAGAAAATGAAAATCAAATCCAGGAACAGAAGTAGAAAAGTTTGACTCTACATGAATAGAAACCCAATTGTTCATGGTTCTTGTGTCCCCTACTCAGCTATTTCTGTGCCCTGCATGAACTTCTGGAGGCAGCACACATGTATACTTTAATTTTTCATTTCTTAACTGTGTAATTTATTTTATTTTTTAGACATCGTCATTCTTTTTCCTCACTGGTGCACTTCTTATATGTAGAAAAAATAATACTCAATACCCTGGTATAAATAAAAAATATATATGCTTTTTAAAGTGTTTGTTTACATTTTATGTTAATTTTTCATGTTTAAATATTTATATATTATATTAAACTTTTATGCAGAAAGCATTTCTAAATTACGAACCAGAATCCATTTGAGCTATGCCAAGACATAAATATTTGCTTCATCGTTTTTTATTAACGATTTTAAATGTTATTTTTCTATTTAAAAAACCATGTGTACAGTTTGAGTTGTCTTCAATACAAATTTAAAAATTAATCAGCTATAATGGCAATGTGGCATAGTGATTAAGAGTGGGGTTTGTGGTATCAAAAAGCCTGATTTTAATTCTGCCTCTAACACTTTCAAGCTGTTTTACCTTACAGAAGGTATTAACCACTCTGTATCTCAGCTTCCTCGTCAGCAAATGAGAACAATCGTAGCAACTACCTCAAAGAATTGTTATGAGCCCTGTTCATTTAAAGCCATTACTGTTACTATTGTGTCTAGTGTCAGCCGAGGAGATATCTTGGTATCGTTTTCACTATCATCCCCAAGAATCAGTTCCGCACTTATAGACACATGATGCTTTGCTAGACACTAGGTACATGAGTTCATCAATTGAGTCCTCTCAAAACCTGCAGACCCACACATGTGCACACGTACACACATCCTGCAACAGAACGGCCTGTACCAAACTCTGAAATAACCAATGAAGAACATCATCTACAGATGTGCTGTGCTGACATTAGAAACAGGTCAAAGGTAAATGGGAAGGGATGTGGAGATGCCCGTGGAAGTCCCTGGGAATTCTGTATTTCACAAAGAAAAGTACAGATCCCCTCTGGTTAATGGCTTCACGGAAGAGCAGTGACAGTGACAGTTTTAAGGGAAGAGAGACACAATTGGGTGGATTTGAAAGAAAAGAACCTTATCTAGGCTTACAAGGCTGTTATCTTAAAGACTTGGCATTTGGACTGGAATGACTGTATCATGGGAGTTTGAGACAATTTTGTCTAACATGATTAAAGACTCATGAACCAAAGAATAGAAACTAAGGAAATGAAGTTCAAGGCTTGTCCCTGACAGGCAGTGAAGCAGGGTATGTGGATCTTAGAGTTCTGAAGAACATAATCAGTGACAAGACACTATCAGGCTTTGGGGGGAGATAAGCAAGAGCATTTTAAGAAGAATTTCAAGAGGCTAAGAGATGGATGAAGAAAACAATGCTGACCGCAGGATGACCGTGAGAAGTGCAGGACAGCTGTAGGCAGAGAGCCCAGAAGGAGACTAAAATTGATCAAGACACAAAATTGAAAGTACTCGGGACAGGTGGTAAAAATGTGGGACAGATACGAGGGGAAAGCATGAAGCAGAATAAAGTTTAGTTTAGCAATAAAATGCATGAACAGAATGCAGAGGAGGTGAAATGACACTAGTTTGCGGCTTGAAATGGGAAAGAGATATGATGACACAGCTGCTTTGATTGACAGCAGGGTGGAACAGAGGATTTGAAGGAAAACATAACATTGTTCTTGAATCTTCAGCTGACATGGGATCTCCATCACAACTCATCCTATGTTCAGGGAAATATAAATCAAGAGTGGGAGCAGGCAAAAGGAAAATTACATTTGTATTTCAAAGTTCTTGATACCATGTGAGGTCGGCACTTACTATCTAAACTCTCTGCTGCTTCTCTCCTTTTCTTAACCCTTTGTCTCTATCAGTTACCCAGTAGTTAGGCATCTGGCCTGTGCAGGGGGAAGACAGAACCTAGGATTCAAAGATAGTTTTATGTACACACAGACTGAAGCATGCACGCACATACATACACCTTCCAAAGCTAGAAAACAGTATCAGAATTCAACTTAAGAAGCTATTTCATTAATGAAATAGCTTTCCACGTTGTTTTCTTTTGTAAAATGACTCTTGCTTTCTGCACTTACTCATATAAAAATATCTTTGTTATTCCTTACATTTGTTTCACACGTATCACTTCATAAACAGTTGAATTGTGGTAAATAAGAGGAAATGTTCACAATACCTCCTTAGTTGGTCATCTCTCTTCTCCCGTGGTACTAAAGAAAGTAGTAAAAGCAACACATTTTTAAACAACAGACAGTACAGAAGAAGTGCTGCTTTGAGGACCCATTTAAGTTTGATGTATTTTCAGAGAGCCGTAACACGGTGCTGAAGAAATAGATGCAAGTGTGCCACGAAGAAAATAGCAA
This sequence comes from Balaenoptera physalus, assembly GCF_965194825.1. Lineage (NCBI taxonomy): Eukaryota > Metazoa > Chordata > Mammalia > Artiodactyla > Balaenopteridae > Balaenoptera > Balaenoptera physalus. The sequence continues at coordinate 19,891,704 of NC_138888.1, read as the reverse complement.
AACGAAAAGTTACTCTCAGAATGAGCATCTGAGAGCCAGCTCCCATCCTGAGCTAAGTACCTCCACTTCAGCACAGACAACAAATATCTAATTAACACAAATATCTAATTGCTTTAACAGAATAGGCAGTAAATTATATTAAAGGGAAAAAAAATAAACAGCAGGGAAAATAGGGAGAAAACTACTCAGGAGATTATTTATTTGAGAAATGTGATTATACTCACAAGTGTTCTTCTCTTTACTTTACTTGGCTAAGACACCGTCTCAGCAAACAGCTCTCATCCTATGAAACAGTAAAAGGAAGCAAGTTCTCCCAGGGAGAGGGAGGGGATGGTGGTTAGCCACAAGACCAGGTAATTAGTAAAATCCTGGCATGTCTAATACACTTGCCTTGAGTAGTGTTCTGAGTCAGTTAATTGATCTGACATATTGCTTAGCTCAAAGTTAAAATACCAAATGAATAGGTGAGCAGGACTTGACCAGTCTATACACCTAATGTAACATAGCCCATAGAACTGTCAGCCAATAAACTAGAACTGTGTCCAGGAATGATCAAATTTAAATTTGCTTTACTGACACCAGACTGGATTTCTGTCAGAGATGTTTTCAAGTGAAATTTTCATGAATTCCGAATAAAAATTTTACGTGGAAAATGCGTGGAGAAGATAATGATGTATACTCAATCAAGACAATTACATGAACTCTAAATGATTTCAGGGGTTTATTCTTGTGGCAAAGATGGCCTCTTCTCTCTTGCAGGCTATGACCCTCTTTTTCCTTTAAAGTTCTTCTCATTGGAGAATCTACCCACAGCTCATTCCATTTGGCCCACGGTATGTTATTCCAGTGTTCCCTACACACATAATGTGGACCCCTGTGTAGCTTCAGAAGGTTTACACTTACTTATTTTTTATCTGTACATTCATTCATTCATTCATTATTCATTCATTCCTTTCCCCTATCTTCTCCAACATCACTAGGAAGGAGCAAGAGCCAGTTGAGCATTCAGCTTTCTCTCTGAGCACTGTAGAACATTTTTACTGTCCTCTCAGGTCCTTTGGTTGCTTTGGTAAATGCCAATTTGTAGCTTTTTAATGTTCAAGGGAAAAGAGGAAATTGAAAGTTGACACAAATCACTAATTAGAAGCATAGATTGTTAACTTTGGAAAGGACCTCAGTAGTCATAGGATCAAGTCTTCCATCCAGGAACCGACCCTCTTTAAAATATTTGTAGAGGGGGTTTTTCAACTTCTGGTTTAAAATCATTTAGTGGCAGGAAGCTCATTATCTCACAAAGCAATCTATTTTACCACTTTCCAATTCTGTTTGGAAAGTTCTTCCTTAAAGGAAGCCAAAACCTACTACCCTATAACTCCCAGCCATGAATCTTTCTTCTGCCCTCTGGAGCAGCAAGTGCAAGGTACTTGCCTTATTTATATGTCAATTCTTCAAATATTTTGAGTGTTATTTCTTTCCACAGTCTTCTTTTCTCCAAGTGAATTGTCCTAATCTCCTTTCTATATATTTTGATAATTACATCCATTTAACAAAGCCATTGTATTAAGTGAAAGTCCCAAATGGTGCCTGGAAAATAGTAAGCATTTACACGATTGTTCAAAAAGATGAATTTACTAGTTCAGAAAGATCTCTGGGTTTGAGGATACGGGGAGGGGGAAGGGTAAGCTGGGACAAAGTGAGAGAGTGGCATGGACATATATACACTACCAAACGTAAAATAGATAGCTAGTGGGAAGCAGCCGCATAACACAGGGAGATCAGCTCGGTGCTTTGTGACCACCTAGAGGGGTGGGATAGGGAGGGTGGGAGGGAGGGAGATGCAAGAGGGAAGAGATTTGGGGACAGATGTATATGTATAACTGATTCACTTTGTTATAAAGCAGAAACTGACACACCATTGTAAAGCAATTATACTCTAATAAAGACGTTTAAAAAAAAAAAAGATCTCTGGGTCTTGTTTTCTCCACCTATACTTTTAAAGAAATCAGAAATCCTCTTTGGAAAACTGTCTAATCTGTAAACGTCAATATCCTTCTGCAAACTTGTTGACAGAACAGAACACAATACTTCAATTAGCTAGTGGTCAGAGCAAAAATTCTGCACTATACTTTTACGTGGTCAAGACCTAAGTGCTCCTTGTTTGTATAATTTTGTGTGTAAAAAACCAGCCCATCATTTTGTTAGCTTTTTTAGCAACAACAGCAAATGGTGGGCTCATTTAAATACCCTAGATTTTTTTCACTTGCACTATTACTAAACCAGGTTTCTCCCTTATTTATTTTTGGAAAGTATCTCATTGATAACATTTTTATTATGAGCTGTGGGAAGATTGACTCCTGACTAAAATGTGGATTTTGTTTATGTATCCTCTATTTCTGTCATTAAAAGTGACAATCAAAAATCATATATCATATGGATCAAAGAGTTCTTCTCTTTGAATTGAAAGAAAATAGGCCACTGAGGGATAAAACATATTCTGTGCTAACAACAAATATTTTTGTGCAAGTAATTCCTGGAGAAAGAAGATTGGCAAATGCTTCAGATTAAACTGGGACATTTACCTATAGACACTTAAAAGCGCTTGTCAAAGAGACTTGTTTTATATCAGTTGTTATTCCTCATGCATATTCAGAACTATTTAAATAACTTAAAAATAAAACAAATTTTCTTTACACAACTCTAATTACTGTTTGCCAGTGATTACGTGCAAGCGTCCTTTATTTAACTGGTTTACATATGCAATGATCTTATTATCTTCCAAAGAATATCGCCTCCATTTTCAAATAATCAGCTTAACATACTTAAAACACTGAAAAATTTTCTGTGTACAGAAATTTGAATCTTTTTAGCTAATAAGTTAACAAATTTTGATTACCCTTGGAGAAAATAATATACTATAAATAGGAAAAAAATTAAAACTTTGTGTTTATTTCATAAGGGAATACTGTGGATGTCATAACAATACTATCAGGTATGCAGTTTTCTCTGGAAGAGAGAATTCCACTCTGCAGACATCTGAAATGTAACAGGTCACTAGGTTAGCCTAATCTTTTAGTTGTGACTTTTATTTATGACTTTCAGAGGGCTGCAGCTGTTTTTTCCTTTTTGTCAGCATCTTTATTGGAGTATGATTGCTCTACAATGGTGTGTTAGTTTCTGCTGTATAACACAGTGAGTCAGCTATACATATACATATATCCCCATATCCCCTCCCTCTTGCCTCTCCCTCCCACCCTCCCTATCCCACCCCTCTAGGTGGTCACAAAGCACCGAGCTGATCTCCCTGTGCTATGCAGCTGCTTCCCACCAGCCACCCATTCTATATTTGGTAGTGTATACATGTCCATGCCACTCTCTCACCTCGTCCCAGCCCACCCCTCCCCCTCCCTGTGTCCTCAAGTCCACTCTCCACGTCTGCATCTTTACTCCTATCCTGCCCTTAGGTTCTTCAGAACAATTTTTTTTTTTTTTAGATTCCATATATATGTGATAGCATATGGTATTTGTTTTTCTCTTTCTGACTTACTTCACTCTGTATAACAGACTCTAGTGAGTTGGACTCTATCCACCTCACAACAAATAACTCAATTTCGTTTCTTTTTATGGCTGAGTAATATTCCATTGTATATATGTGCCACATCTTCTTTATCCATTCATCTGTCGATGTGCACTTAGGTTGCTTCCATGTCCTGGCTATTGTAAATAGTGCTGCAGTGAACATTGTGGTACATGACTCTTTTTGAATTATGGTTTTCTCAGGGTATATGCCCAGTAGTGGGATTGCTGGGTCATGTGGTAGCTCTATTTTTAGTTTTTTAAGGAACCTCCATACTGTTCTCCATAGTGGCTGTATCAGTTTACATTCCCACCAACAGTGCAAGAGGGTTCCCTTTTCTCCACACCCTCTCCAGCATTTATTGTTTGTAGATTTTCTGATGATGCCCATTCTAACTGGTGTGAGGTGATACCTCATTGTAGTTTTGATTTGCATTTCTCTAACAATTGGTGATGCTGAGCAGCTTTTCATGTGCCTCTTGGCCATCTGTATGTCTTCTTTGGAGAAATGCCTATTTAGGTCTTCTGCCCATTTTTGGACTGGGTTGTTTGTGTTTTTGATATTGAGCTGCATGAGCTGCTTGTATATTTTGGAGATTAACCCTTTGTTAGTTGCTTCATTTGCAAATATTTTCTCCCATTCTGAGGGTTGTCTTTTAGTCTTGTTTATGGTCTCCCTTGCTGTGCAAAAGCTTTGAAGTTTCATTGGGTCCCATTTGTTTATTTTTGTTTTTATTTCCCTTTCTGTAGGAGGTGGGTCAAAAAGGATCTTGCTGTGATTTATGTCATAGAGTGTTCTGCCTATGTTTTCCTCTAAGAGTTTTATAGTGTCTGGCCTTACATTTAGGTCTTTAACCCAATTTGAGTTTATTTTTGTGTTTTGTGTCAGGAAATGTTCTAATTTCATTATTTTACATGTAGCTGTCCAGTTTTCCCAGCACCACTTATTGAAGAGGCTGTCTTTTCTCCATTGTATATTCTTGCCTCCTTTATCAAAGATAAGGTGGCCATATGTGCGTGGGTTTATCTCTGGGCTTTCTATCCTGTTCCATTGGTCTATATTTCTGTTTTTGTGCCAGTACAATACTGTCTTGATTACTGTAGCTTTGTAGTATAGTCTGAAGTCAGGGAGCCTGATTCCTCCAGCTCTGTTCTTCTTACTCAAGATTGCTTGGCTATTTGGGGTCTTCTGTGTTTCCATACAAATTATGAAAATTTTTTTCTAATTCTGTAAAAAATTCCATTGGTAGTTTAATAGGTATTCCATTGAATCTGTAGATTGCTTTGGGTAGTATAGTCATTTCACAATGTTGATTCTTCCAATCCAAGAACATGGTATATCTCTCCAACTGTTTGTATCATCTTTAATTTCTTTCATCAGTGTCTTATACTTTTCTGCATACAGGTCTTTTGCCTCCTTAGGTAGGTTTATTCCTAGGTATTTTATTCTTTGTTGTTGCAATGGTAAATGGGAGTGTTTCCTTAATTTCTATTTCAAATTTTTTGTCATTAGTGTATAGGAATGTAATACATTTCTGTGCATTAATTTTGCATCTTGCTACTTTACCAAATTCATTGATTGCTTCTAGTAGTTTTCTGGTAGCATCTTTAGGATTCTCTAAGTATCATGTCATCTGCAAATAGTGACAGTTTTACTTCTTCTTTTCCGATTTGGATTCCTTTTATTTCTTTTTCTTCTGATTGCTGTGGCTAAAACTTCCAAAACTATGTTGAATAACAGTGGTGAGAGTGGGCAATCTTGTCTTGTTCCTGATCTTAGTGGAAAAGGTTTCAGTTTTTCACCATGGAGAACGATATTGGCTGTGGGTTTGTCATATATGGCCTTGATTATGTTGAGATAAGTTCCCTCTATGCTTAGTTTCTGGAGGGTTTTTATCATAAATCGGTGTTGAATTTTGTTGAAAGCTTTTTCTGCATCTATTGAGATGACCATATGGTTTTTCTCCTTCAATTTGTTAATATGGTTTATTTTATTGATTGATTTGCATGTACTGAAGAATCCTTGCATTCCTGGGATAAACCCCTCTTCATCAGGGAGTATGATCCTTTTAATGTGCTGTTGGATTCTGTTTGCTAGTATTTTGTTGAGGATTTTTGCATCTATGTTCATCAGTGATATTGGCCTATAGTTTTCTTTTTTTGTGACATCTTTGTCTGGTTTTGGTATCAGGGTGATGGTGGCCTCATAGAATGAGTTTGGGACTGTTCCTCCCTCTGCTATATTTTGGAAGAATTTGAGAAGGATAGGTGTTAACTCTTCTCTAAATGTTTGATAGAATTCACCTGTGAAGCCATCTGGTCCTGCGCTTTTGTTAGTTGGAAGATTTTTAATCACAATTTCAATTTCAGTGCTTGTGACTGGTCTGTTCATATTTTCTATTTCTTCCTGGTTCAGTCTCAGAAGGTTGTGCTTTTCTAAGAATTTGTCCATTTCTTCAAGGTTGTCCATTTTACTGGCATAGAGTTGCTTGTAATAATCTCTCATGATCCTTTGTATTTCTTCAGTGTCAGTTGTTACTTCTCCTTTTTCATTTCTAAATCTATTGATTTGAGTCTTCTCCCTTTTTTTCTTGATGAGTCTGGCTAATGGTTTAAAAATTTTAGTTATCTTCTCAAAGAACCAGCTTTTAGTTTTACTAAAACTCCTTCATTTCTTTTTCATTTATTTCTGATCTGATCTTTATGATTTCTTCCCTTCTGCTAACTTTGCAGTTTTTCTGTTCTTCTTTCTGTAATTGCTTTAGGTATAAGGTTAGGTTGTTTATTTGAGATTTCTCTTGTTTCTTTTTTTTTTTTTTAACATCTTTATTGGAGTATAATTGCTTTACAATGGTGTGTTAGTTTCTGCTTTATAACAAAGTGAATCAGTTATACATATACATATGTTGCCATATCTCTTCCCTCTTGCGTCTCCCTCCCTCCCACCCTCCCTATCTCTTGTTTCTTGAGGTAGGACTGTATTGCTATAACCTTCCCTCTTAGAACTGCTTTTGCTGCATCCCATAGGTTTTGGGTCATCGTGTTTTCATTGTCATATGTTTCTAGGTATTTTTTGATTTCCTCCTGATTTCCTCAGTGATCTCTTGGTTATTTAGTAGTGTATTGTTTAGCCTCCATGTGTTTGTATTTTTTACAGTTTTTTTCCTGTAATTGACATCTAGTCTTACAGTGTTGTGGTTGGAAAAGATACCTGATACAATTTCAATTTTCTTAAATTTACCAAGTCTTGATTTGTGACCCAAGATATGATCTATCCTGGAGAATGTTCCATGAGCACTTGAGAAGAAAGTGTATTCTGTTGTTTTTGGATGGAATGTCCTATAAATATCAATTAAGTCAATCTTGTTTAATGTGTCATTTAAAGCTTGTGTTTCCTTATTTATTTTCACTTATGATGATCTGTCCATTGGTGAAAGTGGGGTGTTAAAGTCCCCTACAATGATTGTGTTACTGTCGATTTCCCCTTTTATGGCTGTTAGCATTTGCCTTATGTATTGAGATGCTCCTATGTTGGGTGCATAAATATTTACAATTGTTATATCTTCCTCTTGGATTGATCCCTTGATCATTATGTAGTGTCCTTCTTTGTCTCTTGTAATAGTGTTTATTTTAAAGTCTATTTTGTCTGATATGAGAATTGCTACTCTAGCTTTCTTTTGATTTCAATTTGCATGGAATATCTTTTTCCAGCCCCTCACTTTCCATCTTTATGGGTCCCTTGGTCTGAAGTGGGTCTCTTGTATACTGCATATATACGGGTCTTGTTTTTGTATCCATTCAGTGAGTCTATGCCTTTTGGTTGGAGAATTTAATCCATTTACATTTAAGGTAATTATTGATATGTATGTTTCTATTACCATTTTCTTAATTGTAGGGCTTCATTGTTATTGTAGGTCTTTTCCTTCTCTTGTGTTTCCTGCCTAGAGAAGTTCTATTAGCATTTGTTGTAAAGCTGGTTTGGTGGTGCTGAATTCTCTTAACTTTTGCTTGTCTGTAAAGGTTTTAATTTCTCCGTCAAATCTGAATGAGATCCTTGCTAGGTAGAGTAATCTTGGTTGTAGGTTTTTCCCTTTTATCACTTTCAACATGTCCTGCCACACCCTTCAGGCTTGCAGAGTTTCTGCTGAAAGATCAGCTGTTAACATTATGGGGATTCCCTTGTATGTCATTTGTTGTTTTTCTCTTGCTGCTTTTAATATTTTTTCTTTGTATTTAATTTTTGATAGTTTGATTAATATGTGTCTTGGTGTGTGTTTCTCCTTGGATTTATCCTGTATGGGACTCTCTGTGCTTCCTGTACTTGATTGACTATTTCCTTTCCCATATTAGGGAAGTTTTAAACTATAATGTCTTCAAATATTTTCTCACTCCCTTTCTTTTTCTCTTCTTCTTCTGTGACCCCTATAATTAGAATGTTGGTGCATTTAATGTTGTCCCAGAGGTCTCTGAGACTGTCCTTAATTCTTTTCATTCTTTTTTCTTTATTCTGCTCTGTGGTAGTTATTTCCACTATTTTATCTTCCAGGTCACTTATCCCTCTTCTGCCTCAGTTATTCTCCTACTGATTCCTTCTAGAGAATTTTTAATTTCATTTATTGTGTTGTTCATCATTGTTTGTTTGCTCTTTAGTTCTTCTAGGTCCTTGTTAAACATTTCTTGTGTTTTCTCCATTCTATTTCCAAGATTTTGGATCATCTTTACTATCATTACTCTGAATTCTTTTTCAGGTAGACTACATATTTCCTCTTCATTTGTTTTGGTCTGGTGGGTTTTTACCTTGCTCCCTCATCTACTGTGTATTTCTCTGTCTTCTCATTTTGCTTAACTTAATGTGTTTGGGGTTTCGTTTTTGCAGGCTGCAGGTTCATAGTTCCTGTTGTTTTTGGTGTGTGCCCCCAGTGGCTAAGGTCGGTTCAGTGGGTTGTGTAGGCGTCCTGGTGGAGGGGACTGGTGCCTGTGTTCTGGTGGATGAAGCTGGATCTTGTCTTTCTGGTGGGCAGGACTGTGTCCGGTGGTGTGTTTCGGGGTGTCTGTGAACTTAATATGATTTTATGCAGCCTCTCTGCTAATGGGTGGGGTTGTGTTCCTGTCTCGCTAGTTGTTTGGCATAGGGTGTCCAGCACTATAGCTTGTTGGTTGTTGAGTGGAGCTGGGTCTTAGCGTTGAGATGGAGATCTCTGGGAGAGCTCTCGCTGATTGATATTACATGGGGCCAGGAGGTCTCTGGTGGTCCAATGTCCTGAATTCGGCTCTCTCACCTCAGAGGCTCAGGCCTGACAGCTGGCCGGAGCAACATGACCCTGCCAGCCACACGGCTGGAGAAGATGGGCTCTGAGTTGTGTGTCAGCCACTGCCCTGTGTAGCTCTGTCTCAGCTGTCTCCAAAGGTCACCCAGATACATTGGGTTATCCCAGCATTCCTCAGAACTTGCACATGCCAGTCTGGGATTTGTAGTTGTCCTCCTGATACTCTTCCCTGAAGTACTAATTATAGGCCCATTAGTCAAAATTATGACCTCCAAAATAGCAGGCTTTCGAAAGTCAGCTGAAGGTACATGTGTCACAGGACAAAGCTTGCATTCATGGTGGTGAGAGATAGGCTAATAGTGTTGGTTCTCTTCAGTTCAGACACTGGGACAGTCTGAGCCTTCATGTAGCCAAGTCAGGAGCAGCTGGTCAACGGCCCCAAAGTGGTAACATGTTAGATTCCAAGAAGGCTTTCTGTAGCACCCGAGCAGTAGTCCCAAGCAGCCACTCTGCTCAGCTGCAGCACGCTGACCAGGGAACTCGGTGGGACCCTCAAATGAGGATTTCTGCTGGCCCTAGAGCCTGACTTGCCCACCCAGGCAAGGAGCTGAGGAGGGCATCTCCCAACTCCGTCTCACCAAAGGAGCGGACACCTGGAAGCTGTGCAGCCAGCAGCGCTGGAGCTGAGAGGTAGGCAGGCGGGGCTGACAGCCTCCCGAGAAAAGCCTGAACTGCGTGGAGGGTTCCGGTGCTACCGCCCAGGTAGGGGAATTTATTCAGAGCTGAGGCTGAGAGTAGTTCCCAGCCCACCCTGCCTGGAAAACCTGGTGTTACCCCACCCGGTCCTGATAAGGCAAGTTGCTGCAGCTGTTTTTATGCTCAACAGAATGTATAGAGGAAGAACAGGTGTTCACATCTGATTATTTACTCCATCGATTATAAATGAAATTATGGAGATGAGGCAATTTGTTGGATTAATCACAAAAAGAAAAGAAAAACACAAAAACACATCCCTCCCTCTGTAAAGTTTTAGACATACAGGAAACTTATGATGATGACCTGAATTCTAGCTCATCCTTGCTTAATCATAAGAATGCATCTATCAATCAAATCAACACATAGGCAGGAAGACAATCTGTGGGTTGAGACAATCGTCTGATATTTGTGTCCATGAGGCAAAGTATAAAGGATGATGCTATTTTTAGAGTATCTTCATTTCCAAAATATGGAATCTTATCCTGAAACATATATGACATTTCATGACATTTCACCACTTTTTGACATTTTTACAAATAGTATTCATATTCATTCTTTATTGAGCAAGTGTTTTAACATGGCAGCTATTTTATTTGTATATTTATTTAATCCTCTTTATCCAAAAGGAATTAAATATGACACTTATAATGAATAAAACAATATAGCAAAATGAAAATAAAATTTTAAGTAAGTAAGAAAGATGAGGCAATGGAGTAAAAATGGGCAGAAAAACAAGGCAGACCATGGAGTAAATTTAGTTCAAGAAATTTGTACTACATAATCCTAATTGTTACTGAGAAGAGGAAAACAGTTATTTGTAAGCTTCACACTTTCATAAAGTATTTTTTATTGCTCACGAAAACAAGAACTGTGCCTCATTCCTTGGCCAGAAGGAAATTTCTTCCATGAGATCACTCATTGTGAGAATACTGTGCAGTGCAATACAATCAATAATATTCTTAGTACACTTAGCAATGTATTTCATAAGGCTGTTCTTTTTTGAATGCCATCAGTATTAGCCTATGATGGCAAACCAAAGGGGGATTGAATAAATGCAATTTTCAGCAAGAGATTGGGTTGAAAATGCAATATAAAATTTTATAGAATCATGGCTTTCTGCTGTTGACATATATTTGTTATGATTTAATACCATTAAATACTAGTGGTATATATAGAAATGGATATTAAGCAAAAAACAACAAAAGGAAGCCTCTGATAGTACTTTTCAATAAATTACCCAATCATTAACTTACATGAAAAAAAGTTATTCTGAAATGTTTTCTTCATATTTCTCTTAGGTTAAAATATACATCAGATCTGAGCACAGGAGCCAAAGAAGTATTTGGCTTAAATGATATCTGAGAATGTGCAAAAGCCTGTGCTGCTAAACACTATTTACAATTCCTACCTAAAGATGTTATAGTGCAGTGTGTTAAGTGCTTGAAGAGCAGCAAACGTGGGTCCTATGAAAATGCCGGGGAGGAGCAACCTTGAGGACCCACGAAGACATCTCAGAGAGGGTGACCTTGGAGAACAAAGGACAGGCCAGACATAGATGGGAGGGAAGAGGGTTCCAGGCAGAGGAAAGAGTATGTGCCAAAACCAGAGGGTAAAAAAGTTCATAGAACATTGAAGTAATTCACTGTGACTGAAGTGTACTCTTGGAGGATAGTTACACGAGTGACAAGAGACACTGGAGAGAAAGACATGGTCTGGATCATAAGGGGCCTTACATGTCCCAGTAAGAACTTTTTAACTTTTTCCCTAGAACGATGAGGAGACATTGAGAAACGCTGAGCAAGGAAGAGACAGTATCATATTTGAATTTTAGAAGGGTTTCTCTGGTAGCCACATAAAGAATGGTCTGGAAAGGGGTAAGAATAACAGTAGGAAGATAACTCAGAATGTTTTAATAATCTGTATCAGAGCTGATAATTGGAAGTGGACATACTTAAGAGATATTTAGGAGGTATAAGTGAAAGAACTTGCTGAGTGATTAGAGGGATGGTGAATGGGAGGAAAACGGCAGAAATGACATTCAATCTTCTGACTTGAGCAACTGGGAGAAAGATGTTGTCACTGCTTGCCCAAAGGAGAAAATGTGGGAAGTTCAGCAAAAGAAAGAAAACTTCATTTTGTGGCATGTTGAATTTGAAAGCTATCCTGGGAGATGTCCAAATGAAAATGTTCAGAAAAAAAATTGATATATGGGCCTGGCACTCAAGAAAGAGCTTTAGAATTGAGATTTGGGTGTCACTGGTATAGATGATGATTGAGAAAATTCTGATTTAAAATGGCAAACATGGGCTTCCCTGGTGGTGCAGTGGTTGAGAGTCCGCCTGCCAATGCAGGGGACACGGGTTCGAGCCCTGGTCTGGGAAGATCCCACATGCCGCGGAGCAACTGGGCCCGTGAGCCACAACTACTGAGCCTGCGCGTCTGGAGCCTGTGCTCCGCAACAAGAGAGGCCGCGATAGTGAGAGGCCCGCGCACCGCGATGAAGAGTGGCCCCCGCTTGCCGCAACTAGAGAAAGCCCTTGCACAGAAACAAAGACCCAACACAGCCAAAAATAAATAATAAATAAATAAATAAATTTAAAAAAAAAATAAAATAAAATAAAATAAAACAAAACGGCAAACAGGCTATCCCTCCTGACATCTGAATGGAAATTACAACATAAAATTTGAGGATAGAAATCCACCTGCAACAATGAATAGAAAAGTTAAGAAGGATGACCAGCAGGTAAGACATTTCATCACCGAATGAGGAGATGCTGTACTGCAGGAAGATGGGCAATAATGTGCTCATTGGAACCTTGAGACTCACTGAGCTTAAAGTTCTCAAATATAATGGAAGTTGTGAGATATAGGAAGTTGGCAAAAATGAGATGGGGTGGTAATTATAAGTCTGGCAATAAAGAGTATGTCCTCACCAACATTTGCTTTGCCCTCCCTAACAATTAAAAAAAAAGTTAGAAATATAAAAAGGAAAAAAGAAAGTATATCTAAAACAATTCATAATTATAATTGTAATAATGTCAACAGGAAGGAGGGATAAACACAAGTGGCTGTAGGTCAACATTAATGTTCTTTCCTTTAAGGAAGAGGAAATAATTAAAGTCAAAACTAAAAGCAAGAAAGGAGAAAATAAGGCATAGAAAAAGCAGAAAGATTTTGAAATAAAAACTAAACAATAGAAACAAGTTCAAATATATCAGTAATCATAATAAACAGAAATGGCTTAAGCCCCTGAAGCATGTGAGGTGCTGGGCAGACATAAGATTTGTTTGAATACCATTCTATAAGAAACGGAGGACACTTATCTTGTTTGTCCACAGTTGGTACAAAATCTTCACTGCAATTATCTGGACCATGAATCCATCTTTGGATTTGTTGTTCAACTTTAAGAAAGCAACAATAAGGATCTCTATTAAATGAAAAATATATTCCATTTTCTTAAATAATTATATACAGCAAACTAAATTTTATTCAGTGAGTTCTGAGTTTTCTCTCACTAGAAATTGATGAAAGCCTTGATAGGTGTGACAATGACAATCATCTGTTCTGTTCTGTGCTAGGTCCAGCTCTTTACTCTTTCACTGTCCAGTTTCTTCTGAATTTCTTTTTTGTAATCCATACCACTTTGATGCTAGGCCAGATCATTTAATACTAATTATTTATAGTTCAGGTTTTAAATGACAACAATCTTATCCACTGAATGCTAAGTAGTATTTCCTTTAGTAATATTGGTATAATGCCTGATACAACTATAGTACAGGAATTCATCCTGCCTGTTACTTGAATGGCCCAACATTTTCTGTCTGCCTCCGGCTATTCTTTCAGCTGTCTCTGGATTTTCTTCTTGGGTTTCTGTCCTTTGGGCCAAATGATAACTTCCAGATCATATTTGAGCTTAAAGCTTTTCCCCCATTGGACATATTCTTAGATATTCTATATCCTCTAGCTACAGGAGCCCAGAGCTAGTCCATGCCTACTATAATGTTAACTAACCACATATTTTATGTTGACACTAAATTAATGCTAAGGAATCAAAGAAAAACAAACAAGACTAATGGGACATCTTTAGAAGGTAATAAAAGAGCTGCTCAGTAGAAGACTAATAATATGAAACACACAAATACATTTTTACCAAACTCTAAATGATCTCACATAATAATAATAGCTAATTATGCAACCAAAGAAAGTTTTGAATGTGTTTTGTGTTAGGGTTTTGAATATAAGTTTTATTAGATTAAAAACGTGGTCCAAGTTTACAGTAAAAGTATACAACTAGAAACACTGAACATTGTCATATGAATCATATTTTAAAGTTTCCCTCATCTAAATTACCTACTTGAAAATTCTACTTTTAAAATGTGAAAACCCAATTCATATATTAAGGGGCTAATGATTCCATTTGTGAAAGTCCATTATTTTTACTGCTTCTTCCTTTACATGCTACTTTTTTCTTTTGTCTCTTTTCTTCTTTAAAAAAAAAAAACTTTATACTCAATATAATTTATGTCTAAAGGTAGGGAAAAGAAGGCATAAACTTCAAATCAGCCCAGTCCGTTTAATTTTTCACCATCTACTTGGTTAGATATTAAGATTACCTGGCTCACATAAGGTGTGGAGACTATCTGAAGGTGTAATCCTGCGCAGTATATTTGTTTATTGCCAAGAAAAATGGTGGGTTTTCAATATCTTTCATTTTGGGTTGGCTTTCGGTTAGCTGGGTAAGAACCACTACTCAAAGTACAATCACTGGAAATCACAAATATAAAAACGTTCTAAGAAATTCATCACAAACTACTTTTCTCTGTAACATTTTCACTTGCAGATCATCATTTAAGAGCTTCCATCTTCCTTTTAAGAACTATCCTCTGAAACCCAGTAGTGAAAACACTGCTATTGGGCAATATCCCAGTAGCAGCAAATATAAAACATAAGCTGTTTAAGTGACATCAGAAATCAGAATACATTTTAATGCCACAAGTTATGACAAAAATATTTTTTTGCCATAAAACTAGAACTTATGTGTTGGAAATGAACCAAATACAATGCCTTCAGCTGTAAGCAATAGAAAACCCAGCTCTCTGGTTTATACACAAATAAGTAGTCACACACAACTGAAGTCAAGAAGTTGGGAAGACTTCAGGCTAACTTTTCTAGTAGCTCCAGCTTCACCACTTCTCTTTTCTCTCCTTTTGTGTTATTCTCAGGCTGGTAGGAAGATGGTTCCACTAGTCTGGATCACATATCTACACAAAACAACCGCCAAAGGAAGAAAGAGCATCTCTTCCTGTAGTTCTTTCTCAAGAGGGAGAAAACTTTACCCAGAAGCCCCCAGAAATGCTTTATGTATGTCAGGGACCCGTGTTAAGTCACATATTTTTCCTGAACTCATCTCTATTGCCAGGGAAATACTTAATTTTACTCAACTCTGGGCTCCTGAACCAAGGAGGGGAGTGCTTCCTGTCAAGTGTTTTACTGGGACTGTGGCCTGACATCAGGGTAAAGCGGTAAAAGCAGGAAACTCAGTCCATTCTGAGCCCTTCTTCCACATTTCCACTCTTCTCCAACCTGCCTGGTTTTTCATTCACCATAGTCTACTGGAAGTTGTTTTCTGTAGTGTTATGGTTTGAATTGCGTCCTCACCAAAATTCATATGTTGAAGTCCTAACCTCCAGCTCCTCAGAATACGACCTTATTCAGAAATAAGGTCTCTGCAGTGTAACTAGTTAAGACAAGGTCAGACTGGAGTAGGGTGGGCCCCTAATCCAATGTGACTATACCAGTCCTCATAAGAAGGGGAAATTTGGACACAGACACACACATAGGGAGAATACCATGGGGAGATGAAGGCAGAGGTTGGGGTGATGCTTCCACAAACCAAGGACTGCCAAAGATTGCTAGCAAATCACAGAAACCAGGTGAGAGGCCTGGAGCAGATTCTCCCTCAGAGCCCTCAGAAGGAACCAACCCTGCTGATACATTATCTTGGACTTCTAGCCTCCAGAACTGCAAAACAGTACATTTCTGTTGTTTAAGCTACTCAGTTGGTAGTACCTTTTTATGACGGCCCTAACAAACTAATACATGTGGTGTGCCCAGAATTCATATAGGCGCTTCTCCACCAAACCAGGAGTGAAGCTGTCCTATTTGCCTTAGAATAAAGTCACATTTTTTTTTGTGCTTTCTTATCTGTCAAATAGGGATAATAATAATATTTACCTCATAGGATTTGCCGGGAAGATTAAATAAGCTCCCAAGTATAGGTAAAGCACTTGGAGAAAAGTACATGGACCATATATGCTCTCAATAGTTACTAGCTATTCTTGGCCTTGACTCACTGAGCTACATGCCAAGCTCCATTACAGGCACTGTAAGTACATCACCAAACAAAACAAATACAAATTTTGGCCTTTATGATTCTTACATTGGTAGTGAGAGGATGCAGAGAATAAAACAAATAAGCAGATTATGTGATATACTGGCCAGTAGCAAGTTCCATGAAGAGAAATGAAGCAGAGAATGAGGAGAGGGAGGGCTGGGATTGGGTGTGGCAGTTTTCAGTAGGGTGGTCCAGAGAGGCATCCCTGGAGGAGGGATGGGAGTGAGGCATGTGCTCACCTGGAAAAAGACCATTCCAGGCAGAGAGAAGAGCAAGTGCGAGTGCCCTGAAATAGGAGCCTTCATGGAATAATCAAAGAGCAAGAAGGCCAGTGTGGGCAGAGCAGAGTGAGGTGGAAAGCAGTAGGAGGTAAGGTCAGAGACATAACAGGGGACCAGGTTGTGTAAGTTCTTAGAGGTCTTTGGTTTTTATTTTGAGTGACATGGCAAGACATTGGAGGTTTTGAACATGGGAATGAAATGATCTGACATACATTTTCAGAGAATCACCCTGGCCACTGTATGAGGATGGTGGAGGCAGAGGGAGAGGGAAGGCAAGACACAGGCAGACCAGGTAGGAGGCTGTTTCTGAAGTCCAGTCTAGAGATCATGGTGGCTCTGCCTAGGGTGGTTTGGGGGAAGAGGTAAAACACAGTCAGGCTATAGATATTTTAACAGGAGAGGTGACAGGTTTTCCTGATGGAGTAAATGTGGTATTTGAAAGAAAGAATGGAGTTAAGAATGTCTCTGAGGTTTGAACCTGAGACTCTGGAAGCATATTTCCATTAACCGAGTTGGGAAAGACTGTTGGAGTAATTGGGGAAGGAAAGAACAAAGTTGTTATTGTTGTTCTTCTTCTTCCCTTTATTATTACTGCCATTATTATTGTTGTAATGAGAGGTAGCTTCATCAGTCCTTCCCATTTTATTCTTAGTCCCGTCTCCTATCAGATTTTCTCTTTCTCCCAGCAGGTAATAAACCTCTGTGCATCCCTCCCTTCTATTTGGTCAGCACATTACATCAAACTGGTCCCTTTTCCTACTGTGATCTAGTCCCAAAGAGAAGTATTATAGATGGATACTTAGCATGACCCTCTATCCTGGGAACATAAACTTGACCCTAACTGCCCGTTTCTACATTCACATCTTCCTTCTCAATCCCCCCAATAGTATCATTATGAAAGGAACCACCTGCTTTTTCTTCTTTTGGAAATTTTGCTGCCCTTTGCTTTTTCTCATTTTAGCCATTTTTCTTCCACTTACTCTAGTTTCCATTAATCTTCCCACCAACTCTTCCCCACTAACAATACTGTCTGCTCTCACTCCCATGAACTTTCCTATGACCCCTCAATACCGCAATAAATCTCCTGACCTATCTCCCTAGCTCATCCCTTTCCACTGCCCTCAACTAAAGCTTTTTGCTGCAGGAAGAGTCATTTGAGGTCTCTGAGACTTAGTTTGCTCCTCTGTAAAATAAAGGAATTAAACAGATTATCTCCAAAGATACTTTCAGTTTTAACTTTTGATCAAACTGACTCTACGTTTAGCAATTCAGTATTCTTTCATGTGTGGAAGTTCTCATTTCCTAGCTAGCTCGTCCTCGATGTTTCCTTTCATTACTTCTTTACAGGTTCCAAAGTCCTAACCACATTTTTTCATCATTATTTCTTAGGCCAAGGCAAGTGGTTTTCACCCACACCTTAATGTTGGTCAAAAGAGTGTTTCTTTTCTTAATTTTTTCCTAACATTAGCACACAAAATAATTGAAGGATAATGTTTCAAGTCTAAAAGAAAGTAAACTTATTGGGACATCTCTTTACCCTGAGTGAGATCTTATGTTGTTCTTTGAAAAATCTGTGACTGGAAAGTTTTGTTAATGCCAGTGACAAGCAGCTAACGGCACAATATCTGCTTTGATTTTCTCTGACACACCCTTGAGCTTTCCATCCTCACTTCTTTGTGGTGCCCCCACCTTTGACTTTCTTTTGTCCTGTAACTGCCAATTTTGATCAGCTAATGAGAGCGATAAGGGAAAAACAATTTAGCTCAGCCGAATGCCTCTTTTAACAAATAAGGAAACAGTTTGTTCTTCTGGATTTCAGACTAAATTAACAACATTTTAAAAAATCCTGTACACAGAGGTCATTTTTAATGCTTTTATTTAGCAAAAGTTCCAGGTGATTTTGAAATACATTGGACATTCCATTCACTGAGGATAAGTTTTTCCAAAACATTTTTAATAGCCCTAAACTGATTTTGTCTATCAAAGCAAAAAAGGCGAAAATCCACCCCAAAAAAGTCTTTCTATAGTCGAGGTTACATAGCTGGACTTCGTAGACATTAAAGAAATTCTCACACACACACATTTATATAATTAGTTAGAAATATTCCATTTTTAAGATTAAATTTTACATAACACATTATGACTGTGGGTTACTCGAATACCATAGGTATTTCTACTTATTTTTAGCAAGAGAACTAGACTTCACATTACTTAATCCTGGCTTATAAATGTAACTTTGTAAAATTGTAGGATACATGTGTCCTGTCTAGCCTTCTCTGCCCAAATTAAATGCCATCTCCTTTGAGTCCCATTTATAAGATGCCTCTCCCTCCTCTGAACTCCACTGGGACTTACCTTTCGCCCTTCTTATCCCCATACTTCCTAAATCAGAGTCTCTCATATCTATCAATAAGTGTTTATGGAAGAAAAGGAGGAGGAGAAAAATAAATAAGCATTTTATTTTAACAGAAAAAGTATGGGCTTTGAGTCAGACAAACCTAGTTTTGTATCTTATTTCATCTATTTATTCACTGTGTGATAGAGGACAGTTGATTTAATCTCTCTGAGTCTTAGTTTCCTCATCTATATAATGGAGATAATAAAATCTCCCTCATAAGGTACCGTGAAGATTACATTAAATAAGATTTAAAGCATCTAGCACATAAGAAGTACCCAATAAAAGTTATTTCCCCTTCCGCATTCCAGCAAATCATTACTAGTTCAACCCTGCAGTGCACCTGACTGAACACAGGGCTTTTTCTAGGCTATGAGCTTTTTGAAGACAACATCTTTTTTTTTTTTTTAATTATTAATTTATTTATTTATGGCTGTGTTGGGTCTTCGTTTCTGTGCGAGGGCTTTCTCTAGTTGCGGCGTGCGGGGGCCACTCTTCATTGCGGTGCGCGGGCCTCTCACTATCGTGGCCTCTCTTGTTGCGGAGCACAGGCTCCAGACGCGCAGGCTCAGTAATTGTGGCTCACGGGCCCAGTTGCTCTGCGGCATGTGGGATCTTCCCAGACCAGGGCTCGAACCCGTGTCCCCTGCATTGGCAGGCAGATTCTCAACCACTGTGCCACCAGGGAAGCCTGACAACATCTTATTAATCTTCATATTTCCTGTAGAACCCAGGATAGTGAGTTGCATAGTCTGGAGGCATAGTAACTGTGTTTTGTATTAAACTGGGGGATAACGCAGGATCACCCCTAAACTGTGGAACAGTTGTCTGTGGACTTCGGCACTTGGGGCTCTTTTGCGAATACAGCTCCTCTTGTGAGCTCTGTATGGCTCCGGCCACTCTGGCGGTGAGACAGCCCCCATGGTTTAAATCAGGATAACTACCTTCCTGAATTCTATGACGACTGATCAGAACACTGTTCCATTTCTCACTGTAGAAACTCCTGCAAACAAATCGACCTTCCTCTGAGAGGGACTGAACTTTGTGCTGGCAAAACCACAGGTTGTGTTGAAAAAGCACTGAGTCAAATAAACCTGGGTGATAAACTCCAGCTTGTCCCTGACCAGCCATGAGACCTTGGGCACGCTCCCTCTGCTTCCGGAGCCTCAGCTAAAACAAATAGGGATAATAATGCTAACTGAGGCTGTCACACAGGGTTGTGGGTAGAGAAGGAAGGCGAGGCCTTGGAACACATTTTAACAACCATGAAGCAGAATGCAAAAAAAAAAAAAAAAAAAAAGTCTAGAAAGTCATCGCTTTGGGTCATATGAGGCTCTTACTTTATCATAGCCTAGGCTCCCGCCCACCCTTATTCCCTTCTTTGGTCAAATGACCAACTCTTACTTCATAATTCCATCTCAGTTCAGCAGAAAAGCTGTGCGTGTATGTACGTGTGTGTGTGTGTGTGTGTGTGCATGGACACACGCAGTGACGCCATCTACATAACTCCCAACCTTTTCTTCCGCAAGCCAAGTCACAACGCAACAAGCAAGGGCAGTCGTGCGGTCACAGTACCGCAAAGCAGCCAGCATGCTGCAGGGGCCGAGCTGCCTGCAGGCACAGAACTGCACCCATTCACCTTCTGTCTGATGCCAGAACCACACTGCACAGTCCAGCTGCTTGTGGACTCTTCTTGTGTGTCAGTTACAGCTTCCTTTGTAAAATATTCCAAGGCAGATACAGTTCAACCAAAGCGTAACCAAAAGTCAGTGCCAGACTAAAGAAGGCAGGTCAGGGGAGAAGCCAGGACCCGTCTTTCCAGTTGAGGAAGAATCTTGGTTTCTAGGTCATTTACAAGCAGCACTCCAGGCTTCGTAAGGAAACCGGGAGGGAGCGGAGGCAGATCATCACCTATACACCGCATATGGAAGACCGAACCTTCCCAAATTTCTGATAAAAGTCTTCCTCTGCCTGGGCCAAGGCGTCTTCATCAATGTACACAGCCGGCCTTTTGGCCACGAGGAAGTACTGCACCTTCCTGCGATTCCAGCCCAGCACGTACTGGAGCCAGCCGCAGATGGCGGCGGTGGAGCGGCCCACCCCGGCGTTGCAGTGCACGTACACGGTGTGTCCGTTCTCAAGCAGCGCGTGGAGGAGACACACCGCCTGCGGCAGCATCTGGACGCGGCCTGGGATTGAGAGAGCACAGCACAGACCAGTGAGAAGTGAGCCCCGTGTTGCCGCTAACAGTCCCTCCTCCAGCGCACCGAGAAATCACAATGTTTTGGCGGGAGGGGCAGGGATGTCGGAGCTTGCTTCACTCCTTTGTTTTGAAAGAAAAGGTGAGACAATATCAAAACCTGCTAATTATAAAGTGGAAAGAGCAGCCAGAGGCAATAGGTCAGCTCTGAATCTTCACTTGATTTTCCTTTGAATGATGTCTGCATCCGTGCAAATCTCCCTTCAAAGATAATTTCACTACCGCCTATCCTCAGGAGAATGGATTTTTACATCCATCAGAATGGTCTGTACAGATTGGGCAGAGGTTTAAAGGATTTCAAAGAGAAGCTCACAGGTCCTGTCACCTGAATTTCCTTTAATCCAAAAGGATCTCCCAGGTAAATCCAAAACAGAGTTAGTCCATATTGGTTAAAGGAGTCCATCTGACTCTTTCAACATAGGCTAATTTTAATTTGTCCAATGAAAAGGCTAACTTATTAATTGATAAATGTGGGATAGCCAGTCATTCATGTATTCCTTCATGATGCAGTGTGTATTAAAACTGATTCAACTTCTCCTTTACTGTGCAATTATGATTATAGGTGTTGCTGCTCTGTGGCTACTATCTTGATGATTAGATGATCCAATGTCTTCCCCTCGTCCCACTGAGACAGGATATACAATGCTCTGCTGAGGCTCGTTGGACTCAGGATGATGAAAACATCATCCTAGGGACAGAGAGGCCCCTAAAACCAGCAAACTCCTGGATGCCTGGAGTTTCTTCTGCTCACAGATTCTCAGAGCAAAATGAATTTAGTGGATTTTTTTGGAGAGTGGAGGATGGTCATTATAAATTACTTCAAGAAGCGATTAAAGAGGGAAACTATACAGAGTCCTGGATGAAAACTCTGTGCTATGACCTCACATTCTCCAGCTGCTCTCTGTCCTCAACCACATGGAGACACCACAGCCCTGGGGCGACCTTCCGAGGGCCACAGGGAATGCCCTGTCCGGCCCTCACATTGCCATCCCATTGGATGACGGCAGAGGTGGGAAAAACCCCTCCCTCAAATGATTTCACGAGGCCTGGAATTCTCCCATGAGAGCTGCTCAAGTAAGTTTAGACTTTCCTTAGATGTCCCTTTTTAAAATGCCTTGAAGGGACCAACACAACACATTGCAATCAGGCATCACCACCTTAGAAGGAGAGAGTTACCAAAATCCCATTGTGGCCTGAAGGCACCTCCCTGCTGGGGCAGGGGGTGCGAGGGGGTAGCACTTAGCTTCAGGCTCACCCTGCTCTGAGATCAGAGCAGGAGATCTATATGGAGGCCGGATAATATTCTAGTTGCTCCTGGTGCTCTGTTACTCCCTCTGACTAAGGGATCTAAAGGCCCCATGCGGCAGTTTAGAGATGCTTTTAACAGGAATGCTTGAGGCAGAGCACACTTCGAAGTTCCTGAAGCTCCATCTCTTGCCAGTACCTGTTGCCACACTTCCATGTTCCCGGCCTTGTCCCTGAGGGCATCTGAATTGGAGACACACCAGCTCCAAGCCTTGCTTGATTTCTCAGAGTCCAAACTGAGCCATACACTTTAATTGATCTGTGCTTCTGTGCTTGGTTGCAGGTGCTCTGAGGTTAGAGCTAGGCGGGCCTGCCATTCAGTCACTCATGGCCCTCTCCTAGAGCCAGTAAGTATCACCGGAGATGTAACAAGGCAGAAGACACCATACGTACCAGAGAGGTGTCTCTCTGTATGTCTCAGGGAAAGGGCTGTGTATTTGGTCCACCATTTGAGTTGAGAGATCAGAGGAGGCAAAACCTCCAAGGTCTGTTTGAGTGACCCTGCTGATAAGGGCGAGGCCTGTTCAAGGGCACAGCTTTTGTTCCGCTGAGGGCATGTTAGAGGTTTACTTTAAGTAATGTTGTCCAGGAAGGGAACTACCAGTGACGGATCTGGGAAGCTTGGGTTACTCCTGCTCCTGCCACAGCTGGCATCACTTTTCAAGTTCCCTGTCACGGCTGCCTCTCCAGTTACCATGTTCGTGGCCAGGAAATAAACATGAACATTTTTAATATGGGTTTTCATCAAATGCCAAATACACAAGTAAACCACGGTGGACATTTGCAGGAGGAGCTGCTGCCGAGTCCCAGAGTCAAGGTTCAGCTTCTGCAGCATCAGTGGGGCCAGCCTGCCCCGGCCACGTCTATATGGACCCATCGGGATCCCTTCCGCTGACCTTCCTTCTGGCCAGAGGTTCCCCAAGGAAGGGTCTGCACCAAATGGCCGAAATGACCTAGTATCTCCCCCTCTCCTTTTTATCTGTAAAAGATTCTTCAACAGGTATGTACACAGTTTAGAAGTTGAAAAGGGATTTGTGTTAGTTTAAGGTTCAGTGAGCTCAGACACATAATCCTGGAATGTAAATGTCAGCTGCCACGTGGAAACTCCAGAAGGCTCCCAGTTTAAACACAGGTCTCACCCACCAGTGGTCTTCTCCTAGAATCACTCAGTCGTCCCACTTAAGAACTGTCACACAATTATTTAAATAACATAAAGAATGAATAAAGAATAAAAAGGAGAGCCAGAGAAGCAGTCAGTCTAGGGGGCCCACCCCTCTCAGCCTGGCTTCAGCTGGAGCCCTCCTTGACTTTGATCCTGTTTTGAGTGATGACAGCTAACACGTACTGAGCCTTTTCTACCTGCCAAGCACTGATCTAAGCACTGTGTGTGCAATAGCTCCTTTATAGCTACCTCTCAACAGCTCTGAGGTTGGTACTATTATTATCCTCAGTTGTATCTGAGATTTGCCCAAGGTTATTCCCTAATGGCCACCTCCAACCCAGCCATCCAGATTCTAAAGCCTCTGGTTTTAACCTCTGTACTATTGTCCTTCCCTAACCTACCTGGTCAATGGCACTTGCTGGCCACTATGCTGTCAATCTGAATTTTCAGTCAGTCCCTGCCCCCACTTACCTGGTCATGCTGCGGCCCTCACTCCTGGAGGATGGTAACACCCTCCGTGGGATTCAGCACCTCTGCCCCTACCCTCGAGGGGCCATCTGTGCCCTACAGGCGCATGTCCTTCTGCTTGAAAACCCATTCTAGGGAGCCTGAGCGAATATGTAACCCACCAAGGAATCACAAGACGGTCCCCAGGGTCAGGGCTCACACAGTAAAGCCAGCGTCAACCAGATACCCTAATTTTTATGTTTCATATATTTAGATGCCATATAGAATTTAATTTGATAAAATGTTTCCATTTTTAAAAACAATAACACCCCAAGGCAAAAGAGAACCACTGATTTTTTCATGTAAAATATTCCAAATTTTAAGTGTTGGCAACTAAGTTGAAAATTTTAAAGCCTGTGCAGGTCCAACAAAACACTCCACCATCTGTGATTCTTACTTTGGAATTTAAAACAGGCCTTGACTCTCCATAGATGCTCAATAAACATTCATTAAATACATGAATTAAAACAATGTAAAAAAACCCGTTAATACCGATTTGATCTGAGACAGTCCGAGACCCCTCTTATCTAAATTTCTGGTCCACATGTCCTCCAGGCTAATCCAACTCTAGAATGATTAAAAGCTACCTGAAAACATGCAATGAGCAAGCAAGCACAGGTGAGAAGGGGGACAAGGGCATTGTGGGGCAGCCTGAGGCATGAGGGGGCCTGAAATAAGTGGGAGTGGGGAGTCCCTAAAGATATCTGAGGTTGACCTAAGGCTGACCCTGAAAGAAATCATTCCTGGCACAACTTTCAGCCTTCCAACACACACACACACGCACACACACACACACACACACACACACACACGTCTTTCCTTTCTTAATCCAGAGGCAGATTTATGGCTGAATATATTACTATTTTATTTGAGCATATCTTCTTTTCCTGAATATTGATAAGGTCTATGTTATCTGTAACGCCCTTTGGTAGAAACTGAAGAACTTGGCACTAATATTATAGTCCCAACTTTGGAATTTTCAAAGCACTTTCATATCAATTATTTTATTCTATTGTTATAATCGTGTAAGTCTGCAATTATTATTCCCCATTTTCCAAGTGCAGGAACGAGCCTGCCCGTATCACGTGATGGTGATAAGGCTCAAGCCCAGGCGGAGTGGCTCCAAGGCCAGTGGCTTCGCCTCATGGCAGCACTGAATTTAGCATGCTGAGCCAGAGAAAGAACTAAGACTGTCACCACAAAAGGGTGGCTCTGGGGACCATGTTAACCCATTTGGGAGACAAGGGTAAACCATTTGTTATAAACAGCACTGCGCTTACAGGGGTCAAAACCCAATCTGAGTACTTCCTGTGTGAAGGAAAACTGACTTTTAATGAGCAGATTTTATGTTTTCAGGTGAGTGCTAGATTTGGGAGCTTTTTGTTCCTCAGGTGAAAGACACAAACCAAAAAAAAGAAAAAGAAAAAAAGAAAAGAAAAGGAAAAACCTAAACAACCCCAGCCCCACTGCATATGACAAAAAGTACAAGAGAAAGAATCGACGGCACGATTGATTGTACCAGGTCTGTGACAACCAGTGGTGACAGTCAGGCCTAACAAACTGTCTTCTTTCTCAGACTTTATCTGACAGCATTATGCTGCGGCTCAAAACACTTCCAGATGGATTTTTCTCTAGAGTTCTAAAAATATTCAGCTGAATTAATCTGTGTGTTCATTGTGCTAATGTTGTGAGCCACAGAGATTGATCTATTGGTCAGAAATTCCTCGGCGACTCAGGAGTGTTGTTAACTCTTTGATTATCACCCCCAGGTTATGCTGAACCAAAGAAACCCTTTATTTAGTCTTGGGGTTTGGTCTTTTTCAAGTGGGAGCTTTCATTTTGCTGCCATTTCATGTTTCCAAAGTGCCTCAGGGTGGAAGACGCTCTGTTGTATGACTGGGTCCTGGTGACTCTGTAACCCACCCACCCCTCCCCGACAAAGGTTTTAATACCATGACAGCGGGTCTTTGGAGGTAGAATTTTCCATCAGGCTTCTGTATATTCCCAAACTATCAAGCAAATTGCCTATCAGTCATCAGGGTTTTGGAGAATCAGTGCATGGGTTGCAGCAGGCCATATTTATCTCAGCTTCTCTGAGCCTCGTCTCACATCCTACTCCAACAGGATAACAGTGCTCTAAGATGACAACCAAAGAAGCGAAAATCAAAACACTCCCTAGAGGCTACAGGCACACTGTCCTAACGACCTTCTCTATTTTGAAACCAGAGAAACAAACTGGACAGGGCAAATATGACCTAGATTCGACCACTGCTCTTCTCTGCAAATAAGGTGTTTGTTTTTTTTTTTAATTCCTTGAAAAAAGACAGAGCTCTTGCAGCTGAATCAAGCTCCTTTGGATCAGCATTAATTGCCAAGAAGAGTAACCAAACTATCTCCTCCTTCAGGAAGAAAAATTATACATCCCCAGTGATAGTTCAGTTCAGACGGACCCACAAAGGGGTCTAGCCCGGCCAGGAGGACCATAAAGATTCATTAAGAGCCAAGATGGCCAAGGTCCTGGACACTCTGGGGTGACAAGCTGCCTCCCTGGAAACTCATGACTTTGTCTAACTCCAGTTGACGATGTACGTGACAGGCTGAAAGTGCAGGCGGTGGTCTGCAGAAAGGGCATGAAGAGTCCACGTGAGCATGTAGAGAAGCTTCATCATATGGTGTCAGGAGCAATGCTCTGCGCCTGACTGCCTGGGGTGGAATCCAGCCTGTGTCTCGGCTATATGACATAGGCCAGGTTACTTAACTTTTTTGTACCTCATTCTCTTCCTCTGCAAAATGCAGATAACTACAACATCTTCCTGGACTCTTGTCTTGAGAATTAAATGAGTTAATGTATGAAATTACTGAGAAGAGTGTTTGATACGTAATGTACTTTGCGGGGAAGAGGGCTGATCGTAGAGACGCTTCCTCCCTGGCCATCACTGTCTTCCTTCTTTCCCCCAGAATAGCAGTTCACCAAACTCCCTCAGCCTGCGCCAGTCCATAGCTCTCTGCTGCCCCCTGGTGACATCTGGTTGATATTATTCGTGTGACTTGTTCCCTTGGCTCCACTCCTTTCTACAAACAAGAACCCTCCTCCACAGCCAGGCTGAAATTCAGATCGTTCCTCTAAAACACCATGCTTCTGTGCCTCGGTTGTTTCTTCCACCTGGCACGCTCTTTCTCCCTCTACCTTGACCTGCCACGCCCACCTCAAATCCCAGGATACTCATGTAGCCTCCCTGCGCTCTGCCGTAAAAGTGCTCCTCCCACGCCATAACCCTCGTAGTGTGCAGGATTCATCCCTCTCATCACATTCTTCTTTCTACTATAATTAGTTTTGAACTTGCCTTACTGCCTCTTACCATGAGATCAAAAGTGTGCCTTTGGCTTCCTTGGTGGTGCAATGGTTAAGAATCCGCCTGCCAGTGCAGGGGACACGGGTTAGAGCTCTGGTCCGGGAAGATCCCACATGCCGCGGAGCAACTAAGCCCGTGAGCCACAACTACTAGCCTGCGCTCTAGAGCCCGCGAGCCACAACTACTGAGCCCACGTGCCACAACTACTGAAGCCCGCACGCCTAGAGCCCATGCTCCAGAACAAGAGAAGCCACCACAGTGAGAAGCCCGCACACCGCAACAAAGAGTAGCCCCCGCTTGCCGCAACTAGAGAAAGCCCGCGCACAGCAACGAAGACCCAACGCAGCCAAAAATAAATAAATAAAATAAATTAATTTTTTAAAAAAAGTGTGCCTTATTTATCTCTGTTTCCCTGGCAGCATCCGTGTCACACCCTACTTCCTTCTTCACAGACAGGCTCAGCCAGTGTTTGTGCGGTAAATGAAGCATCACTATTGCCACCCTGCCCCAAGCTGCGTTCTCTCTCGTTATCTCTCACCTTACCTACTGCAGTCGCCTCCTAACTGGCATCCCCAGATCGGCTGGGGCCCACTCCGACATACTCTACACTGCAAACGAAGGGCACTTTTAGAGGGAAAAAAAAAGTTAACTTGACATCTCTCAGCCTCCCGCCCTTTCAACTGCTTCCCACTGCTTTAGGATAGCATCTAAAGTTTTTATTGTGCCCCAAATCCTGCAAGACTCTGCTCCCTCCTTCCCAGCCCTGCAGCCACACTGGCCTTCTTTCAGTTCCTCCAACACTCTGTGCTCTCCTGCAATGGGGATTCTTCCCAAGCTGCTCCCTCTGCCTGGAAGCCTCTTTCCCACCTCACCCGTGCCAACCCCTGCTTCAGATCTCAGCTCAAACACACCCGAGAAAACCTTCTCTGGCCCTTCTTCCTAGGTCTGATTTGCCTGCCTAGGCTCTCATAGCAATATCTATGTATCTTTCTAACCGAAAAACTCATCATAGCTTTACAACTCTATCTGTAGTCATTTGATTAATGCTTGTCTGCCCTACAGAGCTAGAAGCTCCATGAGGACAGGAGTTGTGCCTGCTTTTCCTCACTGTTGTATTCCCAACCACCAGCCTAGGGTCCCACACACATAGTTGATACACAGTAAATACATGTTTAATGAATAAATAAATCGAAGGACCCATGTTAAACAGAATCTTAGCCAAGGTGTCAAAAGATATATATATTAAATATATTAAACCAAAAACCTTATATTTATTCCATATCTGTCATTCACGTTTAGGTCATCAATTATAGACAGCAAGGTAGGCAGGTAGAGGCAGACAGACAGACAGACAGACAGGCAAAAAACCAGCAAGGGCTTCTTTGAAACACATTCAACACGGAGCCAGAAAGCTCCTTCTCATGCTTACCTTCAGTGCTCATATCCGGTGTCGGCATCCAGATGTAGGCCAAGCCTTCTTCCTTATACAGCTTAATCATAGTGTCAGGAGTCATGGGTTCTGGGTAGCGGTTACAGCCTGAGGAATTCTGTACAATATCCCATTCCGTCTGGAAATTCATTACAGCCGTAATCCCCAGTTCATGCTTCAGTTTGATGGTTACATGTTCCACTTGGCGAGGGCAGCTACCCAGCCAGATATTTGGTAGAATTCTAATAAGAACACATGGAGTCAACTATTACTATTGTTGGTGTTATAGGAGCTGCATAAAACATGTAGTATTAAACCGCAATTAACCTTTAAAGCTGGAACAGGAAAAGCTGTATTAAGAATATGAGAACCAATATTATTATCAAAAGACCGAAATACTGGTGGTGGTGTTTTGGAGGAAACAAATAATTCAATTAACTAGAACGCCAGGAAATAAGCATTAGCAAACCAAATCTAGCAATATATTAAAGTAAGTCCACCAAGTTATACCTATTCCAGGAATGTATATGTGGTTCAATATTAGGAAACCCGTCAACATATTTCAAATACTAACAAATTAAATGTAAAACTCCTATGATTAATTCTGGAAAATATGTGCTAAAATTCAGCATCCATTCCTGTTTAAAACTCTATACAAAAATTTCAAATGGTATGAGATTAACAGAAACTAATAATCAACAATCTTCTTTTAAATAAAATCAAAGTAAAGATTATTTCCATTAGTATCAACATTGTATGATTCACCTAATGCTACAATGTAAGAAGAGGAAATGTAACTCTGAAAAAGAGATTAAACTACAAAAGCTATGAAAAATATTAAAAGTATTAAGATATCTGGATGAAGGAAAATATAAAAATACCAAGCAACCATTCTCTGTACTACCAATAGCCAGGTAGAAATAGAATGGGAGGAGCAGGGAAAATCTCATTCAAAAATAACAACAAAATTATAAAACATCTAGGGGGGCTTCCCTGGTGGTGCAGTGGTTGAGAGTCTGCCTGCCAATGCAAGGGACACAGGTTCGAGCCCTGGTCTGGGAAGATCCCACATGCCGCGGAGCAACTAGGCCCGTGAGCCACAACTACTGAGCCTGCGCGTCTGGAGCTTGTGCTCCGCAACAGGAGAGGCCGCGATAGTGAGAGGCCCGCGCACCGCGATGAAGAGTGGCCCCCACTTGCCGCAACTGGAGAAAGCCCTTGCACAGAAACGAAGACCCAACACAGCCAAAAATAAATTAAAAAATAAATAAATAAAAATAAAGGAATTCCTTTAAAAAAAAAAAGAAAGAGAAAAAGAAAACTGAGCTGATTTCTTAAAAAATAAAAAATAAAACATCTAGGAATACCTTTAACCAGAAAGCACTATAAAATTTTATTAGAGGACATTACGAAAACAACAATGAATAAATAGAGAGACATACTGTGATATTGTGATTTATAATAAGAAATATATATTTGCTCTTCATAACCATTTCTGGCACAGAGCTCCTAAAACCATTGAAATTTCCTAAGTGATGAGAGCCGTAATGGTGTCTTTCGTTAATGAGGTAACTTTTGGAATACACCTAAGCATGGGGGCTGGTTGCCAGGGGGCACCAACCTTGTGATTAGAGAGTTGGAATTTTCATCCCACCCCCTGACCTCCTGGGAGGGGAGAGGGGCTGGAGGTTGAACCAATCACCTTTGGCCAATGATTTTATTAACCATGCCTATGAAATGAAGCCTCCATAAAAACCTAAAAGAACAGGGTTTGGGGAGCCTCCAGGTTGGTGAACACGTGGAACTGAGAGAAGAAGGCCCTGCCCTTTTCCCCATGCTTCCCCTAGGTGTCTCTTATATCTGACTGTCGCTGAGTTACATCCTTTTATAATAAACTGGTGATCTAGGAAGTAAAATGTTTCTCTGAGTTCTGTGAGCTGCTCTAGAAAATTAATCAAACTCAAGTCTAAGGAGAGGTATGGGGAATCTCCAATCCGTAGCCAGTCAATCAGAAACACGGGTAACAACCTGGGTTTGCAACTGGCCTCTGAAGGCAGGTTGGGGGCTGGCTCTTGTGTGACTGAGCCCTTAACCTGTGGAATCTGATGCTGTCTGTAGGGGGAGGTAGTGTCAGAATTGAATTGAACTGCAGGACACCAAGCTGGTCTCTGGAGAATTGCTTGGATGTGTGAGAACACTCCCTCCCCCACACATTGGAATTAGGTCCCAGAACCCAAAAGATATACCATGCTCTTTAGTTGCAAGACTTAAAATCATAAAATGTTAAGTATCTTAAAACTGTAAATATTTTCCAAATTAATATATAAATTGAACACATGTTATTATAATCTGTTGCATATGGTATATGTTGTCTTGTTCACTGATTATTTCACATGCGTACATTCTCTCCAGAACTAATAGGTGAATAATCTATTTCAAACTTTACTTGATTCATGTAACCTAGAACCTTACTAGGTTCATTACAGGGCGTTCAGACAATAGTTCTTAGATGACGGTGGCAGGCATCACGGATGCTCACCAGTGTTCCCAGGTATCCCCTTTCAAGCATGGAGGACTAAACTTCCTCTCCGCCTCAAAGTTAGATATGGCCACGTGACTTGCTTTTGTCGATTAAACGTAAGCTGAAGTGACCGGTGTGACTTCAGAGGGACATACTTGAGACCTTATGCATGATCTTCCACTCTCTCTTTCCCTGCTGCAATGAGTATGAAGGCACATGTGGATGCTGAGCTTCTAGGAGCTGAAGTCACCTGGATGGTAACCTAACTCAGGGAGGACAGCAGCCCAGAGAGCTAACAGCTCATTGTGTTAAGCCAATTTTGGCATTGTTTGTTACCACAGCCTAACCTGACTTGTTCTGACTAATACAAAGCCTAAATAAACTAATTGCTTAAAGTCTCAGAAGAAACAGAGCAGAGGGACTACACTTTTATTTAGTTACTTTCATTTTAAGTTTAGAGCAGTCATTCTCAATTGGGAACAGTTTTGCTTCCCGAAGGATATTTGACAGTGATTATGGAGACATTTTTGATTATCACACTGGGTGGTGCTACTGACATCTAGTAGACTGAGACCAGAGATGTTGCTAAGCATCCTGCAATGCACTGGACATCTCCCCACAACAAAGAATTATCTTCTCCAAAATGTCAATAAAGTGGAGGTTAGGAAACCTTCGTTTAGGGGAAGAAAACTGGAATAGAACTCTTTACTTTCTGTAGAAAGAAAAGGAATGTGGAGAATGAGTAAGATCAACATATCTGACACAGAGTTTGTGGCTCATCAGCTACAATATTCTGATGATAATATGATTCCATGTCATATTTGAAAATATGTAAGTATGTATGTATGTGTGTATGTGAAGAGAGATTATAGAGAATGAAGCAAAAGCCTAGTATTAGATAGCTGAACAGCAGGATAACATGTTAAGTGTGGCATAATGGAAAGGCATTAAACACAAGCTAGAAAAACTGGGTTCAAATACCAATTTTAGCACAATATTTTTAAAAGCACTTGGTAATAACTGTTTGACCTTAGGCCAACCTATTTATCATCTCTGAGCCTTTGGTGTGCTCATCTTTAAAATGGGTCTAAAAATAACTAATTCATAGGAATTTTATAAGGAGTAAATACAATTAAGTAATATATTTGAATAAGTCTGACACTAGTGGATACACAATAAATACTAGTGGAGTTTATGTCTAGTTATTATAATTTACCTATTTTAGTAATTTATTTGATATTGAAATGTCTATTCATATAATTTTCATTATTCTATGTATCCTTCATTTGAATGCTGCAGAGCGTAGACTACTCACCCTATTTTATAATATGAAATCCAGCTAGTTATTCTCCTTTGGTTGTTGTTGTTGTCATTGTGGATGTTAACATTAAGAAGCCAACTGACTAATCCTCCAATGTGGGTATTATCCATCCTCAATGAAAATATCTTACAAGATCAAGCATCATCTTTCTAAAGCTTGAACCCTACTTACTCTCCAGGAGAGGATAAACCAATTTTTGTTGCCGCTTGGGTTCTAAGTATAATGGGTTATTAGGAATTTCCTTGTGGATATTGATGATTATTATGGAAGCAATAAAAGGATAAAATTTAAAACAAAGAGAAACCCAGGTGCTGTGAAGAAGGGCACAGGATCTAAAGGTTTATTTTAAACCTTATTTCTGACTCCAAAGAATTCTCAGACGCCCCATTGAACTGAGAGAAAGACCACCAGCAGGGACACATTTAGAGTACCCCAGAGCTATGCTTGGCCAGGACACTGTTAGCTGAGTATTTGGTCTTTGCAGGAATGGAAACTTCACATCCCCTGGGTCGTTGCCCCTTCACTCCGGCTGTTCAGTGAGAGTAGGAACCCTCCCCCATGTAGATGTTCCATCCTTCCTTCCATTATTCCATAAAGATTCCTCCTGCAGCAACCTGCTGGATGCCTAGTAGGTAATAGTGTTGGGCTGCTTTACCTATACTTTGGGGTTTAACTGAGCATACTTAAGAACACTCAGCTGGAAAAAGAAGGAAGTGGACACCTCAGTTATACAACCCTCTGAACAATAGTGTACTTTTACTGTACAAATTTTGAAGTGGACTGGTTACATATTAAAATGAATATTCATGACAGGTAAGCTAAATTCCAAATGTTATCCAGAGTTCTCTTGAGTACTGTACTCTTTGAGTGGGAGCATTTAGTATTTAACTAGTAAATAAATGCCAAAACAAAGTGGCTGGCATGCAAGATTTGCACAAATACCAAAGAGTAGTTCATAGAGATACATAAAGGGTAAATCAGGATATTTGACCCTATAAAATAAGAAATCAGAATCCAAAACCATACTCAATATATAGATCACATTGTGTTGCTAAAAAAAATGGTGTTATTTTATCATCTCATTCAGCCCTGGTCTTCAAATGTATTTAAACTAGCCAGTAACCTTAAGAAACTCAGAACAAATCAAAGATAAATAGGCCCAAAGTTGGTACCTCAACATATATATTTCCCACATCAAGTTTCTAATGGAAATAAGCCCTTGAAATATATACCCACACATACTCACACACAAATAACACCAGTTTCTATACCAGATACTTCCAACTTTTACTTAACATAATTAATTCTTCCTCTAACAATTCTGGAAGTCAGAGTACATATTTAAGAAATTAATATAAAATAATTCCTGATTTTTTTAGAGTAAGATGTTCTGAACCTAGGAGGTGGATAACTAAAGATAAATTCTGAAAACAAGCAGTGTAGTGAAGGATAGAGAATTGAAGTTGTAAAGTAAATTATACTGAACCATTACATGGGATATAGAGACAAAATACTGGGCTTGTTGGAAACAGACAGATCAATAGATTCTACTTAATCAGGCAGCTAAAGTGCCCTTTATATGCATCCTATTTCAGTTTTTTGTCTCAATAGTGGGTGATACATTTCTAGTTACACGATACACTATAGTAATAAGATGCATGATGTCCCTTCTAAACAGTAATTAAACTTTTACTTCATTCAAAAGAGAATGATTTGACACCATTAAAAATCAATTTTTACTCATCTCATCTTAGTTTTAATCTTCTTTTGGTGTCAATGATACTTTAAATGATTTTTTAAATCAGGATTTTTTTGTAAAGGTGATAAGAAATTTGTTGAAATATAAGATTTAGGGAATAAAAAATCTTCTGTAAAGGTAGTTTTAATGCAAGACATACCAAACTTCAAAGATACAATAACAGAATAAAAAGCATAGCTTACAATTATATTGTAAATGACATCATAAAACTTCCAGAGAACTATTTTATGAATAACTCACTATCAATCATGAATTACAGCAGAGATTTCTGGCAGCTCCACTATAGATTATTTGGAAAGGTCAAAGAGAAACCACTGTACCAAATGGGCATTGACACTCAGTCAACCCAGAACAGAAGTTCCCAGATCTGGCTTTGCATTCAAGTCACATGCAGTGCTTTTATAAAAACTTCTATTACCAGGATCTACCCCAGAGATACTCATAAAGTGGCTCTAAAGGGAGGCCTCAGATTCTGTGAATTGATTTTTACTTTATTTTTTTAGAAATTAACCATATTACATATATTGCATATGTAGCTAGATTCCAGAACCACTAGCCTAGCAGATCCCAATAAACATGCAGGAGGAGCTGAGTATATAGATCTCAATACCTTTTAGTAGTGGTGAAAAATATGGAGATGAGAGGATGTGGACTTGCTCAGCTCTACACATGGACATATAAAGTGAAGCCCTTACTTTCTCCAAAAATAGTTTCAAGACTGCAAATGATTCCTAGACAGAGAGTGAGGAATGGGAAACTCTGTTATAAGAGAGTAGTTGTGAGACCATGTGTCCTTATGTTTAATGCATATTATCTTCCAAAACATCAAAACTAAATCTCTTTCTGAGTCATGCCAAATACTTAACACAGTTATATCCACTAAGAATGTACTATTGTAGAAAAAATTATTCACTTGGGTTTTGACTATTGCCACTATGATTCAACAAGATTGAATTTAAATAAAATCCATCCTAGTCATATCACAACTTGGTTAAAGACCAGGGGAAAGAAATGGATGGCTGACATTCTGGAACCTTACTTTCTTGGATTGCAAATCAAAATCAGTTTCATTCGAGTGAATCTGGATTTGTGGTTCCAGGTAATCACATCGCAATACTACGCCGATTGCTTCATTTGTCAGGCTAGGACCTACAGTACAACAGCTACTGAAGCATATGAATCACAACTCACTTGCTCCATCTCAGCTGTCAGTCAAAGGAGGCCTCACTGGCAGTAATGAGTACATCAAGCAGAATGGGCACCCAAGCACTTTGCAAAAACATCACAGGGTACTGACAGGAGGAGGGAGCATGGAAAAGACAAGAGATATCAGGAAAGGAGACAGCTGCATAGACTCCACATCGCAGGTTCCATCCTTAATGGCCACAAGAAATGGCAGAATAAACTTTTCCTGAAGGTGAAAATTAGCATTATTTTTTGTCCACAGGAAAAAAAATTAGGAAAACCACAGGAATGGTGGGATCAATGTATGAACATAGGCTTTTGTTTATTTCTTATCACACCAAGAGACCACAGCTCTGGAATTGCAGCACCCTCTTCTTAGCCATACAAACACAGCACCATTTCAAAGACAGACAAAATGGATTTTGCTGAGGTTCTTCACAAAATCTAGCTAAGAATTCAGGAGCAAAAAGAGATGAGCACATTTCTTAAGATGGATAATTGTGCTGCATTTACCTTATTTATTATTTTATGGGTGATTCGATGTGAAATTAAAATGTGATTTGGCTTTTAAATAATAGGTGAAGGGGCTTCCCTGGTGGCGCAGTGGTTGAGAGTCTGCCTGCCAATGCAGGGGACACGGGTTCGAGCCCTGGTCTGGGAGGATCCCACATGCCGCGGAGCAACTAAGCC
This sequence comes from Balaenoptera physalus, assembly GCF_965194825.1. Classification (NCBI taxonomy): domain Eukaryota; kingdom Metazoa; phylum Chordata; class Mammalia; order Artiodactyla; family Balaenopteridae; genus Balaenoptera; species Balaenoptera physalus. The sequence continues at coordinate 19,855,546 of NC_138888.1, read as the reverse complement.
CGTGAGCCACAGCTACTGAGCCTGCGCGTCTGGAGCCCGTGCTCCGCAACAAGAGAGGCCGCAACAGTGAGAGGCCCGCGCACCGCGATGAAGAGTGGCCCCCGCTTGCCCCAACTAGAGAAAGCCCTCGCACAGAAACGAAGACCCAACACAGCCAAAAATAAATGAATTAATTAATTTAAAAAAATAAAATAAAATAATAGGTGAAGAAAATAAGTCTATTAGTACTGTAATTTAGATCTCATTAGGGAGAAAGCAAGAGAAACATTAAAATCAACCTCTAGTAAGCTCCAAGCTTCATTAGCACATATAGCTCCTTCCGCTGAAAATTTGTTCTCTGGTGTCAGGTGTTATTAATGTCAAATTTCTACCCCAAAAGGGTGCTTATAACAGACTCCAGTTAAGGCTGAATAACTGCTCAAAGACAAATTCCAATTTAAAGAGTGATGCTAATTAACTTCCTCAATAAAAAATTTTTTTTTTTTTAAAGATTTATTTATTTTTATTTATTTATTTGGCTGCATCAGGTCTTAGTTGCGGCATGCGGGATCTTTCATTGTGGCATGCAGGCTCTTCATTGTGGCACGTGGGCTTCTCTCTAGCTGTGGCGTGCGGGTTTTCTCTCTCTAATTGTGATGCGCGGGTTCCAGAGCGCGCGGGCTCTGCAGTTTGCAGCACGCGGGCTCTCTAGTCGAGGTGCGCGAGCTCAGTAGTTGTGGCATGCTGGCTTAGTTGCCCCGCGGCATGTGGTATTAGTCCCCCGACCAGGGATCAAACCTGCGTCCCCTGCATTGTAAGGTGAATTCTTTACCATTGGACCACCAGGGAAGTCCCAATAAAAAAGTTTTATTATAGTTTGCTTATGGGTCATAGACTATAGTCTATATAGAGCATATGTGAATTTCTGTAAGTGCAGTTAGTTTCTTAGATTTTTGGGGATGTGCTGTGTAGCTTTTGGCCACATAAAGCAAATATTTTTGACATGTTCTTTTATTTTCTATATTATAAAATGCCATTTAAGTAAATTAATTATGAAGGTCTGTTATGGGTTGAATTGCATTTCCCAAAACTTCCTGTGTTGAAGTCCTAATCCCTTAAAATGTAACTTTATTCAGAGAAGGTTCTCTACAGAGATAATCAAGTTAAAATGAAGCCACTAGTGTAGGCTAATTCAATAGGAATGGTGTCCTTATAAGAAGGGAAAATTTGGACACAGACACATATGGAGAGAAGATGATGTGAAGTTAAAAGGAATAAGATGTCAATCTCCAAGGCAAGGAAAGAGGCCTAGGACAGATCCTTTCCTCACAGCCCTCAGAACAAATCAATCCTACAGACACATTGATCCCATACTTTTAGTCTCCGGAACTGTGAGACAATGAATTTCTGCTATTTAAGCCATCTGGTTGGTGGCACTTTTTTATGGCAGCCCCAGGAAATGAATATAAGGTCTAAAATTCAGACTTAAAATATATACTATTATCCAGACTCTTCAAATATCCATATATCAGGTGCACTTAAAGTTAAGCATTTGGATAGATATTTTTCACCTTTCATCCTGATGTTTGGAATTCTACAAATGCAACTAACATTTGATTGCGGTGCCAAATTGTTCTTCATACACAATACTATCCACACTCCTTCCTTTACTCAGGTCCTTCAATCCATCACCTGAGCACCTCCAACGTAGGGGAAGAGACCATCAGGCCCCTGGCTGGGCTATTTGTCTTTTTTCTTGATCTAATAACTCAGTTCTAAAGTCCTGAGGTATCTATCAATAGTTTTGATAAATACAGTAGAGTCTTGGGCCCCTTTGCTTGGCTTTCAGGGAATGCGCCTCAATGGAGAATTACCTGAAATGTATAAGAGCACAGTCTCTCAGACTCATGATTTCTTCAGACTCTTAGTCGTATAGAGTTTGTTCTTCTTATTTTTGCATATGTGTTGGCCTGAAATTTGGTTTATATGTCATATTGACAGATTGTACCGGTAAATATGGCAACTAGCACACTTCCCTTTCTTAAAGTCAATCACAAGGTGCTACAGACTAAGACAAATAACTAGGCTAGCAGCCTCAATTGGTTACCTTGATACAAATTTCAACAAAATGCTCCATTAAAATATCCTCTTGGCATGTTAATTTTGTTTCCAATGCTGAGCATTCCTTGAAAGAGTAAAATGTCATGTTTAATATTTCTTCACATAATGAACTTGAAAGGATTTCTTCAAAATTAATCACTTGCATAATGAATTAGGAATCACAGAAGATCAAGGAAGTAATAAAAAATTAAGCATGTGAAATTTTTTATATTTATTTTACAGTCATCCTTTCTAGTCAAGAAAAATGTAATGATGCCTGCTTTTTGCCAGGTACTCAACAACTGGTGGTGAGCAAGACAGTCAAGGTATGCCCTTATTGGAGCCTACTTTCTTTGAGGAAGACAGGCAATAAATGAATAAATATCCAAAATGTATAAAATTTATAAAATTAATTTGTAATGTGCTACTGAGGATTTAAACAGGGAGTTAAAATAGAGAACCACAGAAGAATCAGAATTCAAATAAGACAATCAGGCAGGTTCTTCCTGAAAAGGTGACATTATTTATTTTTTTTAATTGAAGTATAGTTGATTTACAATGTTGTGTTAATTTATGCCATACAGCAAAGTGATTCAGTTATGCATATACATACATTCTTTTTTATATTCTTTTCCATTATGGTTTATCATTGAATATTGAATATAGTTCCCTGTGCTGTACAATAGGACCTTATTATTTATCCATTTTATATATACTAGTTTGCATCTGCTAACCCCAAACTCCCCCTCATCCCTCCTCCACTCCCCCTCCCCCTTGGCAACCACAAGTCTGTTCTCTATATCTGTGTCGTTTCTGTTTTGTAGATAAGTTCATTTGTCTCATATTTTAGATTCCAAATATAAGTGATATCATATGGTATTTGTCTTTCTGTTTCTGACTAACTTCACTTAATATGATAACTCTAGGTCCATCCGTATTGCTGCAAATGGCATTATTTCATTCCTTTTTATGGTTGAGTAGTATTCCATTGCATATACGTACCACATCTTCTTTATCCATTCGTCGATGGATATTTAGGTTGTTTCCATGTCTTGGCTATTGTGAATAGTGCTGCTATGAACATAGGGGTGCATGTATATTTTTGACTTACAGTTCTGTCTGGATATATGCTCAGGAGTGGGATTGCTGGATCATATGGTAATTCTATTTTTAGTTTTTTGAGGAACCTCCATACTGTTTTCCATAGTGGCTGCACCAACTTACATTCCTACGGACAGTTTAATGTTCCTTGAAAAGGTGACATTAAAACTGAGACATGATATAGAGGGACTTCCCTGGTGGTCCAGTGGTTAAGACTCCAAGCTTCCACTGCAGGGGGCACAGGTTCTATCCCTGGTCGGGGAACTGAGATCCCGCATGCTGCTTGACATGGCCAAAAAAAAAAACCTGAGACATGATGTAGAAAAAGGAGCAAGACATACAATGTTTTATGGTGAGAAAGAGAAGTATATACTTTAGGAACCAAGAGAAATGTAGAGACAGGAGTGAGGGGAATAAGGAAGAAGTGTGGCATGAGACAGATTGAAAAGACCATGCCAGGCCTCACTGATGTACTAAGGAATTTGTATAAGAATATAAAAGCAATGAAATGCCAATGAAGGATATTTAAGTATAGGAGTCACATGGACTTATTTCATAATTTTTAAAAGGTGGCTCTGGCTGCTATGAGGAAGAGGGAAGACCTTTTGGATAGTGACAGCTTGGAATATAATTAGTGGTGCAGACAGAGAAGTGGATTAATTCAAGATGTACGTTAGCAGTGGAACCAACAGAACTTGCACATTGATTGGATGAAAGGATTGAGAAAAGGGAAGATTATAAAATGACTCTAAGTTTACTAAAGTAATATTATAATTTACAATTGCTTAACCAGGTCTGCCCTCAATGAAGTCTATCTCTCTAAGTTTCCTTACTACATATTTTTACAAGTTTCAGATTAACCAACATTTCATTGACTAGACATCATGCTAATGGCATCCATATGCCCAAAGTCTTGAGAATATCAAACTATTCAAACTTCCTTTCAGTTTTCCACTCAACTCTTTCATTTCTATTATGGAAATGTTAATAAGGTAGGGTTTTATTTTGTTTTTTTGATGTAAGAACTTTGTACACAGGATATGTTGCCCATCAATTAGATTTAACTCATATCAAGGAAATATCCATTGTAGGCAAAGTGGTACACAATGAAACTGATTGATTTATTTAATCAGTTCTCTAAAGAGTTATTTTTTAAAATTTATTCTTTGCACCTGTGGGTCTTTATTTCAGCTCTGGAAAAATGAATTTAGAAAACAAGACGGTTGGAAAATGAAAAAAATGATTTTTTTTCTTTTTTATGTTAATTCTTCATCATTGACAACTAATCATTTGATTTATTGAAATACAAGGAAGTTCTATTGTGAAAGGAATTCTATTATGTACTTTGAGCCACAGTAGGCGCTTTCCTTATAATTTTCTTGATCAAAAAAAATCATCTGGGGTATTTGTATGGTTATTATTCATCTAGACCAGTGTTTCTTAAATATTAATGTACAGGGCTTCCCTGGTGGCACAGTGGTTAAGAATCCACCTGCCAAAGCAGGGGACACAGGTTTGAGCCGTGGTCGGGGAAGATCCCACATGCTGTGGAGCAACTAAACCCGTGCGCCACAACTACTGAGCCCGCATGCCACAACTACCGAAGCCCACGCGCCTAGAGCCCGTGCTCCACAACAAGAGAAGCCACCGCAATGAGAAGCCCACGCGCCACAACGAAGAGTAGCCTCCGCTTGCCGCAACTAGAGAAAGCCCACGCACAGCAACAAAGACCCAACTCAGCCAAAAAATAATTAAATAAATAAATAAATTTATAAATTAAAAAAAAATATATTAATGTACAGAGGAATCATCTGGGGATTATGATAAGATGCAGATAGTGATTCAGTAAATCTAGGTTAGAGCCTGAGATTCTGCATTTTCACAAGCTCCCCTGTAATATCAATGCTGCTGGCCCTTGGAACACACTTTGAGTAGCAAGGAGTACTCTAATAGTGATATTTAATCTATATGCTATTATGATATCATTATACAATAGATCAATGCAATTCATAATGCTCAGGTGCACTGAGAAGTAAACAAAATAAGGTCCCTCTTGCAAGTAGAAACAAAAAGAGAAGCATTTTATCTCTATTGTTGATACTAATACTAGAGGCCTAATAACTGTGCAGAGAGGCTTGCTATTTTTAAAAATTCTACTAATTACAGAAAAAAATTTAAATCTCTTTAGCCCTCTTTCTTGATTTCTCAGTGAAGAATCTGTAGGAAGCCAAATGGTTGTATTTACATAATGACCTTCCTTGGTTCTAAAACATTCCTCTTTTCTCCTTATTTACAGTGCTCATTGGCCTCTTGATAGGGGGGAAAATTCCCTTTTGTGTTATCTTTTTAAAATGAAGCTTGAGCTTTTTTACATGTGGATGCTGAAAACTGGGGATGATACACACAAGACTTGAAATTTAGGGAACACCAAGGAATTTAAATGGTTGAGAACTCTGATGCAATTAGCAGTGTTGCAGTCAGGAGTGTCAGAAATTAGATAAGCTTCCAGAAAGACAAACAGTAAACACCTCCTCTCCCCTATGAGGTGTAAGTAGTTTGGATGACAGGTACAGAAGAGAGATTCATAGCTACAAATACTGTAATATTGGGACTGAGAAAATCCCTGGGAAGTTTTGCTTCTTTCATTCAGCCTGGAATCAGGGCACATATGTTTCATGAAGACCAAAACAAAGTCATGACAGTCAATAAACCCACTTAAGGAGGTACAAATCAAAAAGGCCTCTGTTTACTTCATGTTACCCACAGATTCTGAGAATCCATAGATATGGAAAAAAATCCACAGATATGTCAGATATCAGTGACACTTGGTCTACTTACGTTATTTCTAACTAGGAAAGGTCTTAAATAAACAGTCGGGCATATATTCTAATACAATTCACAAAGAGAATTAAACACCAATAATACCCAAACTAAAACTGTCATATTTAAAGTGGTGAATTTCAAATAACCCTAATCATCACGAGAGAGCATTCAGTTATGTGGTGCCCTTATATGAAGTTAATTCATTCTGGCAAGACCTTCACAATACAGATTTATTTCATATCATCCATTCCACTGCATATATTAGCTTCCATTCATTGAAGTGCTTAATTGGGAAAAACTGGTCTTACATTTTTTAAGCTAAGATTGCCTCTTCCATGTTTCATGGTCAAGGACATCATCGCCTCCAACTGCTGTGCTTAGATGTTTTCAAGATTTTTCAGGAACATTATTCTGCATTCACAACTGGGCTTAAGTGTGCGGAGAAATGTTTGGATTTCAAACTTTTGAAACATATCTGATATCTAAAACATCTGTCCCTTAAATAATATAAATCATCCATAGGCTTCTACTAAGAGAATTCAGTCCAGCAGCCAGAGACCCAACACCTATCAAGTCCCATCTGACACAGTTGATATTTCACAGTTTAATGTACACTTTCTATCTCTGTCTCAAATTACCTCCCTATTACATCTATCAAATTACCAAATTACATCCCTGTTATATTATCCCAAATTACATCTCTGTCCCAAACTACATGTATCCTATTGATCACTTCTACTATCCCACATACTCCTAGTTTATTCATACTTATGCTCTGTTTCCCTCATAAACTCTGTGTCCTCTATAAGCCTTAAGTGTGAGTGTTTCTCAGGTTCCAAACTCTGGTCTCTCTTCGATTTATATACTCTTAAGTTATATCACTAATATACGTTGCCATCTATAATTGCCATCTACATGCTGGTAAATTCCAAATCTACTGCCTCCAGCTCAGACCTCAAGGCTCTATTGGAATTCTCCACTTATAGTCCCGTATCACCTGAACTCATTTTCACCATCTTCCACTCTTTGCTCCTGACCCACAAACCTGATTCTCCCCAGTTGCTCTAGATTTCCATGTATTGTGCCACAAGCTGCCCAGTCACCTAAGCCAGGAAACTTTTCTTCCTTCTTTCTGCTTCCCCTCTCTACAGTCATTAACCCAGTCACACAAGCCAAACTCCTGAAAAGCTGCAGAATCGGCCCCCTGTTCTCCTTTCCCATTGCTTTCCTTCAGAGCCTCAACACTCAAGAAGTGAATTACACTAACAGCCTCCTAAGTGATCTCCCAGTCGGTCTCCCTTCTACATTGTAGCTAAAGTGATCTTTCTAAAACACAAATCTGATCACATGACCCTACTGCCAAAAATACTAAGGTGACTACCCATCACTTTCATATGAAGTCTCAAGTCTTTGGCCTGACCCTTTGGAATCTGACCCCGACGTAGGTCTCTCATTCTGAAGCCCCATATGAACCCCACCGTCCAATTTAGGGGAGATACTTGTAATTCTTCTGAAGCACCATGCACTCTCCCTTCCCTGCAATTTATCCTGCTGTTCTTCCTCTTGGAATGCATTTTCACTGCTCATCTATCTGATTAAACCTATTCAATCTTCCTTGGTCCTCCACTTAGGTCCTCCTTCTTTGTGTTCCCATAACATATACACACCTTTATTTCAGTCTCTGACCTCTCTCGCTAGAAATTTTGGGTTTTCTGAGCATTTCTCCCACTGTACTGTGTGCCCCTTGAGAACAAGCATGACATCTTATTGATCACCTTATTTCCAGAACTTAACATTGTATCCAGCATAACGTTAGCAATTAAAAGCAAACAGGTGATTGAATAAATGAATGAGTGAATGAACAACTGTAGAAATGTCTTTACTTACTCAAAATATTTGGTTCATTCAACTACATGATGGTTCTTACAACTATCACCAATTGAACAGCATTTCTATAACTTTTGCAAAACTGTGGTGAAGATATTTTTAATTGTGTTATCCCAAGGATATATGTTAAATTGCTGGTTGAAATTAGTTTAAAAATAACAATTTTCTCTGCAGACAAAGTGAAAGCTGTTTTTAGCCAAAATATAAAACAATATTTATATCCTTTTTTTTGCCTTAACTACCAAAACAGTTAAAGACAAATTTAGTGTTCAACAGTAGTAATTAGACCATCTCAAGTCCCTGATAATTTCTATCCCATTTCCTCTCATAAATGTTCTATTTCTATCCTAAATTATTTTACTACACATGATTTATTCTCTAAATTCTTCTATTATAAATGATTTTAATATTTGTAAGTAGGTAGAGAATGGTGGCAAAACCTAATCCTTCAAAATATGTGTTTCTTCCACCTTAAGTCCCAGGCATTGAAGAGCCACATCAAAGTGAAGACTGAGGGCGGGAGGCGGACGAATTAGGAGTATGGGATTAACAGATACAAACTACTATACATAAAGTAGATAGGCAACAAGAATTTACTGTATATCACAGGGCATTATATTCAATATCTTCTAATAACCTATAATGGAAGATAATCAGAAAAAAATAACTGAATCACTTTGCTGTACACCTGAAACTAATATTGTAAATCAACTATACTTCAATTTTTTAAAAAGTCAAGACCAGCCTCTATCTGAGCCATACAGACTTCTGGCAACCTATCAGAATCTGAGTTTTCTGGTTAGTCTGGTTCTGCAGCTATGCACGTCAATCCAAACGTCCCACTCACATAAAACTGCATATTACAGCCACCAGTACAATTTATCTGCAATACTAAAGTTCCACTCATGCTTGGAATGTGGTCACATTTTTATTAATTATAACCCATGGACCATAGCCGTAAGTTTCATTTCATGCCATGTAGCATTTTAAATGTTAGCTGTTAATGCAGGTGGACAAATTTAGCAGACGATAACAAACGTGATTCACAATCCAGCTCCATACAAGAACCTCCTGGGGGTAGCTTTTGAAACACTTACACCAGATCCTCAATTAAAATGTAATTTCTGAAGCAGTAGGGTGGGGCTTAGCATCATTTTTTCCAAGTACCCCAAGTGATTCTACTGTACATTGAGACTTGAGAATCAATGGCTCAGCGCCTGGGAAAGAGGTCCAAGTTACAGATAAATATTTGTCATATTTCTCTTAACAGAAGATTGCCTATCAGATTTTTTAAAGTGAAAATAATTCTACTTTCTAAAAATCAAACTGTATTTACCCCATTGAAATGAAGCTGGTTATAAAAGCCTGAATAAAAAAGGGAAAATTAGAGACGATTACTCATTTTTAAAAGGATTTCTGGGGCTTCCCTGGTGGCGCAGTGGTTAGGAGTCCGCCTGCCGATGCAGGGGACACGGGTTCGTGCCCCAGTCCGGGAAGATCCCACATGCCGCGGAGCGGCTGGGCCCATGAGCCACAACTACTGAGCCTGCGCGTCTGGAGCCTGTGCTCCGCAACGGGAGAGGCCGCGACAGTGAGAGGCCCGCGCACCGCGATGAAGAGTGGCCCCCGCTTGCTGCAACTGGAGAAAGCCCTCGCACAGAAACGAAGACCCAACGCAGCCAAAAATAAATAAATACATAAATTTATATATATATATAAAAAAGGATTTCTGTCTTTATAAAGGATTAATTCGAGCATTTCTTCAAGTACCAGGTGGTGATTTAATTGATTTGTAGACTGGTCTCAGTTATTAATTATACTTGTGACCTTTGCAAAGTCACCTGAATCTCTCTAGACCTTGCTTTTCCAATGTGTTAACTGAGAGAACTGGATGAAAGAAGCACTTTCTCAGCTCACACTGTTTCCCAGAGGTGTCTAGATAGTACACAGAGGTGGAAGGGTAGCTGAGGGCACAAACCCTGGAGCCAGGCTGCGTAAATTTGTATCCAGGCACCACTAATTATGCTACCTTGGGCAGATTAATTAACCTTTCAGTGCCTCGGTTTCATCAACTATAAAATGGTATTAACAATACTCATACTTCATAGGGTTTTGAGATTAAATGAACTAATATATGTAAAAGCATTTAGAATAGTTCTGGGCACACAGTAAGCACTATTAAAGCATAAGTTATCATTCTTATTACTTATATTCCACCCCCTGAAGAAAGTCAGGGCCTTGAGTATCGCTAATGTATTGGTGAGCCTCTAAGAAGGGGGGACATCATGTAGCACTTCAAAAATATATTTGACCAGTTAACCTTTGATTGCAGGGGGGCAGCTGTCTACGGATCACACATTGGGGAAAGCTGGACTACATGATTGCCATGTCCCTTTAAACACTAGTATTGTGTGACTCATCTCCATGCCTTAGAGACTCAGAAAACTATGGCCCATGGGCTAAATCCAGACGAACATCTGTTTTTGTAAATAAAGTTTTCAGGGAACACTGCCATTCTCATTTGTTTACATATTTCTATATCTACTTTCACACTACAACAAAAGAGTTGAATAGCTGCAACAGAAACCATATGGCCCACACAGCCTAAAATATATACTGTCCGACCCTTTGCCAATCCCTGCTTTAGATGTGTAATGTACTGCAAAGCCTTCAGCTCTTCTCCATGGTAACTTAATCGAGACAAATTTCATTTTATGAATAGGCATTTCTATTCCATCGACCCAGTTGGCTGGAGAATGAGAGGAAACAGTCATCAATGTGGGATGCAAAAAGGGACTGGGTATGGGGGTGGGAGGTTCTCGATTATATGGTCTGGAAAGGATAAACAGCAAGGATCATAGAGGAAGAACTGCTGATGGCAAAAAAACAGAAAGCAATTGGAAAAACAGAAGGTGACCCAAAGACCTTGACACTAGTTAAAGGTGCTAACATAGATGGGCATCTTCTCCCATAACCTTCCAAAAGTCTACTCATCCTCCCCCAAATATTAGATTTCCTTTATAATTAGTACTATTAATCAAGTACAATCCTAGAAAATGCTTTTGTTATGCTATTTGTTTCTTTTTTTATTAATTTTTATTGGAGTATAGTTGCTTTACAATGCTGTGTTAGTTTCTGCTGTACAGCAATGTGAATCAGCTATACATATACATATGTCCCCACCTTTTTTGGATTTCCTTCCCATTTAGATCACCACAGAGCACTGAGTATAGAGTTCCCTGTGCTATACAGTAGGTTCTCATTAGTTATCTATTTTATACATAGTAGTGTATATATGTCAAATGTTATGCTATTTGTTTCTTTATATAATTATTATCCTAATTTTATAGAGGAATAAACAGCAAAGTTCAAGCAACTTTCCCATAGCTGATCAATGGTTGAGCTCTTAGTCAAAACTAGTTTTACTGATATCAGATTTTCCATTATACCCCAGCTGAAGTTATTTGGTTTTAGAAATTCTCTTAAATGCAGATAAATGCTAGATAAAATTCTGATGACCAGAATTTTTTATGCACTATTCTAAATAATTGTTTATCACTGGGCAAAGCTTTACTATTTCTACCCATACAAACAATCTATCGCTCTCCACAAGTTTAGCTCTTGGGTGGGGGTGAGGGAGGGGGGGAATGGATAGCAAGGTGATATAAGGAGTCTGACTGCATTCTGCATAGATAGGCAACCGTGCTGAAATTTATCTTATCAAGAAAGATAAAGAAAGGAATTCATTCAGGATGAATAGAAACACAGGAAGCTACTGAAGAATAGACAAAAATGCACTGTTTGAAATGGCAGCTGCAAATCTTATCACTTATATTCCACTGCTACAAAGACTAGTCAGCTTTTCTTAGCCAAATGTGAATTAGAAGAAATATAATTCAGTGTTTAGAAAATATGCCTAATTTACCACCAAAGCTATATAGTTTTGTCTTGAAGTAAGGAATTCTACATCAGCTTTTTAAAATGATGGTGATTAAGTAGACTACAATATACTTCCAGTGTTCTGTTCTTTTCATTATTTGTGGCACCCTGATGAAAAGTAATTATGCTTTGGCAAATTTTCCTCTTAGATGTAATTTGGACCACTTATCTGAGATTCTCAGAAGGGAGCTGACTTGACAACTAAAAGAGAACACCTGTTTCTATCAATGTAAAGGAAGCCTTCCTGAGAACCTTTTCCTCTGCTTAGCAAGGCACAACATTTCTACAACCAGAAATACTGAGTGATGCATTAATGAATTGCCTTCTCTATTTAGCAAACAGAATCAGGAATTAAACGGTATATCTTTATATTTACATAAGGAAAGAAAGAATGGTCATGAATATAAAATAACAAAAAGAGAAAAGGGAGTGTGACAGTGATTGAGAGGAGTGAGCTACACTGATGTCTGCCCTAGTGACCCGCCCACCTGCAATGAGATCTCTCAGCTACTCAGGTGCTTTAAAAAAAGTTCACAATTTGGGATTCTGTTATTTTATTAAATAGGTCAAAGGGGATCTACAGAAAAGGTTCGTGTATGTTTTATTGTTTCCAACACACACTGTGCGTGTGAAAATTCCATCCATCCTCTTTTCACTGACGTTAAAAGCAGGCAGCTGGCACGATACTAACAGTTCATAAAAAGAGGATGGTCCCACTGCTTTATTGAAATACTAAATAATTCCATTTTCTGACTAGGACCAGTGAAGCTTCAAATATACTTTTAAGAGGCTTTATTTATTCCTTTTATGATCTATAAAAAGGCTACACGGCTATTACTTTGGCTTTTCCATCCTGTTTTAATGAACATCAAAAAGCACTTTTACAAATACAATCTTTTGGTCTCACTGCATTCTTGAGATGAACATCAACAAGTAAAATAAATACAGTACCAAAGATCTAAGGCACAATTTATGTGGATCTACTGAGAATCAGTTAATGGACTTCAAGGAAATTTGTTTTTCTTTGCCTATAGTTTACCATCCCTTTTTGTTTGCCTCTAATGGGAATCGAATTTTCTTATGGAATAGTTTATGGAAACTATTGAAGGGAAATTCTGCAACAAGTTATTTTGGTTGTTTATATTTGTAACACATTAAGAGCTGGCACCCTATCAATTTTTCTAAGTATCTGCAAGACTGGGTACGTGAACTCTTTTTTTTTTAAACTTTTTTTTTTTTGTAATTTTTATTTATTTATTTATGGCTGTGCTGGGTCTTCGTTTCTGTGCAAGGGCCTTCTCCAGTTGCAGCAAGCGGGGGCCACTCTTCATCGCGGTGCGCGGGCCTCTCACTGTCGCGGCCTCTCCCGTTGCGGAGCACAGGCTCCAGACGCGCAGGCTCAGTAGTTGTGGCTCACGGGCCCAGCTGCTCTGCGGCATGTGGGATCTTCCCGGACCAGGGCTCGAACCCGTGTCCCCTGCATTGGCAGGCAGATTCTCAACCACTGCGCCACCAGGGAAGCCCTGGGTACGTGAACTTTTAAAAACTTTTTATTGAAATGTAATATACATTAAAAATACACATATGTGTACTACTCAATAATTTTTTTTACAAATAATACATTCATATAGCCAGCACCCAAATTCAGAAACAGAACTTCTACCAGGCCCTAGAAGACTCTCCTCACACTCCTTTCTACTCCTCACACTCTTTCATCATAAAGATAACTACCATCTGAACTTCTCCTAACCCTAAAGATGTCAGTTCCATAGGGTCAAGGATGGGCACATTAAATCTTACAAATCGGGAATTCCCTGGTGGTCCAGTGGTTAGGACTCCATACTCTCACTGCCAGGGACCCAGGTTCAACCCCTGGTCGGGGAACTAAGATTCCACAAGCTGCATGGCACAGCCAAAATTAAACAAATAAATAAATAAAATAAAATAAATCTTACAAATCCTCATTGATCCCCCAAACATAAGCCTGGCCTCAAAATTCTCCATAGTAATAATCAAGTCAGGAGATTAAAAACAACATCTAAATATATTTGAAAGTAATTCAAAATTCTATATCTAATCAAGTTGCCATCTATGTATAAAGACAATATGAAGACATATTAAATATGTAAAAGATTTAAGAAATAAAGTCTCATGAATCCTTCTTGAAAAACTACATTGTGACATTGTGACTTAAACTAACCAACCCAGTGATGACTTTAAAAAGACTCAGGAAAGATAATGCCCTTATATGAAAGATATGATGGTCAAGCAATTTATTTAAATATGTAATTAAATCTAAAGAATTGATTATAGTGACAAAACAATGTGTTGTCACTTATAAAAGTAAAGCTATACAATATTAAAAATAAAAATAAATAATTATAAGGGACAGGGAAAAATCCCAATAATACTAAAAACTGAGGTTGTAGCCAAGGGAGAGTGGGTTCTTTATTTATCTATGTAATAATGGCTATGGTCTTTCAAAAGGAGGCCTCTCTGGGTGCTTTCAATCGATTAAATTGAATTTGAAGTAACAGTATGTTCACATTCAAAAGATAACCTACAGTAGAACAAGAAACATTCTATATATCTTCTAATTATCAGAAAGATGATCGTATATAAAAGACAGAATGACAGGAAATGTTTAAAAAGCATTAAAAACAGGAGACTTAAAATAAGATGGTATAATTAAAACTGAGCATAACACTAAATATTAATGGGCTATATTTACCTATTAAAGAAAAACTACTCTCCCACTGATTCAAAAAACAAATCTAACTACATATTAAATATAAAAGGCAAAGTAAAAACAATGTGATTTGGAAATGGGTAAAGTAAATAGATAGACACATGTTTATCTTTTTACTATTAATTTATCTGCAAAAATAAATCAAGGAACAAGATTTTAATAGAAGGCAAGATTGAATTCAAGGTAAGGATATTAGAGGATTTCATTTTATATTAAACTGAAAGATTTGATTATTTCAAAGGAGCCAACCTTCTGAGTAGAAAATTAAGATTGTATTTTATGACTTAAATGAATATAGAGCTTCTATTATCTATAAATGACCAAAGAAATTATTGACCTCCCCATATTTTTATCCAGGGAGAATTTCCCTACTGAATTCTGGAAGACAAAATAAAGCTGTTGCTTGTTTATAATGCCAGTTATGAAAATAATTAAACACATTTGGCACTTACTGTCTTAACGTTTTATCTCATTTAATCCTAGCAACAGCCTATTAAGGTTTAAATTTACTATTAACATTCTCTTACAGATGATGCACAGCACTTAAGTAACATACCCAAAGTCCTACTGCTTAGGGAGTGGTAAAGCTGGAATTCAATCCCTGGCAGCCCAATTCAGAGCACATGCTTTTAATGACTACATTAAAATACAGTGGGGAAAAAAAACAAACCCATTCACACAGAATAGGATGCATGTACCTGGGATTTGCACCAAGATGACCAGATACCAGTCTAAGGCTAAAAGTCTACCTGCACCTCTACTGATTGGTGGTGAAGGGTCTTCTGAGAGCCTGCAGTCCTAGCCAGAACTGGCTCAACACATTAGCTAGGCTGAATCCCATAAAGTGAATATGTCAGGGCTCCTCAAGATCACTCCAGGTTTGGTGATTTGCTAGGTGATTTCACAGGACTCAGCATATAGTTGTACTCGTACTGAGATTTATGACAGTAAAAGGACACAAAGGAAAATCAGCAAAAGGAAAAGGTGCATGGGAGAAGTCTAGATGAAACTAGGTGCACGCTTCCAAGAGTCCCCCAAACACATAGTGTAATTGCATAGGACACGCTTAATTCCTCCAGCATCAAGTTGTTATAATAAATGGGAAGTATTGTCTACTAGGGCAGCTCATTAGAGACACCACCAATGGTTTTTATTGGAGGCTGGTATGTAGGTATCCTCTGCCCAGTATGTACCAAAATTCTAGATTCCCAAAAGGAAGGCAGGTGTTAACTATAAACATATTCTTTGCACAGTTTAGGCACAGTGAGCCACAATGATTATTTAGGGAGAGTTTTATATCAGAGTGCGGGACTGTTTACTAGCCAAATTCCCAGAGACCAGCAAGAGAGCCAACCTTGCAAGCAGCCTTTTCTAAGAATAGGCAATTTCAGACCTGCACTATTCTTTTTCTGCCCAGTGAACATGAAGCATTCAACTACCTCATTCTGAGTTTCCCTCTATGATTTGTGAATTGACACTATAATATTCTACAGTTCTATATTTTTAATTTTCTTATAATTTAGATTTCTTCACCTTTCTCTACTCCCACCTGCTTACTCACTCTATCCACTGAAATGTGTACTCATCATCATTAGTTACTTCTGAAAAACACCTCCTCTGAATTGCTGACATTACACAGTCAGACCCTCTGGCACTCTAGATATTCAAAGAGGGGAGAAGGCATTGTGCCTGCTGGTGGCCAAGCTATGACTCTGTAGCAATTCAGTTGTCATTTCCTCCACCCCTCACCCCCCACCCCAGCACTGCACACAACCTACCGAAGAGTTGCAAAACTTTTGGATAAGTTCTTAGATGGCAAATAATAGTGAGCCACTGAATGAAGTTCATCATTCAATCTATACATATAACCATCAGTTATGTGCAAGGCATTGTGTTAAAAGCAGTGAATAGATGTGACGCTGAATTCAGACATATATCCTACATTGAAGGAGTATATAGTCTTATAGGATGCATCATTAAATAACTTTTATATGAAATAAGAAGTGATGGATTACAAAGTGTAGGCACCGTAACTGGGAATACAACAGTGACTGAAATAGACAAAGTCTTTACTCTTATTACCAGAGAAAGGGCAGGTGGCATCAGAGAATGGGCCTGATCAATATCTGGATATGTCAACATGATGACACAATGTCATCATCATGGAAAACAGTTGACACAGGTACAGTGATGTTGCCAAAGGAGCCATATGAAGCCGGATGGGATAATTTCCTGATCCAGTGTGACTGACTATGTTCTATCTGCATAATGCCATTCATAGTATTCGAAGTCTCAAAAACATCCCTGCTCTCCAAGGCTCTTTAACACTCCTTTGACAGTGTGGCAGCATGAAATTTGCCCAATCTTGTAGATAAAAATGGGTGCAATTCAATATTGTACTTCTACAGGTAAAATAATCTCCTGAATCTTATGTTTATTAGTTTATTTTTAGGAAATGTTAGAATTTTTTTCAGTGTCCTCTCATAAAACAAGGCAGGATTCACTTTAAAGAATGTTTATAATAGATTTAGAATCAACAATAAAATTTGAAGAATGATAAATTACAATAAACAAAAGAATATGCTCCAACATTTTTTTTAATTTGAGAAATTTCATCTTTCTGATTCTTTTTTTTAATGGAAGCTAGGCTTCCTATCGAACGGACAGGATTTATTCTCATCATTAAGTTGTATTTAGGTTTTTCTTTCTGACCTTTGCTTTTTTCATTTACAGCCTTTATTCCTTTTCTTCCACTTGCTCATGCTCCTTCTGTGCTGGCTTCTCTGAACCACTTGATCCATAATCAGAGATCTGACTTTCAATTTAAGTGGCATTTTTGGTCAGTTTGGTCAAAATCTGTTTGGTCAGTTGGGGCCTCAAGCTACTACAGGGCAGGTTTTAATTAGAATTTTAGGAACACAAAGCAGCCTTTTGCTAAGATTTTCAAGTTCATTTTAAGGGCCAATTTCATGCTCTAGTCAAAAGACTATCATTTCACTCTTAAAATAGCAGAAGATTTACAATCCCTGTTCCCAGAGTCTGCTGAACTCAGACATACGGTCACTCAGGTGATGCATCTCATGGGACTGCCCTTCAGCTTTGTCCTAAACTGATAATACCGAATTCCCATCAGCTTAGTATATCATAAGACTATGTTTGTTCCTTCAACTGTCTGGAATAAAACTTCGTTTTCTTAATTTTTCTTAGTACACTAGCTACCTTTATGTGCACTCTATATTTGCTATTTTAATTTTCCCAAAAAAGCTATTTGCATTAGCAAGAGAGCAGCCTAAGACAAACATCTTTAAATAAGCTGAAGAAATCAGCCACTACATTAAGCCAAAATTGCATAGTAAATACTGTCTGCATCTGTCCAAGCATGCAGTCATACTTTACTATCTCTTTATTTTGCATTTTATTTACAGATATGCTCCATTAAATGACTGACCTGTTCTGTACTACCCCACAGCATTTTTTAAATTTATGGGCTTCTTATTTTTAATGATGATCTGTTAGTTTGGATTCACCATTTACAATACAATAGATGGATTTTGCTCCTAAAATCATTATTTCTCCTTCTCATTACAATTACTAGAACTCTGAGATAGTTTCAGTCAGAGAGTTAGTTGTTCCTTACTTTTACTTCTAAGCCTAGAAGAGGACTTTCCTATTCCTTTTCATTTAAAATACAACTTATTCTGTAATGGCATAGTTCACTGAATTCCAGATGAAAGTTATGTTGTTTTCATTAAAATTCATTTCATAATTAAGCAATAAAAAATCTACTCTGGGATGACACATGCCTTATAAGGCTGTTTCAAAAACCCATATATGTAGAAAAATCTACTTTGCCTTTTATAAGTTAATGTAGTGAAAAGCCATAATGGTTTTCTAAATTCAAAAATCTAAAAGTGGCTTTGATTTTTAATTAAATTAATGTCAACTATTAATCCTCCCAGTACATTAGGGGTCTTCATATAATTTTTTAATCTCCATTTTCAAATAGTGTTTAGAAATATTTGTTTCTAGGCTTAGATACTTTTCCCTACACAAATTCTAGGAAGATTTTTTCAGACTGTTGCAGGGGAGGAATAAATTCTTTTTCTAATACCCTTCTAGGTTCTCTGACTGGAGTTCTATAAATTAGACTCACAAAAGACAGATTAACATGAGAAAGGCATACAAATTTATTTATATTAATATATACTTACTTAATATAAAATTTACAAGACACAGGAGCCTTCACAGGGACACGAAGACCTGAAGAAGTGGTTAAACCTGAGCATTTTTTATGTTAGGTTTGATGAAGAGTGGAGAGCAGTGGGAAAATGTAATAGAACAAAAGCATGTGAGCTAAGGGTGGTGAACTGGGGGAAACTAGCAAGGTATGTGCATTTGGATTCCTCTCAGTCTTCAGAGATAAGGATGCTCCTTTCCTCCAGGTGTAGGGGTATAGGGAGGGCACTGTTCACACAAAGGTCTTGATACCTGTTTTAGGAGAAGGTCAGATACATGCTGTTTCTCAAACTCCTTCAGCTTAAAATATTTGATATCCTAAGGTGCCATATTTGGAGCAGCGTATTCTAAACACCATCACTGTGAAACTGGACATACGCGAAGATTAAATAACATGAAGTGTAACCAACCAGGACCTTATGGGCCTTCCCGGGACAGGCCACCCCCACTCCCACCCTCTGCTTGAGCTCCTCTCTGAAGTACGGAGATAACAGTATCAGATGCACATTTCCCGGGTAGTTTTACAGATGCTAAAACCCCACCAGGTGGAAGAAATTAACACATCCCCTCTGCAATGTGGCGGGAACCAGGTAATATTTGCAACGACTTATCTGCCTTTTTACTTTACCTCACCATCAACCAATCAGAGGATTGTGCAGGAGCTGATCATACCCTGGGACTTCCATCCCTTGCCTGGCCTTTAAAAATGCTTTGCTAAAATCCATCTGGTAGTTCGGGCTTTTTGAGGACTAGCTATCCCAGACTCCTTATAGGACACCCTGCAATAAATGTTGCACTTTCTTTAACCACAACCTGGTATCAGTAGATTGGCTTTACTGCGTGTGGGCAAGTGGACCCAAGTTTGATTTGGCAACAATAGGCCTTAACTCACTCAGAGTCCCTTAGGAAATGTGATGGAATATCAGTCAGTTGACTTGCAAACTAAATAGTTTAACACAGGTAATTTCTTAGAAGTTATTACATCTGGGTCCAAAACATACTATAAAGTTTTTAAGTACATGTCAATCCAAAAGATTATAATGCCCACCACATAGATTTGTGTGTACTGTCTAAAATTATTACCCAACCAGGACCACCACATGTAGCAAGGCAGGCTTTGCACTGCACAGAGTGAGTGGTAGCAGGGTGGGTGGAGAGGGGATTCACGTAAACTACTATATGAATCATATGTTCTGGAGTTGTGCACAGAAAAGCTCCTAGACCCAAGCCTCTATGAAAATTTATTTTGAATAGTGATAAAAATCGAAAGCCCAATTTTAAGACAGTGCTGTACTTTACCCAGAAACTTTTTCTGTACTTCAACAGAATAATTATTTAAAAGATTTTATTAGGGTAAGAAAATAAGAATGTGAGGTAAATAATACTTTTATTAATTTCCTTATTTCATAAAATTTTAAGCATCATGGTCTCTCCCTTTATTAAAAAAGTTTGTTCCTGAGAATTAAATATTAACTAAGTTTTTGTAAGCAAAGTCACATTTTACATGTAGAGAGATTTCAGCAGGAATTCAAGACCTTAATTCACTCCAAGCCACTTAAAGAAAATAGGGTGAAAAATCTCAGAAAAGTAAGAACTAAATTAATTGGATTAAGGTTTTCACAGTAATACATATTTGTTTTGTCTCTACTGTGGGACTATTAGCTTTTGAAGGAGAGACATTAGGTCGTGTTTAACTTTGTACCCCCAGTATCTGGCATCTGGCAAAAAGTAGGCACTCGAAAAATAGTTGAATAAATGAATGGAGACAGACCAAAGTCAGCTGATTACCACATTAAGAACAGAAAGTACTAAATGTTTTAAATATTTGTTTAGATATGGACTTCAATTCCATATTGTGGCCAGTTAATAAAGTATCAAGACAAAAATGAAGGAATGGAACAAGGACATTAAGATAAGAAAAAAGGGGACAGGAAAAGACAGAGGGAGGGTAAGGGACCAACAGGGAAACAGGCACAGTGTAAGAGACAGTGGGGAAAAAAAGGGAAGTGGGGGCAGGAGAGGAGTAGACTGGAAATACAGAAAACAGTAGAGAAATAGGAAAGGCGGCAAAGAATAAGGGCAAAACCTAACAGACAAAGGTGCATTTGTACCAAAAAATTTATAACTGCCCTCCTGCAATCTGCAGCTCACCAGGGCCATGAATTTCAGAGTCTAAACTTCTCATCACTCATCTTTGAAATGTGAGTTGGCTGGTTAATTACTGTTCACAGTTTTGGGGTTGTTTCCCTGTAATTAATTTTTCTTAGTCATAGCGGCAGAGGCCAAAACAAAAACATTCCTCAGGTATTATTAATTCAGGCCAGGGAGTGATCCTTCCCCATCAGCTCTATCCTGATACTGTCTACTATCTAAAAGCAAGAGAATCCTTTCACAAAAGGAAGAACACTTTTGTGATATAAACAAATACCACATCATTTCATTATTATTTAAGTTGAAAAATTTTAACAGTACCTAACACAGTATTGGGCACATGGTATACAATCAAAATGATACTTCTAAATTCAGCTTTTTAGGTTGTTGGGTTTTTTTTTAAGTAGAGAATGTTAGTCTCATGAAAAGAGCATTCTGAAAGTTGATCTGATGTTCAAATCTATTTCTATAATCGATTACTTACACGTATTTTCCACTTCTGTGATACCATTTTTATCATCCTTTTTACTCCATCTTGACTTAATTAACAATATATGATTTGAATATCCTGAATTAAAGGGAAGCTCTCAAAACCCCAGCAACTGTAAATAGCTATGATGATGGCTGCGGATCCTTGAACAATGCACTGCTGACCCCTCTCAGAATGGTTCTTTCACTTTCACTGCATCCCTGAGCTTTGTTTTTTTTGTTTTTAAAGATCTGAAGTAATAAAAGCTCACTGTCGTGGCTAAAAGCAATGAGACACAGAAGAGGCCCTATTTTCAAACCTCTGATAACGTCAGAAACAACAGATTAATCAAGGTGAACTTCAAAGGGACAGAGCGAAGGAAAGAAATGGGACTAAGAAAATAATCCATGGTTCCCCCTGTTATCATAGAATAGCTAAGTGACAAGTGGCCAAGTCTATGTTCCTTCATTCTTTCCACTTTCTTCTCCATCCTCCCTCCTTTTTTCTTTCTAATTTTTCTAGGATATGATGAAGAAGCAACTACAAACATACAAGTAGCTGTATAAATATAGATATATTTCACTTTGCACAACAAAATGGGCCCTTAAAAAGTTGTATAAACCTATTATTTTGTAACAAATTGATCATGCTTCTCTTTAATTTATCATTTTTGAGATGCTTAATTTTCATTCCTGATTAATCAATTTTGACTTTAGGTTTCTCTTCCCTCCTAAAACTAGACCGAAAAATAAAAGTCCGGAAACAAACTCTTAGATCCTTGGGGAGGTCACCATTTATGTAAATTCTCTGGTGACTTCCTGTTTAATGCAAAAATGTCTCTTTGAGCTTTGGGATTTTATACATTGTTTCCATAGAACTTAGCATGAGGAGTCACACCAACTATAACTAAGCTGGAGTAGCAGCAGAAAAACAATGTGATGTAGTTTATACTGGAAGATCCTCTCATAAAATGTCTTCCTCTACCATCAATAAGCCTATTCATAATGGGGCGGGGGGGTAAACATGCCTGAGGAGAGGGCGTAGCAATGGAAATGCCAGTGATTAAATTAAGAAGATAAATAATAATTGCTGGAGAAAAACAAAACAGCCCAAACAAATGAATCTTTTGGAAGAAAGGAGTGTTGGGACAGGATCTGCAATCTAGGAAAAGGGAAAATGAGACAAGCAATTAATACCACAATTTAAGATTATACGGTGAGGAAGGATAATGAGGTAAGTTGATGCCTGAATAAATAGCAATTTCCAAAAAATGGCATAAAGGTGCTGGGGGAGAGAAAAGGTTTTTAGGTACTTTTTATAATTAATTCAACTTATTTTGACTTATACAGACTATCTAAACTTTAAACGTTGATTCGTGAAAATAAGCAGGAATTTTTGGTCATTTATTTGTGTCCAGATGTGTATTTGGATCAGAAGTTGATGGCAGAACGCGATGGTAGAAGAAAACGGAGCCCCCATTTCATGAGGAGGAAACAGAGGCACGTGGAGGAGAATCTGAGAATGGGGTCAGCTGTCGTGACCTCAGAGCAGGACCTTGTAGAGTTGGTTCCCATTTTGCTTCTCTACAACAGGAGGGGATACTGTGTAGGATGCCTTTTCTCTCATAGTCAGAAGTAGCTCAGGGTTGTAAAGCATTATTAAGGTTTTACTTGCCCAACAGAATCCTCAGACAACACCTGAAATCTGCCCCCTGCTTTCATTAGCCTGAATCTGAGAGTTGTGCCCCAGCACTCTGTCAAACACATCATGTGGCTGCGGGTAGAAAACAATCCTTTCCTTATAAAATGGAGAGCCTGCAAAGTAGGTGTTACCAGTGTGTGTGTGTGTGTGTGTGTGTGTGTGTGTGTGTGTGTGTGTGTGTGTTGCTACACCCAGTACTTTTTTTTCAGAGTATTTATCAACTACGTGGT
Organism: Balaenoptera physalus; assembly: GCF_965194825.1. Taxonomy (NCBI): domain Eukaryota; kingdom Metazoa; phylum Chordata; class Mammalia; order Artiodactyla; family Balaenopteridae; genus Balaenoptera; species Balaenoptera physalus. The sequence goes on along the minus strand of NC_138888.1, from coordinate 19,832,181 downwards.
GAAACACTTAGCATTTACATATGCTAATCAATTAAATTATTGATTCATTTATCAGGAACGATAAGTCTACAAGACATTCAAAGAAAAAAATTAAAAGAACTTTGAGAAAGAAGGTTGAGAAAGGCAATTCACAATGTATCAAAGCATGAAAATAAAGATCTTGCTTTTCAAAAAACGTCCGTGAACGTACAAGTCATTATAGGACCTTTACGATATAGAAATAGTCAACAGGAAAACTGATTATCTTATTTAGTATGTAACATATGCATTTTCACTACTCTTTCTTCACTGACCCCTCCTCCACGGGTTTCACAATCTTTGCATTCTGTTCAGCCAAAGATGAGACTATGTTCTAAGAAACTAATCATTTTCAGTCAATTTAAATGATCACAGTGATTGGCAAAGTGATAGAAATATATCAACCCCTTGAAACCAAGAAAGGAGCATTCCCCAATGTGTTCACTGACTCCAATATAAATAGATCCATTGTTCTTCCAGAAGTGGACCTTCCATAATGGCCAGCATAATAAATTTAATTCTAGCTCTGAAAAATATGTCATATAATTCCCAATCTACAAAGCCTCCATTTTAGCATATTACTTAGACTTCTTTCTGATCTGGCTAGAGTCACACAGAAAACTGTCAAAAATATTCTGTCTGTCTTCTGTACTCATTTAAAATGAGAGAATAACTTCTTTGTTTGTCATAGTCACTGTAATATTGGAATTGGGAGAGTCTTGTAAAAATAAAAATTCATGAGTCAGTACATTCACATTCCATTAGTTACCCAGTGTATATATCTCATTCAAACCTAAAATTCTTCTATCTTCTCACTCTCATCTGATGACCTTGCTTCCTATTTCATGGAGAAAAGAGAAGAAATCAAAAGACGCAGATGTAGAGAATGGACTTGAGGACACAGGGAGGGGGAAGGGTAAGCTGGGACGAAGTGAGAGAGTAGCACTGATATATATACACTACCAAATGTAAAATCGATAGCTAGTGGGAAGCAGCCACGTAGCACAGGGAGATCAGCTCAGTGTTTTGTGACCACCCAGAGGGGTGGGATAGGGAGGGTGGGAGGGAGATGCAAAAGGGAGGAGACATGGGGATATATGTATATGTATGGCTGATTCACTTTGTTATAAAGCAGAAACTAACACACCATTGTAGAGCAATTATACTCCAATAAAGGTGTTAAAAAAAGAAAAAGAGAAGAAATCAGAAACTGAACTTCCACATGCCCTCACTACTTCACTGACATACCTGCACCCATGCCCATTCTCTGCTTCCTCAAGGACAATGAACTCTTTGTTCTCCTGCATTCAGATCACTCTTGTTTACAAAAAGATTTTGCCCCTATGACTCTCCCCTTTCTCCTCTTAATCATTAATTTTTCTCCACTCTGTGAGATCATTGTCATTAACATCCAAACATTCTTTAACAGCACCCACCTTATAAATTACCTTCCCCTATCCTATATTTCCTTGCTTCTCTGCTCTCTTTTGTAGTAAAAATTCATATTTTTACAGTAAAATTGCCATGTTTTCCCCACATAATGACTTAGGAATCCAAATTGCTTAACTTATATGATAGAATAGTCCCTTTTTCTTACTACCATTCCTATAGACACAATCTGAGATCTGAGAACCAAGTTCTCTCCTTTAATCAAGCTTCTCTCTCACTGGCCTGACCAAGACATTTCAATCATAATTTAAATAACAATGCTGTTGATAATATAAAGGCAGCAAAGAATCCAGCTGCTTCCTTTATAATTGTACTGAACCCACAACAGCACTATCAGCAAAAACTGACTTCTCCATAAACTTTAGCAAATACGTTTTAAATAACTTCTAAGAAACAAGAATTAAGGGGTATGTTTACAATTAGTTCATATTACCATTAGGATGCTAATATCTATCACTAATTTTTTGACATGATACTGAAAATAAATCATCTCAATGTAACTATACATAATATAAAATATATAATCTATTTTAATATATTTAAATGTTTTATATAAAAATATGTATTTTAATCATAAGAAAAAGGGGACATCCATCAATTAAGTTGACCTCATAAAATATGAACAGCGTTATTTATTTAGGAAAAAGGAACTCTTCAAGGAAATCTCACACACTCAGTTAATACTCAATACAAATCATTGCCCAATCAGAAGAACTCAATAAGAAGGAAGATTATGCTGTTTTCCTTTCCTAGTAGGATGAACAATTATAATCTTGGTTGTACTGTTTAGAAAAATCTCAAATCATTCAATCAGATGCAAATAACAACTGAAATTAGATTCTTCCTTTGGCCAGTAATTTCTTGATTGTGAACTACAGAAGCAGGACAATGTAGTTAGGTCCTGCTGCACACAGAATTTTGTGACTATTCTCTATTTAGTCCAAAAGAGATCTCTTGTCAAAATTTGATTATGAATATGAGCAATGTAAAATATCATTTTATAGTAAGTATTTACATACTTATTAGGGATTAATTGTAAAATGAATATAACATATGTATAGTTCCAAATATTTCTGTAGTGTTGGACTGAATGTATGTCCTGGGCTACAAAAATGAAGGAAAGTGCCACCTAGAGGCAGCACTGGATTGCAGGCATTTGATGGCTGAATCTGAAACCAAAGAAGCTGATACGGAGTATAGTCACTGTTAAGTCAGTATAATATATTGGCAAAATGTTGAATAAGGCTTAGCTTTTTAAATTAACTTTAATCCTTGATTATTTCCAGAACTGACTTCAGTATTCATCTAGTTTAACCAACTCACTTTGCAAACCAGGAAACTGAAATTCAGAACTGTTACAGGATTGTCCCAAGGTTGCCCTGCAGTAAATGAGAGAGCTGGGCTGGCACCAAGTTCCTCACTCTTTCTCGAAAGTAATTAATTCCATTCATTTGGAAAATGTGTTAGACAAAACAGTATAAAAAATGTGTGAAAGTATTGTTCTATAGTGTATAAAATAATTTTGAGATTTGAAAATTACTGTATATCTTTTCCTTATAAGCCAAAGAGGCTGCAAACAATAAATGAGCTTTTATAATACATTTTCTAAACTGTAATATTTTTATAAGAATATAAGTGTGACTTTCATAAACTCTAATTTATGGCTCTTGAAATGTGTTTAATTGGCAGTAAGCTTTTTCAAGATACAGAAGATACAGTCCCTTTTCACTAAAGTCTCATTAAATTAGTTATCTGTGTCTTTAATGCAAACATTCACTCTTTTGCATAAAAAAATCTATTGAAGAGGAAGATGTAGTTTGATACCAAGTATAGGCTGAATATGGAAGTACACACTGATTTTTAAAATCTCATTCTAACATGGTAGCATCTTATCTGGGTCAGAGTAACAGAATACAAACTAAATGTTAGAAATAAAGAATGTACTTACTATTTATTGAGCTACTCTTTACGAAGTTTTATGTTAGATACTTTGAATACTTTATTTCACTTTAATTTTATTGCAGAAAATTTGATTTCACACATCTAACTTTCACCAAATCCCTTTAAAACAAGCATAAAGAGATTTTGTGGAAAATTAAACACATAAAACCCCAAGAAAGAGAGAACAGGAGGAAAGATAACAAAAAAAAATTGTGGAAACTGTAAAGCAATTGGTTGATTACTGAATAATTTAGCAGACTGAGAAAAACTAAGTCCTAAGGCCAACAGTGGAGAAAGCTGAGAACTGTCTGGAATTATACTACAGAATCCCCAACAGGCTCAGAAACTGGGATTTCCAGGTACTTCTGGATGTGGGTGAAAAGAATAAGGAAAACTGGCAAGTCTGTTTAGGACGCAGCCAGACCCTTAGACTCATCTGCCCACTCTCCTCAGCTGGGACACTTTCCCTCCTCAGTCCTGACAAAAGACTGGAGGTTTATTCTCTGGGGAAGGTTAAACAAGTCTCTGGACTGGAAGACACTCAGATAATTAAATGAAGAGCTCCCAGAAAACAAAATATGATAGCAGCAATTAAAAACTAAATAGTAGTGATGGATGATTAAGTAAGTTGAGAAAATCTGTTAGAAAGAAGAGAAAAACAAACCCCAAAGATATGCAAAATATAAAAGACTCAGACCAAGATTCCACTATCTGAATAACAGGAGGTCCAGAAAGGGAAATAAATCATCAAAGAAATAATTTGAGTAATTTACCTTTAAACATTTGAAGTTGCAGAATTTGCAGAATTTACAGAATTAAAAAATCTACTCACTGAGAGGTTAGCAAAATGCATAAAAAGTAACCACATCAAGACATTCCATTATGAAATTTCATAATATTGAAAATGAAGACTCTGACAGCTTCTCCAGAGTGGGGGGAGGGAAACTCAGCTCAAACATAAAGGGTTAGGAGCCATAAAGCCCTCAACTACTCAGCAGCAAACCAGAAAGCTATACATTCTTCAAAGAAGACTTAGACATGTGTGAACAGTTAGGGGGTGTTAAATGGAATTTACACAGGCATACAAATAAACATGTGGCATACCGATCTCATCAGAATGATGGCATAACTATGTTGGGAGGATTGAGCAATAGAAGGATGTCACTGAGGTTGGTGGGGGAAGGGGAAGAAAAAAGAGCTAAATTTTCATTTTTCAGGTGTGAAATCAATAAATAATACCAAAAACTAAAATCAAGAAGCAGTAATATAATCATATTATTTATCATTTACCTGAAAGTAATTAGCCAATAATCAGCTTAAAGATGTGAAAGTGGTTGCCTGTGGACAGACCAAATGAGAGGAGGTGTGGAGGCAGGGGGAGCGGCAGACTTCTCTTCCTAATAAAGCTTGTAGATCTACTAGATTCATCAAACATGCGCACGTACACCTTGAGTATGAAAGACTCATTTATATTCGCTAAATTAAATCTAAGTTCTATAACCCTTGGAAATGTAAAAGTAATGAAAAACAGGAGTTAATGGGTGGAAGTAGGTGTGGAGGAAAATATAGGGGCAGTAAATCTCTTATCTTACACAGTAGGAAATCAAGGGGCTGTCAAAAATGTACGAGTCAAGAAATAGAACTTTTATGAAGCTAAATAACAAAAGAAGTTTTTTCATGAGCTTGGTAGGGATTGGAAGTGGGGAGAGAAGATAAGTGAGCTAAATTTCTCTCATGTCATAGAGGGGAATCAAAAGCTATTTTTAAATTGACATATTAACAAATAAAGTATATGCATATTATTTAAGACTTGGATTTAAGCTCCAGAAAAACTAACCATAAAATGGTTAAAAATAAACACTTTTGGTGAGTAGGAATGAAGGAAAGTATATTGAACCTTACTTTACATTTAGCATCCTCTTTGGTGTTTGAATTTGTATTATGGCACATGTTGTTGGTATAATAATTAAATAGACAAATAAAAATAAATCTATTAATAAACACTGGGTGGGTCAAAAGGGTCCTTCGGTTTTTTCCGTGAGATGGCCCTAGTAGTGCTTAGTTGTCTTTAACTTCATTCGAAACAATTTTGTTAGATTGTATGTAACAGCTGTCACATCAGCATGAATTTTAAAAAAAGACATCAAAATTGGTGAATTTTTGTGTAGCCATTTTAATATTGAAGATGGAAGAAAAAAGCAATATTTTCGGCATATTATGCTTTATTATTTCAAGAAAGGGAAAAATGCAACTGAAATGCACAAAAAGATTTGTGCAATGTATGGAGAAAGTGCTGTGACTGATTGAATGTGTCAAAAGTGGTTTGCGAAGTTTCCTGCTGGAGATTTCTCACTGGACAATGTTCCACACTCGGGTAGACCAGCTGAAGTTGATAGCGATCAAATTGAAACAATAATTGAGAACAATCAATGCTATACCACGCGGCAGATAGCCAACATACTCAAAATATCCAAATCAAGCGTTGAACATCATTTGCACCAGCTTGGTTATGTGAATCGCTTTGATGTTTGGGTTCCACATATTAAAGTTAAGCGAAAAAAACCTTCTTGACCATATTCCCTCATGCAATTCTCTACTGAAACATAATGAAAATGTTCCATTTTTAAAACAAATTGTGACGGGCAATGAAAAGTGGATACTGTACAATAATGTGGAATGGAAGAGATCGTGGGGCAAGCCAAATGAACCACCACCAACTGCACCAAAGGCCAGTCTTCATCCAAAGTAGGTGATGTTGTGTATATGGTGGGATTGGAAGGGAGTCCTCTATTATGAGCTCCTTCCAGAAAACCAAACGATTAATTACAAGTACTGCTCCCAATTAGACCAACTGACAGCGGCACTTGACGAAAAGTGTCCAGAATTAGTCAACAGAAAATGCGTAATCTTCCATCAGGATGACACAAGACTGCGTGTTTCTTTGATGACCAGGCAAAAACTGTTACAGCTTTGGCTGGGAAATTCTGATTCATCCGCCGTATTCACCAGACATTGCACCTTTGGATTTCCATCTAGTTTGGTCTTTACAAAATTCTCTTAATGGAAAAAATTTCAATTCCCTGGAAGACTGTAAAAGGCACCTGGAACAGTTCTTTGCTCAAAAAGATAAAAAGTTTTGGGAAGATGGAATTATGAAGTTGCCTGAAAAATGGCAGAAGGTAGTGGAACAAAAGGGTGAATACGTTGTTCAATAAAGTTCTTGGTGAAAATGAAAAATGTTTCTTTTATTTTTACTTAAAAAACCGAAGGCACTTTTTGGCCCTCCCAATAATAGAGCAGATGATCACATCCTATCTAGTTTTATGTCTAGATTTTCACACATGTTTTTTGAATAATATTTTATAAAGAGACAGTAATTTTTGTTTCACAGCTGGTCTGTAGCATAAAAGATACAAATGCATGCTGGGCTTCCCTGGTGGTGCAGTGGTTGAGAATATGCCTGCCAATGCAGGGGACACGGGTTCGAGCACTGGTCTGGGAAGATCCCACTTGCCGCGGAGCAATTGGGCCCGTGAGCCACAACTACTGAGCCTGCGCGTCTGGAGCCTGTGCTCCACAACAAGAGAGACTGCAACAGTGAGAGACCCGCGCACCGCGATGAAGAGTGGCCCCCACTTGCCACAACTAGAGAAAGCCCTCGCACAGAAACGAAGACCCAACACAGCCATAAACAATAAATAAATAAATTAATTTTAAAAAATTGTCTAAAAAAAGATACAAATGCTGATTTATGATATTTTAGTCTGGTTTCTATTTTTAATCCACTATGTAAGTACAAAGATTGGTAAACTACTGTCTGGTCAAAATATGTTGATGCCAGGGTATATACTTAATAAAATAATTCTATAAAAAGGATCCTTCACATCTAGAACCAGAAAATCTCACACAGTAATTCACTGTAATTTACCTCCTCAAAGCACTGCAGGCCTATATAACCCTCCAAAGGGAGATGCTGCAGTTTTACACACAGTGAATACTTCCATTGTCCTAATGCTACTCTTGTCCTACTTCTATGCTTATAAACATGGCACTATTTTTACCTTGAATAATGCATGGCTTGGTGGCCTGCAATATTAAAATAGAAGTCTGTTGTGTGCTTCATCTCATTGGTGTGCCCAGTGGCCTCGATCCAGTGTCCTACTGGGAGACAATAAACACCATCCACCAAGTTGTTTTCATTATAAATACAGCAACGGTCGTGGTGAGGCCCATTGCCTAGAACAAGAAGAAATGACAAACAAAGCAGTTACATCAATGTTTTGCTTAAACAGCCACAGAGCTGCTGATACAAAATTAATAGTAAGATGAAAATAAATACAAAGCTGCATAATCTACACATTTCAGTATAAACAAAAATAGACTAGAGTAAGAGGGAACACAGTAAAAATTTGTAGAGTTACTTATGAATTTCATAGAGTCCTATGCTCCCTTTGAATACATGGATATTTCCAAAAGCATATTAACTCAGAATTTCTTGGGACCTTTCAGTGCCTTAAGAGCCTGTTGTGAGTCATTTTGTAGCCTGATAAGCTGCTGAAAAGGGTTTTTAAAGCCATTAATGTCCCTGCGCTGCATACTTTTATCTTCCTGGTATGCAAATTTATGACTAAGATCAGTAATAAAGTGTTGCAGTATCAGCTCAAGCAATAAATTTTAAAAAACAAATACATTAAGAAATAATAAAACAAATATCACATCCAATCCAGTTTGCATGTAAATCAGTGGTTAGTATTATCTTCAAATGGGAAAACTAAGTATCACAGAGATTAACTAGCTTGTCCAGGGTCACAGAACTAATAAGTGCACAGCTATCAGTAAACTGATACCCCTAGACCCCAACTTTCAGGCACCTGACACCTTCATGCTGTTTTCTGCCTACTTCACAAGCACCAAGACACACATCCTCTTTCCAGTGAGTGGAGCAAAAGAGGCAGAGACAGAAGAACATGTCTCTGAAAACACTACTTGCCTACATCACAATTCTGCCCAGTATCAACTACACTAGTAAACAGACCTTTTATTTCTATGAAAATTGTAATTCGTACATTATTTTTATTAGCCCTTCTTATGTGACCACCCCATTTCAAATAATTCTTTTCCTTAAACTACCTAATTTCCATATATTGTCATTTATAAGAAAAACATGTAAGCAAAATAAAACAGGAAAAGTCACATTTATTATGAATATGAAAATTCGACTCATTTGTTCCTTGCTCTATCTTACAAAACATTTTACCTAAGGTTATTTGGCATAAAATCTATTTTAAAAAATCCTTAAGTCATTGGGCATTTCTTTAGAATGTAACTCCCTTCCATCAGATAGAAGGTACAGGATGGCTCCTTTAATAAATCATCATTGATCTTCCTAGCTCAGACTCCTCTTTTTCTCTTGATGGCTACAAGGCACTACACCAACTGCCCTACTAACCTTGATATTTAATAGATGAAAATCAAACTATACTAGCAATTTCATTTCTAGAAGTATATCCAACAGAAATATAAGATTAAAGAAAGATACATAGATGCATACATGTGTGTGGCAATACTATTTTAATAGCAATATGGTAAACTACGTAAGTTCATCTATACATTTTTCCACAAATATTTATTGAATGTTGACTATATGACAGGCATTATACTAAGTCATGTTAAAGATTTAGGTATTTCCCATAAGAGCAATGAAAAATTAAAATATTTTAAGCAGACAGGTGACATGACCACATTTTTATTTTGAAAATATCTCTCTGGTTATAGAGTAAAATATTAATTCAAGCACAATGAGATTAGAAATAGAAAGTCCATTTAGGAAAATACTGCATTAACCCAGGAAAGAGATGGTAAAAGCTTGGATGTAGAAATGGAAAGGAGTGGGAAGATTCAGTAGGGAAAAGCCACAGGACTTGGTGATTAATTTGATATGGGAGGTGAAGAAAAAAGGGAACCAATAATGACTCCTAGCCTTCTGGCAAATACAACTCAATATATAGTGGTACCAGTCACTGAGATGTGAAATCTGGAAGAGTTGGAAGGAAAGATCATCAGTCTGGTTTTGGCATTTGGGGTTTGAAGTGCTATTTAGATACAAAAGGAGATGTCAAGTAGAGAGTTAGAGTTATTGATTTGACACTCAGACCGGAGATCTAAACTAGAAAAATAAGTTTATGAGTCATCTAAGTATAAATGGTAATTGAGACAAGGATATAGGTGAGTCACAAAAAAACCCAATACTTTATACATTCTTTTTTAAAATTTTTATTTATTTATTTATTTTTGGCTGTGTTGGGTCTTCATTGCTGCGCAAGGGCTTTTCTCTAGTTGCGGCGAGCGGGGGCTACTCTTCGTTGCGGTGCATGGGCTTCTCATTGTGGTGGCTTCTCTTGTTGCGGAGCACGGGCTCTAGATGCGTGGGCTTCAGTAGTTTTGGCTTGCGGGCTCTACAGAGCAGGCTCAGTAGTTGTGGCACACGGGCTTAGTTGCTCCGTGGCATGTGGGATCTTCCCAGACCAGGGCTCGAACCCATGTCCCCTGCATTGGCAGGCGGATTCTTAACCTCTGCGCCACCAGGGAAGCCCCGAAAAACAATATTGATTGAGAAGAAAAGGCTTCTAGAACCAAGTTTAAAAGCATCTCAACATCGAAAAGCTGGACAGAGAGGGATGAGCTTACAAAGGAGGCACAGAAAGAGAAGCTGGAGAGGAAAACTAGAAGTGAGTAAGTGAGGTGGGGGAGCATGACTGAAACTGTAAACATAGACTAAAAACTTGATGGATGCATGTCTGACTGTTAACAGTAGTTACATCTGAAGAATGTAATTGGGATGGAAGGACTACTTTAAACTATTTTGAATCCATTGATTGGATTTGCTACAAAGAGAAGGTATTACTTTTTAGTAATAAAAGAATAATATCTATGGCTCCTACTGTTCAGTATAAGAGACTTACAACAATTTAAATGTTGTAACTTAAATAAATTTAATTATTGAGGAGCTCAAATATACATAAACTACACTGTTGAAGAAAAATTATGTATGTAACATTGACTTCCTAAGAATTCTTCATTCCTAGAATTAGTTTTCTGAATTATTCATTTTTACACATACATGTTTTAGGAGAAGTAACAAGACACATCTAGCTCTCTCAGCCAGGGAGGTATCAGTGCAGGTGTAGGGGAGAGCAGGAACTCCCACCCCATTCAGTAGTAATAAGGAGTCCAGTCCCTTCAGCTCTCAATGCAGATTGGGTGAGGAACCTGGGTAATGAGGTGGTACCTCCACTCTCCTGCTGGAGCAGCATCAGAGGAATCCAGTTAAACCAAAAGGGATTTGATAAGATGCACGGTCTCATTATATAATACTCAGAATGTCGAGGTTTCAATAAAAAGTCACTAATTATATCAAGAATCACAATGATCTCAAACTGAATGAAAAAAGAAAAGCTCAAAAGATGCTAACATCAAGATGACAGAGATGTTAGAACTATCTGACAAAGATTTTAAGCTTCAACAATCCATTGAACACATTTGAAACAAATGGAAAATCACAAAGTCTCAGCAAAGAAATAGAAGATGGAAATAAGAACTAAATGGAATTTTAGAACTGAAAAATATCAGTATTAACAATTGAAATAATAACTTCAGGGGATAGGCTCAAGAGCAGAATGGAGCGGACAAAGGAAAGAATTAGCAAGCTGCAAGACAGAACAACAGAAATTACCCAATCTAAGCAACAGAGAGAAAACAGATTAAAAAAAAAAAAAAAAGGGACAGAGACTTAGGGACCTGTGAGACTATAACAAAAGATGTAACATTCCTGTAATTGGAGTCCTAAAAAGAGATGAGAAAGAGGGTATGGTGGAAAAATATTTGAGAAAAATAATGTCTCAAAACTTTCCAAATTTGCCAATAAGCATAAATCTACAGGTTCAAGAAGTTGCACAAACTCCAAACAGGGTAAACAAAAAGAAATCCATGCCACAACACATCATAATTAAATTTCTGAAAACTAAACGCAAAGAAAAAATCTTGAAAGTAGCCAGAGAAAAATAACAATTTAGGAAAACAGCCATTCTAATGTCAGTAGGCTTCTCAAAAAAAATGGCTAAACAGAAGATCTCTATAAACAGAAAGGAAATTGTTGAACATCAGGAAAGAAGAACATGGTAAGAAAATATATGGGTAAATACAATAGACTTTCTTTCTCCTCTTGAGTTTCTAATAAAAATTACAATGCTCTCTGATGTGGCCCTACATGGATGTAGTGGAAATATTTAAGGCAGTTATATGGAGAAGGGCAAAGAAATAAAGAGGGAAATAAGATTCCTCTAATTCATTTAAACTGGCAAAATGATGAAACCAGTTAACTATGACAAGTTATGTTTGTATAATGTAGGTAAATCAAAACGGAATTCTAAAAAATGTTTAAGTATGAACCATATTGCCATAAGAAGGCAGAGAAAGGAAACAGAGAGAGAGAAAAAAACCCTCAGAAACGAAAAATAAAATAGCAAACTTAAGTCCTAACATACCAATAATGTCATTAAATGTAAACTGTCTAAATACACATTAAAATACAGAGATTATCAGAGTAGATTTTTTTTTTTTTAGTGAACAAGCTATTTGCTGCCAGAAGAAACTCACTTCAAATTATATAGGTTAAGTGGAAGGTAAAAGTACAGAAAAAAAAGTACCATGCAAACATTAATTAAAAGAAAGCAGAAATGGTTATATTATTATCATGTAAAGTAGAACCTCAGAGCAAAGAAAATCAGAGCTGGGGAGGGAAACGATATGGTGGCAAAAGTATCAGTCCAACATGGATGGACCTGGGAGGCATTATGCTAAATGAAATAAATAAGACAGAGAAAGACAAGTACTTTATGATTTCACTTAAATGTGGAATCTACAAAACAAAAAACAAAACACAGAAAAAGTGATAAGATGTCTTTCAATGACTGAATGATTTAACAAATTGTGGTACATCGATACCATAATTTAGCCAAAAAAAGGAATGGCCTATTGATAATGCAATAACCTAGGTGAATCTCCAAAAACTTATGCTGACTGAAAAAAATGCCAATTCCACATACTGTATAATGCCATTTATATAACATTCTTGAAATCAAAAAAAAAAAATTATAGAGATGGAGAACAGTTTAGTGGTTGCCCGGGGTTAGAGGTTGGGGAAGGAAGAAAGCAGGTGAGGCTAGAAAACAGGAACATGGGAGATCCCTGTGGTGATGAAAATGTTACCATTGAGGGAACTGGTAAAAGACACACAGGATCTTTCTGTATTATTTCTTACAATTGCATGTGAATATACAATTACTTCAAAATAAAAAGTTGAATTAAAAAATAAATAAATCTTGGTTTGTCTGTTTTTTCCAAATAGACTGTAGAATTTTTAAGTTTCCAACTCACTTTCTTTTCCATAGGACTGGCCTAAGAGTACAATGTATAACACATTGTTTACTACCGCAGTGATTTACACCTAGAAGTTTAGTTGACTTTTCCAGGTCTCTTCTACCTCATAAAGGAGTCAGTTGGCTGTGCTGTAACAAGGTTAAAGGAGTAACTTCTTTGGAGGGGGGATGGGGGTGGGGAGCGAGCCTGTAGGAGGTGAATTATCCATTCCATTGGAGCCGCCCATTGCCAGTCATTCATTAGCATTAAGTTAAAATAAATAAACATACAAACAACTCACTAAGGCAGGATAAACTAACATGTGTTATTGGCAGAAAAGCAGAAAAGGGTTGGTTTAATTAACAATAAACACCTATTTCCTTAGAGCAGATTTGGCCATAATATTATTTGTTCACTGAGGCAAGTTAGGTAAGTTAAAATAAAGCAAATAAATGTGAAGGAGTAAGAGGCCTGCTTTCTGGCACTCCAATTAAAGCCTGAGAAGTAAGAAACCTCAAAAATTTATAAACCTGGACTAACACATTATTTTAAATAGTTCTATAAGTTTGAAAGTTCAAGTTAAAATGACTTTATTTTTTATAAACTCAGAAGGCTTGAAATTATATTGGACAAGCAAAATCTATTGGATAGTGTAGTCTACTTAAAATTAAAATTCTAATTATTTTGCATATGTTATTTTATTTGAATCTATCCTCTTTGGAGTTTAATTACCTTGCAGTTTTTATTTCCAGCACACGAACATCAATTTTGAACCTAACACATTAATCTCTAATTTTAGCTAGTAATTCACCCAAATCAGATCTCTCTCATGCCCCATCTGTTACTTACTGCTTCAGAAACTATTGGTGCATAAAGTTGTACAAATATGGTATAATCATTACCAACTCTGGTATTTTGATTTTCTGTTCCAATGGCAAAAGCAAAACAAACTAAAATGCAAAAAATCTTTTTGTTCAACCAACTGCCTCTTTGAGAGAGTGGATCCTGTTCCACTTGAGCACTTTGGTAAATTGCAGTACGCAACGGTAGAAAATAGCTGAGTTTGGGAGTAGCAATGGGAGACAGGTAAACTGCATGATAGAATAGAGGACACAGGTGCGATCAACAAAGGAGAAGATGGGGGAAAAGGGTGTGAAGATTGAGAAGGAGAAGGAAGGGTGAGATGGAGAAAGAGAAGAGAGAAGGCAAGATGCAGCTGGCAAACTACATAAAGTGAAGTGATCAAACACATTGGTCATGAGACCACCAGAGAGCAGGTAAAAGCAAGCATTTTAATACTTACTTTGAAGTTGTTTGCCTTTCTATAATATTCCTCTCTACTCCTCCCAACCAACCTTCAATATAACCTACTGCATTCACACACAAATTTCTTGCATGGAGAGAGAGAGAGGATAGTCCATTAACGAAAATTTATTTAAAAACTCAATTTCTAAAAAAAAAAAAAAAAAAAACCTCAATTTCTTGCCTGTGTTGACGATGTATAACAGGGCAACAACAAGCTTTATCTGCTAAGCAGAGCAGAAGCAGGAAAGCAAATGTAAATCCTTACAGGAGGATTTAAACCTTCCCTCCTACACAGGCATCTTAGAGAGGGTTCCATCCTCCCCAATCTATAGGAACAGGGACTTAGATAGATATACATAGATATATAGATATATAGATGTATAGATATTTAGATATATAGATATCATAAGGAGGAAGACCACAGTTAAAATCTAACTTATGTAATTATACAGTCTTTACAAGCTTTCAGAATCTGTACACACACAACAAAATTAAATTTTAAGAAAGAAAACAAGGAAAGCTAATAAGAAAATAATAAATAATACAAGATTTAGGAAGAATATTTTGATTTACAAGATTTTTATCTCATTTGATTATAGGAACGCAAAAACCTTAAATGCAAAGAGTTAAGTAGACAACACTTCATGCTAATGGTAAAAAAATTAAATTTGGGTAATGAAAATTAGGAAATCAATGACTACCTGTGGGCATGAATAAAGTTCTATACTAACTCAGGTAGGTATGTAGACAAGAGCCCAGTTCCTGTATAATAATACTGCATTAAAATAATAGGAGGTGTATATAGTCAAGTGCCATGCCAAGAGTAAAAGCTAAAATAACTCCTAGGGGGCTTCCCTGGTGGCGCAGTGGTTGAGCATCTGCCTGCCAATGCAGGGGACGCGGGTTCGAGCCCTGGTCTGGGAGGATCCCACATGCCGTGGAGCGACTGGGCCCGTGAGCCACAACTACTGAGCCTGCGCGTCTGGAGCCTGTGCTCCGCAACAAGAGAGGCCGCGATAGTGAGAGGCCTGCGCACCGCGATGAAGAGTGGCCCCCGCTTGCCCCAACTAGAGAAAGCCCTCGCACAGCAACGAAGACCCAACACAGCCAAAAATAAATAAATAAATAAATAAATTTTTTAAAAAAATAGAATAACTCCTAGGAAAAATCCAATACAAAACAATCCAACAAATTCAGGAAAGAGCTCCAAGAGTTTTGGTTTAAAATAATTATAATGACTACAAAGACACTTAGCAATGATGAAAATAGGAACTAGCTTTAGAGATAATAAGGTTTTTCTACAATAGATACGAAAATATTATTGTTAAGGAGGCTAGAGTTTGGAGGACCAGAAAGGAAAACATCAAATGTGACAGGATGATTATGGTAATGAATCAAACATCTGACTCAGGGGTGTGCGTGTGTGTGTGTGTGTGTGTGCGCGTGCATGTGCGTGCACGCATGCAAATATGTATATGTGTGTGTGACTGTCTTTCAAGGTAAAAAACTGATTATTATTGGTGATTGTTATTTTTATGGTGAATAGTAAGTTGAAATGTGATACATAAGCATCATCCTTTCTGTAAATCTGTACACTGTCTAACCCTTTCAGTCAAAATTTAGACAATTACTTGATAGAACCACAAGTCAGGGGTCTCCAGCCTTTGTACATAATAGGTCTGGCCTGACTTGCTCTCATTAATAATCAGACTTAAAATGATTCACATATTCTTCAAATTCTATGAGATGACAAAAGTCCTTCAGACAGTTGTTTAGTAGGCAGGTGTGATGTGTTGGTTCTCTCAAAGGTGAGCTTGAGGTGTGCGGAAAACAGGAACAGCAGGAGTGATTAATAAAGCTTAGCCTTGGGTTCACTCTCTACCAAGTCTCCAGAGGGGATCTTTTACGCAAAACTCCCCGAAGAGGCTTGATCAGTTCCAGCTAAGAATTTTAAAGAAAAACTTAACACCTGCCAAACCATACAGAACAGAAAACATTAGAAGGGAAAATTTCCATGATAATAAGAAGATATAGGTGAAGTGGAGGCTTAGATCAAGCTAGGTTGAAGAAATATAATTTAAAAATGGTTATGGGAAAAGCAAAATTCAATAGTTCTTTTCTTAAAAGATTTACTAATAATTTAATATCTCATTGTTATTAACTAAATTATGTACCCCCAAAATTTATGTGTTGAAGCTCTAATCCCCAATGTGCCTGTAGCTGGATATAGGGCTGTTAGGGAGGGAATTCAAGTTAAATGAGATCATAAGGGTGGGGCCCTAAACCAATAGGACCGGTGTCCTTATAAGAAGAGGAAGAGAAACCAGAGATCTTTCTCTCCATGCAGGCATAGAGGAAAGGACACAGTGAGAAGGCAGCCATCTGCAAGCCAGGAAAAGAGTCCTCACCAGAAACCAAATCTGCTGGCCCCCTGACCTGGAACTTCTAACTTTCAGAACTGTGAGAAAATTAATTTCTGTCATTTAAGGCACTCAGTCTATGGTATTTTGTTATAGCAGTCTGAACAGACTAATGCACTCATATATGTGAAATATTCTAGAATTTAATACAGTTAATATCCAAGTATTATTGAGAGCTTGTTGTATATCCAGTCCTGTGGTAAACTGAGGTA
Organism: Balaenoptera physalus; assembly: GCF_965194825.1. Lineage (NCBI taxonomy): Eukaryota > Metazoa > Chordata > Mammalia > Artiodactyla > Balaenopteridae > Balaenoptera > Balaenoptera physalus. The sequence continues at coordinate 19,815,419 of NC_138888.1, read as the reverse complement.
GACAAATGAAATTTAAAACATGATTGTCACAATGAATTGACTATTGTTGATTAGACAAAGGTTACACAAAGCAATTAGTGAATGAAACAAAACTAAACTAAATGGTGAAAATAATTTTAAAACTACGCAAGACACTGATACATGAGCAGACTGTTCAAGGACTGCAAATAAGCTGCATCTCCAATGACATTTTTCAATGTATGATGACTGGAATGCTATGTTGAGATTTATTTTAAGGATCAATTGGCTCACTAGGAAAGGAAACTATGATAGATTTGCGGTGTGTACATGGATATAGAAGACTGAAAATAGAGTATCAGTATGAGCTACATCTACTGAGAAAAGTTTTGTGATAAAGGGGATGGGTCTCAAGCTGTGATGACAACAGAGTATGCTTTAGATACATAACAAAGAGCACAACAATGTATGAATGAGTATGATTCGAAGAAGAAAACAGATAACAAGAACAAATGTTTACTTCAGTGGGTAAAGTGACAACATAATATGGACTCATAGGGGGTTCTTATTACTTACCAAATTCTAAAGCAAGCACTGTAAAACAACTGGATTTCATGACTTGGAAAAGCAAAAAAGAGAATTACCACTCTTCTAACCATTATTTAGGAAGTCAGACTTTTTTTATTGCAGACGATTTACATTAATTAGTGATTCATGAGGATACACACATCTTAAAATGGGAAGCATCTCAGAGATTGAAGATTCTCTTTAAAAACATCTCTAAAATGTCATTACCAGGCAATTATGCTTCCATTTAAAATTAAATACAATAACAGAGCTCTCCTTTTTATATAACTTTTAGAGAAAATCTGAAACTTAGATTGTTCTTAATAGGCTTACTCAAAGCACCAAGACTGAATTATTAATAATTCATTCAATGTGATGATAATCTAGAGAGAAGCCAAAAGATTTGACCACCTGATTTGAAGTGATCAAATCTTTTGGTAGCTAATAATGCCATGACTCAAGGGATTAAACAAGAAGATTGGAATATTAAAATGCTCCATCTCTGCATAATTGGATATATTTCTACATACTGCATTTACTTTCTATAGTCACATGCAGAGATGTTTATTCATGTGTTTAATGTATTTTTATTTGATTTCTCTAATAATTTTTAATGTTGATTTTCCTCCTGTCATTTAAACAATTTTTATAATAGCGTCTAGACTTCTGTTGTTAAATTGTCAGGTCAATTTTTCTCTCCATAGCACTCTCAGAATTGACTAGAAATTTCATTGTGTTTCATTGTCTGAACACAAATCCAAGTCACACTATTAAAAATAAAGCATCTATATTAATATTAGACTCACTATATGAAGCAAATTCCTCTAACCAAATTTCACTACTTCATTTGACACACTGTGATGCCCACGACAAAAGCTTTCATGTCACCTACCTTTGTGTACTTTAAGTCAAATCATGCTGAGGCAGAAGGCAATACCTTCCCTAGTAGCCATATCTCATTTGGATGCAAAGAACATAAAATAATCATATTCATCCCAGGAACTCTGAAGAACATTGAGGATTATTTTACATTTAACCCCATCCTAACCCAGCTCACCCAGCAGACAGGCATTTTAGTAGTTTCACAGTAAGTAAATGCTTTGGCATGAAATCTCTCTTCAATTATGATTTTCTAGAATGTGGCCTAAATGGTTTAATGAGACATGCCCTTGAGCTGATCTAGATCTGATGTGAAAACCATCTCTGCTTCATGCTTTGGTTTCTTCTATGGCAAAAATATTTTTTTGATAGGATAGAGATACAGCTGATGTAAACAACATAGAGGCACTGCTCTAGTTACTGAAAAGAAACTAGAAATGAACAGCTAATTGAATAAAGTGGTCAAATAGTTTTAAAGACTGAATTGTTTCTGAAATTGATAAGACAGATTAAAACCTTTTTAATGAGACATATAGGCTGTAAAAATAAAAGAGTGTCAATTAGGTAGATTATCTTAAAATTTACCAAAGCCATAAACTACACATGTATAAGAAAGAGTTGATAAAGAATTTTGCTTCTCTGAGTCCTACATCTGACTACGAGCAACAGAAAAACTGACTAACAGTGACTTCAACAAATACACATATATCTCTCATGTAGCAAGAGGTACAAAGCCAGGCAGTCCAGAACTGGTGAAATACCAAGTGCCTTCTAAATGTCTGCTTTGCCATCCTTCACACATTGACTTTGTTGTCATGCTTGTCAACCCATGTTCAAAGGGTGACCTCTAGACATAATGTCTGACACTCCACTAGCCTTGAAGAAGAGTGAAGCGCCCTTGTTCCTTTTCATGAGAAATTGAAAGCTTTCCTGGGAGCCTCACCCAAAAGACTTCTCACATCTCATTAGCTAGAACTAGGCAACACGGTCATCCTTAGACCAATTGTTAGCCAAGATGAATAAGAGTACCATAACTGATTAAAGTAATAATGTTTCATCCTACTGCTACCAAAACAAATCAGGATTTCTGCTATCCTGGGAAAGCTGGGGAAAACAAATGCTAATTAGGCCATGGATGGTGATGGTAGTGGTTTGGAACACATCATCTTTCTCCAGCAAATCATTTTGGAAGATAAACCACATTTCTTTAGGTAGCACTTGTCTCTACCTGATTTAATTCAATAGTACCCAATGCATTAAATTTTTAATTGTAAACTATTTTTAAATAAATCAACAGGAAAACTAAAAGCATTCTGTGGTATTAAAACCTTAAAAATTGCCCACACATGCCCCCCACACACAAAAAAAAAAAAGAAAAAAGAGAGAGGGAGACTACAGGCCGTCTAGTTCTTGACTGTGTTTGTCTTGTATAACCTCTTTGCTATCACACAGACTCTCCTCCCTTCTACTCCTAGCCTTAAATCTCTCCACATCCCTCCTCTTCAAGTTTTCCTTTAGTCTCTGCCCCACCGCCATCTCTGATAACCTTATTTTTCTTCTAACTAGCCTGGTCCCCAACAAATACCCTCATTTCCCTATTCAGTCTTCAGGGGCCTACAATTTGGCATCTGCCCTCATCACCCCACTTGAAAAAAAACTTTAAATGAAGTCATCTCATGTCAGATTCATTTTTCACCTTTCTTTACCTGCCTGCAGCATGTAATGATAGTGGCCACTCTGTTGAAAGTCTCCTCTGTGGGCTGCATAATACTCTTTCCCTGGACGGCAGTATATTATAGCAGTTAAGTGCATGGACTCAAGGTCCAGACTCAGACTCCATCCCACGTTATACCATTTACTGTTTGTAAGTCGTATTAAGAAAACCATTTAAGCAATCTGTGCCTCTGTTTTCCTGTTGGTGAAAAAGGGATTGTAGCACTATCTACCTCATAGGGTTGTTGTGAGGAAAGTCGATTAGATGATCCTTTTAAAGATTTAACACAGGACCTACCACAGTTGGTGTTCAATAACAACTCAATAAGAACTCTTGACTAGTCTTCTCTTACAACTCTTCCACTCCTAGTCTGTTTGCAGAACTGTTTACTGATTTGCAAAACAGGTATACCCCTAAAATAAGTTCAAATTGTTTTAACAGCTCTGTCCAGACCTACATGTTCCAAAGACAAGATCACCCATTTTTTTCCAGCAACTCACCTAGTTTACAAATTCTGATCAATCTCTTTCCAAACCATGCTAACTTCTCCCTAAAACCAAAACTAATTGAAACTCCCAAATCTTTTCACTTTGAATTGTTCTCAAAGCAAATTCTCTAGTTCTCTATTTTTATAAAATAACTTACAAATACAAGACTTGACTTTTATTAATTTCTTCTCACTGGTTTATTCCTACTTTGGGACTTAATATTTTTGAAGACTGCTGCTTTCAAATGAAATAGCAACTCTCTCTCCCAGTTTTCTCTCATCAGCAAGATTGATAAGCATGCTTCCTAAATTACTAATAAAAAGATTTAGCAGGAAAGGACCTAGAATAAAGTGACTTGTGAAATGCCAGTTGCATTCACCCTCATGTTCCTACTGGTTTATTAATCGGAGCACTTTAGGTTCAGTTGTTCAACTTGCAATGAATCCACCTAACTAATCTATTATCCAGCCAGTCGCTTCCTAATTTGTAGACAAAGAAATTGAGAGGTTTTTCTAAAATCCTTAACTAAGATACACTGCTCCTCCATTTCTTCCCTTTGTACAAATGAGGATTGATATTTGATGAGGTAAAACTTCTAAAACAATTTTTAAACCTACTTTAAAATATGTAATGATGATGAAATACCAGAGTTTTTTTTTTTTTTCTTAACTACTGTGGGTCGTAAATCCTTTTGATAAGCAGTAAAAAGCTATCGATCATCTTCCACAAAAAAATTTTTTAAATGTTCATGCACACAGTGCAAACAGCTTATCACTATCCTGTATATTAGAAGAGAGGAAATGTGATTCATAACTATGACCATAAGAGAAAGAAATGAAATTTTCATTAACATATCAATTCAGGTTTAGACATCTATCTTTTTAACACTTTTTTCCTCCGTGAAAACAGCAACAATTTATTTGGCACAAAATTATTAAAATTTTCTATCAAATGTCAGCCATTTAAAAATAAGATTTCTCTATCCACACCATTTTATAAGCAATTTTTCAACAGCCTAATTTTCAAAGCAGCTACTTTCTCTTGTACAGAGTGCAGTGATTATGGCAGTTTAAAACTGCACTGATGGTCTCCTTACAACTAAAAACTAGCAATCCATTATATTGCTAAAGAATCTTTATATTTTTTTCATGCTACAGGGAAAGACTGCTCTAGTAGACCTAGGCCATCACTTACATGGAAGCCTTAATATCAACAGAAGTCAGCAAGGAATAACTTATCAAGCTTTACAAGTATACTTTTCCTATTTAACTCATCTTGTAGAATTAATTTTCTAAGAAATTCTGACGCAAAGTAAACTGATATGGAACCATGACAACATGTTTCACAAACATGTCATAGACGTCAAAAGATTCAGCATAACAACTTTATCATCTTAGGATACACAGGATAAAATAAGCATCGGCGGTATTATCAGTCAAAAACGTCTACATGAGTTTATTGAAAAAAATTGTTAAAGCAATCACAAAAAAAGCCAATGGCAAGATATTTGTAGGTGATTTTACTGATTTTAATTACCTACATCAAACTAATTTACCTACATCTGGGCAAAATTACGCTATCTAACACTTCTTCCCAAAAGACGCAAAAGTTCTGGGTAAATTGCTAAGTCTTAGTGATTGTCGTCACACGTATGTCATTAAATCACTTTTAAACAAATGGTAACCGTTTCTCAGAATTGTTTTGGGAGATAGGGAGCGCACAGGATGGGAAAGGGGAAAGATAAGGTTGGGAGAAAATGAGATGGTGATTAAATTCTTTTCTTCGAGATTAGATACAAACTATAAAATTATAGTTGAGTACAAGTGAAATACTGCCACCCAGTGGACTTAAAATATAAATAAAATCTTCAAATTTGAAAAGATTGCCAAGAATTTCATATCACTTTTCAATTGGAAAAATAGAGCTTAATAAGTTTCAAAGTACTTTCAAATATATTATTCCTCAAAAAAAAATCCAGTGGGACAGATAGCAGACATGTGAGTACATTTTTTCCTGAGTCTGAGATTCTAGCAGATTACATGACGACTAAGTCCTATGCTTAACCAGCAGCAAAGCAAGCGCTGGAGCCCAAAGCTGCTGGCTCTCAGCCCACTGCTGCTTACACCACACAGCTCCTCCTAAAGAGACTCTGACATCTCTACTTTTGTCCAAACCCTGTATTTCATAGAGGAGGAAAGTGAGACTCAGAGATTATCAGGGTTTCTCAAACATTTCCAATATATAGATTGGCATATATAATCTATAGGAATATAGATTAAAGTGAACCCTACTGTCATAAAAATTCTTATATTTTTTCCTTATAAAATTCCTGTGAAATCTGTGTTCTCTTCCATATCATATGCATGTCTGTTTTAATCTGAAAATAATGAGGTTTTTTCCTCAAAGATCTTTTACAAAAAGTGTTGCTTTAAGACAATGGTGCATTTCTATCCTGTGCTACAGACTCACCAGTCCAGGACCACATCAAAGATCGGAAGACAGAGAGTATGAGTGTACTAGTTCGAGACACCGGGAAATTGCCTTGTTCGAGTTCATTCATTCATCAAGTACTTAATGAAAACCTGCCAAATGCCCGGCATTGTTTTAGATCCTAGGACATACTGTGATAACAAACAACTCTAAGTTATCAGTGGCATAGAAAAGCACTTCTCTCCCATGCTAGAGCTTATTGTAGATTGACTAAGTAAGGGCTCTTCTTCACATTGCCAGTATCTTCATATTGAGACCATCAGACAGAGCAATCATTTTTAGAACATCAATAGTAATCTCTTGTCAGAGAGAAAAAAGTGAGGCAAAACAACAGGAAATGACACACATCATTTCCTCTTACACTTTATTGACCAAAGCAAGCCACGTGACAAAGGTATACTTCTTCAACGGGCAAAGAAGAATAATCCTCCCACAGGGAGAGGGTGTGGAGATTGGTAAACGATAATCATCTACACACCCCAACTTTTCCAAATATGCTGAGAAAAGGTGGTGCTGGGTAACACAGAGGAAAGAGGTCAGATCCCTCAATATATGGGATGGGAATTCAAGCAATTTTACTTAAATATCAAAAGAAAGGGTTATCACAGAAGCCTAGAGGACTCGGAATATTGATGCTTCAGATATGTGAGATATAAATGAGTATGTATTAAACAAGTAGACAGAGAAAAGGGATTTAGAATATTTGTAAGTATGAATTACAACTCTTAGTCTTAGTTCTGGACATAGCACTTTATCAGTACAAACTGACAGAAGCTGCCTGTGTTCAGTGAAGGATACCATATCTCATCAGAAGCAACATGGCAGGGTTACTTAATTTACATAAACACAAAACTATAGCCAAGTGGGTGGGGTATCAGAGCCAGATGTATGCAAATTATATCTAGTGTCAACTCAAATGGATGCTTAACTTACATGTATGTAAAACCCACAACCAGTTAAGTGGGGGCAACAGAGCCAGCAGGTGCCCTAATCACATATATGACCAAAATATATGAGTTCACTAAACTGCATGCTATTTTCATAGCTCAAAAACACTTGCTCTAGCAGGAGGGATGCATATTGTTCCTTCCCTCTGCCAATGCTGGAAGGTTAAGTCTCTGACCAGAAGCTCTAAAATGAAAACCTTCATACTGAATCTAATCAACACTGATAACCTAGACAGCTGCCAGAGAAAAAGAAAGCAACTTTACCTACAAATGCCACCAACGGACTGTGAGAGACACCCCTTAGAGAGTAAGAAACTCGTCCCCTATATCCCTAATCCAAAGAAGTATATATATGCACGTGTGAGTGTTGTGCATTAGTCATAAGATTTTTTTAAGATAGATTCACTAATTTTACATTATACAATCATTTGTTGTACTTAAGAATTATATAATAAATGTTATTTCAAGAGGTTACCTCTAACTGGTTTTCATATTATTCTACTAAAGCCAATGGAATAATGTGGCATGGTTTGTTGCAGATCTAAGACTGCCATGGTTTTGACAGAAATCCAAGAAAAGGGTACAGCACTAATAAAGAATTGCATAAAATATTGGGGAAAAATAAGAGTCTAGGTGGCTGAAACTTAGACTTTTTTAGGAAGTGGCAGGAAAAGTACAGGCAAAAGTAATTTTTTTTAAATAAATAATTGCCAGATTATAAGGAACCTGAAAGGTCATACTAAGAAGTTTAGATTTATTTTATAGGTAATAAGAAATCATCAAAGAATTTTTAATCACACATGGGACATTATCCAATCTGTGCTTCAGGAAAATAGCAGCATGGAGGAAGGAATGAATAGAGAAGGGACACAAAGGAATTAGATCTGTAGAAGGCCACTGAAATGCAAAGGAACCAAACTATAGCAAGAGGCAGGAAGATGAACATAAAAAGGGATGGGGTGCAGATTGAAATATTTCAACTGCAGAAGCACTTTCAGTGGTTTCCCAAGCCACTTGCTTATCAAAAGCACCTGGGGAAATTGTCAAATTCTTATTCCCTGGACAATTCCAGAATTATTAAATCAGAATCTTTAAGGATGTGGCCTAGAAAATGCCCAGGGGCTCATGATGCAGGCAGACCAGGCTAAGAAGTACATATGTTTCCATATACTTGAGTGACTAAGCTATATTGTCTTTAAATTTGGCAACAAAGAAAAACAAGCTTTGCAAAGGTTGATTATAAGCTGAGGTTTGAATATATTGAGTTTAAAGTACTTGCAGGACATCCAGATGAAAAAGTCTTGTAGACAATAGACTATATAAGCTTGGAACGTAGAAAAGGGATTAAGAGGACACCTTCAAGATGGCGGAAGAGTAAGACGTGGAGATCACCTTCCTCCCCACAAATACATCAGAAATACACCTACATGTGGAACAACTCCTACAGAACACCTACTGAATGCTGGCAGAAGACCTCAGACCTCCCAAAAGGCAAAAAACTCCCCCTCATACATGGGGAGGGCAAAAGAAAAAAGAAAAAACAGAGACAAAAGAATAGGGACAGGACCTGGACCAGTGGGAGGGAGCTGTGAAGGAGGAAAGGTTTCCACAAACTAGGAAGGCCCTTCACTGGCGGAGACGGGGCGGGGGTGCAGGGGAGCTTCGGAGTCACGGAGGAGAGCACAGCAAGGGGGCTGCAGAGGGCAAAGCGGAGAGATGCCCGCACAGAGGATCGGTGCCAACTAGCACTCACCAGCCCGAGAGGCTTGTCTGCTCACCTGCTGGGGCGGGCGGGGGCTGGGAGCTGAGGCTCGGGCTTCGGAGGTCGGATCCCAGGGAGAGGACTGGGGTTGCTGCGTGAACACAGCCTGAAGGGGCTAGTGCGCCACAGCTAGCTGGGAGGGAGTCTGGGAAAAAATCTGGAACTGCCTAAGAAGCAAGAGACCATTGTTTCGGGGTGCGCGAGGAGAGGGGATTCAGAGCCCCGCCTAAACGAGCTCCAGAGACGGGCGCGAGCCGCGGCTATCAGCACGGACCCCAGAGACGGGCATGAGACACTAAGGCTGCTGCTGCCGCCACCAGGAAGCCTGTGTGCGAGCACAGGTCACTCTCCACACCTCCCCTCCCGGGAGCCTGTGCAGCCCGCCACCGCCAGGGTCCCGTGATCCAGGGACAACGTCCCCAGGAGAACGCACGGCACCTCAGGCTGCTGCAACATCACGCTGGCCTCTGCGCCACAGGCTCGCCCCGCATCCGTACCCCTCCCTCCCCCCAGCCTGAGTGAGCCAGAGACCCCGAAGCAGCTGCTCCTTTAACCCCGTCCTGTCTGAGCGAAGAACAGACGCCCTCAGGCGACCTACACACAGAGGGGGTCCAAATCCAAAGCTGAACCCGAGGAGTTGTGCAAACAAAGAAGAGAAAGGAAAATCTCTCCCAGCAGCCTCAGGAGCAGCAGATTAAATCTCCACAATCAACTTGATGTACCCTGCATCTGTGGAATACCTGAATAGACAATGAATCATCCCAAAATCGAGATGGTGGACTTTGGGAGCAACAATATATATATTTTTTACCTTTTTCTCTTTTTGAGAGTGTGTATGTGTATACTTCTGTGTGTGATTTTGTCTGTATAACTTTGCTCTTACCATTTCATTTGTCCTAGGGTACTGTCTGTCTGTTTTTTTTTTTTTCTTCTTTTAGTACAGTTGTTAGCGCTTGTTATAATTGGTGGATTTGTTCTTTGGTTTGGTTGCTGTCTTCTTCCTTTCTTTTTTATTACTTCTTAATTTTTTTATTTTTAATATTTATTTTTTATTTTAATAACTTTATTTTATATTACTTTATTTTTTTATTCCTTTATTTCTTTTTTTCTCCATTTTCTTCAGAGCCATGTGGCTGACAGGGTCTTGGTGCTCTGGCCGGGTGTCAGGCCTGTGTCTCTGAGGTGGGGAAGCCAAGTTCAGGACAGGCCTGTGTCTCTGAGGTGGGGAAGCCAAGTTCAGGACATTGGTCCACCAGAGACCTCTAGGCTCCACGTAATATCAAATGGCAAAAGATCTCCCAGACATCTCCATCTCAACACTAAGACCCAGCTCCACTCAACGACCAGAAAGCTATAGTGCTGGACACCCTATGCCAAACAACTAGCAAGACAGGAACACAACCCCACCCATTAGCAGAGAGGCTGCCTAAAATCATAATAAGGTCACAGGCACCCCAAAACACAACCGGACATGGTCCTGCCCACCAGAAAGACAAGATCCAGCCTCATCCACCAGAACACAGGCACCAGTCCCCTCCACCAGGAGGCCTACACAAACCACTGAAACAACCTTAGCCACCGGGGGCAGACACCAAAAACAACGGGAACTGTGAACTTGCAGCATACGAAAAGGAGACCCCAAACACAGTAAGTGAAGCAAAATGAGAAGACAGAAAAACACACAGCAGATGAAGGAGCAAGGTAAAAACCCATCAGACCAAACAAATGAAAAGGAAATAGGCAGTCTACCTGAAAAAGAATCCAGAGTAATGATAATAAAGATGATTCAAAATCTTGGAAATACAATGGAGAAAATACAAGAAACGTTTAACAAGGATATAGAAGAACTAAAGAGCAAACAAACAATGATGAACAAAACAATAAATGAAAATAAAAATTCTCCAGAAGGAATCAATAGCAGAATAACTGAGGCAGAAGAATGGATAAGTGACCTGGAACATAAAATAGTGGAAATAACTACTGCAGAACAGAATAAAGAAAAAAGAATGAAAAGAATTGAGGACAGCCTCAGAGACCTCTGGGACAACATTAAACGCACCAACATTTGAATTATAGTGGTCCCAGAATAAGAATAGAAAAAGAAAGGGACTGAGAAAATATTGGAAGAGATTAGAGTTGAAAACTTCCCTAATATGGGAAAGGAAATAGTTAATCAAGTCCAGGAAAAATAGAGAGTCCCATACAGGATAAATCCAAGGAGAAACAGGCCAAGACACATATTAATCAAACTATCAACAATTAAATAAAAAAATAAAATATTAAAAGCAGCAAGAGAAAAACAACAAATAACATACAAGGGAATCCCCATGAAATTAACAGCTGATCTTTCAGCAGAAACTCTGCAAGCCAGAAGGGAGTGGCAGGACATATTTAAAGTGAGGAAAGGGAAGAACCTACAACCAAGATTACTCTACACAGCAAAGATCTCATTCAGATTAGATGGAGAAATTAAAAGCTTTACAGACAAGCAAAAGCTAAGAGAGTTCAGCACCACCAAACCAGCTTTACAAAAAATGCTAAAGGAACTTCTCTAGGCAGGAAACACAAGAGAAGGAAAAGACCTACAATAACAAACCCAAAACAATTAAGAAAATGAAAATAGGAACATACACATCGATAATTACCTTGAATGCAAATGGATTAAATGCTCCCACCAAAAGACACAGACTGGCTGAATGTATACAAAAACAAGACTGATATATATGCTGTCTTCAAGAGACCCACTTCATACCTAGGGACACATACAGACTGAAAGTGAGGGGATGGAAAAAGATATTCCATGAAAATGGAAATCAAAACTAAGCTGGAGTAGCAATTCTCATATCAGATAAAATAGACTTTAAAATCAAGACTATTACAAGAGACAAAGAAGGACACTACATAAGGATCAAGAGATCAATCCAAAAAAGAAGACATAAAAATTGTAAATATTTATGCACCCAACATAGGAGCACCTCAATACATAAGGTAAATGCTAACAGCCATAAAAGGGGAAACTGACAGTAACACAATCATAGTAGGGGACTTTAACACCCCACTTTCACCAATGGACAGATCATCCAAAATGAAAATAAATAAGGAAACACAAGCTTTAAATGATACATTAAACAAGATGGACTTAATTGATATTTATAGGACATACCACCCAAAAACAACAGAATACAGTTTCTTCTCAAGTGCTCATGAAACATTCTCCAGGATAGATCTTATCTTGGGTCACAAATCAAGCTTTGGTAAATTTAAGAAAATTGAAATCGTATTAAGTATCTTTTCTTTCCACAACGCTATGAGACTAGATATCAACTACAGGAAAAAATCTGTAAAAAATACAAACACATGGAGGCTAAACAATACACTACTAAATAACCAAGAGATCACTGAAGAAATCAAAGAGGAAATCAAAAAATACCTAGAAACAAATGACAACAAAACACGATGACCCAAAACCTATGAGATGCAGCAAAAGCAGTTCTAAGAGAGAAGTTTATAGCAATACAATCCTACCTCAAGAAACAAGAAATATCTCAAATAAATAACCTAACCTTACACCTAAAGCAATTAGAGAAAGAAGAACAATAAAACCCCAAGCTAGTAGAAGGAAAGAAATCATAAAGATCAGATCAGAAATAAATGAAAAAGAAATGAAGGAAACAATAGCAAAGATCAATAAAATTAAAAGCTAGTTCTTTGAGAAGATAAACAAAATTGATAAACCATTAGCCAGACTCATCAAGAAAAAAAGGGAGAAGACTCAAATCAATAGAATTAGAAATGAAAAAGGAGAAGTAACAACTGACACTGCAGAAATACAAAGCTTCATGAGAGATTACTACAAGCAACTCTATGCCAATAAAATGGATAATCTGGAAGAAATGGACACATTCTTAGAAAAGCACAACCTTCTGAGACTGAACCAGGAAGAAATAGAAAATATAAACAGACCAATCTCAAGTACTGAAATTGACACTGTCATTACAAATCTTCCAACAAACAAAAGCCCAGGACCAGATGGCTTCACAGGCAAATCTATCAAACATTTAGAGAAGAGCTAACACCTATCCTTCTCAAACTCTCCCAAATATAGCAGAGGGAGGAACACTCCCAATTCATTCTACAAGGCCACCATCACCCTGATACCAAAACCACACAAGATGTCACAAAAAAACAAAACTACAGGCCAATATCACTGATGAAAATAGATGCAAAAATCCTCAACCAAATACTAACAACAGAATCCAACAGCACATTAAAAGGATCATACACCATGATCAAGTGGGGTTTACCCCAGGAATGCAAGGATTCTTCAATATATGCCAATCAATGTGATACATCATATTAACAAATTGAAGGAGAAAAACCATATGATCATCTCAATAGATGTAGAAAAAGCTTTTGACAAAATTCAATACCCATTTATGATAAAAAGCCTCCAGGGAGTAGGCAGAGAGGGAACTTACCTCAACATAATACAGGCCATATATGACAAACCCACAGTCAACATCGTTCTCAATGGTGAAAAACTGAAACCATTTCCTCTAAGATCAGGAACAAGACAAGGTTGTCCACTCTCACCAAAATTATTCAACATGGTTTTGGATGTTTTAGCCACAGCAATCAGAGAAGAAAAAGAAATAAAAGGAATCCAAACTGGAAAAGAAGAAGTAAAGCTGTCACTGCTTGCAGATGACATGATACTATACATAGAGAATCCTAAAGACTCTACCAGAAAAATACTAGAGCTAATCAGTGAATTTGGTAAAGTAGCAGGATACAAAATTAATGCACAGAAATCTCTTGCATTCCTATACACTAATGATGAAAAATCTGAAAGAGAAATTCAGGAAACACTCCCATTTACCACTGCAACAAAAAGAATAAAATACCTAGGCATAAACTTACCTAAGGAGACAAAAGTCCTGTAGGCAGAAAACTATAAGACACTGATGAAAGAAACTAAAGATGATACAAACAGATGGAGAGATATACCATGCTCTTGGACTGGAAGAATCAACATTGTGAAAATGACTATACTACCCAAAGCAATCTACAGATTGAATGCAATCCCTATCAAACTAACAATGGCATTTTTCACAGAACTAGAAAAAAAAATTTCACAATTTGTATGGAAACACAAAAGACTCCGAATAGCCAAAGCAATCTTGAGAACGAAAAACGTAGCTGGAGGAATCAGGCTCCCTGACTTCAGACTATACTACAAAGCCACAGTAATCAAGACAGTATGGTACTGGCACAAAAACAGAAATATAGATCAATGGAACAGGATAGAAAGCCCAGAGATAAACCCACGCACATATGGTCACCTTATTTTTGATAAAGGAGGCAAGAATATACAATGGAGAAAAGACAGCCTCTTCAATAAATGGTGCTGGGAAAACTGGACAGCTACATGTTAAAGAATGAAATTAGAACACACTCTAACACCATACACAAAAATAAACTCAAAATGGATTAAAGACCTAAATGTGAGGCCAGACAGTATCAAACTCTTAGAGGAAAACATAGGCAGAATAGTCTATGACATAAACCACTGCAAGATCCTTTTTGACCCATCTCCTAGAGAAATGGAAATAAAAACAAAAATAAACAAATGGGACCTAATGAAACTTAAATGCTTTTGCACAGCAAAGGAAAACATAAACAAGACCAAAAGACAACCCTCAGAATGGGAGAAAATATTTGCAAATGAAGCAACTGACAAAGGATTAATCTCCAAAATTTATAAGCAGCTCATGCAGCTCAATATCAAAAAAACAAACAACCCAATCCAAAAATGGGTAGAAGACCTAAATAGACATTTCTCCAGAGAAGATATACAGATTGCCAACAAACACATGAAAGGATGCTCAACATCACTAATCATTAGAGAAATGCAAATCAAAACTACAATGAGGTATCACCTTACACCAGTCAGAATGGCCATCATCAAAAAATCTACAAACAATAAATGCTGGAGAGGGTGTGGAGAAAAGGGAACCCTCTTGCACTGTTGGTGGGAATGTAAATTGATACAGCCACTATGGAGAACAGTACGGAGGTTCCTTAAAAAACTAAAAATAGAACTACCATACGAGCCAGCAATCCCACTAATGGGCATATACCCTGAGAAAACCATAATTCAAAAAGAGTCATGTACCACAATGTTCATTGCAGCTCTATTTACAATAGCCAGGACATGGAAGCAATCTAAGTGTCCATCGACAGATAAATGGATAAATAAGATGTGGCACATATATATAATGGAATATTACTCAGCCATAAAAAGAAATGAAATTGAGTTATTTGCAGTGAGCTGGATGGACCTAGAGTCTGTCATACAGAGTGAAGTAAGTCAGAAAGAGAAAAACAAATACCGTATGCTAACACATATATATGGAATCCAAAAAAAAAAAAAGAAAAAGAAAAAGGTTATGAAGAACCTAAGGGCAGGACAGGAATAAAGATGCAGATGTAGAGAATGAACTTGAGGACACAGGGAGGGGGAAGGGTAAGCTGGGACGAAGTGAGACAGTGGCATGGACACATATACATTACCAAATGTAAAATAGATAGCTAGTGGGAAGCAGCCGCATAGCACAGGGAGATCAGCTAAGTTCT
Source organism: Balaenoptera physalus (assembly GCF_965194825.1). Taxonomy (NCBI): domain Eukaryota; kingdom Metazoa; phylum Chordata; class Mammalia; order Artiodactyla; family Balaenopteridae; genus Balaenoptera; species Balaenoptera physalus. The sequence continues at coordinate 19,799,978 of NC_138888.1, read as the reverse complement.
TTGTGACCAACTAGAGGGCTGGGAAAGGGAGGGTGGGAGGGAGATGCAAAAGGGAGGAGATATGGGGATATATGTATATGTATAGCTGATTCACTTTGTTATAAAGCAGAAACTAACACACCATTGTAAAGCAATTATACGCCAATAAGGATGTTAAAAAAAAAAAGGGATTAGAGCTAGAGCTATAGCATCACAAGATTGGAGGAGGTCTTCCAAAGAAAGCACATAATATAAGAGGTGACCCAAGGAAAGAAGCTTAAAGAGCACTTACACTGAACAGTAGTGCACAGAAAGATGAACATGTTAATATTAGGGTTGGCCAAGAAAGGATAAATGTATTTAACAGATAATTCCATTAAACCAAATTGCTCCACTTGTTTACAACAAAGTGAAGCACTATACAAAACCAATTCATGCATTTCAAAGTAAAAGCTTCAATGTTCAGCCCGAATTAGATGTATCAGCTGCCTATCCTATAGTTTTCTATTATCCATCCAAATATCTGCATCCATGCCACCTCAGGAAGCAAGAGGGAGGCGATATGGGGATATATGTATATGTATAGCTGATTCACTTTGTTATAAAGCAGAAACCAACACACCACTGTAAAGCAATTATACTCCAATAAAGATGTTAAAAAAAAAAGAATGCAATAGAAAACAAAAATAAATAAATAAAAACATGGACTCAATAACTCAACATCTGTAAGGCAAATAGCCCAATTAAAAATGGGTAAAAAGATGTGAATAGACATTTCTCCAAGAAGATACACAGACACGTGTATCTTCTGATTGACAAATGGCCAATAAGCATATAAAAGATGCTCGAGATCATCAATCATTAGGGAAATGCAAATCAAAACCACAATGAAATACCACTTCACGCCCTCTGGGATGGCTAAAATAAAAAATACAGAAAATAACAAGCATTGTCAAGCATGTGAGAAACAGAAACTCTCATACACTGTTGGTGGGAAAGTAAAATTCTGCAGTCACTTTGGAAAAGTCAGTTTGGTAGTTCCTCAAAAGTTAAACAATGGAGTTATCATATGATTCAGCAATTCCACTTCTGGGTATACACCCAAAAGAAGTAAAAACATCCATCCACACAAAAACTTGCGCACAAATGTTCATAGCAGCATAATTCAAAAAGTGAAAATAACCCATATGTCTGTATGGGCTGATGAATAAACAAAATGTGGTGCATCCACACAATGAAATCTTACTCAGCAGTAAAAGGAGATGAAGAACCGAGACATGCTACAATATGCATGAACCTTTGAAAACATTATGCTAAGTGAAAGAAGTAGGTTATACAGGGCTACATATTGTATGGTTCCATTTATATGAAATACCCAGAACCGGCAAATCCATAGAGACAGAAAGTACATGAGTGTTTGCCGGAGGATGCGGGAGGGAGGAATGGGAACTGATTAGTAATGAGTACAGGGTTTCTTTTTGGAGTGGTGAAAATGTCGGGGAATTGGTGTTGGTGGTTACGCAACTTCGTGAATATGCTGAAAATCACTGAACTGTACAATTTAAAGGGGTGAAATTTATGATATGTGAATTATATCTCAGTAAAACTGTTAGAAACATATGGACGTGTGGACACAGGGGTGAAGGGGGGGGTGGGATGAATTGGGAGATTAGGATTGACATACATACACTACCATGTGTAAAATAGATAGCTTGCGGGAACCTGTTGTATAGCACAGGGAGCTCAGCTCGGTGCTCTGTGGTGACCTAGAGGGGTGGGATGGGGGTGGGAGGGAGGTCCAAGAGGGAGGGGATATATGTATACGTATAGATGATTCGCTTCATTGTACAGCAGAAACTTACACAGCATTGAAAAAGCAACTATACCCAAATAAAGAAATTCAGTGGCAACAACAACAAAAAAATATGGATTTCCAAGCTTCATCCTTGGATATTCTGTAAGTCTGTGATTGACCCAAGAATCTGTATGTTTAAAAAGCTCCCCTGGTGATCCTAATGCTCAGTCAGGTTGGGGAATCATTTATGTACCTAGAAACTTCACCAGAGAGTTACTTGAGTTACATTTTAAGAAAAAGAAAAGATGCCAACAGAGACAGCTTAAAATGAGCAATGCAGCAGGAAAGACTATCTCTGCCCAAGTCCTCCAGGTCCCGAGAAAGAAGGCCCTCCTCATCACCCCACAGTGGATGCCCCCAGACCCCTGCAGACCCCATTCCCACCCTCCTCACCAGATGCCCCTAAAGCACCTCCCTCAGGATTCCTTTACCAAAAACTGATGTTCCTCCACCTCACCCCACGCCATCCCAGGACTCCCAGGGAGCCCCTCCACAAAAGGCTGAAAGGCTTACGTGCCTCTGAGCCCTCAGATTTGGGCTTTTTCCTTCTCACTTTAGTAAAACCATGACTCTCACTTGTGGAGGATAAACTCAGGACACCAATTTCCTGCTGGATTCACATCAGGCAGGTTTTTTAAAAATAATTTTGTTTTTATTTTCATAATTACAGAAAGAAAATAAACGAGGGAAGATTCTATTCTTTAAATACCAAGTTCAAAATACTGTGCCTTCTATAGAGACTTTCCCATCCTCCTCCCTTTCCTGAATTCCCACCAGGATGAACTTGCACCACTACACTGCATATAGATTTTCAGATTTCTGTTACAGTCCTTACTTGATTGAAAGCCTTTTTTTTTTTTTCCTCTGCTAGAATATGTCTCTAGACCTGTGATTTTTCATCTTTGTTTCCCAGCACTTATTGCAATTCCAGGTGGATAACTGAGCCTCAAAATTGTGTTAAATGAGTTGAATAAATGAATCAATACTGATTATGATTTCTTAGGGGTTGTTTTTCCTAATTGAGGGAGGGAAAATAAAGAGATCCTTTCTCAAAGGCTAAAACCAAAATAAGGTTTTAAATAATACTAAAATTCGAGGTTTAATGATATTAATATATTTTTATTTTCATGGCACTTTTTTCCTTTGTAATAGCAGACTACCTAGAAGAGTTACTTTTTTAAGTTTGATTTGGATTATGTCTCTCTACATTGCCCACACCTAATTAGTTTGATCCACTAATGAATTCTAAGTACATCTCTCTGAGAAATAATAAAACCTCTTCAACCACAATCAAAAGACAACATTATCAAGTGAAAATTTCAGATTCAGATTACTAAACAGATTAAGTAAAGACAGAAGTCTGTGCAAAAAAGTATACACACCTCGGGGGTAAAGGACTTTTAAAAATTTTTTATGGGATACTCCTTCATTGAAAATAAAATGTGAAATGTCACCAAAAAATAATAAAGATAAATAAACTAATGACAAAACCTTGTCAATATTTTTAATACAAAATATTTATCACTTCCATTTACAAAGAATGTTCCTATATATTAACTCAATTCTTCCTCATAATTATTCTGAACTACTAAGTTTTAAAGCAACACTTTAAACCGATGTCTTTTGCACAACATTCAGAATTTGCACAACTTCAAAATTCAGTAGGTGATATATAGAATAGTTCTGAATCTAAGATCATGGAAATAACAGTGTTAACTCCCAAATATAATTTTCTGTATACGGGAGCCTGAATTATTCTAGTTCTGGATAATGACTTTCACACTCAACAAATAGATTTTTAGTGATTGCAGTCAATAAAGGTGGCAGTAAACTGGTAATTTATGGCAAAAGACTCAAATGTAAATGCTATATTAACCTTTTCCAAAGGTACAAATCTACAAATATGACATACAGAAATTTTGGCAATAACAGATCAAATGATGATCTATTATTTCTCCTAGAAATAAAGTACAGCCTTTTACAACTAAACTGAAAAAGGAAATGATTTCAAAGTTACCATTCCTCTGACTCTCTATGGTTTAATTAGCTAAAATTCGGAATAAAGCTCTATGTTAATGTGACATTATGATTTAACATTTAAAAACATGAAGTTCATAGAATTGAAAATGTTAAGCTTCTCATTCTGTAGTATACTGGCTGTACTACAGACCTCAACTAGCTGGATACTGGCCCATGGTCCCACCATCAGAGCAGAAAACTGAGAAAATGTTCTACATAATGAAACTCAAATTGATGATCATCTTGGAATAATGAAACATTTTAAGGAGGTTACTAGTTATGGAAGCACTGGCACCAACACTGGTACGAAGACAGAGCCACCTCTCACGCCCAGCAGAGACCCACACAACTAGTCAGACCTGACCTGCCAGCCAAGCCCATCTCTTTCACAGAAAGTTGAAATCTCCTCAGGCTTCTTTCATCTCATTAAGCTATCCATCTCTGGCTTTCTGCAAATCACAATTTATAAATCGTTTTCTCATTCACTCTCATGTCCCAAACACTCATGAGCATTATCTTTACACAAAGAAACATAATTAATGAAGTATAAAATCTGCACCATAGGCATTTCATTTCCCTAAACTCTCCACCACAAAATGTTATACTGGTTTAAACTAATGCTTTATCCAGCTTATTATTTTGTCTCTACAGGAGTACAAAGGAACATTTGTACAACATTTAGTTGTTCTACCACTTTTTGAAAAAAAAACTTTCCATAGCATCTCTCCCTCCCCACTGTGTGAGCATGCGACAATATTTTCTTTAATTTTCCCTAAAATTAGAACCCCATTCTGCTTCTGGGGACATGAATAAGTCATCTAAAAGCAGCAAGGATTTTCATTTCAGCTCCCATTCAGCTCTCTGGCAAATGATGGAGGGTCAGGTACTGGGGAAGATGGAATGAGAAACGGCAGTAATATCTATTCCTGGATTATTTTAGTCTGGCACAACTTATTTTGGATATATGGTAGACCGTGGTTTGGTCCAAGAGCAGAGGAAAAAATGCTGTTTATTCTGATTTAAATATCATTCTTATTGATGTTCTAGAAACTTTGGGTCGTTTTAGCTGAAGCAACACATTAAATAAATGCTCTGAAGAAAAAGAAGGCGGGAAGAGGATTAAGAGAATGTTAAAAGAAAGAACCATTTGGAATAGAGTCTCAACTCACTTCTCCATTTTTTCTCATTTTTCTCCATCAGTTCCCTTCTCACTGATCATGCAGAGATATCCCAGATATTACACAACCACCATGAACTTCTTCTCACCTATGAAGTCCCAGAGCTCAGAGTTTATATACAGGATATTAAAATTCACTCACCAAATTTCCATGCCCTGCCTAGCAGAGGTGATGTAATCTGGAAGGAAAAGTGCTAAATCATGACACCAGCCTTCTAGCCCAGTGTTTCTCACAGGCTAGCAGTGTGTGAGCTTAACCTCTCTGGGTCCCACTTTCTCCATCAAAAAATAAGAAGGGTTAATTTGATGATGTTATGATTCAACATAGATTCAGGTTTCCTTGGATGGTTTCAGGTGATCAAGAAACAGTAAAATTAAACCTATTGTAATTTTTAGTGAGTAGCATTTTTCATTCAACAGTAATAAACTATTGTCAAGATGAATATTTCTCTCTTGACCATTTAATGCGTCACTCTTCAAAGTTTTACTTATACTTGTCTTTCATAACTATTTCATTAAGCTATCTCATGTAACTCTCTACCAGGTACCAGTTTATATTCCCTTTTAATGATTCCTTTGATAGTTTGAGTGTAGTAAGCATAGTCAAACCCAGTCTTCACCAAGGCGTAGCACAGTCAGAGTAGAAGCACAAGTAGACATGGTCAATGCAAGTAATTTTTGACTTTGCAGCATGGTCTAGAATATACTGGAACATTGGTATAGTTTGGGGTCAGTGTATGGAATAGTCCAATATTACATAAAACTGATGCCCCTGTGAACATAAACTGCCTTTAAGATCAAGAAATTTCATCTTAGTAAAAATGGAAAGGCAGAGGTAATTCAGCTGCCAGAAACTGCTGGCTATCTTAAAGTTATACCTACTACCTTGTTCTAGACACCTTACAAACTAGTCCTCACAACAACCCTGGTGTGGTTGTCAGTCATCCCTTTTTAGGAAGAAAGAAACAAACTCATGTGGTTAAGTAATTCATGTAAGGTTATACAACAAGTCTTTGGCAGAACCTGGAGTCTAATCTGGGTTTATCTTATTGCAAACATTTGTTCTTTATACTATGGTGTCCCTCCATATTGCCTTCCAAATAGATGTTTTTATCTAGAATACAGATAACAGTGAAGTAGCTCTAGGGTAAGTTTTTCTACCCAAAGGCAAATGATAACCTTCTTTAATAATTTAGAATGTAAAGAACAATTTGATGAATGAAATAAATATTGGAAGAGATTTGTTATTGGTATCGGTTGAATTGTGTCCCCCAGAATTCACATGTTGAAGCCCTAATCAATTCCCAGTTCTTCAGCGTGACCTTATTTGGAGAGTCTTTACAGTGGTAATAAAGTTAAAATGAGGGCATTGCGGTGGACTCTATTCCAATATGACTGGTATCCTCATAAAAAGAGGAAATTTGGACAGAGAGACACATAGAGAGAAGGTGATGTGAAGACACAGGGAGGAGAAAACCATCTGCAAGCTGAGGAGAGAGACCTAGAACAGATCTTTCCCTCACGGACCTCAGAAGAAAGAAATCCTGCTGACACTTTGATTTTGGACTTCTAACCTCCAGAACTGTGAAATACTAAATTTCTGTTGTTTAACCCATCCAGTCTGTGACAGTTTGTTATGGCAGCCCTAGCAAACTAATGCATTATCTTAACAACATAAAGTTGCATGTTGATTTGCTTAATCTTCTTAAATTATAATAATAGATTATTTAAGGATTAGAAATTTTAACATGTCAATTCTACTGTAACACAATCTTTGTAGTGGCATGAAAGGTAATATGAAATGAAGACAAATTACAGTTTTTGCAGAGGAATAAAAGTTGAGTAAGGAATAGTGATAATTTGAATGTTGAATTTATGGCCATTAAAATCTAAGACTAGGATGCCTAATCCAGAGTGTAATTGAGTGGAAACAGAATTTAATGCCAGTTAATAATTAAAGACTTAGAAATCTTCAGCATGAAAGAAGATATTACCAAATAAAATAACCTAATTTTAACAAAGATACAGGTTAGACTATACATATATGTGTGTGTGTGTATACACATATATACATATATACACACATACATAAATATATTAGAAATAAATTAAACAAAATCAGGAATTGCCGTTTCACAAAGTTTTTAATAATATGCTATAAAAATATCTAACAGTAAACTTTTAAAAATCAGTCAGAGGGCTTCCCTGGTGGCGCAGTGGTTGGGAGTCTGCCTGCCAATGCGGGGGACGCGGGTTCGAGCCCTGGTCTGGGAGGATCCCACATGCCGCGGAGTAACTGGGCCCGTGAGCCACAACTACTGAGCCTGCGCGTCTGGAGCCTGTGCTCCGCAACAAGAGAGGCCACGATAGTGAGAGGCCCGCGCACCGCGATGAAGAGTGGCCCCCGCTTGCCGCAACTAGAGAAAGCCCTAGCACAGAAACGAAAACCCAACATAACAATCAATCAATCAATCAATAAATAAATCTTTAAAAAAAAAAAAAAAATCAGTCAGAGACTTCTCCTGCCTATAAAAGCAACAACTAGAAAAATGGCAAAATATATGAAACAACGGTTTTTAGATGTTGAACAAAAGGCAGTGCAGGAGTGAAATCTCTGAGAAAAGAAAAACAAAGCAAACAATATGAATGCCACAGATTTCCGCCTGTAGAGAATTTCTGAACCATGACACAGGGATGGAATCCCAAAGAGAACCCAACGGTGTCACTGATCGAGGAACTAGAAATACAAATTTGGGAGAATGAAGTGACTAGAATTTGTAGGGTCAAATTCTAGAGATGAGAAAGCCATGCAAAGAGGTCCATAAATCTTCATAAAGGTCTCGGGCTTCCCTGGTGGCACAGTGGTTAAGAATCCGCCTGCCAATGAAGGGGACACAGGTTCAATCCCTGGCCCAGGAAGATCCCACATGCCGCAGAGCAACTAAGCCCGTGCACCACAACTACTGAGCCTGCGCTCTAGAGCCTGCGAGCCACAACTACTGAGCCCGAGTGCTACAACTACTGAAGCCTGCACGCCTAGAGCCCGTGCTCCACAACAAGAGAAGGCACGACAATGAGAGGCCTGCACACCGCAACGAAGAGTAGCCCCGCTCGCCGCAACCAGAGAAAGCCCGTGTGCAGCAACGAAGACCCAACGCAGCCAAAAATAAAAACAAATAAATTAATTAATTTTTAAAAATCTTCATAAAGGTCTCTTAGATTCTTTGGTTTCATGCCTATCTGTGGATGCATAAGTTGGAATTTGACAGAGCCATACAAAGAACAAATGACAAGAAAAGAACAATTTCTGAAAATTGTAAGCCAGAGAATTGGCAGAGCTCACACAGAACTGGGAAACATTTGAGTTTCCACCAGATAGAGTGGGAAGATCTTGTTTAATATGTGAAGCATCCAGCAGAGAACACAGAAGGATCATTGCTTAGTAGTGGGGCTAAACTAGCCCTACAGTAAAAGCTACTGCAGTTATGCTCTTATAAACCTTCAAAATAACCTCAAAAGGAACAAGCTAATCCATAAATAACTTAACTGCTTTAAAAAATCCCAAACTTTCTTTGAAACAATGTAAAACTACAATGTCTATGATCCAAACAAAAATCAATAGATATATAAAAGTCGATTTATTTCCTATATGCCATCAATGAAAAATTGAAATTTAAAACTAAAAAAATTTTAAATACACCATTAAAAATAGCACCCCCCCATTTAAAAAAACTTATGTATAAATCTAATGAAACATGTACAGGCTCTGTATATGGAAACTACAAAACACTGATAAAAGAAATCAAAGACCTAATTAAATGGAGATATATTCCACGTTCACAGACTGAAAAACTCAGTAGTATTAATATGTCAATTCTTCTGAACTTGATCTATAGATTCAATGCAACCCTAATCAAAATTATAGCAAGCCATTTTGCAGATTCAACAAATCGATTCTAAAATGTATACGAAAAGGCAAAAGACCAAGAAAAGCCAACACGATACTGAAGAGGAACAAACTTGGGACACACACACTAAACTATTTCAAGATTAGTATAAAGCTACAGTAATCAACACAGTGTGTCACTGGTGCGAGAATAGACACAGATTAGTGGAACCAAATAAAGAGCCAAGAAATAGACCTATGCAAATCGAGTCAACCTGTTTTTGATTAAGGCAATTCAAAATAGACAGGACAGTATTTTCAACAAATGGTGCTGGAAAAGTTGGACACCCATATGCAGAAAAAACAAAAAAAGACCTAGTTACAGACTTTACACCATACATAAAAATTAACACAAAATGGATTATAGACCTACATATAAAATGCAAAATTACAAAACTTGTAGAAGATAACATATGAGAAAATCTAGATGACCTTGGATTTGGGGAAGAGTTGTTTATTCAAAACCACAAGCACAATCCATGAAAGAAAAACATGGTAAATGGGACTGTATTAAAATTAAAAGTTTTACATTATAAAAGACACTGTTGACAGAATAAAAAGACAAGTCATAGACTGGGAGGAAATGTTTGCAAGTAACATATCTCTTAAGAGTTTGTATCTGAGATACACAAAGAATTCTTAAAAATCAGTAATGAGAAAACAAACAACCCAACTAAAAAATAAAGAACTGAGCAGACATCCAATTAAAGAAGTTATACAGATGGCAAATAAGTATATGCAAAGATGCGCAACATAATTTATTTTTAGAGCACTGCAAATTAAAACAGTGAGATACCACGACACACCTATTAGAATAGTTAAAACCCAAAAAATGAACAAAACCACCTGATGAGAATGTGGCGCAACAGGAACTCTCATTCATTGCTGGTGGGAATGAAAAATGCTATGGCCACTTTGGATGATGGTTTGGCAGTTTATTACAAAGATAAATATAGTCTTATCATATGATCCAGAAAATCCACTCCTAGGTATTTATCCAACTGACCTGAAAACTTCAGGTTTATGTAAAAACTTGCACATCAATTGCAAACTATTATATATAGAATAGATAAACAACAAGGTCCTATTTTATGGCACAGGGAACTATCAATATATTCAATAATTCAATATCCTATAATAAACCATAATGGAAAATAATACAAAAAAGAATATATATATATATATATATATATATATATATATATATATATATATATATGTGGCTGAATCACTTTGCTGTATACCAGAAACTAACACAGCATTTTAAATCAACTATACTTCAATTTTTAAAAATGTGAAAGAAAAGACACCAAACAAAAAAAAAAAACTTGCATATCAATGTTTATAGCAGCTTTATTCATAATCACCAACCCTGGAAGCAACCAAGATATCCTTCAATAAGACAATGGATAAACAAACTATGATGCGTCCACAAAATGGAATATTATGCAGCAATAAAAATAAATCATCTAACAAGCCACAGAAAGACATGGGTAGATCCTAAATGCATATTACTAAGTGAAAGAAGCCAGTCTGAAAAGCCTACACACTGAATGATTCTAGTTATTTGACATTCTGGGAAAAGCAAAACTATAGAGATGGTAAACAGATCAGTGGCTACCAGAAGTTTGAGGATGGGGGAGGGTTGAATAGACAAAAGACAAGAGAATTTTGAAACTATTTTATATGATATTATAATGGTGGATGATATACAACTGTGCATTTGTCAAAACCCATAAAACTTTATATTACCAACTGTATATCTGTTCCCCATATATACACATACATATTTCTTTGTTCTGTTGGCTAAGAGGGCCTACAAGCAGCAATATCCCAGAAGCAAGGAGCATACTCAGTGCCCAGATCTTGGTTTCTGATACAATTCTACAATAAAACAAACCAGAGCTCTTTGGAAAAATGGCTGATTTTAGCATGAGGGCAGGAAATACAAAAGATGAGCCTGGAGTACTTTGCAGTACCAGAAAGTAAGAAAGTGCTCAAATTGAACAAGCAAACAAAGAAATAAACCACACACACAATGATGCGAGCAGCTCAAAGAGCCACTGGAGCCACTGAAACAGCTCTCAGTGGCCAAAGCTGGATCAAACTGAGCAAGAAAATAAATAAAATACTAGAGGCGGGGGTAGCGGATGGATGGGAGTGTGGGCAAAATGGATGAAGGGGGTCCAAAGGTACAAATTCCAGTTATAAAATAAACAAGTCATGGGGATGTAAGGTACAGCATGGTGACTATAGTTAATAATACCATATTGCATATTTGGAAGTTACTAAGAGAGCAGATCTTAAAAGCTCTCAACACAAGATAAATAAATTTTGTAACTAGGTATGGTGACAAATGTTAGCTAGACTTATTGTGGTGATCATTTTGCAATATATACAAATATTGAATCATTATATTGTATACTTGAAACTAATATAATGTTCAATGTCAATTATACCTCAATAAAAAAATAAATACTGAGATTATAACCCAAAGTATAAAATACATATCTATGAATCCATACCAAAATCAAAGTTATTGAATAAATAAATAATTGGAGGAGACAAATCCTGCATGCAGATGGATTCCAAATAATTTATGTAGATACCCCATCCTTAAGGAGGAGGAAAATAACTCCCCACTCCTAAAGTGTAGGCTGTACATAATGAATTCTTTCCAAAGAGTACAGTGTTGAAAGAGAGGGGAAAAGGGTAACTTTACAGGGGAGAAGACTAATAGACAACTTACCTCAGCCAGGTGATCAAGGTGAATATCAACAGTGGTAAATCATGTTCAAAGTATGTACCCTTGATATGATGTGATAAGAAAGGCAATTTACCTCTATGATCTTCTTCCCAAAAGCCCACAACCCCAGTCTAATCGTGAGAAAAACACCATAAAAATTCCAGTTGAGGAACATTCTACAAAATACTTGATGAGTTCCTTAAAACTGTCAAGGTCATCTCAAAAACAACTGAAATCTGAGAAACCAACACAGCCATGATGACTAAAACATAATGTGGTATTGTGGATAGGATCCTGGAAGAGGAAAGGTATGTTAGTTAAAAAAAAATTTTTTTTTTGAATGAAGTATAGACCCTGGTTAATAATAATGTATCAACACTGGTTAATTAATTTTGACAAGTATACCATACTAATAAAAAATGTTAACAATAGAAGAGTGGGTGCGGAGTATATGGGAACTCTGCCCTATCTTTGCAACTTTTCTGTAAAGCTAAAACCATTCCAAATACAGTTAACATTTTAAAAATACATGCAGTACGGTCCAAAATGTGTAAAAATAAAATCCACAAATAAAGCTCCATTATATTAGGGAAAAAGGCATGAAAAGAAGCAGAGAAGTATTATTAATAACCAACAGGAAAATTAGTCAATAGAAATCAGACCCAAATATAAAACAAATATAAGGGGACTAGAAGATACGGACTCTAGCTATAATTTCAATGTGGTCAAGAATTTAAAGAAAAACATAAACTAAATAAGAACAAAAGGAAAATATGCAAAAGAGTATGAATGAAACTTTCACAGAAGAAAAATACAATATCTGAAAAAAAAATTTCACTGGATGAGGTTAATAGCAGATAGCAGACTGTAGATTAGACCCTGCAGAAAGCCTCAGTCTCCTCATTTGTGTAAGAGGCAATTGAATTTCTTCCTCCTCACAGCGTAGTTGGGGAGAACAAAGGGTAATTTAGTTGAAAGCACCAAAGAAGTAATTAGCACACGATAGATACTTAAGGAAAACTTTCATCTTTCTGTTTGTGCTTCACTCATTCAACCAATATTTACTGAGCAGCTACTATGTGCCAATTACAATTGCAGGATATAAAAGAGTGAATAAAGCAGACATAGTCCCTACCCTCATAGAGCTCACAGTCTGGTGGGAAGGTATACATTAAACAAATAAATATTGTAGTTGGTATCTTTTGTTTAAAATGTAGCAGACATTGTTAATTGCCTACCTAAAATCAATTCTACTTATTCTTGGTAAACAGAATCATAATTTTCCTCAGGGCAGCAATGTGCTAGGCTAAATAATGTACTTTTCCAGTCTCCTCTGCAGTACAGGTAGCCCAGCACAACCGTTCTGTCCAAGTCTAAACATGAAAAGAAGTATTGGCATACCTCAGAGACACTGCCAATTCAGTTCCAGACTATCAAAATAAAGTAACTATCAGAATAAAGCAAATCACATGAATTTTTTGATTTTCCAGTGCATATAAAGTTATGTTTACACCATGTTGTAGTCTATTAAGTGTGCAATTAGTATTACATCTTAAAAAATAATTTAAATACCTTAACTAAAAAATACTTTATTGCTAAAAAATTCTGACCATCATCTGTGCCTTCAGCGAGTCATAATCTTTGTGCTGGTGGAGGGTCTTGCCTCGATGCGGACGGCTGCTGACTGATCAGGGCGGTGGTTGCTGAAGGCTGGGGTGACTGTGGCAATTTCTTAAAATAAGACCACAGTGAAATTTCTCACATCAATTGACTCTTCCTTTCATGAACAATTTTTCTGTAGCATGCAGTGCTGTTTGATAGCATTTTACCCATAACAGAACTTCTTTCAAAAGTCCTCTCAAGCCCTGCTGCTGCTTTATCAATCAAGTTTATCAAGTTTATGTAATATTCTAAATCTTTTGTTGTCATTTCAACAATCTTCACCAGGAGTAGATTCTATCTCAGGAAACCACTTTCTTTGTTTATCCATAAGAAACAACTCCTCATCGTGAAAGTTTTAACATGAGATTGCAGCAATTCAGTCACATCTTCAGGTTCCACTTTTAATTCTAGTTCTCTTGTTATTTCCACCACATTTGCATTTACTTCCTCCATTGAAGTCTTGAACCCTTCAAAGTTATCCACGGGGTTTGGAATCAGCTTCTTCCAAACTGCTGTTAATGTTGATATTTTTACCTCTTCCCATGAATCACAAATGTTCTTAATGGCATCTAGAATGGTGAATCTTTCCCAGAAGGTTTGCAATTGACTTTGATCCATCAGAGGAATCACTATCTATAGTAGCTATAGCCTTATGAATTGTATTTCTTAAATAATAAGACTTGAAAGTCAAAATTACCCCTTGATCCATGGGCTACAGAATGGATGTTGTGTTAGCAGGCATGAAAACATTAATCTCATTGTACATCGCCATCAGAGCTCTTGGGTAACCAAGGTGCATTGTCAACAAGCGGTAATATTTTGAAAGAAATCTTTTTTTCTGAGCAGTATGTCTCAAGAGTGGGCTTAATACATTCCATAAACCATGTTGTAAACAAATGTGCTGTCATCCAGGCTTTGTTGTTCCATGTATAGAGCACAGGCAGAGTCATTTTAGCATAATTCTTAAGGTCCCTAGGATTTTCAGAATGGTAAATGAGCATTGGCTTCAATTTCAAGTCACCTGCTGCATTAACCCCTAGCAAAAGAGTCAGTCTGTCTTTTGAAGATTTGAAGCCAGGCATTGACTTCTCCTCTCTAGCTATGAAAGTCCTAGATGGCATCTTCCAACAGAAGGCTACATTGAAAATCTGTTGTTTAGTGTAGCCACCTTCATTAATTATCTTCCTAGGTCTCTGGATAACTTGCTGCATCTTCTACATCAGCACTTGTTGCTTCACCTTGCACTTTTACGTGATGGAGACGGCGTCTTTCTTTAAATCTCATGAACCAACTTCTGCTAACTTCAAACATTTCTTCTGCAGCTTCCTCACCTCTCTCAGTCTTCACTTCTCAGTCTTCACTGAGTTAGGGCCTTTCTCTGGATTAGGCTTTGGCTTAAGGGAATATTGTGGCTGGTTTGATCTATCCAAACCACAAAAACTTTCTTTGTTTCAACAATAAGGCTCTTTCACTATCTTATAATGCATGTGATCGCTGGAGTAGCATTTTTCATTTCCTTCAAGAACTTTTCCTTTGCATTCACAACCTGACTAACTGATGCAAGAGGTCTAGCTTTTGGCCTGTCTTGGCTTTCAACATGGCCTCCTCATTAAGTTTAATCATTTCTAGCTTTTGATTTAAAATGAGAAATGTGACTCTTCCTTTCATTGGAACACTTCCAGGACATTGTAGGGTTAGTAACTGGCTTAATTTCAATACTGTCGTGTCCCAAGGAATAGGGAGGCCTGAGAGGGTTAAGGTAGGGGAGGATGGCCAGGTCAGTGGAACAGTCAGAACATATTTATCCATTAAGCATTAAGTTTGCTGTCTTATATGGGCACTGTTAGTGGCACCCTAAAACAATTACAATAGTAATATCAAAGATCATTGACCACAGGTCACCATAAAAAATATAATGATAATGAAAAAGTTTGAAATATTGCAAGAATTACCAAAATGTGACACAGAGATGTGAAGTGAGCAAACGCTGTTGAAAATGGCACCTAAAGACTTACTCAACACAAGGTTGCCACAAACCTTCAATTTAAGAAAAAAAAAATTGTAATATCTGCAAAGCTCAGTAAAGTGAAGTACAATAAAACAAGGTATACCTGTATGTATGTTGAGGGGTGGGGAGAATTCTGGCAAAGTTAATGTTTTCTAGAAAAATGGGGATACCCATGGCTGACATTTCCATCCTTCCCACTCCTCCCATGTTCCACTGAATGCACATGTGATGATTAGAGCAGCAGCTGCTGCCTTGAGGGAAAAGCCGAGAAAATGCAATGACACCTCACCTGACATCCATGAGCTATTGCCCATTACCACTGCCACCTACCTATGAACTTTTTACAGCAGGAAAACAAACCCTTATTTTTTTAAGCAACTGCTTGTTGTGTTTTCTGTTAACCTGTGGCCCATTGCATTCCAAACTGCCTCTGAAACAGTACCTGCTTTCTGGGGCGGAGGGAGGGATAGGGAGGGGGAGGGGGAGGTGTTCCTCCTCCCTACTCCAGGAAGTGTTTGTTGTTGGAAATGCTCATCACTGTACCCCCACTTCCTTGACAAGAGTGATTGGTTCCAGCAAGGTGAATTCCAGTCTTTCCCCCAGATTTTTCTAACTAGAGCTGGCAGGGAAGATTATATTTTTCTTCTCTGGTTCTAAGTATGTAAGCCCAGAGCTCTCTGTGGGGAACCTAGCTTGACAGAGTCAGTAAGCTTCAGAAAATGAAGTTCCTGAGTAAAGCAAAGGCACAGGGAAGAGAGAGAAAACTAGAGGGCAGAGGAGGAAAGAGGTTGGACCCCATGCTTCTTTAATTTGGTTATATGAGTTAATAATATTTCTTTTATAGGCCTGTTCATACTCATTTTCTATTACTTGCAATTAGAGTCCAAGCCAACATAACGAATGCAATTTTAAACTATAATAAGAGATATAAGGAAAGAAACAGGTGCTGTGAGAAAGAATAAGAAGGTAGTTAGGGAAGACTTATAAGAGGAGACTTAACGAATAGAGAGATGCCAACCTGGAAAAGTGTTGAAGGAAAGGTTTCCCACCTGCCTCCTTCCACCTCACCTGATCCCTAACATGAAATAAGTGTGCTGTAAACACAGTAGAGAATGGCTTTCCTGGAAAGGGCCCTAGTGTGGGTATAGGGGCCAGATATCTGAACAGAACAGATCTTGAGACATCTATGGACCCATTGACAGACCTGGAGATGAGAGTAAAAGGCAACACCATTCAGGAATAAAACAGACTGAAATATCTCTTCCTATAGTCAAGTTTTTTGTTTGTTCTGTTTGTTTTACTTTGCTAATGATAAGGACCTGGAGCCTGCTAGATCCTCAGCCATTAACCCTAAGTGAAGAAACTTTCCCCTCCACAAAATCTGCCAGATTACATGGTATCCCATGAGTGTCCTCCCATTTAGAGAAGATTTTGGATAAACATAAGCAGCTTCAACAGGGAACCAGCACAGCTGCCTATACAAATCAACATAACCTTTTTTCATAAAAATGAACGGTCACCTAGGGATTACCAGATACTTGAGGAAAACCCTTAGCATTAAAAAAAATTGACTACAGAGAGGGAAAAAAAATTTAATGCAAGACAAAAACAACTTTTAATCAATTCTATTTAATGTTCTCAGAAAGATTCAAGTATAAATTATCCATATAAGAAGAACAATCAGCTCTGGAAAAAAAGAAATCAGAGAATAACAGAAAAAAAGGTGGGAGATTAAAAATACAATTGCCAAAAATTTCAAAAATATAGTGTAGGAAGTAAATGATGGAATGGTTAGTATTAAAAACCAAACGGTGATCTGGAAACACAGCCAGGGAAATCTATTCAAACAAAAGATGGAAAATACAGGAGAAAAGTTAAGAGATATTCACATAAAAGCAGAAGGTACAATATATGGCTAACAGACATTTCAGAGAAAAGAAGAGAGAAAACAGAGAGGAGGAAATAAAGGAATAATAGAAAATTTCCATGAGTTGAAAAAAACAATTCCTAGAATCAAAACAGCCAACCAATTGTCAAGTCACAAGAACAACAACAACAAACTCAGATACATCCTGGTAAAAAAGTGTAAGGAAAAGTGTTAAAGCTTCAAAAGAGAAAAAAGAAGTGCCTACAAAGAAATGGGCTTAGTTTGACATCAGAAATATCAGCTACAACAGGTGCTAGAAGGTACTGTGGCAGTTCCTTCAAAGGGAAAATTATTTTGAGACTAGAATACTCTACCAGATGACTAATCAAGTGTGAAAGCAAAAGAAAGACCTTTTCAGGCATTTAAAGACTCAGATATTTTATCACTCACTTACTGTTTCTTCAAAATTATTTGAGGGGAGATGTTCAAGATGGCAGAGGAGTAAGATGTGGAGATCACCTTCCTCCCCACAAATACATCAGAAAAACATCTACATGTGGAACAACTCCTACAGAACACCTACTGAACGCTGGAAGAAGACCTCAGACTTCCCAAAAGGCAAGAAACTCCCCACATACCTGGGAAGGACAAAAGAAAAAAGAAAAAACAGAGACAAAAGAACAGGGATGGGACCTGCACCTCTGGGAGGGAGCCGTGAAGGAGGAAAACTTTCCACACACTAGGAAGCCGCTTCACTGGTGGAGATGGGGGGTGGCAGGGGGGAAGCCCCACATTCTGTACCCTTCCCTCCCCCTGGCCTGAGTGAGCCAGAGCCCCCTAATCAGCTACTACTTTAACCCTGTCCTGTCTGAGCAAAGAACAGATGCCCTCAGGCGACCTACATGCAGAGGCAGGGCCAAATCCAAAGCTGAACCCCAGGAGCTGTGCAAACAAAGAAGAGAAAGGGAAATCTCCCCCAGCAGCCTCAGGAGCAGCGGATTAAATCTCCACAGTCAACTTGATGTACCCTGCATCTCTGGAATACCTGAATAGACAACGAATCATCCCAAAATTGAGGCAGTGGACTTTGGGAGCAACTGTAGAGTTGAGCTTGCTTTCTGCATCTAATTTGTTTCTGGTTTTATGTTTATCATAGTTTAGTATGTAGAATTTACCACCATTGGTAGATTTGTTTGTTGATTTGGTTGCTCTCTTCCTTTTTTATATATATATATATTTTTTTCCTTTTTTGCTTTTTTGTGAGTGTGTATGTGTATACTTCTTTGTGTGATTTTGTCTGTATAGTTTGCTTTTACCATTTGTCCTAGGGTTCTGTCTGTCGTTTTTTTGTTGTTGCTTTTTTTTTTTTTAGTATACTTTTTAGCGCTTGTTATCACTGGTAGATTTGTTTTTTGGTTTCGTTATTCTTTTTTTTCTTTTTTATTCTTTTTTTACTACTTCTTAATTTTTTTTATTTTTAATAATTTTTAAATTTAATAATTTTCTTTCTCTTAATAACTTTATTTTATTTATTTATTCTTTTTTCTTTCTTCTTTTCTCCCTATTCTTCTGAGCCATGTGGCCAACAGGGTCTTGGTGCTCTGGCTGGATGTCCCAGGCCTGTGCCTCGGAGGTGGAAGAGCCGAGTTCAGGACATTGGTCCACCAGAGACCTCCAGGCTCCATGTAATATGAAACGGTGAAAGCTCTCCCAGATATCTCCATCTCAACGCTAAGACCCAGTTCCACTCAACGACCAGCAAGATACAGTGCTGGACACCCTATGCCAAACAACTAGCAAGACAGGAACGCAACCCCACACACTAGCAGAGAGGTTGCCTAAAATCATAATAAGGTCACAGGCACCCCAAAACACACCACCGGAGATGGTTCTGTCCACCAGAAAGACAAGATCCAGCCTCATCCACCAGAACACAGGTGCCAGGTCCCTCCACCAGGAAGCCTACACAACCCAACCTTAGCCACTGGGGGCAGACACCAAAAACAACAGGAACTACGAACGTGCAGCCTGCAAAAAGGAGACCCCAAACACAGTAAGTGAAGCAAAATGAGAAGACAGAGAAACACACAGCAGGTGAAGAAGCAAAGTAAAAACCCATCAGACCAAACAAATGAAGAGGAAATAGGCAGTTTACCTGAAAAAGAATTCAGAGTAATGATAGTAAAGATGATACAACATCTTGGAAATAGAATAGAGAAAATACAAGAAACGTTTAAAAAGGACCTAGAAGAACTAAAGAGCAAACAAACAATGATGAACAACACAATAAATGAAGTTAAAAATTCTCTAGAAGGAATCAATAGCAGAATAACTGAGGCAGAAGAATGGATAAGTGATCTGGAACATAAAATAGTGGAAATAACTACCACAGAGCAGAATAAAGAACAAAGAATGAAAAGAATTGAGGACACTCTCAGAGACCTCTGGGACAACATTAAGCACACCAACATTTGAATTATAGGGGTCCCAGAAGAAGAAGATAAAAAGAAAGGGACTGAGAAAATATTTGAAGAGATTAGAGTTGAAAACTTCCCTAATACGGGAGAGGATAATCAAGACCAGGAAGCACAGAGAATCTCATAGAGGATAAATCCAAGAAGAAATATGCCACGACACATATTAATCAAACTATCAAAAATTAAATACAAAGAAAAAATATTAAAAGCAGCAAGAGAAAAACAACAAAAAACATACAAGGGAATACCCATGAGGTTAACAGCTGATCTTTCAGCAAAAACTCTGCAAGCCAGAAGGGAGTGGCAGGACATATTTAAAGTGAAGAAAGGGAAAAACCTACAACTAAGATTACTCTACCCAGCAAGGATCTTATTCAGTTTTGACGGAGAAATTAAAAGTTTTACAGACAAGCAAAAGCTAAGAGAATTCAGCACCACCAAACCAGCTTTACAACAAATGCTAAAGGAACTTCTCTAGGCAGGAAACACAATAGAAGGGAAAGACCTACAATAACAAACCAAAAACAATTAAGAAAATGGTAATAGGAACATACATATTGATAATTACCTTAAATGTAAATGGATTAAATGCTCCAACCAAAAGACATAGACTGGCTGAATGGATACAGAAACAAGACCCATATATATGTTATCTACAAGAGACTCACTTCAGACCTAGGGGCACATACAGACTGAAAGTAAGGGGATGGAAAAAACTTTCCCATGCAAATGGAAATCAAAAGAAAGCCGGAGTAGCAATTTTCATATCAGACAAAACAGACTTTAAAACAAAGACTATTACAAGAGGCAAAGAAGGACACTACATAAGGATCAAGGGATCAATCCAAGAAGATATAACAATTGTAAATATTTATGCACCCAACATAGGAGCACCTCAATACATAAGGCAAATGCTAACAGCCATAAAAGGGGAAATTGACAGTAACACAATCATTGTAGGGGACTTTAACACCCCACTTTCACCAATGGACAGATCATCCAAAATGAAAATAAATAAGGAAAAACAAGCTTTAAATGATGCATTAAACAAGATGGACTTAATTGATATTTACAGGACATTCCATCCAAAATCAACAGAACACACTTTCTTCTCAAGTGCTCATGGAACATTCTCCAGGATAGATCATATCTTGGGTCACAAATCAAGCCTTGGTGAATTTAAGAAAATTGAAATCGTATCAAGTATCTTTTCTGACCACAACGCTATGAGACTAGATATCAATTACAGGAAAAAATCTGAAAAAATACAATCACATGGAGGCTAAACAATACACTACTAAATGCCCAAGAGATCACTTAAGAAATCAAAGAGGAAATCAAAAAATACCTAGAAACAAATGACAACAAAAACACGATGACCCTAAACCTATGGGATGCAGCAAAAGCAGTTCTAAGCGGAAAGTTTATAGCAACACAATCTTACCTCAAGAAACAAGAAACACCTAAAATAAACAACCTAACTTTACACCTAAAGCAATTAGAGAAAGAAGAACAAAAAAAACCAAAGTTAGCAGAAGGAAAGAAATCATAAAGATCAGAGCAGAAATAAATGAAAAAGAAATGAAGGAAACAATAACAAAGATCAATAAAATTAAAAGCTGGTTCTTTGAGAAGATAAACAAAATTGATAAACCATTAGCCAGACTCATCAAGAAAAAAGGGAGAAGACTCAAATCAATAAAATCAGAAATGAAAAAGGAGAGGTAACAACTGACATAGCAGAAATACAAAGGATCATGAGAGATTACTACAAGCAACTCTATGCCAATAAAATGGACAACCTGATAGAAATGGACACATTCTTAGAAAATCACAACCTTCCAAGACTGAACCAGGAAGAAATAGAAAATATAAACAGACCAATCACAAGCACTGAAATTGAGACTGTGATTAAAAATCTTCCAACAAACAAAAGCCCAGGACCAGATGGCTTCACAGGCGAATTCTATCAAAAATTTAGAGAAGAGCTAACACCTATCCTTCTCAAACTCTCCCGAATATAGCAGAGGGAGGAACACTCCCAAACTCATTCTACAAGGTCACCATCACCCTGATACCAAAACCAGAAAGAGTTGTCACAAAAAAAGAAAACTACAGGCCAATATTACTGATGAACACAGATGCAAAAATCCTCATCAAAATATTAGCAAACAGACTCCAACAGCACATTAAAAGGATCACACACCATGATCAAGTGGGGTTTATCCCAGGAATGCAAGGATTCTCCAATATACGCAAATCAATCAATGTGATAAACCATATTAACAAATTGAAGGAGAAAGACCATATGATCATCTCAATACATTCAGAAAAAGCTTTTCACAGAATTCAACACCCATTTACGATAAAAACTCTCCAGAAAGTGGGCATAGAGGGACTCTACCTCAACACAATAAAGGCCATATATGACAAACCCACAGCAAACATCATTCTCAATGGTGAAAAACTGAAAGCATTTCCTCTAAGATGAGGAATGAGACACGGATGTCCACTCTCACCACTATTATTCAACATAGTTTTGGAAGTCCTAGCCACGGCAATCAGAGAAGAAAAAGAAACAAAAGGAATACAAATTGGAAAAGAAGAAGTAAAACTGTCATTGTTTTCAGATGACATGATACTATACATAGAGAATCCTAAAAATGCCACCAGAAAACTACTAGAGCTAATTAATGAATTTGGTAAAGTTGCAGGATACAAAATTAATGCACAGAAATCTCTTCCATTCCTATACACTAATGATGAAACATCTGAAAGAGAAATTATGGAAACACTCCCATTTACCACTGCAACAAAAAGAATAAAATACCTAGGAATAAACCTACCTAGGGAGACAAAAGACCTGTATGGAGAAAACTATAAGACACTGATGAAAGAAATTAAAGATGATACAAACAGATGGAGAGATATACCATGTTCTTGGATTGGAAGAATCAATATTGTGAAAATGACTATACTACCCAAAGCAATCTACAGATCCAATGCAATCCCTATCAAATTACCAATGGCATTTTTTACGGAACTAGAACAAATCATCGTACAATTTGTATGGAGACACAAAAGACCTCGAATAGCCAAAGCAGTCTTGAGGGAAAAAAACGGAGCTGGAGGAATCAGACTCCCTGACTTCAGACTATACTACAAAGCTACAGTAATCAAGACAATATGGTACTGGCACAAAAACAGAAACAGAGATCAATGGAACAAGATAGAAAGCCCAGAGATAAACCCACGCACCTATGGTCAACTAATCTATGACAAAGGAGGCAACGATATACAATGGAGAAAAGACAGTCTCTTCAATAAGTGGTGCTGGGAAAACTGGACAGCTATATGTAAAAGAATGAAATTAGAATACTCCCTAACACCATACACAAAAATAAACTCTAAATGGATTTGAGACCTAAATGTAAGACCGGACACTATAAAACTCTTAGAGGAAAACATAGGAAGAACACTGTTTGACATAAATCACAGCAAGATCTTTTTTGATTCACCTCCTAGAGTAATGGAAATAAAAACAAAAATAAACAAATGGGACCTAATGAAACTTCAAAGCTTTTGCACGGCAAAGGACACCATAAACAAGATGAAAAGATAACCCTCAGAATGGGAGAAAATATTTGCAAACGAATCAACGGACAAAGGATCAATCTCCAAAATATGTAAACAGCTCATGCAGCTCAATATTAAAGAAACAAACAACCCAATCCAAAAATGGGCAGAAGACCTAAATAGACATTTCTACAAAGAAGACATACAGATGGCCAAGAAACACATGAAAAGCTGCTCAACATCACTAATTATTAGAGAAATGCAAATCAAAACTACAATGAGGTATCACCTCACACCAGTTAGAATGGGCATCATCAGAAAATCTACAAACAACAAATGCTGGAGAGGGTGTGGAGAAAAGGGAACCCTCTTGCACTGCTGGTGGGAATGTAAATTGATACAGCCACTATGGAGAACAGTATGGAGGTTCCTTAAAAAACTAAAAATAGAATTACCATATGATCCAGCAATCCCACTACTGGGCATATACCCAGAGAAAACCATAATTCAAAAAGACATGCACCCCAATGTTCATTGCAGCACTATTTACAATAGCCAGGTCATGGAAGCAACCTAAATGCCCATCGACAGATGAATGGATAAAGAAGATGTGGTACGTATATACAATGGAATATTACTCAGCCATAAAAAGGAATGAAATTGAGTCATTTGTTGAGACTTGGATGGATCTAGAGACTGTCATACAGAGTGAAGTAAGTCAGAAAGAGAAAAACTAATATCGTATATTAACGCATGTATGTGGAACCTAGAAAAATGGTACAGATGAACTGGTTTGCAGGGCAGAAGTTGAGACACAGATGTAGAGAACAAACATATGGACGCCAAGGGGGTAAAACCGCGGTGGGGTGGGGATGGTGGTGTGCTGAATTGGGTGATTGGGATTGACCTGTATACACTGATGTGTATAAAATTGATGACTAATAAGAACTTGCAGTATAAAAAAACAAACAAAAAAAAAACCAACTAATACTAAACTTTCTTTGGGTTATTTGTATGGAAATATATTAATATAAATGTTTCAGACATTACATGAAATTTCTAAAAATCTTATATGTTCTGGTATAATGTTATAAGTCATAATTCTAGTTATTACTTTAAAATGTATATCTCAAAAATAACTAAATTTCCTTTTCAATTGCATTATTATGAACTTTCATTAAATCTTTAACTGTGGTCATTTTTAAGTCTTTTGTCATTTGCAGACAGTTCTGGGTGTACTCTGATGCTTTTGCAAATGTATTCCTATAAAAGGGTTTCATCTTCAAGGAATTCATGGAAAAGACTCTGACAAGTACAGGTTTCTGGTAACTGACTATACTGCTGAACTGAATGAATAAGCATTTTCAGAACTCTAATGGAAAACTGATGAATTCATAAAAGTGCTAACAAAAGATCAAGATTAAAAAAAATTAATTACATGGGACTGAGTGAACTGATGAGGATGATTATAATTTTTGTGACTTTCTGTTTGAATAAAAAAAAAAATCCCACAAAGACTCAGAGGCAAAAAATATACAAATCAATTTTCACTGCAAAGTAAAGGAGCTGTTACAGTGGAGGATTACTGGACTGAATGTCAATATTATAACATAGTATGAGTGTGTTTCGTGTTTGGTAATTGCAATCATTGTTGCTTTTGTTGTGGTCATCCATGTACAATGCTTGGTGTCAGTTTATTTATCTCTTGTAAAAATAAAATACAGGGTGTCTGTGTGAAAAAAAAATCCCCTTAACAAAAAAAGTATAAAAAAACCAAAACAAAAAATTATTTGAGGATACAATCCAATGAAATGATTAAGACATTCAAGAAAGTGGAAGATTTGGAATCCTTCACAATGCAACAAACATCGGAGTTCAATTAAAAACAACAACAATAAAAGTCCCAGATAGCTGTGCTCAGAGAGCTATATATTAGTGAAAATTGGAACAAAAATCCCAATTCTTCAAGGAAAAGAATGTTTTCAAAAAGTGAGGAATTTGCATTCATCAAATACTGCATTTAAGCTAGGAAATTTTGAGGATCAATGTGCTGTTTCTGTTTTTAAAAAGTAACTAGAAAGTTTGAAACAAGGTGTAGAACACTGCCACCCAAATATGAAGTAAAATGAACGCTGGTATCACTTTAAATATAAAATCTGAGCATGATTTACAGTGTAAGAGAAGAGAGCTTTTCCTCCTGGTACACAGGTTTCATGTCACAGAATTATATTTCCAAACTTTTAATGAGTGTAACTGAACTACTTAGTTCCACACTAATTATTTCCTAATCATAATAGTAAAAATAACAATAACAAACACTTATTTAACACTTAATATATGTCTTATTCTAAGCTCTTTAGATTTATTAGCCAGTTTAGTCCTTTCAACAACAGCACAGTAAAGTGACTTGCCCAAGGTCACACACTGGTTGGTGAAGCCATTCTGGCTCTAGAATCCTTGCTCTTAAAGATAGGCTATGCTGCTCCTCGTGATACTCTTTGCTAACTTACAGTTCCTAGAATCAACCTATCCACCTAAAACAAGAAGGCACAGCAACAATTATAAAACAGAATATAAATTACATATTAATAGAACTTAATGTAGAAATGATGATTCACCAAAGTAAGGAGAAGGGGCGGAATGCGTAGGTGAGTTATTTTTCTTATCCTTTTATATAGGAGTAACTTTCTATGTAACAGAAGCATAATACAGAAATTTCTATATAATAGAAAGTCAAAAATAAACTACATATATGCAGTATGAAATAATAATATAAAAACCAGCAGGGAGGAGAGAGATAATGAACTTGAGCTAAATTCCTCATATTTCACAGCAAGTATGATGGTTAATTTAATGGGTATACAGCAGCTGTCAATAGATATTGTCTAATTTTAATTTAAATGTAATACATAACTTGTATGGTAACTCTCAGAAGATCTAAAAACAGAAAAATTCAAGTTGATATATTAAGAAATAGCAATATAAGCAAATTATTCAGAACTTTGGGAAGAATATCAGAAAAACTAAAAATAGAAAAGGAGGGAGACTGGGGAAAGGGAAGAATCTTTCTTTTTTACCATCCTAATTTTTATTAAAATTATCAGATATTACTTTATTATGAAAAATAATTATATAATACTATTAATAATAGTAATATCCTGTAAAGAAGGGCATAATTGATGAGAGTACCTTTCAGTTCTGGCATGGTAATACAAAAGGACAATAAATGCCACCAGACCATGAAACTCAGTGGGGTACAAAAGAGGAACAAGGATAATATATATATATATAAACATATTACAGAACACTCAAGCTCTTTGCAGATTCTTTGATTCCACATCATTATGGGCTAAGTGGCCCATTTTTGTCATATAAACTTCCACAGAGACATTTCATCCGCTTTAGACAACTCCTGAGCCACACATACTCCAATCCCCAACTTGGCACATTTCATTTAAAGAAAGGACTGTCTAAATTCACACATCGCGGGCAGGATTCTACACTGGCATAAAGTTTTCAGGGAATTATTTGGTAGTCCTTACTGAAATGTAAAATATGGCCACGCTTTGACCTAACAGTTTCACTTCTCAGAAATCTACCATACAGGAACATTCCCAAATGCTCAAAGATAACTTTATACACGGATTTCCAATTAAGCTATTACTGTTTATAACAGAGGAAGACGTAAAACAACCTAAATGCACATTGGTAGATGCAGAATATTTCGTTGCCATTTAAAAAATGAAATATACATTTATACGAGTGACACTAAAAGGTATCCGCAACCTTTACAGAGCAAGAATAAGCAGGATAGAGAATAATATATTAACCAATTTGTGTGTGAAATAGATACATATGTCATGTATTGGTCAGTGTGCAGTGGACTTAGAGTGTATGGAGGACACAAGTTTTTACTTTGTACATTTTTTGCTTTTGTTTTTGATTTTTTACAGCCAGCATGTATTGTTTTTATAGTTTAAGAAATCAGAGCATATCTCAACTGTCATATATTCGGGGCTTTAAAAAAAATCAAAAAGAGAAACGCTCAACGTTTTTCCATTAGTTCACTCTCAAATCGAAAAGAAGAAAAAAAAAAAAATACACTAAACAGCACGTTGCAGTTTAGGATTAGCGAAAAGGCTAGCTTCACTGGTTGGGTCAGTTTTTAGTGAATCGGGGGAAGAAAATGAGGGCACAAAAACAGTCGACAGAGTTGAGGAGCGAACCCAGGAGCGGCGGGGGACCTGGCAGCCCGGGGACCCGCGCAGGGAGGACGCGGAGGGCGAGGGGGACCGAGGCCCGAACCGGGTCCCGTGTTTGTGGGAAAGAGGTCGGAGGAGCAAAGACCGAAGGGGCGGGAGGCCGGGAACCCAGCCTCCATCTAGCGAACCTGTCGGGAGCGGGAGGCGCGGCTGGGGCGACAGCTGGGCGGACAGAGAAGGGTCAGCCCAGGGCGCCCGGGGAGTTCAGACAGCTTGCGAAGCCCGAGAGCCGGGCAAAGCGCCCGGGAAGTCGCAGCGGGGACTGTGGGGCCCGCCCCAAGCCGAGGCCGAGGCCAAGACCAAGGCCGAGGCCGGGGTGCAGGCCGGCGCAGCTCCCAGTACCTTCCCAGGAGAGCTCTCCTCCCGGCTCGCGCTTCAGGAACTTGTACCAGAACGTGTCCACGCGGCCCGGCTCCGCCCCGTCCTGCGCCGCCTCCTCG
The DNA here is from genome assembly GCF_965194825.1 of Balaenoptera physalus. NCBI lineage: Eukaryota > Metazoa > Chordata > Mammalia > Artiodactyla > Balaenopteridae > Balaenoptera > Balaenoptera physalus. Next base: position 19,771,964 of record NC_138888.1, on the reverse strand, counting down.
GCCGCCAGCTCCACCTCCCCGAGCCACAGGCCCGGCTCCTGCAGCGCCAGCGCCCCCGCGCCCGCCGCCGTGCCCGCCGGCCTCAGGCGCACCGCCCCGCGCGGCTCCCAGTGCCCCAGCTCAGGCCGAGACCCCACGACCAGCAGCTCCGGCCCGGCCCCGGCCACCGCGGGCGGCACCACCACCCCGAAGCGGAACCGCATGGCGGCGGGCGGCGCGGCTCCCGGGCTCCCGTGTCCCTGCGACCGGCGGACGCGACCCGAGCGCCAGGCGGCCGCGGCGATTGGGCGGCAGCGCGCGAGGCCTGGACGCGCGAGGCGCGGACGCTGGCGGGGACACGTGCGATGCTGCACCTTTTTTGGGATGCATCACGCGGCCCAGGAGCCCGAGGATGATCCAGGCCGGGGCCTTTGGCCGCGGGAAGTGGTCAGCTGGGGCCACCACCCGTCTCTCCCGGAGAAGGAGCCTGGCCCTTGCCCGCTGCCTCTTCCAGCGGCTCCGCGGACGGCTGGGGACGCATCGGAAGCAAGGAAAAGGGGTTGGGAAAGGAAATAAAACATCTCATAAGCCCCGAGATTTTCCAGTAATCTTTCCAAAAAACTGGAATTTATTTTTGTGAGGATCGTAGGAAGAAGAGAATGGCATATAGAAAGCAGCCTCCATAATAGTGAAGTTGGGGAAAGATCCTGCAGCGGTGTCTGGAGAGCTCCGGACCTTCAACAGGTCATTTACTCTCTCTGGGCCTCAGGTTCTTACCTGTAAACTGAGGGTATAAAATAATGATCTTTAAAGACCCTGCCGGCTCTAAAGTTTTTCTGATTAGTGGAAGAGGCGCCATTCAGAGCCCAGAGCTCGTGCAAAAACACTGAATACTTTTCCCTTGCCTAGACCAATTTGATGCCTGAAATGACACATGATCACATTCTTTTTTCGAAAGAGTGTTATAATACTTTTAGTATGTATAAAAATGGGTTTAAAGTAAATAGTTTCAAGCCTTTCCAAGGTAAAACAAAACCCAAAAAAGGTAATTCTATGACTATAAATATATGACTGATAATTTTTAAATGGCATAAAATAAAGCTTTTTGGTTTAAGTTTGCTTTCAGTAAAAGTCAGCAATATTTTTTCAACTTAAAACATCATTTTGTGTCCAGAAACACAGGCTTATAGTTATTTGATCAAAAGAAAACTGTTAGGGGTAGGGTGGGGAGGAGGGGGGCTTTAATTTTGGTCACTGCCTTAAGAAAACCACCTGTCCTGTTTACATAATGTGTTACTTTTTGATTCTTTATTAAAATTGTTCTCGTGGTCTTAACATTTCTATATTCATCAGCACTTAACATAGCAATCTTATGTGAACTAAAGACACACAAAGACATGACTTTACCAGTATTTGAAAGCTTGTGAATAGTGGGGGGAAAGTCAAAAATTTCAGACATTCAGAATATCATAAGTAGAACAGAAAGAAATACAAAAATGTAAACCATACAAACTCAGTCTCTCTGTGGAACACTTAGTAAACTATTAATACATTTCACTTTTAAATATCGATATTCCACTCAGTGTTTGGTTAGTTGCTAAGCTTAAGGATAAACACAAAGAAAAATGCGAAGACAGCAGGGCTGGCCAAATACGGCTGATTCAGTAGCAAAGCAGGCATTAAATCACAGTGACAAGTGAGTCCGTTTATTCAAATTGCTGCTACAAAATATTCTTAGAGTAATTTTAGGAAAATAAGAGTCATTTGGCCATGCAAGGACCCTGGAAGCTGACAGTTCAGAACTTCCTTGTGTTCTGCCATGCTGCTGTGTTTTGTACTTTCCAAATGGCATTATTCCCATCAGCTCTTCCAAAGGGAATACTGCCCATTCTGTAGATGAAACAATGACAAAAAAGAAAACAATATATTTTTTCAATAGACATTATTTCCTTTTCTCTTCTCTCCTCGTAAATAAGTTGAGTAATTTTAACAGTTGGAAGCACCCTTTTTAAGCCTGTAAATAAAATTTATAACAGCTTATTTTATGGCATGCATGGATTTAAATATAGTACGAATGTGATGGCTACATTGCGCCCCAAGTAAAATGCAATTGGAAAGAGAGAAATACCAAAATATAAAAATACATATTTTAAAGTCTCAATCATACTTTGACTGTCAATCATTTTAATTTATTAACTATGATAGTTATAATAGTTATTGAGCCCTTTTTATGTGCCAGATACATGGTGTTCATATTCATATTATCTCATTTAATTCTCTCACCAATCCTATGAGATAACTGTAATTGTTATCCCTATTTTTATATGCTAGAAAACAAGCAAGAAAGGTCCAGTAAACAGCCCACAGCAAGGAAGGGGCAGAGCCAGATGCTAAAAGACATCCATTCATCTTATAGTTAAAGATAAGATAACATAATATAATATAACACAATATTTGATTTCTGATAAGTAAATCATTTACAGAATGCATTTAAATCCCAGCATATTTAAATAAGTTATTCTCCATTAGTTCTTAATAAAAAAATGAACTTTCTGTAAATATTTCCTGTGACTAAATTCATGCTTAGGAATGATGGAATAGAAGATCATAAGTGGCAGTCTAAACTGATCAATGAGATCTGTAAAGACATAAATATCTTGGTATCTAAAGTGGATTTGACCTCAGGTTCTAGAAAATGGTCATTTTTATGTCTTAATATGCCTATCTTGTTGGCAGTAGTAACACAGATTTAAGAAGGCAAGGTGAAAACATTTACCAATTATTAAGCTGTGTTATTCCCAACTCGTTTTCCTTGTTGAGTTCTCCATGTAAGATTTCTTTTACATTTCAATGACTCAGGATATTTATTAAAAGAGATTAGTTATGAAATCCATTTGGGGTCAGATTCTTGATGCTATAACAACAAGCTGAATTTAGAACAAGAATTAGCCCAGCAGAGTAACATAATTCTGATAATAATTTTTAAAAGACCAAACTAATTTGTTGTCATTGAATTTCATTTCTATAGTGCTATCTTATATATAACTACAATATATCTTGAAGAATGGGTGATAAGTTCAAATTTAGAGTTTCAGGATCCAATTCAAATGCAAATTCTTTCAAAGCCCCCCTCCCCCAGGGAAAGGTCTTCCTTGGATCTCTGGTAATTTATGTTTTCTGAAGCAATCTTTCACTAGTCAGTGAGTTATCATAAGTCTTTCCTTATAATATTGTGTATGTATTCACACACTCACTGATGTAAAACACATTTCAACCAAGTAGTTTAGGAACCATTATAAGTATTAGTTTATTACTTGTCAGAACATATTGAGTTAAATGTGTCACATATACTATTTCCAATTTTGTAGCTTAAAAAAATAATAATAAAAGCAAAACCAGACAAAACATTCCAGGGAGAATTTGAATACAGCTTAGAGATGTTTGCATATTGCAACTGACTTTTTTCTGGCTTGGAAAATTGTAGGTTAGGCTACTTGAAATCCCTTTGAGGATCTGGAACAGTAAAAGGATTTGAGCTATACCAAGGCTTTGTTCAAAAATCCCACAACATTTCTCAACTATTTAAAAAATCCATGTCCCTTTTTGGTATATATAAAAATCTTCTATCTCCAGGAGATTCCAATAATTCGACTTCCCACCCCACACAGTCATAAGGAAGTACTGCATTTTCAGTGCATCACCAACAGCCAGTTTTGTCATGCATATTTCTCTGTAATTTATACGATCAAAAATGTTAATTGTTAGAAATGCTCCAAGTATAAAATTACAATGAAATGTATGCCTTTTCCAAAGACATTGACTCTGCCCCTCCCCTCAAACATCCCTCCCTCACACATCCCTTCCCACTCTCCACATTGTAAAACCCACCTGCCTACACTTCTCAGTTGGAAATCTCTACGCAACAGGTCAGTCGAGCCTGGGTTCTGTTAGGCAATGACCTCAGCTGACTTTTCCTAGGGAAAGTAGTGGGCCAAGCCAGGTGCCCAGACCTTGAGGTTAGAGACACCAGTTTAGAGCATCCTTCAGTGGTAAAAAGATCCTCCTAGGTCTGGGGTAACTTGAATGGCAGGCTCATTAACACCTTTCTCAAGGAGGGTAGAGGGCCTGATAACTCAACCCTTGGGAATAAAAGAGTCATGGCTGGAAGGGACGATCTGAAACTCCCAAGGGAACTTTCAAAGAGTTTGAGAAAAAGGAAGGAGGTTAGCTGAAAGCAGAGCTGACTCATTTATCCTTAAATGGAGAATGGAGACTAAAGTGGAGGAGGAGGGCAATTGTTAGTGGGGAGGCCAGGAGGCAAACCTGAAAGTACTTTTGAAGAATTTGAGCACACTGTAATTTACCCTTTGCTTATTTTTCCTCACCATTGTATGTGTTTGCATTAAGAATAAAAGTACTTTAAACATCAAACCATTTAGGGTGCCTATTTCTAAGATTGGGAGAGGAAGGAAGGCAGAAAGTTGTTTAGAAGACATTCCTTTACTACATCATCAGCTGCACAAAGACCAGGATCCCAGAGAGGAAAGTAAGCATTGGTGGGAACTATAAAGGAGAAGCCTGAGGTGAAACCCCACTGGCCTTCAAGAGGAAAGAAAGGATAAAGCAGGATCTGAGTAAATGCTCTGGGCCTTCCCCGAATCTCTAGTTCTTACTAGGACCTCAGGAGCTCCCTGGAAATGCAGAAAGAAGTTAGAAGGAGGGGGTGTCCTTGTATTTTAATCAATGGAACGAGCCACTTTTTAAAAGATATATATTTGGGCTTCCCTGGTGGCGCAGTGGTTGAGAATCTGCCTGCCAATGCAGGGGACACGGGTTCGAGCCCTGGTCTGGGAAGATCCCACATGCCGCGGAGCAACTGGGCCCATGAGCCACAATTACTGAGCCTGCGTGTCTGGAGCCTGTGCTCCGCAACAAGAGAGGCCGTGATAGCGAGAGGCCCGCGCGCCGCGATGAAGAGTGGCCCCCGCTTGCCACAACTAGAGAAAGCCCTCGCACAGAAATGAAGACCCAACACAGCCATAAATAAATAAATAAATAAAATTTAAAAGATATATACTTGTCCAAGCATGCATTATGGACATTGTCAAAGTATAATTTTCCAGAATGAATCTCTTGCTGATTAATGAGGGAACCAGCAGGATGGTAAAGATGGTTCAAAAAGAATTCAAGATGCAATGTATATAGACACTGAAAGACTGCTAGAAGTTTACTAGGTTAAACACAAAATTGATTAATTTCCCACGAGGCAATAAAAATGTGACCTTTGGGTTTATCTATTCTACCACACAGAAATCACTTGCATCTTTAACAGACAAACATTTACAAAATTTAATATATAACTTTGGGAGTAGGGCCCTAATCAATGGTAAACAGTAACATAAATCAAGACATGAAGAATCTCATAAAAAGTTGAATAATTCTTGAATGCATCTGGTGGACACTGCTCCAGATTGCCCGACATGCAGTCAACCTTGCATCTTACCTCTAAGTTTTGAATACTTTTTCTTAACAATATATAATAATAATAATAATAACGTCTCATTTATTGAGTTCCTATCTACCATGAGGTAGGCACTGTGCTGGGTGTCTAACACACCTTATTTAACCCTCTCCACATTTCCATGACATAGTTATGATCTCCATTTTACAGAAGAAGGATGAAAGTTTCTGAAACATTAACTGATTTGCCTCAGGCCATATAGCTAATAAATGACAGAGCCAGGAACTGTACCCAGGAATGTCTCTCTAGCCAGGGACTCAGCATATGGTTGTGCAGCTCAGGTACTGCACGGAAGCGCTGGGCTGGAGGGATCAGTGGGGGCTGAAACATAGCCCATGCTCCGCTTGCAAAGCCTTTTCCTCTGGGTGCTTTTTTCTTCCCATAAGATACCTGCTCCTGGGTAAGCCTAGTGCCACAGGGTAAACCTGTAGAAAGCCATGGGGGCTGAGAGTGCCCAGGGTTGACATATGTCACTACTTCCTTCTCCCAGAGGGAAATACTCCCAGTTCCCACAAAGGTATATATAAGCTAAAGCCCTGATTCCAAAAGTATAAAAAAACAAACAACCCAATTAAAAAACGGGCAGAAGAACTGAACAGTCATCTTTCTAAAGAGGAAATGCAGATGGCCAACAGGCACATGAAAAGATGCTCAACATTGCTAATCATCAGGGAAATGCAAATCGAAACCACAATGACATATTACCCCACACCTGTCAGAATAGCTATCATCAAAAAGAACACAAGTATCTTGTATTGGCGAGGGTATGGAGAAAAGGGAACTCTCGTACACTGTTGGTGAGAATGTACGTTGGAAAACAGTATGGTGGTTTCTCAAAAACCTAAAAATAGAGCTACCATATGATCCAGCAATTTCACTCCTGAATATATATCTGAAAAAAAAAAACCCCACTAATTCGAAAAGATACATGCACTCCAATGTTCATAGCAGCATTATTTATAATTGCCAAGATATGGAAGCAACCTAAGTGTCCATCAACAGATGAATAGATAAAGAAGATGTTTACACACACACACACACACACACACACACACACACACACACACACAATGGAATACTATTCGGCCATAAAAAAGAATGAGATTTTTGCCATTTGTAGCAACATGGATGGACTTAGAGGGCCCTGTGCTAAGTGAAATAAGTCAGACAGAGAAATAAAAATACCATATGATATCACTTATATGTGGAATCTAAAAAATACAACGAACTAGTGAATATAACAAAAAAGAAGCCGACTCACAGATATAGAGAGCAAATTAGTGGTTACCAATGGAGAAAGGGAAGTGCGGGACAATATAGGGGTTGGGGTTTAAGAGGTACAAACTATTAGGTATAAAGCAAGCTACAAGGATATATTGTACACATGGGAAATATAGCCATATTTTCTAATAACTATAAATGCAGTATAACCTTTAAAAATTGTGAATCACTATATTGTACACCTGTAACTTATATAATATGTATATCAACTATAACTTTACTTCAATTTTAAAAAGTAGCCAAAAAAACAAGAACAAAAATAAAGGCAGACCAGACAGTCTGCCACATAATATTGTCATAGACACAGTACCACAGTGCAAAGTTTGTGTAAGAAGGAGGGAGGGGAAGGGGACAAGAAAAAATACTCTTTAAAAAAATGTAAAAAACAATTAATGACAAAAAAAGGGAACCCTCATACACTGTTGGTGGCAATGTAAATTGATACAGCCACTATGGAAAACAGTATGGAGGCTCCTTAAAAAACTAAACATAGAACTACCATATGACCCAGCAATCCCACTACTGGGCATATACCCTGAGAAAACCATAATTCAAAAAGAGTCATGTACCACAATGTTCATTGCAGGTCTATTTACAATAGCCAGGACATGGAAGCAACCTAAGTGTCCATCAACAGATGAATGGATAAAGAAGATGTGGCACATATATACAATGGAATATTACTCAGCCATAAAAAGAAACGAAATTGAGTTATTTGTAGTGAGGTGGATAGACCTAGAGTCTGTCATACAGAGTGATGTAAGTCAGAAACAGAAAAGCAAATATCGTATAATAACACATATATGTGGAATCTAGAAAAATGGTATAAATGATCTTAGTTGCAAAGCAGAAATAGAGACACAGAGGTAGAGAACAAATGTATGGATACCAAGGGGAAAAGGGGTGGGGTGGGAGGAATTGGAAGACTGGGACTGACACGTATACATTATTGATACTATGTATAAAATGGACAACTGATGGGAACATGCTGTGTAGCACAGGGACTCACCTGATGCGCTGTGGGGACCTAAATGAGGGAAGTCCAAAAGGGAGGGGGTATCTGTATGTGTACGGCGGATTCATTTTTTTGTGCAGTGGAGGCTAACACAAACTTGTAAAGCAACCGTACTCCAATAAGAATTAATTAGAAAAAATTAATGACAACTGTTTAGACACAGTTTGGTAAATCTCAATATTTTTACTCATTAGCACAGATCCTTAGCAAAATTACAGCTATAAGCAGATCATATATAACAGCATGGACAAATACAGATGTATCTAACTAAATGTAGAACAGTAGCCTAGACTTTATATTCATGCACTGTGACGAGATTGTCTGGCTGTAGGGGTCTGCCATGTGGCGGCTTCCACTCCCTCTGCTAAGACCTAGTTCTGCAAGAACTTCACAGGAAACTTCACAGCCGTTCTGTCACTCTGGGAACTCTGAGAGATGAGTGAAACGGGAAACAAAAATTCTACTGCTTCCTTCCTTAAAAGGAGGCCAGAGAAGGCTATGATGAGGGAAACAGTTTACTGAACCCGACTGAGCACATTTCACTTCAATTTATAAATATTACCAGATGGAGGGAGGCACTAGTCTCTCTAGGCCACCGCACAAAAAAGAACTTGCAGAATGTACCAAAAAAAAAGCAAGTAAACTATTATACCAGCTTATATTGCACATTTAAGTCACTTGAGTTTTGAACCCCTGCTTTTCAAAGGAAAATACACATAAACCTGGTTCCTAAAAATCTGGAAGAGAAGAATTTGTTCCCTTCAGCATACACAAAGGTACTGATTTGCACTTTGCAGTGGTGGATAGGAAAAAAGACTTTTTCAGATTTTTTCAAATCCTTCCAAAAGAGGCAACTAATTCACATCAGACAATCAATATACAAATAATGTTGAAGTAGACAGCATTGGATGAGGTGACTTGGACCTCACAAATTAAGATGTGATCCTTGCCCTCAAGGAGTTTCTGGTGTAGTTGTTAGAGATAAATACACATGACAAGTTGAATTACATCACAGATATTCATTTTTTTCAATATAAAGATACTAAATTATTTGTCACAGAGCAATGACGGACAACCAGAAACAGGAATCATAAAGGTCAGAACAGGACTGAAGCACCAAGGACCTGGATGGTTTGGTCCTTGGAAGCATAAAGGTCATAAAGGACCTTGGAAGCAGAACGTGGGAGAGACAATAAACAAGAGATGAAGGTGAGGGGACACGGGTATTCCAAGTCAGAGAACTGCATCCACAAAAGCAGAGGCAGAAAACCTCAAAACATGTTTAAGGTAAAGTCATTTTAGAGGAGCAAAGGATAAGGATCCCAAAAATCATTTTTCTCAGATAATTATATGACAAACATGTATTTTGCCTTAGTTACATTTTAGAGAAATCATGCACTTTAACTCATATGTTTCACATTTCACAATTTGTAATAAAAAATAATGGATAAAGAGACAAGCATGTTATGGTAGTTCTATAAGGAAGAAAGGGAAAATAAAAGAGGAAAGAAAATATTTTGGGTGTTTAATGTCCATAGAGAGAATATCAAACCTATTAAAATCAAGAGGTGAGGCATTTCATGTACCTTAGTTCAATATGAAGACGACTTCATTTATGCTATTTCATAACAGCAGAAATGAGTAAATTGCAAACTGTTACAATTTGCTCATTGCCTTCTTCAGTGAGTATGTGAGTACATCACCCACCAGCTTATCAGGCTAACAGTATTAATCATGGCAAGGCTCATATACATTTAATAATCTCATTTAGTTATCAAACTTTTTGAAGTATTAGGTTAGGTACATGAGATTTCTTTTTTAAGTAAATATCTTTGGGATGCAGTAACATTCTTTTTAAAAAGTGTGATTTATTATCACTTTGAGGGAAGGATCAATTTTCCAGTCTTTAACTTTCAATAAATGTCCAGCTCTGACATAGTCACTGCCGGGCCACTAAATTCACCAGAAAAAAAAATTCTGTAGTTTAATTAAGTTTGCATGTCCCAGGTGGAGTAGCAATTGATTCTATAATTCAATTTAGAAATTCCTCCATAGAATAAATGAAAACATAATTTGTTTCACCAGATTAATGGCTTTAATATTCAGTCAGTTTAATATAGTTAGTTTACCACATTGCCCCGAGTTAGAAAATTCAAAGAACTGTTATATTTGGAACTGCAGATTTTTAAGAGCCTTCTGGACCTCCATGTTCCAGCCTCTTTGTTTCATATACGAGCAAACTGAAGCTCTTATAAAACCATTTTTTAAAGTTTCCATTCATTTGTTTTCACCTATAGATCTAGATTCCTAAAACATGGATTATCTGAGAGACACACGTCCTCTTTTTTTTTTTAATTAATTAATTAATTAATTAATATTTTTGGCTCTGTTGGGTCTTTGTTTCTGTGCGAGGGCTTTCTCCAGTTGCAGCAAGCGGGGGCCACTCTTCATCGCGATGCGCGGGCCTCTCGCTATCGCGGCCTCTCGTTGCGGAGCACAGGCTCCAGATGCGCAGGCTCAGCAGCTGTGGCTCACGGGCCCAGTTGCTCCGCGGCATGTGGGATCTTCCCAGACCAGGGCTCGAACCCGTGTCCCCTGCATTGGCAGGCAGACTCTCAACCACTGCGCCACCAGGGAAGCCCCACACTTCCTCTTATTTCCATGCTCTTCATTCTCACTCCCTTTCCTGAAGGACTAACTATGTGGTAACCTCATGTCAATGATATATCCACCGGAACATACCCAATCCATGACTGATAATAATGTATTCATTATGTTGTGCGAGCATCACCAAAATCTTAATTCCAGAACTTTTCATCAATCCAAAAAGAAACCCCATACATATTCATATCAGTCTCAATTTCCCTCTTCCTCCGTCTTCTGGCAATCCCTACTCAACTTCTGTCTCTATGGATTTGCCTGTTCTGGAAATTTCATACAATTGGAATCATCTTAAGGGTTCCACTGTTGTCTTTGAGATGTCTTTACAAGCCACTGATATCCAGTCTACAAACTTTGATGCTGGTACTTTCCTTTTTCACTAAACTTATAGTTGCATTGTTTTCTCTCAACTGAATCACATGCCCACCTTTTGTTTAAAGCAGTGGATAGTTTTTGAAATTTGAAGTTTGATACCTTAGTGATAGTTGTTCACATCAGCCTGTACCTGTTTTAAATATTGTATAATTATTTGAACGGGTATGGCACCTCTCTTGCCTTTAGTTGCATCACCTGGCATGTGATAATCAAGCCTTTTGCATGTATCTTGGTAACAAAACAACTCTGCTTCACCTACTTGTGGCAATCTTCATCAGGTTCCATAAAGCACTTGGATATTGCTTTGCATGAATTTAGGGAATTGTGATCTTTCCACTAATGATAAATACTTGTTTCAATAGTATAAAATTTACATTTTGCTGATTCCTTGCCTTTCTTGTACACAAGAAGTTTTCAGATTCTAGACTGGATCATACTGTAATCTTTTTGAAGATATTTTGAAGGGCAAACAACATGTGTAGTAACAACCAAGCACACAGTTCAAATGAAGTGGCAACAATATGAAGAGCTATGATTAATTCACCACAGTGGTTGCCCCAAGGCAGAGGTCAGCAGACTTTTTCTGTAAAGGGCCAGATAGTAAATATTTTAGGCTTCATGGGCTATATGGTTTCTGTCGCAGCTATTCAACTTGTAGCACAAACACAGCCGTGGTCAATATGTAGAGATAATGAGCATGGTTGTGCTCTAATAAAGCTTTATTACAGAAACAGGTGCAGGGTATTGATTGAAGGAACGGGCACATGATCTAAGCTGGTCCAATAAGATTTCTTCCCCAAGTGGAAAAGGAAAGTTCTTTAAATATCAGACTCTAAGACTAAAACTGAGAGCTACTTGTATCAAAGTTTCTAGCCTCATGAGGACAATTAGTCTGAGAGAATGGAGCTGACACACTAAGAGAAACAAAGACAAGAGACAGAATCATCTCAGTATTCAAGGCTGTAAATCCATTTTTTCCTGAGGTCAACACTTCCCCTGCCTTCTGTGCTTTGGTCATAGGTACCTACCTAGTCACTGTTTAGGCATAAGCTGATTCAACTTGTTTTCTTATGCTTATGATCCCAGGCTATGTCACCTTGTTTAAGTTCTCAAACTCTGTCTCACTTTCTTCACTAATAAAATGGGAACAAAAATGAACCTGCTTCACCGGTTAATGAGGAAATCAAATGAGATATCATATACAGGAAAGGGCTTAGAACAATGCTTGGCAGATAATAAACCCTATGCAAATATTATCATCATTATCATCATTACCATTGTTAAGAATTTGGTTGCTTGCAAGAATATAACATAAATCTAGAATGCTACATTTTCATTAAAAGACAGAACAGTTCACACAGGCAAAACTCCTTGGCAAATCTAGCTTATTAATTTTTCCCTTCGTAATAAGGGTTATGATGGCGGAGGAAGGAAAGAACTGTCAATAATATGGATTTTAAGGCTGATCTTTTCAGAATTCAGGAATACATGGGCCATAAGAATAGGAAAGTGAAGTCTATGTTTAAAATGCAAGGGCTTAAAAGTCAGATTGCTTTATTTCTTAGCTAAGTTGCACAGATCACCTAGCTGGCATATGTTCATTAGTAAATTGGATATTCAATAATATGTCCCCATTAACCTTTTTTTTTAACATCTTTATTGGAGTATAATTGCTTTACAATGGTGTGTTAGTTTCTGCTTTATAACAAAGTGAATCAGCTATACGTATACATATATCCCCGTATCTCCTCCCTCTTGCGTCTCCCTCTCACCCTCCCTATCCCACCCCTCTAGGTGGTCACAAAGCACCGAGCTGATCTCCTTGTGCTATGTGGTTGCTTCCCACTAGCTATCTATTTTACATTTGGTAGTGTATATATGTCCATGCCACTCTCTCACTTCGTCCCAGCTTACCCTTCCCCATCCCCGTGTCCTCAAGTCCAGTCTCTACGTCTGTGTCTTTATTCCTGTCCTGCCCTTAGGTTCTTCCCATTAACCTTTAAAACATATTAATGTTTCAGCAGTTTGACATGCCAAGGAGAAAACTACCTGTGCAAATCCAGACTAGTCTTAGAACTAGTTAAATAATTCCTATCTATTAAAGAACATTGAAAACTCTCATTTTGTGATAATCATTTCCTTATTTCTCTTTATAGTTTTATTTCCTACATACACATCCATAACATAGTGTGGCAGAGGTTACTAGTATCCCACTCATATCCCCTAGCAATTACTAGGGTTAAGTCTCAAGTCTTATCATTTCATGATAGGAAATGAACTATTCTTCTATGAGAGGAAACAATTTATCAAATGTGCTACATGGCCTAATACATACAGGCAGAAATTGAGAGGATATGCCTGAAAATGAGGGGGTGGAATATAAGCTGGATATAGTATTGGCTTATTAATTTTAAGGCCCTCTCCTGTGATTCAGGATGTACCGTCTTTAGCAAGGACTCAAGAGGTCAGTCCCAATACACTGTTGGAATGGCTCCTTCAAATTTGGGGAAAAAGATGGTACATAGTGAATGATGTGAATGTTGAAATTGCCTTGGCAGAGAGAGTATTGAGGAAGGGATCAGAGAACTTAACGGGGTGAGCAGGCTAGACTAAATATTTAGAATATAGGGTAAGAGAAGCCACCAGCTGACCATGCTCCTTGGGGGTGCCCAAAGGATATCCTTTTACTAAAGCAATAAGGAATGCACTACTAAGGGAAGCATCAGTATTTGAGAATTTCTGTGGCAGCTCTTCGTTGAAGCCAGGGCTAATGGTAGAAGACACTGCTTTGGAACTGAGCTTTTCATTGTCAATGAGAAAAATAAGAATCTGGAAGAGAAAATGGCAGGTGGCAGCCCATTGACATCAGAAGGGAAGTGGATGTATCATCAACTGAAGGGGAGACATGTCCCCTCAAGGAAGGACTTTTCAGTGCCTCAGCAAGTACTTACATAGTGATTTCCAAATCCTTCCACCAAAGGGCCATACACAAGTACACTGCAGAAAAGAAAATACCTATATCTTTTAAGAGCTCTTAGCTATTGGATCTGACTTGAAATTGTCAGGAAGCCAAAATATCATGGATATCCAGTCAGAAAGGGGGCATCCAGAGATCTGTTGACAATTGGAGTCCTGGTCCATGTCCATTTCACAATGAGTCCAACGGGTCCATGAAATCATCCATGGTCATTTCTCCAGTCCTTGAGTATATAATCGGAAGGGAGGTACTTAGTAACCGGTAGAACTGGTGAAACTTAAATTGGCTCCGTAACTGTGGAGTGCCATAGTTAATTTTATGTGTCAGCTTGACTAACCACGGGGTGCCCAGATTAAACATTGTTTCTGGGTGTGTCTGTGATGGTGTTTCCAGATGAGATTAGCATTTGAATTAGTGGAATCAGTAAAGTAGATTGCCCTCCCCAGTATGCGTGGTATCATCCCACTGAGGGAGGGCCTGAATAGAACAAAAGGTGGAGGAAGGAGGAATTCTCTCCTTCTTGCCTGGATACTTGAGCTGAGACATAAACCTCCTGCCCTCAGTGCTCCTGGTTCTCGGGTCTTCAAACTCAGGCTAAATCACACCACTATCATTCCTGGGTCTCCAGCTTGCAGATGGTAGATTGTGGGACTTCTCAACCTCCATAATTATGTGAGCCAATTCCTTATAATCAATCTCTTCCTCTCTCTATATATATCCTATTGCTTCTGTTTCTCTGGAGAAACTTAACTAATAAATGAAGTAAAATCATAATTGTATAAAAGTTCGTAGAAAATTATGTATGTACTTGAATGCCTTCACTTCAGGCAAGACAGACTCTTATCCTGGAAGAATGGCAGAGATGAGTGTCTCCCTCAAAAGTGTAAAGGATGCAGGGACACGACTCCATCATATCTCCATTTAATTCACTAATCTGGCCCTTGAAAAAATCATATGGATCATGACGGATGATAGCAGAATACCTCACAGCCTTCCCAGAACTATGATAACACTCCTGATCTTGAGCACAACATAGTTCAAGGGTACCTCAGTCATCTGAACTTTTCTCAGAACTCCACTATATTTGATAGTAAAATAATTGGAACTGAGGATCAAAAAGTTGTAATACTCTGGATGCCTTTGTAAGGCAAAACGCACACCAGAGGGTTGGAAATAATTCCTTCAAAGATTCAGAGGTCTGCAATGCCAAAAGAGTGTTTTGAGATTCAGTAGTCTGAGATATGCCAGCATATCCCCTTGGAAGTAAAGAACTGCACCTTGCAACTCCTACAACTAAGAAGGTGGCACGGACTTTCGTAAGCCTCTTTGGATTTTGGAGAATACATACCACACGAGAATGTTGCCTCAACCCATTCACTGGGCAACTTGGAAGGTTACCAGTTGCAGTTGAGCCAGAACAAAAAAGGTCTCTGCAGCAATTCCAGCATTTGGTACAAGTGACAATGCCTTTTGTAACATAGGTCCCATCTGATCCCATCAAACTAGAGATGTCCGAGGTAGACAGCAATGCTGTGTGGCATCTCGGCAAACCTTGGAGCAGTTCTCCAACAAAAATTAACAGGAAAAGGTGCATAAATATCTTAGCTTTGCCCCTAAAATAAGTTAATTCTGGTGCTTTTTCACTGGCTCCCTTGAGTTCCCTAATGGGACTAAGCTCTAGTCATCTGTAGTGGTAGCTGGCTTGAAAAACACCATATATTGTCTGCTTCCACTTCTTGTCTATTTATTTCTCCACTTCCACTGCTATTTTTCTTTCCTTCCCAAATAAACTATTGGATTGACCCATATTTGCCATTTTTGCAGGTCAAAAAATGAATATCACTAGTTTCATACATTTCAACCTAATATTTGAGCTTGAATCCTTGATTTGGGATCTGCTTTTGGGGACACTCATACTAAAAAATTGTTTCACCTATTTTTTGAATTTTGTATAAATGAAACCATACTGCATACACTCTTCTGTAACTTAAGTCTTTTGCTCAACACTATGTTTTTGAAATACATTCATATTGGGGCATGGAAGTTCAATTAATTTTGTTTATGTACAGTATATTTCATTGTTTGAATATCTCACATTTTATACATTTTGTTGTTAATGGAGAGAATCATTATTTTCAGTGTGGTCCAATTATAGACAGTGGAGCTACTAAGAGCCTGGTATATACATCCTGATGTACATGCACAAGTTTCTCTGGGGTATATAACTAGAAGTAGAATTGCTAAACCACAGCGTATGTTCGTATTCTACTTGTTCTTTAAGAATACTCAAAATAAGAAAAAATAACCTTTACTAGGGTACAATCCATTGTGTACAGTATCTTCCTAACCCTTGATTTCTACACAGCTTATCTCCGATGTGAGAATTTTAATTCTATGCAGCCCTGGGTGGGAAAGAAAACAGAGGCTTTTGTTTCCTCTTAGAGTTATCTCCTTCTATATTTTCTCCTCGAAGAGTGTAATCTCCCTAAGTTTTCTCTTTTCTTACAAATAAATAAACCCAATTCCTTTAGTTATTTCTTCATAGAGACTATTTCCTATGCCTCTAATTATTTCCATTAATCTCTTCTGGACTGCCCCCAAATTTTTGAAATCTAGGGTAACCGTGATATGTATTGTCCAAAGCAGGTCAATTTTGAGAATGGAAAGAGGTGTTAAAATAATTAACAGTGCCAACAACAGTGTAAACAAGATCCATCTTAGGCAAACCGGAATGTACTTTATTCATATCACACTTTATGTGTGTGTTCTCGAACCAAATAAGGAATGCTTCTGGAGGACTGGCTCATATTAACTATTAAAGAGAAGGGGTTGGCTACATGACACATTCTCATTTACAATCCCAGTCTCAGAGGCATTACTGTGAATTTATTATGCCTGAGTAACAGCACATAATGGTATTCCTAAACAGCAAGGGCAAAACATTGATCTCTTAGCAACAACGTAAAAATACTAACTAGGTTTCAACTGTGTCCTTTAGAGAAACTGTGACTGCATATTTGATCTTCCATTTAGTAATAGACACAAATCTCATGGTAATTTAGTATTCAAAGGAGATTTTTCAAAAGTATTAGCTGGTTGCTAAGTAACGATAGGAAAGAAGGTAAAATGGGGGAAATTTTGCTAACTTCCCTTGTATTCACTGGCTTCAGAAAACAGTTCTCTTATAGATAGGACCCGTTTGACAATTTGTACCTGGGAAACTGAAAGTGTGACACTTTTCTGCAAGAAGAAATGTGCAAAACAAAACTATTTTAGGCAGAAAGAAATTTCACAGTGTTAGTATTTGTTTATATGGAACAGCCTACAATGCATCTCACCGCTTAGATAAGTGAAATATCTGAATAAAAAAGTAAAATATTTGGGGAAAAGTCTAATTACCTCAGAAATACTTGGATTTTCTCAAATAATTTGGTAATAATAATAGAAGTGGCCGTTTAATAGGAGCTGCCTTGTGGTGGTCACTAAGCTTCAAACTTCAGTTACATCACCTAATAAAATCTCCTTAATTTTCTTAACTAGAAATTATGATCCCATTTTGCTGTTTAAGATACTGAAGCTCAAGTGGTTAAGTAAATTCTAAGTGGCTGAGCCAATATTTGAACCCAAAGCTTTTTGACTCCAAAGGCCTTATGTCTTTTATAAGATATTTGCAAGGCTTTGATTTTATTTGCTACCACATAAAAGATGCTACAGTTCAGGTGACATTAAGTTAATAGAGACAGAAAACATATTACTGAGACTTGAGGATATTAGTTTACCAAAACAATTCAAAATAATTTAAGCAGAGATTTAGGGGCCCACTTTAAAAACCAATCTACACTTTGCTTGAAAGTATATTTCTAAGCTTAAAAAAATTAATTATTAATACTTAAACATTAAAGAGGTTGATGCAATCTAGGAAATAGAAAAAATTCTATTTTAAAATAAATATTGAATTTCATATTCTTCGGAAGTCAATTTAAACAATGTCAATTTAGGAAAAACTATGTATTAATTAGTAGAATAATGTAGATAATCAAGTAGGAGGAATTTAACGTCCAAATTTACAGAGGTAAGACATGTTTTTTGGTTGCCTCTCAAGTCTATCCAATTTTTGTTATGACAAAATTTCACTTTGGTGGTAAACTTTTAGTTCATCTTGTATTTTTGTATTTTAATTTAGTTTAAAACTAAGATAAATAGAAGAAGGTGGGCCAGATGGTAAGAAGATTAGAGAAAAATAGTGATTAATTTATGGAAATTAGATGGAAAGGATAAAATGAAAGAGAAAAAATTTATTATGCATGATGGGCAATAACATCAAAGTCTGATATTATTCTGAAGCAGAAAACTTGAAACCATTGGAATAATGCCCCTGTATAAACTTTTTCAAGATGAATTGAAGTAGAAACTATTCTTTTTCACTGTTCTTCTGCTCATTGCCCATCATGCGTAAGAATATTTTTCTCTTCTATTTTATTCTTTCCATCTAATTTCCACCTAATTTCCATAAATTAATCACCATTTTTCTCTAGTCTTATTACCCTCTGGCTTACCTTTGTTTATTTTATTTATCTTACTTTGTAACTTCTAGAAAATTCTTTTGAAATGCCTGAACCACATTAGCTGTCTTTCTTCATAGTAAAGTGATCCATTATTAGAAAAAAAGGTCATACTTTAAAGAACTATATTTATTTTGAACTTTGGCCTTACTGAGGATAAATACAAAATAAATTATTATGGTTTAAGGAAAAAAGTTTTCAGTAATAAAATTACATATAAGTTCCCAAATGTAATACATGCCACATCTTCAGTGGAAAAATATTAAAAATGTCAAGATAACTTTTCTGCTCACTGTCTAGATATGATTCTTTTATTGCTATCTAAGCTAAAGATAACACATGAAGGAAACTCTGGACAATATTACGAACTTAGTGTCTCAAAATCAAGAATGATAGATTTCTGAGACACTCATATGATTTTAAAAAGCAATGTTAGGTAGCATTTTTCTCGATTTCTGAAAACTGTAAAGTAATAAAGTAAATTTAATTGTCTGATTCTGCAAAAGGAATATCATTTCAATCCCTGACCAGTGAAGATTTGATTTTGAATGCCTTAAAGATTTGGTTAAATTATAATATCATACGGTTTGGGATTGGCAAATCCTAAAGAGAATTTGTGAGTCTTTTTCAATAAGATGGCAAAGACACACATCTCTTAGGATGTGTGTCTGCTGATTAATAACTAGAAGAAAAGTAAGCCATTAGAAGAGTAATGAGGTAGAACATAAATAATGACCTTTCAATGTAGTTTGGCTCTGTGTGTGGGGGGTGGGACGTGTATTTAAGAGAACTAACAGGCCTAGGAATGGAGAAGAGAGATCCCTCTAGTTGTGGGAAGGAGCAGACATGAGCAGCTCCAAATCACAAGGACATGGATAAGAACAGTGGCTACTAGGAGATCACCTCAGGGGGAAGAAATGACAGGAGGATATTTAATCTACAAATTGTGAACAAACTGGCTTTTTTTTTTTTTAACATCTTTATTGGAGTATGATTGCTTTACAATGTTGTATTAGTTTCTGCTGTATAACAAAGTGAATCGGCTATATGTATACTTATACCCCCATATCCCCTCCCTCTTACCTCTTCCTCCCACCCTCCCTATCCCACCCCTCTAAGTGGTCACAAAGCACCGAGCTGATCTCCCTGTGCTATGCGGCTGTTTCCCACTAGGTATCTATTTTACATTTGGTAGTATATATATATCAATGCTACTCTCTCACTTCGTCCCAGCTTACCTTTCCCCCTCCCTGTGTCCTCAAGTCCATTCTCTACATCTGCATCTTTATTCCTGTCCTGCCCCTAGGTTCTTCAGAACCATTTTTTTTTAGATTCCATATATACGTGTTAGCATATGGTATTTCTTTTTCTCTTTCTGACTTACTTCACTCTGTATGACAGAGTCTAGGTCCATTCACCTCACTACAAATAACTCAATTTCGTTTCTTTTTATGGCTGAGTAATATTCCATTGTATATATGTGCCACATCTTCTTTATCCATTCATCTGTCGATGGGCACTCAGGTTGCTTCCATGTCCTGGCTATTGTAAATAGTGCTGCAATGAACATTGTGGTACCTGACTCTTTTTGAATTATGGTTTTCTCAGGGTATATGCCTAGCAGTGGGATTGCTCGGTCATATGGTAGTTCTATTTTTAGTTTTTTTGGTTTTTTTTAAAATTCAAACAGAAAGTCACAAAAATTATAATCATCCTCATCAGTTCACTCAGTCCCATGTAATTAATTTTTTTTTATCTTGATCTTTTGTTAGCACTTTTATGAGTTCATCACAAACTGGCTTTTTACTTAAATATATAAGTGGGAAAAACTTTAGGTTTATTAGTATTAAACCAGTGGTTATTTATAATCAATATCTGAGGCAATTGTAGACAAGCAGATGGGCTGATGACATGTAGCTGAATATGCTTTAAAAAATGAAATTATTTAGTAAATGTCAATTGTCAGGAGCTAGCAATGTGATTGTAACATAAATATTACATTTGTGCTTGATAAGATCAAACTTTTTGATGCTTAATAGCTATCTGTATCTCTAGATAAATAGAAAGATATTTTAAAAGATACTTTTACATTTTATTATATATGTGGCAAAATGGAATTTTTTCTCTCCTTTCTTCTCAAATTTTTTCACTTAATGATGTACACACACACACACACACACACACACACACACACACACACTCTTATCCCACTGATCCCTTCAGGCTCTGGTACATCCCAAAACAGAATAATCCAAAATGAAATTTTAGGATTTGGCAGAGCATAGAAAAGATTCAGAGACCCATATAGGTTATGCTATAAAAAGCAGTCTATTAGTAAGAAAAATATTTGTCTCACGAATGTTTCTCTTTGAAAACTAAAGGGATCAAAGCACTCTCCACTCAAGAAGAAACTAAATGGGAAAAGGGGTAATCTGGTCACAGCATCTATGCTGCTAACAACTGATCGATATTCATATAGATATAAAGAAGTGATTTTGAAAGGAAAGATGAGGAAAGCTTTGTCCATGTTGAACTGTGGTACTTGCAGGCCATCCAGGAGATGTTAACTGAAAGACAATTAGGTCAGTCACTATAGAGTTTAAAGGAGGTTTAGATTTGAAAGTCACCAAATCCAGAGTGCCTGAAGGTGAAAAGTGAATGTAATTATCCAGTTAAATGGTTAGAATGAGTGGAGAAAGGGCCAGCTTCAAGGATGAAGTTCTGGTGTGCCCCGGTATTAGAGAAGAGCCCTGACACTGAGAAAGAACATTTATTCATTCATTTGACAAATATTTGTGTGTCTGCTCTATGTGATGCAGGAGCTTGGTAATGGCAAGACGAAGAAGATATAGTCCATGCCCTTGAGAAGTCCAGTTAAGAGCAGCCAAAATAAATTAAAGGAAAAGTAAGAGGAAGTAGTTAAAGGAAGATATAGGAAACAAGAGTTTCAAGTGTCACAGAGTTCAAGTAAGATAAAGACAGAGAAATACCCGAGTGGAATTGGCAATTAGAAAGTCTTTGCTGATGAGACGTCCCTGGTGGTCCAGTGGTAAAGAATCAGCCTTCCAGTGCAGGGGCTGTGGGTTCGATCCCTGGTTGAGGAACTAAGATCCCACATGCCACAGGGCAATTAAGCTCGTGTGTGACACAACCACTGAGCTTGCGTGCCTCAACGAGAGAGCCCGTGTGCCAGAACTACAGAGCCCACGCACCCCAACTACAAAGCCCACGCACCTTGGAGCCTGCGTGTCACAACAAAGAGCCTGCATAGCAACAAAAGATCCCGCATGACCCAATGAAGATCCCGAGTGCCACAACTAAGACACGACGCAGCCCCCCCAAAATTAATTAATTAATTATTTAAGAAGTCTTTGCTGAGAATGGTTTCTTTGCTATTGTTGCAAGGAAAAGTAAATTGCTCAAGATGGCTAGTGAATGAGGCATGAAGTAATTAATACAAAGTGAGGGTAAACTATTCTTTCAAGGGGCTTGCCATGAAGAGATATGATGAGATAGAGAGAAGGAAGGAGGGCAGTGAAGCACATATGGAAGTTTCTGTTTATTTTAAGATGAAGAACACAATCATATTTACGAGCTGAGAGAATGTTCAGTATGGAGATGGAATTTGAATGTACAGGGCAATAAATGCTGACTGATGGAGCATATTTCCCCTAAGGGGTAGGAGAGGAAGATGGGACCCAGAGCACTGATATAAGAGATTAACTTTGTAACCAATTAGGAATAGTATTTTAAGAAAAAACAAGGGGGAAGAGAAATAAAGATAAGTACACATGCAGAAAAAGTTAGAATAAATATGGGAAGGAAAATACTGGGTCTTGTTACTGAGTCTTCAGTTTCCTGTGATGTTACAAGCAAGTCTCCTGACTGAGAGTGAAGGAATGGAGATACTCTAGACAGGGAATGCAGAGTGGCTGAGTAGCTCTGCCTGCCCTTCGGTGTTTTGTTTAGAAAATACTTTCTTGACATTGACCCTCAATGAGAGCAGTGAGCTAAAAGTTTCCACACACCCTTTGATACCAGGAGTTTCTAGGGTTCACAGTATACCTCCTTAAGAAAGCAGTGATTAAAGTTGAAAGAAGAGCTGAATAATGGTAGAGAGCAGCAATGCGAATGCCATAATACAATAAAGAGTTACTATTTTTAGGAAGTTATTTTAAGAGGTAAATGTTTCAGTAACCCAAGGCTTGTGCTGTCCTCAAGTTCTCAACTCCAGTGTCTCTTATACTACTAATTTTGCTATGGTATCAAAGATCCAAAGTTTGACAATAATGCACTGTTTAAAGTTCATCACTATGTAAACATCATTTCCACTCACTGGCTTTCCAGAAAAGTTTGGTTGAGTAGGAAAAAAGGAGAGGACATTACAGTCAACATGAAGAGGATGGTAAATAACCTAAGTCTATTTCTGTGCCTCACTCATTAATGGATAACTCTCACTGCTGAACCATTTACTGTTGCAGGATTATCAATTATTAAGTGCTTATGAGTTGTGATGCTGAAATCAGTTTTTTTTTAAAATTTTACCCATGGATAAATTTTTAATGCAGAAGAAAGCAAAGATAAATGAAGAAATTATGGTTGTTACATCTACTCTGCAGCACACACATGAAATTAATGTTCTGAACATTTCTGTTTGTAACAACACACAATTTTGATGATCAAATTAAGAGCAGACAGAACAAAGCACACGTGAAAATTTCAAAACCCTATGTAGGTTAATGGTAATAAACTCTGTGAGTGGATATTTTAAATTGAGATAGGGCTTATGCCACAAAATTACCCTTTTTAAATGTAAAATTCCCTGCTCTTTAGTATACTTACAAAATATTTCCACCACCCCAAAAAGAAACCCCATACTCATAAATAGTAACTCCCCATACTCCTTTTATCTCAGCCCTGGGAAACCACTAATCAACTTCCCTTCTCTATGAGTTTGCCTATTCTGTATATTTCATATAAATGGAATAATGCAATATGTGACCTTTTGTGTCTGGCTTCTTTCACATAGCACAATGTTTCAAGGTTCAACCAAGTCATAGAATGTACCAGTACTTCATTTCTTTTTATTGCCAAATAATATTTCATTGTATGGATATACCACATTTTAAAATTTATTTATCATTGACAGACATTTGTGTTGTTTCCACCTTTTGACAAATAATTATAAAGTTCCTGTGAACATTTCTGTACAAGTTTGTATGTAACCATATGTTTGCAGTTCTCTCAGATATATACTTCAGAGTGGAATTGCTGGGTCATACAGTAACTCTATTTTTAACTTTTTAAAATTAAAAACTTTTAAACATTAAAATTAAAACAGAGGATAGTCTCTTCAATAAATGGTGTTGGGAAAACTGGACAGTCACATGCAAAACAATGAAACTACACCACTGTCTCACACCATACACAAAAATTAATTCAAAATGGATTAAAGACTTGAATGTAAGACCAGCTACCATAAAACTCCTAGAAGAAAACATAGGCAGTGCACTCTTTGACATCAGTCTTAGTGATATCTTTCTAGATATGTCTCCCCAAGCAAGAGAAACAAAAGCAAAAATAGACAAATGGAATGACATCAAACTAAAAGGCTTCTGCATAGCAAAGGAAACAACCAATAAAACAAAAATACAACTTACCAAATGGGAGAAGATATTGGCAAATAATAATTCGATAAGGGGTTAATATCCAAAATACATAAAGAACACATACAACTCAACAACTAAAAAACCCAACAACCCAATTAAAAATGGGCAGAGGAGCTGAATAGACATTTTTGCAAAGAAGACATAACAGATGGCCTACAGGCACATGAAAAGATGTTCAACATCACTAGTTATTAGGGAAACGCAAATAAAAACTGAAATGAAATATCACCTCACACCTGTCAGAATGGCTATTATAAAAAAAACAAACAAACAAGAAATAAGTATTGGTGAGGATGTGGAGGAAAGGGAACCCTCATACACTGCTGGTGAGAATGTAAATTGGTACAACCACTATGGAAGAGGTATGGAGATTCCTCAAAAAATTAAGAATAGAACTACCATATGATCCAGCTATCCCACTTCTGGGTATTTATCCAAAGAATATGAAAACACTAATCTGAAAAGATTTATGCACTTCTATGTTCATCGTGGCATTTGTAATAACCAAGATATGGAAACAACCTAAATGTCCATCAAAGGATTAACAAGATGTGGTATATATACACAATGGACTACTACTCAGCCATAAAAAAGATGAAATCTTGCCATTTGCAACAACATGGATGGACCTTGAGGGTATCAGGCTAGGTGAAATAATTCAGATGGAGAAGGACCAATATTGTATGATTTCACTCATATGTGGAATATAAAAACGGATAAAAAGATGAACAGAAAAACAAACCAAAAAACTGAAATAGATGAACAAACCAAACCAAACAAAAACAAACATGTACATATAGAGAACGTAGTAGTGGTTATCAGAGGGGAAGGGGGGGAGGGTGAAATGGGTAAAGGGGATCAACTGTATGGTGATAGATCAATGGAACTAAATTTTTGGTGTTGAGCACACTGTAGGGTATACAGAAGTGGAAATATAATGTTATACACATGAAACTTATATAATGTTACAAATCCATGTTACTTCAATAAAAATTTTTTTAATTTTCAGAAATACAAAAAAATACAAAAAATAAAACTGAAAACAAAATTTCCAAACTTTTTCCAAAATGGCTATAGCATTTTACATTCTCATCAGCAGTGTATGAGGGTTCCAATTTTTCCACGTTCTTGCCAATGCTTTTTTTCCCCCCTACTTTTTATGTACAGTTTTTTGTTATAAACTTATTTATTTATTTTTATTTTATTTTTGGTTGCATTGGGTCTTCATTGCTGCACATGGGCTTTCTCTAGTTGCGGCGAGTGGGGGCTACTCTCCGTTGCAGTGTGTGGGCTTCTCATTGTGGTGGCTTCTCTTGTTGCAGGACATGGACTCTAGGCTGCGTGGGCTTCAGTAATTGCAGCACGTGGGCTCAGTAATTGTGGCTCACAGGATCCAGAGCGCAGGCTCAGTAGTTGTGGTGCATGGGCTTAGTTGCTCCACAGCAAGTAGGATCTTCCCAGACCAGGGCTCGAACCTGTGTCCCCTGTATTCTTAACCACTATGTCACTGCACCACCAGGGAAGTCTTTCCCTACTTTTTAATTATAGCAATCCTAATGGGTGTGAAGTACTCTCATTGTGGTTTCAATGTGCATTTCTCTAATGACTAATGATGTTGAACATCTTTTCATGTGCTAGTTTGCCATTTGCATATCACCTATGGAGAACTGTCTATTCAAATGCTTCATCCATTTTTTATTTGGGTTATTTATCTTTTTGTTTTGCATTCTTTACATATTCTTGATACTGCATGTATCAGATACATGACTTGCAAATATTTTCTCCCATTCTGTAGATCATCTTTTTCTTCTCTTGATAGTGTACTTCGACACAAAAAGTTTTTAATTTTGATGAAGTCCAGTTTATCTGTTTTTAATTTTATTGCTTGTGCTTTTGGTGTCATATACATAAAACATCACTTAACCCAAGATCCAAATATTTATGCCTATGTTATTTTTTCTTCTAAAAGTTTTATAGTTTAGCTCTTATATTTAGATTGCTGGTCCATTTTGAGCGAAATTTTGTGTATGTTGTGAGGAAAGGGTCTAACTTCCTTCTTTACTGTGTGGATATTAATTGTCCCAAGACTATTTGTTGAAAGTCTTACCCTCATTGAATTATCTTGGCTCCCATGTTGAAAATCCTTAAATGTAAGAGTTGATTTCTGAACTCTCAACTTTATTCTATTGGTCTATATTCCTATCCTTATGCCAGGACCATACTGTATTGATTACTGTAGCTTTGAACTAAGTTCCAAAATTGGAAAGGGTGAGTCCTCCAGCTTTGTTCTTTTTCAAAATTGTTTTGGCTATTCTGGGCCCCTTGTATTTCCATATGAATTTTAGGATCAGCTTGTCCATTTCTGGAAAAAAAAAAAAGGCATTTTGGAGATTTGTTAGGGATTATATTTAATCTGTAGATCAGTTTGGGGAGTACTGCTATCAATATTGTGTCCTCACAGGATGTTTTTCTATTTATTTAGATCTTCTTCAATCTTTTTAACAATATTTTGTAGCATTTTAACATATGTTTTGAACTTCTTCAGTTAAATTTATTCCTAAGTATTTTATTATTTTAATGTTACTGTAAATGGAATTGATTTCTTAATTTCAGATTCACATTGTTCATGGCTACTGTATATAGAAATACAGTTGATTTAAAAAAAATTTTTATTCAACGTATTTAAACTTGATCTTGTACCCTGCAAACATGGTGAACTCATTCATTAGTTCTAATAGTTCTGTGGGAAGTTTTTAAATGAGTTTACTTGTTACAGGTCTACTCAGATATACTATTTCTTCTTGAGTTGGTTTTGTTAACTTGTGTCTTTCTAAGAATTTATCCATTTCATTTAGGTTATCTAATTTGTTGATATAAAATTGTTCAGAGTGTTCCCAATTTTTTTTTTTTTTTCTGTAAAAGAAGCAGTAATGTTCTCTCTTTCATTCTTTGTTCTCGTAATTTGAGTCCTCTTTGTTTTTTGCTTGGTCAGCCTAGCTAAAGTTTTGTCAGTTTTGTTGATCTTTCCAAAAAACTAACTTTTGGTTTTGTTGATATTTTCTATTCTCTATTTCATTTATTTCTCCTGTAGAGTTTATTATTTCCTCTTTCTATTTGTTTTGAGTTTAGTTTGTTCTTTTTTTTTTTCCCCCTGAGGTTCTTAAGGTAGAAGATTAGGTTATTGATTAGACATATTTCTTCTTTTTTGATGTAGGCATTTATAGTTATAAATTTCTTTGTAACACTGCTTTAGCTGAATCCCATTTGTTTTAGTATTTTGTGTTTTTATTTTCATCCATCTCAAATAATTTTCTAATTTCCCTTGTGATTTCTTATTTGATCCATTGTTTATTTAGGAGTGTGATGCTTAGTTTCCACATATTTGTGAATTTCCCAAATTTCCTTCTATTATTGTTATCTAATTTCATTCCATTGTGATCAGAGAATATATTAGGTGTGGTTTTAGTCCTTTTAAATACATTGCTTTATGTCTAAATTATGATCTGCATTGGATTATGCTCCATGTGCACTTGAGAAGAATAGGTATTCTGCCATTGTTAGATGGAATATTTCATAGGTGTCTGTTAGGTCTCATTGATTAATAGTGTTTAATCAGGTTTTCTATATCCTTGATGATTTTCTGGGATACTCGTTCTATCCATTATTGAACGTGAATTATTGAAGTTTTAACTATTATTGTTCAATTGTCTATTTTTCCTTTTAATTCTGACATGTTTTGCTTCATGTATTTTGTGTTTCCCTTATTAGATGCGTGTATGTTTATAGTTGATATATCTTCTTGATGGATTGCTCATTTTATCATTATAAAATATCTTTCTTTGTATCTAGTAACACATTTTTATTAAAGTCTATTTTGTATGGTAATATAGCCACTCAACTCTCTTTTGGTTACTGTTTGCAGGATATATCTTTTTGCATTACTTTATTTTTTAAATTTTATTTATTTATTTATTAAAAATTTTATTAGGGTATAGTTGATTTACAATGTGTTGTGTTAGTTTCACGTGTACAGCAAAGTGAATCAGTTATACATATACATATATCCACTCTTTTTTTATATTCTTTTCCCATATAGTCCATTATAGAGTATTGAGTAGAGTTCCCTGTGCTATACAGTAGTTCCTTATTAGTTATCTATTTTATATATAGTAGTGTGTATATGTCAATCCCAATCTCCCAGTTTAACCCTCCTCCGTTTTTACCCCTGGTAACTATAAGTTTGTTTTCTACATCTGTGACTCTACTTCTGTTTTGTAAATAAGTTCATTTGTACCGTTTTTTTAGATTCCACATATAAGTGATATCATATGGTATTTGTCTTTATCTGTCTGACTTACTTCACTCAGTATGACAATCTCTAGGTCTATCCATGTTGCTGCAAATGGCATTATTTCGTTCTTTTTTATGGCTGAGTAATATTCCATTGTATGTACCACATCTTCTTTATCCATTCCTCTGTTGAGAGACATTTAAATTGCTTCCATGTCCTGGCTATTGTAAACAGTGCTGCAATGAACATTGGGGTGTGTGTATCTTTTCGAATTATGGCTTTCTCCAGGTATATGCCTAGGAGTGGGATTGCTGGGTCATATAGATCAATGGAACAGGATAGAAAGTCCATAGATAAAACCACATATGTATTGTCACCTAATGTATGGCAAAGGAGGCAAGAATATACAATGGAGAAAAGACAGTCTCTTCAATAAGTGGTGCTGGAAAAACTGGACAGCTACATGCCAAAGAATGAAATTAGAACATTCCTTAACACCATACACAAAAATAAACTCAAAATGGATTAAAGACCTAAATGTAAGGCCAGACACTATAAAACTCTTAGAGGAAAACAGAACACTCTATGACATAAATCTCAGCAAGATCTTTTTTGATCCACCTCCTAGAGTAATGAAAATAAAAACAAAAATAAAAAATGGGATTTAATTAAACTTAAAAGCTTTTGCACAGCAAAGGAAACTATAAAGAAAACAAAAAGGCAACCCTCAGAATCAGAGAAAATATTTGCAAACGAAGCAACTGACAAGGGATTAATCTCCAAAATATACAAACAGCTCATGCAGCTCAGTATCAAAAAAACAAACAACCCAATCAAAAAATGGGCAGAAGATCTCAATGGACATTTCTCCAAAGAAGATGTACAAATTGCCAAAAGCACATGAAAAGATGCTCAACATCGATAATTATTAGAGAAATGCAAATCAAAACTACAGTGAGGTATCACCTCACAGCAATCAGAATGGCCATCATCAAAAAATCTACAAACAGTAAATGCTGGAAAGGGTGTGGAGAAAAGGGAAGTCTCCTACACTGTTGGTGGGTATGTAAATTAGTACAGCCACTATGGAGAACAGTATGGAGGTTCCTTAAAAAACTAAAAATAGAACTACCATATGACCCTGCATTATTTTATTTTTAACTTATGTATGTCTTTGAATCTAAAAGTGTCTCGTGTATCACTGGATTGCGTTGCTTTTTACAATTTCTTCCTTCTGATTGAAGTGTTTAGACTAAGTCTACCATTTTACTATTTGTTTTCTAAACATCTTTTTATGTTCCTCTATTCCTCCATTGCTGCCTTCGTTTATATTAAATATTTTCCAGTGTACCACTTTTCCCCATTTTTGTCTCTTTTATTGTATTTTTAGTTATTTCTTTAACTAAAAGATTACTCTGGGGATTACAATTAACATTGGGTTGAATGTCTACCCAGACATTTATGTCTACTAAGAACCTCAGAATGTGACCAAATTTGGAAATAAAGTCTTTGAGATGTAATTAGTTAAGATAATGTCAGACTGGATTAGGAGGGGTCCTAAATTCAATGACTGGTGTCACTGAAAGGACCCACAGAGATAGACACAAGGAAGAAGACCATGTGATTGCAGAGGCAGAGATTGAAGTGATGCAGCTACAAGCCAAGGAATTCCAAGGATTGTCAGAAGGCACCAAAAGCTATGAAGAAGCAAGGAAGCCTTCTTCCCCAGAGTCTGCAGAGGGACCGTGACCTTCCTGACACCTTGATTTCAAACTTTCAGACTGCAGAACTGTGAGAGAATACATTCTTATTGTTTTAAGCCCTTCAGCTTATGGTAATTTGATATGAAAGCCCTAGGAAACTAATACAGCATCTTAATTTATAACAATCTAGTTCAGAGTAATATCAACAATATCAAGCATATACAAAAACTGTGTTCCTATATATCTCCTTTCCTTCCCCTTCCATTGTGCTGTTATTATTATATAAATTACATCTTTATACATTGTATGCCTTTGAACACAGATTTATAATTATAGCTTGATACAGTTGTCTTTCAGGAGGAAAAAAGTTTACAAGCAAGAGTTACATTTTTAATCTCAGTTTCCTACTTGTAAATGGGAATAACAGTTCTACTTCCTCAGCACAAAGGACTTGAAGTCATCCCTGATCCCTCATTTTCTCATGTACTTCACTGTTTCCACTGCTAACACCCTGGCCCACATCATCCTGTTCTTCTGCCTGGATGACAGCAATAGGTTGCAAACAGGTTTCCTTGCTTTTAGCCCTCATTTCACTACAACCTACTCTCAAATCAGTAGCCAGACAATCCCTTTAACATGAAAGAACATGGAGTAAGCCATACTTAAAGGCTTGTCATGGCTCCCATTTCACTAAAAGTCAGAAGAGTCTCACAAAAACCCCCCAGGCTCTACCTGATCTGGTCTCCCATTACCTCTCTCATTGACTCTCCTACTGTTTTCCACATCACTCACTCCCCTCCAGTCACTCTGGCTCTCTTGTTACTCCTTGAAAATACTTGGACACTCTGGTTTCAGGCACTTATACTTGCCGCTATCCCTTGCCCGAAGCACTCTTCCCCTAGATAGCCATATTGCTAATGTTTTCAAGATAAAAACTCCATTTGGCAAGAAGACACAATAATACTTCTACATAAACAAAGAATGAATCATAGGAGAAATCAGAAGATATTCTGAATTATATGATAATGAAATACAACATGTCAACATTGTGGGATGCAACTGAAGCAGTGATGAGAGGGAAATTAGTATCTGTACAAGCCTATAGTATAAAAGAAAAAAGGTTTAAAATCAATGATCTAAGTTTCCACAATAAGAAGGTGGTAAACAAAGAGCAAATTAAACACAAGGTAGAAACAAAGGAAATAATAAAGAAAAGAGGCAAAAATAAATGACAGTCACAGACAAACAAGGGAGAAAATTAAGAAAGCCAAAGTTGGCTCTTTGAAAAAATTAATAAATTCATATACCCCTATCAAAAGTAGTAAAAAAAAAAAATCTTACAAGTTACTAATACTAGCAATGAAAGGTGGTGGTGACTACAGATGCTGTAAACATTAAAAGTTTAAGAAGTCACTTTTCTACCACAATGCTCCCCACCTGCTGCTGTTCTCTGTCCTGTGCAGCCCCTCCCTGCTGTCCTTACAAAACTTGATGTTCTCCTCCATTTTTGAATTGGTCCTTCATTTTTGAATAGTTTTTAATATTTAGGGGATTTTGCTAGAAAACTCTAAAGAGGAAAGGTGGGACTATCAAATTAGAAATTTCCTGGGCATGTATGGTAAATTTAAATGGACAGATTCTCCCCATTCCTATATACACACTCATTTGCAACATGATTTTACTGCTTCTCCCACAGAGAGGTAGAGTCTATTTCTCCATCCCTTGCATCTGGGCTTAGCCGTGTACCTGCTTTGGGAAATGGGACATTCACAAATGTGACAAGCAGTGGTTTGCACATTGGGGCTTACTCTCTTGCTGTTCTTGCTACTGCCACGTAAATAAGCCTGGGCTAGCCTAATGGATGATGACAGACATGTGGCCTAATCACCCCCTTCACCCCAGCCAACAGCCTGCCAACTGCCAGACATGCCCGTAAAGCTGTCTTAGATCATCTAACTTCCAGCTGACCCATCAGCTGACTATGGATGCATGAGCCAACCAGACAGAGATCAGCCAAGTCAGACCCGACCAAACTAACCTAGCCAACTAATCATGAGCTAATTAAACTTGTTTCAAGCCATGAAGTTTTGGGGTGGCATGTTATGCAGCAAAAGCTAACTGAAACAGCATTTTAAAATATTGTCATTTTTCATGATTAGTTCAACAGACATCTACTGAATGCCTTCTGTGTGTAAGGCCTTTTGCTAGGCACAGAGATCCAAAGCCAAGTGAGACATGGTTTCTGCCTAAAAGGGTCCACAATATATAGCAGTGTACAGATATCAGCAAATAGATAATGGCAGTGCAGTGTGATGAATACTGAAAAAAGGTACAATTTTTTAAAAAGGGGTGGGGTCATAGATGAGGGCGACTCACTGTCTTGGGAAGGTCTAGGAAAAAAACAGGTGACATCAGTATTGGATCCTCACCAAGTATCTGAAGTTTACCAAAGAATTTGGGGGAGGCCATTCTAGGCCAAATAAAAAGCATATGTAAAGGCTCAGAGACATGAAAGGATGTAAAGTGTTTGGGAAATAGTGCAGAAATGTAGCCTGCAAGAGGACAGAATAAGAGGTGATGACTAAGGAAATCTGGGTCAAATAACCTATTTGATAAAAGTCCTAACTCTTGTAGAAATATCACAAAATTGCTAAGAAATCACTAAAGTAAAAAAATCACAACAAATATAGAGTAGAATTATCACAGTTATTTCCCTTCCTCCCACTCCTTGACTTTGGACCTTGTTGCAGTGTCTAAGTAGACCTATTGTGGTGTAAGTCTCCTCTTGTCTACTCTGTTTATCGTGATAGTTTAGATCATACTATCAGCCTCAATGTGTTCAGCTCATTTAATTATACTTATTGTTGTTCAAGGAGCACACACACACCTTAGCTGGCATATACACCCCCAATCATATGAGAGGCACAGTTATTTGCAAAGCAATTTAACTTTTTAAATATTGATTTTAACCAACAATTTTCTAGTCAGCTCCTTAGAACACAGTGGAAAGTAATTGGCTTAATGTAATCTAAAAATACCTCCTTCCTAAAGTCATGAAAGCAAACTTAATTGTTAATAAATGCATTCCTCAAGTAATAGACTATTTATAATCATGTGTATTTTACTGTACTAAAGAATATGTCTTTAGTGTTTGAGGAAGATACATATGAAGAACCATTTAAAGGGCCTAAAGCCTTTACTTCTTTGGAACTTGTCCATTTGTCCACGTTACCAGATACATAGTAGTCATAGGAGGAGGGGGAAGTAGTAGTAGCTCATGAGGCATGTCACAACCTTCCAGAATCAAGCCTACACAGTGCCTGGCATCAGTGCTCAAGAAATTCTTGTTGAATGAACAAACACTGACAAACTCAGCTTTGATTTCTCCAAATATAAAATGAGAAACTAAATGATCATTAAAGTACCTACCAATGCCAAGATTCAAGTATTTTCCCACAAGACAATTCAAAAGAATACAAAATGTATACATCAGTTCAATTTATTTAGTCTTATCTAATACATCAGTGTACTTGCTCTTTAAAAGGAACATGAAGTATAAAACCATAAAAAATGATCATGAAAATTATACACATTTTTTTTCAAAGCATGATTTTAAATACGGATCTTTAAAAAATGTGATTGAGATGTGCCACAAGGAATCATAAGAAAATGTAAAAGGTGAAAAATGAACATTAACATGGAAGCCAATTACTCACTGTTACAGTTGTATTAAATATAAGAAAATCGTGATGAATTACAACTTTATTTCCGCTGCTGTCAGCAGTACTTCTGTGATGGAATTCATGAATTTCATTAGGACTTTAAACTGAATAAATGTGTTACATTACTAATGCTGTAATTTAATTCTAAACCATAGCTTAAGCATTTCACACTTGAGAACACTGTACTTTTTACCTTTAGTAATGACGGCAAATACTCCCCCTTTTTTAAAAAATTGTGGTTAAATACATATAACGTAAAATTTACCATTTTAACCATTTTAAAGTGAACAATTCAGTGGCATTTAGTACATTCACAATGTTGTGCAATCAACACTATTTTTGTCCTAGAATATTTTCACCACCAAAAGGAAACCAGTATCCATCAGGCAGTCACTTCCTACCATTCCCTCCCCACAACGCTTAATCTGATTTCTCTCAATGGATTTGCCTATTCTGGATTATTTCATATAAATGGAATCCTACAGTATGGGGCCTTCTGTGTCTAGCTTCTTTCACTTAGCATGTTTTTCAATAAATACCATATTCTTTTGCAATTAAGATAAAAAATGACTTCATGTTAATCATGAGAAAAAGAAGATACTTTGGAAACTAAATGACATCTGAGGTAAGTTAATGAGTCAGTGCAATTACCTCTCAGAATCCAATTCAAGTTTTCAGGACTGATTGGTGCTTAAACACTGATCAAATGAACAATACAGCTTTAACATTTTAAATGCAGCATAAAAATCTTTAGAATTCATATCCACCGAATTATTAACCATTTAAAGCAACTTATTTCATATGTCAGAGTTTTTAATCATAAAACTACTGGAATGTTGTAGGGAATCAATACCATTCTCTATTTTTATTTCAGATCTCTAATACAGGTAACAATTTTAATTAATTTTTATTGGAGTACAGTTGCTTTACAATGTTGTTCGTTTCTACTGTACAGCAAAGTGAATCAGCTGTTATGTATACATATATTTATTAGGAATCAAATATTCTAGACAACAATATATTCCAAAATAATTTCCCTTCTCTTTCTGCGTTTGTAAAGAAAAGTCAGAACACATTGCTCTCAAATACTCCAATACACTCATCAATACCTAAACTTTGAGTTATCTATGTATAAAATAGATAACTAATGAGAACCTACTATATAGGTCAGGGAACTCTACTCAATGCTCTGTGGTGACCTAAATGGGAAGGTAATACAGGTAACAATTTTTTAAAGTTATCAGTTGATAAAAAAGACATCCAGTTGACATAATTAAATATTCACTGGGTAATTTTACACTTGAACAGATGTAGTACCCTATTGTTTCTATTACTATGGTTTGATTTCTTTTAATCAAATAACGTGATTAAACCTGAATGCTGATATTTCAATTTTTCAACACTACAAACTTATTTGTGAGCTGAGACTTTAAAAGAAGCTAAGTTACTTAATCAAATCTAAACTTTATTGATCAAAACTACTAAACATAGGCTGATCAGCAAAACAAGTTTTTAAAAACTCTGTGTACTTAATCTAGGTTTTTTGATCACCTGATCAGAAAATTGAAGTCATAGGATAAACAAGCAATAATGACAATTAATGTGGAAAGGAGGACTTCAATGAAGAAAAAATTCTAGGAGGACAGTCGAAGGCAGGATCTCCTTTTTTCAACTTCAACCTTTTGAGCAATCACAAATTATTGCTACTGTTCTTGTATCATTAGACCACCGAATAATAATCTAACAATGTTACTCTCTGACTGGAAGGGGTATAGAAAGCCATCTAACTCTAGTCAGTTGCTCTGCCCAAGGATGAACCAACACATGTATCAACCTGTTTACCTGTTTGAAGATCTTGTCTGAGAAAAAAATTCTAACAATTTACATTAGAAAAAGGTAAAAATTAAACCTGAGGAATTTGCTTTTACTGGGAAAGGACAATTTGACCTGATTAGTTGGTCAGTCTTAAGAGTTCAACACAAATGCATTTATATTACTTTCAAACACACACACTATTACCACCACTAGAACTACCCATGTAGTTCCTTTCCTATCATATTTGCATGCAAATCGGTTAATAATATGATCTGGAGGATGCTTAAAATTTTACTGGTGTTAGTGAAAAGGAAACAGATTTCCCTTGTTTCTGTTGTCAGTTTGCTTCAGAAATGCTCTTCATAGTAAATAACAGATGCTTCAGTACAGCACGTCAAAGATAAAAAATTATAAAATAGGAGATTCATATCAATGAGTTTTTACTGTATTTCTATAGTTTATGAATCATCCTTGTAACTCATTTCTTTGTAGTCTATTAAATTAATGAAAAGTTACTCCCCACATAATACATTGGAATGTCAAACATTCTGAATACAAGATGTCAGTTTTGAAATGTTCTAAGGTAAAATAGCACTTCGAGATGTATCTCCATTAGTATATCTCAAGATGTATTAAAATCTACTTGGCCAATTTATGGAGATAATACATGCAAATAAATATATGTATAAACAATACACTTATAGACTTTACCAATCACAGATGTAATAAAATACTTGTAAAAATTCAGCAAAAGGCCCTATTTTTACAAAGGATTTTCAGAGCAGCATACGGTACTTAATTTCTACTTTGTTTCCTTTTGGTATTACTCAATAACTCTTTCCAAAACACTTATTCGTAATCAAATATTCTAGGCAACAATATTTTCCAAAATAATTTCCCTACATCTAAACTTCCCTTCTCTTTCTGCATTTGTAAAGAAAAGTGAACTGCATCCAAAACGCTCATCGGTACTTAAACTTTGAGTACCTAGGTTTTTTCATCCATACAATGGAAACTTAAACTTACTTTGATCTTTTAAATCAAGGAAAATTGTGAAAAAGGTGACTTTAAAAGAAACCATTCTTCCTCTCCCCTTATTTTATTTAAAATGGAGTTTACTAGCGTTAGCCTTTACCTGTACATCTTGAACTTTTTTGTTTGGAAATCAGTTTCAGATCAAATCCTAAAAAAAAAATCACTGAATTATTTTAAACACAGTGGATGAGTCACTGATTAACTGATTTTCTTTAACGGCATCACTAATACACTCTTGCTTTCTAGGCCTCACAATCATGTTAAGACTACTAAGAGCTATATTTAGATAACCAGCCAAACACACATCAGAGAAATTATTTCCATCAGAAGGATTTATCCAGCCTTTTGAGAGAACGAAGGCCAATCACTTTCTTTCCACTGTAATTCTAAACACCCACCTCTGCAGGTTCCAATTATATCACTTTCCAATGTGGTGTGTCATGCATGAAACAAACATATTTTTTAATGTTTGTATAAATATTCCTTAGAAAATTTTTAAAATAAATAAGCTCCATGTCTTTTTAGGTTGGGATGCAAAACATGAAACCTGTTTTGCTTCTGAACACCAAAACCTACCTTCAAATTGCCAGAGATTAAAAACCTGTTATAAATATGGTAGTATAAACTACCATATCTTCAAGGATTCCAATGTTAAGGGATAGTTAATAATAGCAACAACATTGTTGGGACATGTAGCACAGGGTCAAAGACCAAAAAAGATTCTATACTACTGATATACCAGAAACCCTATCTTTAATACCTCTTATTGATAGTGTTGAAAGAATTCCTACAGAATTCTTGTAGAACTTAATCCAGTATCATTTTACCTCTACTCTGTCCATCCTAGAAATCTAATATGTTCACATGATTCTGCAACCACTCAACAAGAGAATGAATGATGACTAGGCTAAATGTTAGCGCTAATGAACAATCTGCAATTAACCTTGACCAGAAGAAACACTAGTGAAATACTAAGAGTAAATTTAAGTTACTAGTAAATACTAACTTTTTAAAAAAATGTCCAACAAACATGGTACCTCATGTATTTTGTCATATGGCTGTAAGATTGTGACAACATATATCATTAAATTTGATCATTTAGGTAATACTAATAAATTACTATTACTCTTAATTTCGGATCATACATGTAGCTACATGCACACATATATCTGTTCCAATAACACATCATTCAGGAGAAGAGCTGGCATAGTCCCAGGCTTTCCTCTGAATTCTCATACTTTACCATGCATCAGAATCACTTGGGGAGGCCTTTGTTAATAGATTGCTGGTTCCCACCCCATAGTTTCTGATTCTCGAAGTCTGTGAAGGGGCCCAAGAATTTGCATTTCAAACAAATTCCCAGATGACGCTGATGGTCCAGGGACCACACTTTGGGAACCACTACTCTAAGTGAACTGTGATTCTCAGAAGCTACAGAAAGAGAGAAGGACAGAGAGAGAGACAGACAGACAGACAGAGTGGGGGGGGGCATTGAGATTAAGCTAACAGGCAGTTCTGGGGAAAAAGGCAGAGGATAAAAGTGAATTCAGATATTTCCCTCCTTCCTAATACCTGCCCTTTATCTTGCTGGTTAGCAAAGACTAAGGTATCAACAAAGGCTTCTCAAATGACAACTTACTTGGCCAAAACACAAACCTTTTCATGCTTAAAAGGCTAGACAGATTGTTCCTATTACAAGTTTTAGAAAAATAATATTACCAGAAACTCTTCAGCCTTTCAATATCCCTAGGTGGGACTACTTTCAAGAAGACACTGAAGGGGCAGAGAACGCTAACTGATGAGTTTTCTATATTAAAAAAAAAATTAATGTTCACCAGGAAAACATGGGCGAGCAATGATAATCAACAAGCAACTCCTACAACATGCAGAAACAATACTACAGAAACAATATGACTGTGTTTGGAATTTGTCAATCAAGGATTAAAATTTTATTTAAATGTAAGTTTTTTCTTTTTAAGTTACTGAGCCATATAAAGGAAAATATTAATTTTATTAGAATTTGAACAAATGCACAAAGAAAACATTTTAACAAGATAGTATGGTGGCATAAACAAAAAAGAAAACAGCCAAAGACGTGTAAAAGAAATAAAAGGTAGAAAATGTTAAATATCTCATGATCCAGTGTGGAAACATGGAGTCTAAACTTAAAAAACAAGGATTTTAAAAAAGCACAACCATAAAACAAAAAGTTAATGTTTGTGCTATCCTAACCAGACACATTCTTCAGCAAAACTTTAAAAGGCAGAGTTATATTTTACAGTATTTGATATCTTATTTCTGACTGTTTATGCAATTCAAATCTCACGTTGAAAAAGTTGGTTTAAGCACTAAGAAATAAGTATTCTTCTAATTAAAATGACAGGTGGGGCAAAACAATTGATTAGTCTTTAACGCTGTATTTTTCAACTGTAATAAGGCCTTGATCCAACCAAGTCTTAAAGCAATTCAGAATTCTTTTGTAATGCCCAAGGAACGCCTCTGCCCTGCCCGACTGCCATACATGGGAATCAAGAACCTAGTTAATAGAGCATTCTCAGGGACAAATGTAGGAAGAGAAGACAAAATAGTTTTCAAGTTTTTTTTAGCAAAGTAACTTGTAACCATTTCAGACAACCAAATGCCACAAGTTACCTAAATTATTTAAGTACAAGTCTCCATCTTTGCAATTTATTTCTTAATACTGATATATTCATTTTTCTAAACTGACCATATCAGGTTAATAACAGTACAAATCAATTTGAAAACTATAATAAAATACCTCAAGAATAGTTCTTTGAATATCTTTGTTATATTTTGGTTTTACACAAAGATGCAATTCTTAACTTTTTTGGTAGAGAAGTCTATGGAATATTAACCTGGAAATGTTTTAAAGAGACTGTCAACCAGGACAGGTTTCTCCATTTCATGACTGTCATCTTACAAAGATAGCAAATGTCACATTTTTAAATGTCTTAAAACAACATAATTGTGATTTTTATAAACATCAAAAGGCAAAAATTTTAAACACTTGTGATAAAAAGTTAAGCCCTTTGCATTCTGAATATCTGAAATTTATTCACGGAACATGCCCAATTCAAACTTAAAATGAGGTATACAGTCGTCTCTCAGTATCTGCAGAAGATTGGTTCCAGGACCCCGCTACGGTCCCAAAAGTTACAGATGTTCAAGTCTCTTATATAAAATGGCATAGTATTTGCACATAACCTACGCATACTTCCCATATACTGTAAATCATCCCTAGATTATTTATAGTACCTAATGCAATGTAAATGCTATGTAAATAATAGTAAAATAATGTAAGTGCCATATAAATAGTTGAAGATGAGTGGCAAATTCAAGTTTTGCTTTTTGAAATTTCATGGAATTTTTTTTTCAAATATTTTCCATCCTTTGGTTGAATCCATGGATATGGAACCTGCAGATATGAAGGGCCAACTGTATTTTCTTCTCTCCAAATACCAAATACCTAGCAAATATATAATACCATATACAGTTTCAAATTAAAGTAAATTCACAGGTTTTTTTTTTGTTGATTTTGCTTTAACCTGTCACATAACACACTGCCATGAGTCTCTGGATGTGGCATCTAACCAAAAAAAGCTGCATATGGTCAACTCTCTGTATGAGAGTTGTAAATATGTAAGGCGAAAACATTTTTGTGGACTATTTTTAAAACATGATAAATGGCATTATCAACATTACTCATGATTTTAAATATTATGTATATATTAGAGATCATCGACATATCAACAATTTATAAGGGGAGCACTAGAAAATAAAAACTTTATAATGGTCTTATGCAGTGTTTAAGCAATTGAATGTTTTCTGAATCTGAAAAGCCTATGATGTAAAAATTAGAATCAAAGTTTTGATTTTTGAATGCATAGGTTATAACCCATAGAAAATGAGGAATAAATTGTTTGGTCAGGATCTTGTTAGTTTAAGAAGCAAAAAATTTAAGAACCAAAATATGCACACCACTAAAAATACTAATTCTGAAAATTATGTAGCTAAAAATTAAATCACCCTGTCCAGCAAGTTCCAAAAAATTCACACATTTCAAACATTAAGGCAACTTTTTTCCCAACTAAACAGTACTTTATAAAAATATAGGTCACTTCAAAACATTATATACATAGTGACAATGAATTTAGCTAGCTGTAATCTTTAATACATTAATAAAGTGTCACATATTACCAAGAAATTATACTAGGCGCTTGCATGTATGTGCAAGTGGAATTACAGTTTTTAAAGTACAGGTTTTAAAACTGAGCGAAGTGAACGTCCTTCTTTAGTGAGTTCTCGTGTCACACACATACACGGCAATGGGATTGCTTCCTCCCGTTTCTCTACAATATTGTAACTGCATTTCTTCAAGTGGTCAGCCATGCTTAGGATGTCAGCAAATTTCCATTCATTGACAGAACAAAATGCAGTACTGAATCGCCATACCTAGAAGAAAATTCTACTTCAGATTTAAACAAGTCAATTTACAAGAATCAAAACATACTTCTTGCTCTAACTGCATACATTTCTAACTGTTAAGAGAAATATCTAATATAAAGTTTCAAGTAGTTAGCTACAAAACTGGAAGTAGTAATCCATTTGGATACAAATCTGTTTATCAAATATTTGTAAGATAAATCATTTCTATGACATTATAACTTCAATAAATATAACCAAAAAGAAAATAAAAGACAAAACTCAACATTGAAAATCACATCCAACCTGGCTTACTTATTAAGCAATTTTTATAAAATATTCAGAGCTACTTCCTAAAATAATGCATATTGTACACCAGTCTTTCATCCTATCCAAATGTCTCTCTCTATATATATAGACCTACCCATAGTCTGGAGATATTGACAGTACAAGTGTTATTTTTTTCTCCAAGTTTTTCTCCCATTCCTATTACACCATATGAAGTATACTAAAAAATACTCTAGAATATTGTGCCAAGGTACTTTTTCTTTTCATTATTTATAAGTAGTAAACGCACTTAGTAATAACGAGGAACACAAGTGCTTCAATTTGTTCAACATGTTTCTGGTAATTTTTATAGAGCTTTTTGTAAAATGAATCATTTTTTAATTCCATATCATTGTAAAATACATTTCTGGGAAAAATATTTACATGCCATCCCTGTTCTGGTAAAAATAAGAACTACTTTCCCTTTTGCCCACTCAGCAGCTCCAAGCCCTGAAGCACTGTCACCTTATAGGTCCAGCAATGACTGTGGTGGCCCCCTCTCATCTTTACAATTTGAAAATATAAAGTTACGTGAACATAGGTAACAAGCATGAATACAGCAAGACAGGCCTAGGCATCCTAGCTAAGCTAATCAACAAGCAAATGTCTAGAGAACCCTGAACCCATGGCAAACAGCAGATACTCTAGAAAGCAGCTGTGAATTTGAGAGAAGCCCTCAGCACTCATTACAGCTTCTCAGAAAAGAATGCTACGAATTCTGGGGTGGCCAGATGCCTTCAAATTCTGAACACAATTATTTTTCAGCCAGCAATAGAATAGTTCAGCACATAAGGTACTTAATCGCTATACTTCTTAAGGTTATATCAATTACCCTGCATGGAGTCATTTCCCAGATGTCAGTGAAGGCCTGGAGAGTAGCTAACAATAGACATTATAGATTACAATTCCCCATAACCACAAAACTATACTAAGAATTGAGTTTTTGTTAAGCTTCACAGAATGAATTTGCTTTAAGATTCAACGGTGGCAGACAGCCTCCCTACTTCCACACAGTCAAAAGAGTCTGGTGAAACAAACTCAGGAAAAAATGGACGGCTCCCATCTCCTGATGACAAGGTTTCTTAGTAATGGGCCAATTTTGCATCCAAGTATACATCAAGTATTTACTTAGTGCCTGCTATATGGGAGGTGCTATGCTAAGCAATTAATATTTTGGTTCCCAGAGAGTCTCACTTCTCAATGAACTTAGTCTAATGAAAGAAACTGACAATTCGTCAGTGAATTTCCAAACAGCATGGTCAGTGCTTCAGTAGGGGTACATAGGGTAGGAGGTACATAATGGAACACCACAAGAACACAGAGCAGTGCACCTCCCTAAGGGCTTCAACGGGGTCGGAGTAGGCTTTCTTGACAATGTAAGATCTGAAGAGTAAGCAGGATATAGCGATGAGATGATGATCACAACCCCCAGAAATAGGTTCCCAGGGTCTGAATCCACCAACTGGACAAGTTACTTAACCTCTCTATACTTCAGTTTCTTCATCCATGAAATAGGGACAGTAGATTAAATACATTAACGAAAGTAAAGTACACACTGCCTAGAACATCTCAAGTGTTCAGATGTAGGTATCAGGGACAGTGTACTCAAACACCTTAAGGCAAGAAGAAAACATCAGACAACTGTAAATAAATTCCATGGTTGGAATATAAAGTGACAAAAGGAAACTGAAGAGGTAAGTGAGGACAAGATTATGAAAAGTCTTAAATGTTTCATTAAGGAGTCTGCCTCTACCCCAGGGCAATGGACGGACATTTAAAAAGTTTTCAAGCACTACAGCATAAGAACTGTATTTAAGAAATTATTTATCACTCTACCTCTTCTATAGAGAATATGCTGGAGAGGGACTCAGTTGGAAACAGAAACCCAGTAAGGAAGAGGCTACTGTGGTAACCCAGGAGAGAACTACAGGCCGGACTAATTAGGGAAACCGCAGTAGAAACAGTAAGCAAACCTGACAGGTATGAAGAAGGGAGACAACAGGACTTTGTGATTACCTGGATATGGAAATAAAGGGGGGGAAAAAAAGGGGTCAACCTTAACTCCCAAATTCCTAGTTTAGGCAGCTTCAGAGATGAAAATGCCATTTTCTGAGATTAAGAGGGGTAGAAAAGTGGAGTAGGTTGGACCTGTTGAGTTTGCTGAAGCTGTGACATAATCAAGTGCAGATGTCCAGTAGATGCTTGTATATAATGGACTGGAGTTCAGAGGAGAAAATGGCCAGGATATACACATGTAATTTGAATAAATGATGGCAATTTAAACTCCAAGAGTAGATGAGGTTTTCTGCAGCAATAAAATCCCCAGAAAATATTTTACCTCATAGGTCAATACTAGTGGGCAAGGACAAAAACGGGCCATGCTCTGAGTGTCTCATCCCAAATGGCAGAGAGACACCAAATCATGTAGAAAATGAAAATACACACATACCCACATATATGCAGCAAGTAT
Source organism: Balaenoptera physalus (assembly GCF_965194825.1). Classification (NCBI taxonomy): domain Eukaryota; kingdom Metazoa; phylum Chordata; class Mammalia; order Artiodactyla; family Balaenopteridae; genus Balaenoptera; species Balaenoptera physalus. The sequence goes on along the minus strand of NC_138888.1, from coordinate 19,728,118 downwards.
GAAATTTTCTACATAAAATAATTAGTGTGCTCATTTACTGGTCAAAGCTTCAGGAGAACACAAAAGCAGATGCAGAATTCTGAAAAACTGGAGCAATAAGTGAAAAAAAGAGAAAACCTAAGGGTGGCAAAAACAAAGTAGCCAGAAATGTGAACCCTGTTCAACCAATGTGAAGTTTATCAAATTTTTTTCTACTTTATAAAATCAAAGTTTCATATTATAAATGTTCTAAAATGAAAAAACACCTTCAATCAAAGGTATCTGTAATGCCTTCTAGTTTCTATTGCATAGTACCTCAGACAGAAGCTGGCCAAAAGTAAGATATCACAGGAGGAAAATGGTGGAGCCAGGATTTGTCCCCAACCTCCAGCTCAAGCTTCCAATCTGCAACACTCCCTTGTACTGTACTAAACGCAGAGTCAACAATATCAAATCCTACTGCCCTTATCTCACCTCAGCCTAATACATTTCCACATCCATCCATTTACATTCTCTATACCCCAAATACTCCATTGGTCACTTACTAGTAGTAGATTTTTTTTCATGTCTCCTTATTTAAGTTCTACCTGTAATAACCAAGTTCTAAGAAAGAAATTGCTAAGAATGGACCAAAACTGCCAATTGCAAGCAGTAGAAAACCTTCTCCTTGCTTCCTCCTTTGTTCTATGGTGAAAATGTTTCAGACGGAGCCCAAATTAGAAGGTGGCTAACATGGACTCAAGCAAAGGGAGTTGTTACAGAAGAAGTAAACAGGTACAGAACCCCTCAGCTGAAGAACTGGAAGTGGCCTCTGTCATATGACATTAGAATCTAGTTCTAGGATGTCTGCAGTAAATATGTGATTATGACTAACAATTCTAACTATTCTTGCTTTTATTATCATCATAAAAAAGCCTGTCATCATACTGAATTATTAAGTTTTAAGGACGGTCAATTTTGCAACAAGGTTAATTTTATTAATTCAGCAACAACATTATTAAGTGCCTATTATATGTCAAATAAGGGACTGATACAATTAAATTAAACCAACCTTTTCTTTTATCTGCCATGATGAATTTCCTTCTGGATACTTCCTTTTCCCCCACTGCAGTATGACCATTCCACGAGACTGAAGAAGACTGCCACACACATCCCTCATTAACTTGGATACACATGAGAGCTGGCATAAACTGAAGCCATCAAGAAAGCCTGCAATATGTTGCAGGACTTCAAAAGGAAGACTACTTAGATGGTCACTATGTAATCCCAACACACAGTTTCTAGCAGGCTCTACTAACACTGTAGATACAGATGGCTGAACTCCAAATGACCTCAAATGGCGGTCATGTATAATCTTTGCTCCTTGTGTTGATGGACAAAACCTACGCTGAGAATAGGTACAACCATAATATGCTAAAGGACACCTCTGTTCCATCCAGCCATTGAGTCCAGCATGAATGTCACCATGCACGTTCTTAAAATGGGATGAAAATTCTTTTCTTCTGAATAACTGTCCACAAACAAATGTAAACATTGGACGCTGCTTGGGTTGGTACCTAGCGACACATTCCAATACTAAATCCAGCCCAAGTGTCTGAAAAGGACTTGGATTTGAAAGCTGAGGGTTGGCATGATCACAAGCTGAAGCTGAAGCTATTTCCCCAACCATTGTATTTGTAGCTAATATGGCAGACGGAAGTGAAAAGGTCTGCGTCCCAAAGTCGATGTGATAAACATCAACCATGCGACTATCAGATATACCCCTCCCACCTGGAGAATCTCCTAGACAAAACAGTAATGCTGCTGTGATTAGATCTATTCCTTGGAGACCCATTGGATCTTCTGCAACTTCCAAATCTGATGTATCTACTGCTTTATCTTCCTTTGGTTTAGACCAACACGAATTAGAAAGAAATTTGAATGAAGGAGGATGACTGAAAGATAAGACATCCACATTCCTTAGGTCCCCTAAGTCTACTTTTTTCCAACACAAGTCTTCATCATCATCTGGCATGAGGATATGCTGAACTGTGCCATTAGGCAAAGCATTAGATGGTATTACTTCCCTAACTTGTGCTGCTACTGAAAGTGAACTAGAAGGTTCCGAAGGGCCATCTGATGCTACACATTCTCTATTTGTTAAGTTATTTTGTTTTGAGTCACTATGTAAATTCTGATTCTGCTCAATGACCTGTGTACATATATTTTCCAAAGGAAAGCCATTACAAAGAGCAGAAGTGCCATAAGAACTGGCATCCAAGTCACATAATAAATCACTTGAACCATTTTGTTCAGACTGGGCATTCTGACTTGTGTCATTATGGTCAATCCCACCTACTGCTCCTATCTCATCCTCATAAAGATGGTCCTGGTCTTTCAAGTTTCTGTTCTGTAAGCTTTCTCTGGCATTTTCTTCTTCTTTCATTTCATTTGCGGAAGCACACAGACTCGTACTTAACGTGCCAACGTCTCTTGTGGCGGTATTCAGGATATCTAAAGCAACAGCCAAACTTCTGGTTGTTTCAACAGTAGCTTGATAAAGTGCACCATAAGAGCCTTCATCAACAGACACCAAACCATTAGTATGTGGTATTTCTGGGACACTTGATTTAACTGAGATCTGTTCTCTAGGTTCTGATACTTTATCAGTTGCTTTTGACATCATGGTGGCTACTTTGAGAGACTCTAAGAGCATCCTTTGGTCTTGAAGGGCCAAGGCCATATCTAATTGTGCCACTTCATCAACATCTCTGCTTAGATTTTCATATGATTTCCGGTCTGCATAACTAACTGGCCATCGGTTCCACTCCATAGTACAGCACACCACACTTGCAGGACACATTTCTAGATGTTCGGCAACTTTATTTCGAGCCATTGTAAATGGACATCCAAAGTCACTATTTAAGCAAGGCACTCGTTCCAATGGACATAAAAGTCGATGCTCATCAGCTTTACAAGAATGGAAAACTGCTCCACAAACCAATGGACAACCTATCAAGTCACAGGAGATCCCAGGCTCTGGTCTGGTCATACACCGTCTACTGACACAATTCACGCAGTGCGAGTGCTGCAGCTCCTCCTCCATAATGGCCAGTCCAGCTCTAGTTATTGAGATGGAAAAGAAATAAGAAGTTAGGCAAAAAGTGGTCGCTTTTTAAAAATTGTTTTAAGAAAAAAAATCAAATCATGAAGGTATGTTGGCTTATATGAGGATGAACTATATAAAATAAACATTTAACAAGTTTATTTGACATATAATCAATTCATCTTGAAACAGCTTAAGCACTTCAATTCAAGAAGCAAGTCAAAAGTTCATTTTTATATACCATATAACAATCTGCCCAACAGGCCAAACATTTCAAAATATAATACTTAAATTCTAGTATATTGTGTAGTATATAAACTAATGCCAAAGACCAGTTAATGAATATTTACCTTTTAGATTTCAGAGAATGCTTTAGCTTTTACCTTTTTAATTTTAACTAAACTGATTATGATGTACCCCACAGTGCAGAGACCTCATCATATTCCTAAAAGAGAATAATCTGAATTTCATGAATATACTTAACTAAAACCTGATTAGATGTTTTCTTTAATATTCCCTCCAAATACATAAATTCATGTAAGATTTCATCTATTGACCTCTCTTTCTACCTAGGCCTTAATAAATTCTACAACAAATAGAGAGTAAGCCTTAATTAAAACAAAGAGGGCATTTATCCAAAAAATATAAGTTGTAGCTCCACTTCTGTGGCAGTGGGCAAATCACTTACTTCTGAGGGCCACAGTTTCCATTCATTCATCCAACACCTATTTATTGTTTAACTGCCATGTACCAGACCCTGTGCTTGGTACGGCAACGTGAAGATTAGAAGACATGGTGCCTCCTCTCAAGGAGCCTCAGCAGGAGGTCAGAGATGAAAGTAAATCATGTCACATTTTTATATGATCAATATGACAGAGAAAATCAGTATGGGTGGGGGGTAGAGAAGAATTCACAGTAGTCTTGAAAGATGAGAAGTCTTAAGTACAGGAGGGTAGGGTTAGAAAGGAAGAGAGGCATTCAATGCTGAAGTAACAGCACATGCAAATACAGAAAAGCAAGAATTCGCAAAACATGTTGAGGGAACCTCAAGTTTCCCAGTATTGCTGGATCACAAGGTGAAATGCAAAGCAGCTGTGAGAGATGAGGTGGGACAGTAATAAGAAAAGTTATGGAAAGTGTGTTATATGCTACTCTAAGGAGTTCAGACTTTAAGTAGTTAGAAACCACTGAGGATTTTAAGCAGAGAAATAGTATCCATAAAACAACATGAGAGGATTACAGATAACTAATGTTCTTTCCTGCTTTTAGCAAGAAAAATTTTATACAAAAAAGAGAAAGTGTTGGCACAATGCACTGATTTACTTATAATTACTTAGCCTATTCAATGTCTCATTTCTATAATCTTCAACTTCTTTCTTGGCTTGCTCCTACTAGCAGCAAAACCTTAAAAGACTATTTCATCTTTAAAAACATATATAATAAAGCAATATCCCCCTTTTGCTGTTTCTTTTCCTATACGGTCAAGCTTTCAAAAGAAAAACAACAAACAAACCCTGTTAACTTCCCATATACTCTTCAGCCTTCTAATGTGGCTTTACTTTTACCACCACTCATTAAAACCGCTCTATCAAGATCCTCAAGGCTAAATCCAAAGGGCATTTTTTCCAGACATCTTCCTTAGCCATTATATCATTTTGTTGACTAATTCCTCCTTTCTGAACTACTATCTTTCTTTAGTTTTTATGGTCTCACGTTTCCCTGGTTTTCCCCCTACCTCTTTGGTTATTCCTTAATCTTTTCTTCTAAAATATTACTCTTCTTCAGGGATCCATGTCACTTCTGGTTCATTCTATACATTCTCCCAGGGTGCTCTCAATTTCTCAAAAGCTTCAATTACCACTTATATGCTAAAAACTCATCTATACCTCCTGCCCAGATCCCTCTTCCAAACTTCAGGTCTCTACAGCTACTTACTTATTATATATCTCTACGTGTATATGGCACAGGCAACTCACCTCAAAATTTTCCAAATTAAATTAATAATAATTTTCTGGATAAGAAGCCGATTCTTAGCCTATTTTCTTCACTTTAGTGCATAAAAGCTTGCTAGTTCTCTCACATATTCTCTTCCATAAATTCTATCTTACTTCTAGGTGGCTAATGTAAACTAATTATTCCCCAAATTGCTATTTCTTTTTCCCCAGTCCAGGCTTGATTTTCCTCAAACTCAAACAGCAAAAGTCTATTATTGACAGAGCTTTGTTGATTAAGTAGAAAAGTTCTGAGTTGATATTATGGTGCAAACTGATGCCAGGGACAGAAAAAAACAAGGTACACATTTAACAACAAAACTACATTTTAAAACTGTGTTTAAAAATTACAAATGAGTTAAATACTTCTTAATGTTTATCCCTATAAATTTTAAAGCTAAAGACAGAACCTATAAATTGAAGATAGACATGCTAAAAAGGGTCTAAATAGAAGAAATGACAGACTAATGATGACATTTGTAAGTTAAGCAAAGAGAAACTTTAATAAGAATTAAGACAAATTTTACTGGGTGATCAGATTGTGAAAACGGCTGTAGCTTTCTTATTTTACAACAACTAGACTGAGTTCATCTCATGTGCTGAAGGTTATAAACGTGATTGTTACTAAGAGAGAAACCTAAAAACACAAGCAGTTCCAACAGAAGTGACCAAGGCTCTCAGAACTAGTAGGAACACCTTATGTTACATGCATAGCACATGATCATACCAGGCAGAACACATCTCAAAACATCGCTTAATTCAAAAGTGTTTAAAATAGCAACTGTTACAAACAACTGAGTTAAATGCAAAACAGCAACAACTTTGAAAGGTAAATAGAAGTAGAGGGCTCTCAAGATTCAAAATAAATACCCTCTTCCACACTATTCCCCCTCTGAATAAAAGAAATGACTAAAAAATAATAATAATAAAAATAAAAGCATCCACAGCAATGAGTCCACAACATTTATTATTTACTGAAGTAGACTTTAAGGAAAAGGGAACACTATGTACCTACTTTATCCTTCTTTGTAGAATCATGTCAATGTCACTTAGTCCTCATAACAACCCAGAGAAAACTGAGGTACAGAGAGGGTAAGTGACTTACCCAAGGTCATCTACCTAGTAAGTGGCAGAGCTAGGACTGAAATCTATATCTCATCAATACATATGGACGATAACAGATATGCTTACTTATAAAGTTTAAGAAAATAAGACAGCACTTCAGTAACTTGGTGATCCAGTTTTAAGATGGTATTTGAGGTATGGAGGTTACACAACTTTGCTTGTAGTTTATTCCAACACTTAATCACCCTTGTGGTCAAGAAAGTCTTTTTGGTCCTTTCTAATTATAATAGCACATTACTTTGCTTTGAACATAAGTGTTTTAAATTATTTTTAAAATAACTTACATTTATAATGCTCAGTATAAACATATGAAATAGTACAAATTTAACCATTCTCAAAACCGCTATACAAAGAAGGAATCAAGTTTTAAGTCCATTTTACAATTAAATATATTAAGAAATAAGTTTTTTTAAAATGCAGTAGACAATACTCAAAAAGTATTCTGGGGTACTGTTTCAGAATTTAAAAGTTCCAGATCCACCCTCTTTCAAGATCGCTATTATCAAATTAAATATGCCTCCAAAAAGTATTGCACAATTGCTCACAAATCCTATGAAACGGGTTTAAAATGTCAATCCCTGGTTTATCAGCTGAACAGTGACACAGCACGTCCAGTAGAAAACTTGCTGCTAAAGCTGAGGCTTCAAGTTCAAGATGAGCTTAATTTAAAACTCCTCAGTACTAACTTTTTTTCAAAAAAACTCTCTTGAAAAAGAATCTTAACGTTCCAAATAACATATCTATTTACACTTGAAGTTGAATGACTGGAAAAAGTTTCATTAGACTAGAAAATACTGTAAAAGATTAAATGCTTTACAATAGTTTCAATTTTCTCTAACAGAAATTCTAGGCCAACTCATATAATCTGTGGCTGACAAGCAATCCATAAAAACAATTTAAGGCTATTTCTAGACAGAAAGATATTGCCCTCAAAAAAGAATTCCTTTATTTTTCCAAATTCATTACAATACATAAGGCGATAAATAAATAAAGCACTGCAAATCAGCACGATTTTAAATATGCTAAATCAAGTCACCCAAATATTCAACACAGCTTGCTCAGGCTGTTCTTAATGTCTGCCTCTGCCTCCAAGAGACAGACAGACACACACACACATACACACTCCTTTCCTTCCCCAACTGTTACCTCAAATCTTTATCAGCTTAAATGTCACTTTTCCACATACCCAAAGGCAAGGTATGGTATGGATTCCGTATTATACTTATGTGCTCATTACACACTGCATTTTTCCTTGGTAATACGAGTCATAACTTGAAGTAAATCATTACCCTGTTTAATGTCTATCTCCACGGGAAAACTATAAGCTCCACAAAGGAGGCACCATCTCCGTCTCATTCATTCCTGTGTTCCCTGTATTCAAAACTGTGCCTCAATTAGAGCCTCACTTATCGAAAAAACATGAATAAATGAAATTATTATAATACAAGAAATAACCAGATGGATTCCAAAACAATTCTTGACTTCATGGAAAACTACATACTTCACAAAAAGATACTTTATAAATCTCGAATTAGTCAACCAGATTGAGTCAAAATTACCTCATTGTACCAGCTATAAAAAGTCAAAAGTACTCAAACATTTACTGAGTATCTAGGTGATATGTTCCAGGCATTTTATATGAAATAAGCTAAACTGTCCATCAAAAAAACAAATCAAAGGGAAAAGTAAATCAAGTAAAATTAATTTCAATATTCCATTGTTTTAAAATCTTAAAAAATAATAGTAATAAAACACACAAAAGGAAACATCTACCTGTATATTGTTGCATTATTTAAATTCCTTAATCAACCCTGCAGTCTCGTTACAGGTTACTGACTATAGAGGCATTAGATTCAAAAAGAAAAGCAGAGGTGGAGGTGTCTGCACGTGTGCAGCTGCCTGAGTACATAGAGGGTGAGGAAAGGAAGCTCAGAAAAGGAAGTGGCGTCAGCCTACTTCTTTAATATTACAATTAATATGATATTAGATAAAAAAGAGTTCCACTGAGACAATAAAATGTTGCTTCAATGTAAGGCTGAAATGGAACTATAGACAGACTTGTTCAATTAGTTAACCATAATCACAAGTAGGTCTATGACTGAAACTTCATACTTAGCAATCACTTTTAATTCCTCCAGAGCAAGTCTCATCCTTCTTGTATAGTTGGAGGTGCTACTGCATAGTAAATACAAACATTTGCTGGCTGATTTACCGATCAGGTGCACTCAGTTTTAAAAACCATAATAAATCTACAACCTCAGTTGGACGTTTTATTTCATTGGTTTAAAAAAGGGGGGTGAGGTGCCTAGACAAGATTGAAAATCCAAGATCATTAAACTCCCAACTCAAAGCAGTGCCCTATTGCTGAGTCCAAAATGGCTAAATTGGTTACACTGTATACATTCTTTCATTAAATTTGGTTCTGACTTTTTATTTACAGAATGATGACCTAATTATATGGAATTTTGTTTTCAACTTTTCACCCTTCCATTTATGAAATAATCACAACATACCTCCTCCATTTCTAAATATGGACATGGGTAGCTTATTCCAAAGTGGAAGTCCTAACTATGTGCAATTGTTCTCCACTAAATAAGCAAACAAAATTACTGCAGACTTACATCAGAAATTAAAATAACATATATTAATAAATATTTAATATTCATACCAGAAGCTATTTGAGCTGAGACTCAGATAAAAATAATCCACCCAAATGATGGAACTCATATTATTAAAAGGGGCAGCATGGCACAGGGGAATATGGGCTTCCAAGGAATCTCAGCTTTGTGACCTTGAGGCAATTACTGTGCTGTGAAAACAACCTCGTACTCCACAAAAGTCGGCTATAGTATGCGTGTGTCCAGTAAGATACAAACACGCATTCCTCAGCAAACGGACGCACCCCGCTTTACACAACCGCCCCATCCGCACGCACAAACCGTTACGTACAATCATTTTTACATCAGGTCATTTATACTTCGGAAGCTGATTAAAAGCAATCATATGAGGAACTACCTGATGCTAACATTACCCACTCTTAAGAAAAAGACATAATACCCTTTTTGTAAAAGATTTTCACAGACTGGGTTGTAATTAAGAGATGCTCATCTGTATTTAACTATCTAGCTATCTACAGTGTAAAAACCACCAGTCCAAGGTCAATCCCACCTATTTCATCAAAATAAATTTGAAATTAAATAATATTTTATACAGCCTTTTGACTGAAGACTTTAATATTGATGAATTCTACAAATACAATGTCATTCCACAGCATGGTAGTCATGGTAACCTAGTTAAAAGATTTATCAAAAACCATATAGAATAGCATAAGGCTGATGCCATTAAAAGTCACATTTCAGTAATATATCAAACAGTAAACACATTAAAAAAGGCCTATTTTGGTGACCTTAAAGCACCTCTCTAACTATATACATTATCTCAAAATACGTATTATTTTTCTTCAACAGCATATTTTATTAGGACACTTTGTATATATTTTTTAAAGTCTCCAATGCTAACCATAGAGAAATACTGGATTGAAATTAAATACCCAGTACACTTGGAATGCATAAAAGTTTGCTATATCGGAAACTTCAGTTCTCTGATAACACTCACAAAACTCCACCCACTAACATTTCCAGAATCACACACCAAAAAAAGCTATGTCACCGCATTAAACTACCAGATAAAAACAAACTGACAATTTAAAAAGTTAGCAAAACACCATATTATCCCCAATTAAACTTCTGTAGTAAGAAACAGTGACTAAGCATAAAGAACAGTGATTCAGCGAAAACTGCATACTGAAAAACTGAACCCTTAGAAAAACCCTCATCTTACATTTTATGCTACTCTTTTCCCTTTTGCCCGTCAACAACTTTGGAAAAGCTTAATAAATATGAGCAAATGCAAAATTCTGTTAATATAATTTACTAGGTCTCTAAACGACACAAAACTGTACTGAAATGTAGCAAACAGAAATGAAAAGCTAAGAAAGCTTGGGGTTTTGTATTTAAAGTTTTAAGTCAATCTACACTGATACCAGCATGCCCATAAATAACTTCATCTTGGATCCCAGTCAAGAAAGTAATTTTGGAATAAAAGGTCAATTCCTTCCCAAGCATCTTTTATCCGAGACTTACGACATGGCTCAGAAAGAAAAACAAGACACAGGGAGAGGGGAATGGAGTACCAGAACCATGGTAAACAACACGCTGTTCTGTCTCTATTCTCTAAATACAGGTGTAAAAAACGTACTCAAAGGAGATTAAATTCAACGTGCACTCTATGGCCCCCTTCCAAGCAGTGCACTTCCACGACACAGGACACAAATAACTTGGAAATGGTCACACGCCTCAGATCTATAAAATCAGGATGTTTCTCTTTAATAGGGGCTGAGGCTAAGACTAAGATCCTCTCACTTCCATGAATGGAAAAGTTACCAACTTCACTCATCCCGGGGAGACAGTTGATGATGCCTCCCAGTCTTACTTTAACCCGTCTGTCCCCAAACAAAGCAAGTTTCTAAAGGGCAAAAGGAAAGAGAAGCCAGGTTTTCGAGGTTCCTGTGGCTCCCTAAGTTTAACTCCGGCTTCACCCCTCCCCAACACACAGACACGCGAGCCCGGGTGGCACGGGGGTCGGCCCTCGGGGCCTGGGTCGCCATTTGCTGGAGGCCTCCACGGCGGGCCGGGCAGCGGGCTGGGCGCGGACGCCCACGCCGCCGACTTCCTCTCGGCGCCCGGACGGGGCCGCGTTTACTCCGCCCCAGGCCCGGCCCGCCGGCCCCACGGCCGCCTGCGCCCCGGCCGCGGGCCTCGCACTGCCCGGCCACCGCCCCCGGCCCCGGCGCCGGCCTCCCGGGCAGGCCTCCCCGACACTCACCGGCCGGCCCGGCCGAACCGCGGCCCAGACCCTGGCTGCCGTGGCCGCCGTGCCCGGCTGCTCCCCGCTGTCCCGGCGCCGCTCCGCGCCCCACACCCCCGTGCAGCCCGCCTCCTCCTCGCCTCTCTGCCCAGCCGGGCCGCCGCCTTTTCCCTCCCCCGTCTTCCTCCTCCTCCTCCTGCAGCTCCTCGGCCTGCTCTCCCGGTGGTGGTCCTCCCCACCCGCCCCACCCCGCCCAGCTCTGCCCCGCCCACCCGGCCGGGCCCCGGGGCCCGTGGCAAGCCGGGCGGAGACGCGCACGCCGAGCCCGAAGGAGACGCTCACGCCGAGCTCGGCGGGGACGCGCACGCCGCCCACCGACACTCCCCCGCCTCCCCGGAAGGGCCGTGACCGAGAGTCGGGTCCAGAGAAGTGTGGTCTCCGCGCCTCCCCGTAGGGGGTTCCCACCGGACCCCACGTGGCTCCTGCCCAGCAGGTCTACCAAATCCTGTTCGATTTTAGGATGCTGTATTCCTGAAAAGAATCCTAGACAACGTAGTTTTGGAAATGAGGAGAACAGGCCCAAGAAGAGTGACTTGTTTAACTCCCTAAATGGTAGGAGAAGTAGCCCAAATCCCTTAACTCTGGGTGCATCGGTCTTCCCATTAGGTCACATTTAGGAAAAAACGGGGCAGCTGTCCTTGAATCTTTGATGATCAGGCCTTCCTGCCGGCTTACCAAAAGTTCCCTAGTCCTGTGACTTAGTGCCCGGATTCTTGTAGGTTCTACCTGCCCTGGGACCGAGCTCAGCCCAACAGGATTCAGGCGTCGCGAATCTCTTCTGGAGCCCTGGCAGGGCAGCCCACCAAGGTCTGCTTCTGTGAGGGACTGTAATCCTCCACACAGACCACAGCAGGGAGGTTGTCTACGTGGGAAAGACAACGCGATCTAGCGGAAAGGTGGCTTGAAGCTGATTTTGCAGGATATTTTACGAAAGGATTGAAGAAATGTCACAGGGCCATATCAAAGAATTGGGGTCCACTTCCCCGCTACTACTACCACGCCTTGGTCTAAGGCCAAGGAACAGAAGGGACAGTGATTCCAAGTGCTGGGAACAGGTGTCCCTCACCCCCTCACCTCTACCCCCGTGTCCATCCCGTGGACTCCTGCCCAGTTCTAAGGCAAGAAAAGGATAAAGGGAAGACGGCTGTAATCCTACCCTTGCCGACGGGGGCAGAGGCAGGAAAACACTGTTCTGTAATCCTTTGTGTGACTAGGTTTTTACCCACAACTGGTGTGTCTTGGAAAAGAGATCACACATGATTTGTCATGCTGAGAAATGGCTCTCAGACATTTAGATTTTAAAGAACTTTTTTTTTTTTTTTTTTTGAGCTGGAAGAAGCACTTCGATTACTAGTTTTGAATTGTGCTAAAAAAAGACAGTAAAGGTTGTACCAGTCGTATTAGTGCCTCATTTCCTAAATGAAAGGAGATTGTAACACCAATTATTAAGCAAGGACATAATCCCCCAGTAAAGGTTAGTTCGTTAAATGAATAAACTGAGCTTTTTGAAAAATTCAGTCTATTTTTCTTATTTTGCCTAATTTGGCTGCAGATGCGCCCTGGTCCTTAGTCCCGAGTTTGAGAGCCACTGTGCAGAGAACTAGACAGAACAGATAGTGAAGCAGGCAGATGACGCTGCAGGAGAAGACGGGGGTTCCAGCTGCTACACTTGTCCTCCTTTGTTCACTGGCCTAGACTGAGTCACACGTCTGCCCTGTGCCTTAGCCGTCCTCCTATCAAATGAAGGGGCTAGCATAGATGACCTCTGAAGCCCTTTCCAGCTTTAAAAGCTCTTGATTCCATGTTTATACTTATTGAAATCTGGGGCTTTCCCCTTTACTAAGTCACCTAGCTGACACGGGATCACCCCCCCACCCCGACTCCCTCAAGCTGAGTCATTCAGGCTGTAAACCTCACAGTCTTCTTTGCCCCCTCCATCTCAATAATTTCCTGTGTCCAGGCAATTAAAAAAAAAAAATCTTTCTTCCTGTCCTGTCCATTCATTCCTGTTACCATCCTAGGCAAATTTGGACTTCTGCTGGTGCCGAACCAGTGCTTCCCACTTCAAACCCTCCACCAACATCATTCTTCCTAAGACATCCATTTCATCTTGTCATTTCTGTATTCAGATATCTATGATGGCTATCTAATTTTCATGGGGTAAAGTCTCAACTCCTGTCTTCAATTGCTCGAAGTAAATCTCTCATTCTAGCTTGATTAGTTTCCATGTTTTCTCCATCAAACACTGTACACCGTCCAATTCCAAGTCATCTGTGCTCGTGTAATAATAATGCCTGAACTTCCTCCCTCTTAACTATGCAGCTCTAACCCCATGTCCTCTGTGAGGGGCTTCTGTAGCACATACTACCTATTTTCAGCACTTTGACCTGTGCTTCATGCCACTGTTACCTGCTTCACAAATGTATGTCAGCTTACAGATATCTCCAGACCCACGGAAGCGTGTTTTGCATTACTTTTGTATCTCCCCTCAGTATCTAGCATACCTCCTGTATAATGTAGATGCTTAATGATTGTCACTTCCAAAACAAATAAATGTATGCTTCTCTCATTTCATCCTATCCCCATTTTCGCTTTCTGTCCTATGTTCTAACTCCTCAGAGACTCTTCTCTTGGTAACTTTTAAGAAAATGTGTCTTAAAGTTTAGTGACAAGCAGAAAGAATGCCAGCAATCACAAATTTCCTCAAATATGCTCTGTTCTCTACTATGCATGTATTTGACATGGACTTCCAGAACAAAGCTATCATCTGTGTGGCTTAACCACAGAGAGAAGTGACAGCAACCCTGGCAATTTAAAGTAAAAAAAGAAGGAAGAGCAGTATTAGGTTTGACCTACCAACTGCCCTAAAAAAGGAGGGCCTTGCATCTCCTCAAATCACACTCTGCAGACCATCTCTCACAGGCTTAGCTCCTAGTGGCTTTTTTTAGAGGCCATTTTCAAGTTGGAGAAGGTGTAAAAACCATAAGAATAAAAATAACACCAGAAATATAAGTACAAAGCCTAGACACCGGACTAGATTGTAAGAGAGAGAAGTTGTCAGAGAATGCAAATTCAGTTGATAAAGCAAATTCAACAAGCAGACAAATTGCTCTTCCCTTTTTTCAATGTCAGGCAAATAGCATCACCATTAAAGTAGGTTTTCTTTCCCAATTAGACTGGCCTGCACTCAGGTAACCCAAGGACCAGAGCAACAGACAAGTTAGGACTAAAGTTTGTCATGTGCTAATTAAAGAAAGCATCCTTGGCCTGAGACAAGTGTGAGAGGATGGAGCCTGATTTGCGGCTGTGAAATCATGGGACAATCGGAGTTACCAGCTGGGGCTGTGGTGGGGAATACCATTCCTTTTCTATGACGTGCTCCTAAGGAATTATAAAAGAGAAAGAGCCAATCTGAATCACCTAATTGCCAGAATTTAGAATCTAATAGCTATAATTATATTTCCTATATAGTTTATTTGAAGTATGGAGAATATGACAAATAACATACAATTATATGGTAATTTAGAAACAGCTTGCCAAGGATAATGTTCATAACCCCAAATCAACCTTGCAGTTTTATATAAATAATCAAGGGAATGTGAACCAAGGCAGCTTGGAATTTTGGAACAAGTAGAAGACCCAAGTATTGTTCCTGTACACCAGAGACTTGCTATGGGATGTTGTTGGTATTATCAATCATGTAAATTTCAATGTTTTGCAATTTGAGCTATTATAACTGACCTATTAATATAGCTCCTAGCATACAGATTATATGTCCACTGACCAAATAAAGGAACAAATGAACAATTCTATTTCCCAAAAGGCTGTTGAGTACCTCTAAGGTGTTGCATTTATATTTCAGGTGGAACTAGTTTGTGCATGAGCAGATAAGCAGGTAGCCCTCTCTCAGGTGATGTTGTCATTATCAATTGTCTACAAATATATATGTGACTTTGTTAAGCTGACAACACATCTTGGGGGTGATATTTAATTTCTATGTATAAATCGCACATTATTCAAAGAAATTTGATATAGATTAGATATATGGGAGAAACCACTTTTAATTTATCCCATAAATGGGCTAACTATTCAGTGGTCAGGCCTACTGTGCTCTCTATTCAATTGCAATGGTAGTAAAGTCAAATGCCTACAGCCAAATGGCATGCTAGTAACAGGAAGTGGGCTCAAAGGGAGTTGTTGGAATCAGACAAGCACACTGTTACTAAGCTGTTACTTAGCTCTAGTCAATAGTTGCTGCAACCTGAAAATGAAGGAAATAGGGTTACCACATCTTCTGATTATTTTTTTAAAGCTCCTGGAAATCTAGATAATTGGGTTAAAGTCACATAGTGTTTTAAAGTCATATAGTGTTTTCATGTTTTTTGAAAACTTGTATGGGAAAAAAAAAAATCAACAACCACAAAAAAAGTCTCCATCTTCAGCAACTCTTATTTTAATGACTCATCCAAAAGGTGATGAAAGAACTACATACTTGTTTCTATGTGTAGTGTAATTTCCAAACCATTTGAGTCTCACTTTCCTTTGGCTCTAGGTTTCCTGTACTCAAAAGCTGACTTATTGTCTCTTAGTTGTTAATTCTTGGGTAAGTGCTATAGATTGAATGTTTATGTCCCCCACCCAAATTCACATACTGAAACCTAATCCCCAAGGTGATGGTATTAGGTGTTAGGGCCTTTAAAATGTGATTGTCATGAAGGCAGAACTCTCATAAATGAAGTTAGTGTTCTAAAAGAATCTCTACAGCAGTCTCCTCGCCCCTTCCACCAAGTGAGGGTACAGTGAAGTGGGCTCTCACCAGACACTGAATCTGCCGGTGCCATGATTTTGCCACTTTCCAGCCTCCAGAACCATGAGAAATAAACGTCTCACTTAGTCTGTGGTATTTTGTTATAGCAGCCCCAAAGGGCTAAGAGAGTAAGTTACTTAACCTCTCTGTATGTGGCATACAGACTCTAAGATGACCCCCAATGACTCATGTCTCCTAGTATGGACACTTTTGTGTAATCTTCCCATGAGTGTGGGCAGGAGCTGCGACTTGCTTCTAACCAATGGAATATGTCAAAGGGGTTGGGCTATCACATCCACAATTAGGTTACAAAAGATTGTGACTTTTGTCCTGTTGGCAGACTGTCTCCCTCGCTGGCTTTGATGAAACAATTCATCCTGTTGGGGAGGCTCACATGGCATGGAATTGAGCATATTCACTGGACAACAGTCAGCTAGGAACTGAGGCCCTCAATTCAATGTCCCAAAGGAACTGAATCTTACCAATGACTATGTACAGGAGATCAGAAGCAGATCCTTTCCCAGTCAGGCCTTCAGATGAGACCTAAGCCTTAGCCAACACCTTGATTGCAGCCATATGAGAGACCTTGAAGCAGAGGCACCACTAAGCCATGCACTGACCCATAGGAAACGTGACATAGTATTTATTGTTTTAAGCCACTAAGTTTGTGGTCAATTGTTGTGTAGCAGTAGATGACTAATATACTACACCTTACTTTTCCCATCTTTAAAATGGGAAAGATAATAGCACTGCCCAGCCCTACCCGCAACATAGTCTATTGTGAGGCTTAAATGGGTTCACCATGTAAAGTGCTTAGAACAATTCCTGGCACATATGAGCAATTGGTAATGGCAGGCATCTTTTCCTTAGGCAGATTCTAGAGGTGAAGTCAGGCATCTTAGCCAGGAAGGTATAGTAGCAGAAGCTGAAAGAGCTGTTTCTGTACTGCTTCAAGCCCAAGTGACAAATTGTGACATCGTGGTGGGCAGAGGAAAATTCATTCCCACCTGTGTACAACCATGGGGAAACTACCGAAGAGCCTGACAGAGCGACAGGGCTACCTATGGAAACCGGGGGGCAGGGGGGCCATGTCCTCACGGAGGGCACTGGGCATTGAAGAAGAACCAGTGTAGAAGATCATCAGTGGATTTATTCTTGAGCACATGTGACAAACTCCCTGGGAAAACCCAGAAGCAACTGAGCCAGCCTGTGAGATAAGCCTGTGAAGGGTGGTGAGTCCTACCATCAAGATTTATAGCTGAATCCTTCTAGTAAGCCTTGGAGTACCAATCCAAATGGTCTAGAGGCATGGTCTGTTGTCTATATTGCTTATTCTCCCAGAACCTAGGGGATTATGATACAGATGATGTTAAATAAATGTGTGCTAAATGACATTTGTGTTACCCCAATAGTAGTAAATTGTTATTATTCGGTACTTTGAGATGGCAGAACAGTTTTCACAGCCTGACCTTAAACACTGACAATAAAGGAAAGAGGATGCATAATGACATTAGGCTAGACCCTCACCTGCACACAGCTACCTGGGCATATTTCTGGGAGCAGAGGCAAGCTGGTCCTCAGGATCAACGGATTATTTTCAACTCCAGTGAAATATCTGAAATGACCATGCCAGTTAATTTATCTTGCTAAGACAGAACATTTCCTGAATAAATAAATTAACCAGCATTACTTCCATTTCTCTTTAGGTAGACAAACAATTCAGAATGTGTTCAGAATATAGAAGATGAGGCTGGAGGGAAGATGTGTGTAAGCAAATCAAAAAGTGTGAGTTGATACTAGTGATCACTCAAGTAGGTCAGCAGGAAAGTAGGAAAGACTTGCAATAGGAAAAGTTCTATCACATAAGTATTGAAAGATAAAATGTAGACTTAGGGGAGTTTTCCCAGTAAAAGAAGAGTTAGATGTCTTTCAGAGTGTAGATGAGAGAACAGTAAGACCTAGAAAGCAAGAGTGGGCCTTTCTAATTCTCTCTTCAAGAACTCAAAGGATTAAAGGGTAAGAGTCTTCTCCATTCCCATCAGCTTACAAAGCTGAAGCTAGTGTCTGGCAAATGGCCTCCTGGTTCCTCTCTGGACTGACTCTCCTTTGAAGAAAACAAGATTCTAGCAGAGAATGTGTCTTCTTGTCTTCTTCAAGGTTGGGAAGCCTGAGGTCTACACAGCTGTGTGAAAGACAAGTCCTCTGGGTGGGACACCAGGTTATCAATGTGTTTCTTTCTTGACTATGAGGTCTTCTAGAATCACCTATTAAAAGATAAATAACCCTGGACTAGGCAGTACTTTATTTAGAAGGATTATTGACAGTTGAAGGTCTGAAAAAGAAGGTCTGAAACATGGAACTAGGAGAGTCTCAGGGTCTCAGGATGGTGAAAGGATTAAAAGGAGAGGTGGAAGCCTCCAAATTTAGCTCTGAAAGTTTATATCTATAACATATCTGTTTCACCTATGGACTCTGGTGAGAGGTTAAATCTTTCACCCAACAATCGCAAGCCTAGGTCTGCATCTGTTTCTTTTTTTCATATGAATTGCACATTAAGTTATGGTATAATCAGAACCGCATAGGGTACAATTCTGACATCCTCCTCTTAAATTTTCCTTGACGTTGCTGGGCAAGTCTTGTTCCATGTAGAAGTTTTATTGAGTTTCTGGACACAAAGGAAGAACTCAAGTGAATTACCCTTGATATCCTTCTCATGGAAATCCTGGAACTAGCTTCACTGGCATTTTATGTTCCCCAAGGCATTATGGATTTTCATATCACCCATATTTTGTAAGTAGAAAGGACAGTAAAATCAATTTGTGAGCCAGGACCCGAGTCTAGGACCTGACTACCACACACTGTGATTTAATTAACAAGATGTTGAAAACAAACACACATAAAAAATTAAATTAACCCTAAATTGACTTGCAGTTCATTTATCAGAAGCTTAATTTCATTTCCAACCTGAAATGGAAAGATCTAGAGCAAGCCCACATAGGTCATTCATTAAAGCCTATATCACCACAACTCAGATGCCTCATCATCTTTTTCAGGTGCCTCATCTGTGTCCAGAGTTAAACTAGCCACGCCCCAATTCTGCTTGCCCGCTGCTCCGCATATCTTATGCAGAGAAACATGACAAACAGTGTACGCTTCTATCTCTTCCCTTCCTAGTGAGGTCACACAATAATGTTCCTTGGAGAAACAGAACTTACTGATGCCTCAGCACTAGAATAACTTTCAGTTGCTTCCCACACTTGATTAAATGCTTTCAATGTTTGTTAAAGAACATAAACGTGAAATAGAGGAAAGCAGGCTTTGGAAAGAGACAGAAGGAAAATACAGTTAACCATGGAACAACATGGGTTGGAATTGCGTGGGTCCACTTGTACACAGATTTCTTTCAATAAATACAGTACTACAGGATCTGGGGTTGTTTTAATCCAACGCAGATGTGAAACCGTGGATGCAGCAGGCCGACGCTGCGATTTGAGCATCCTCGCATTTTGGTATCCACAGAGGGTCCTGGAAGCATTCCCGCATGGATATGAAGGGACAACTGTAGTACTTTTCAGGGCTGGCCATAATGCAAAGTGCATCAAAGTAAATGCACCTGATCTAATTGTTGTACAAGCTTATAGTTAAGAGGGCCCTGGCTTGGCATAATATAAACAGCAACATTAAAGCATCCTTGAGTTTGACCTAGATGTCTAAGAAGATATGGACCTCAGGATCAGGGATGGGAGCGGGTGGATGGTAAAAGAATTGGCTGAAGAGGGAACTGATCAAGAAAGTCTTCTTTATTCCCTATGGGTCTCTGAGGCACAGGCAAACCTGGAAATATCCACAGTAACTTCCAGCCTCAGCCAGACTTTGGTTCATTCAGAGCAGGTGCCCTGAGCCAGAAGGGATGGGACTGGCCCACACACTGGGTCAGGAAAAATATCCTTACCTTCACCCTCTGCTCTTGCTTCCTCCCTTGAAGTCCTGACTTAGACACCATTGTTTTGCTCTGCTTTATTCACCAGCAGAGACAAGTCTTTCCCCCCGAAAAAGTCAGGTGAATCTACCTTGATAAGTACAATTAAACGAAGCTAATTTTAAGTGAAGAGCACCTTACATTTGTATAATACATTTTAAATTATTTCAAACTGTTTTTATGACCAATTATTGTAACTTCACTCTCAATCTCATGAGTAACTCAAGTTGTCCCTACTTAGCATTTGGGGAAATAGGGACAAACAGCGTTCAATCGAGCTCGATCTCCAGGTCTCACAGCACAGAACCACAGAACAGAAAGTAGAGCTGGGGTCTGCTGATTCTGTATTTGCCCTCTTCCAGGAACAAGACAAGCAAATAAGTTGGACCTTAGAGATAATTAACCCATCATTTTATAAATGAAGACACTAAATGCAGACACTGAATTCTTGTCCAAGGTCATGGTGTTAATCAGTGCAGAATCAGAACAGCTGGAACTCAGCAAACCAACTGTCTGACACCCGTACCACTTTGAGGCAGCACTTCACGTGAAAAAGAGCAACATACCGTGTGGAACTGATGCCTCCTTTTTCAGAGTGTTTAGAAGGTTTTCTTTCTGGAGTTGTGCAGCTCACAACCAGCAATTCCAAATGAGGTGGCCGGTATGCCCTACCTCAGTATAGCTGCTACACATTATATACTATACAGGCTAATGAAAGATCGAGTTTCTTTACTGATAAGTGATATTAGATCTTCTCAGCGTGGCAATGAAATCAGCGTTTCAAACTTTGTACATGGAGAGAAGAGGCAAAGGAATTACCTACTTGGGAGGTTTTGGTGATGGGAAGATTAAGAACTAGGTCCTAAATCCATTCTATAGGCATCAAGGATTTGTGGGTTAAGGACAAGGGTGTTCAATGGAACGAGAAAGATACCTATGGTGATTGTGGGGATAAGTAGATCCTGGAAGGGGAAACAAAGCAAACACTTTCTTCATATTTTTTACAGTAGTGCCTAGATTGAAGTCGATTAGAAAGGTAGTTTAGTTTCTAATTTTAGATTGAAAGACACCTCAAAAAGTCATCAGATTATAATACTGTTTTACTGTATTTGTGATTTAGAGAACAATGGCTTTGTGTCCCATTTCATTCATAAATCCATTTAAATAATAAAGCATTCCATAAAAGGCTTCTACGATAAACCACACAGGAAAGAAACTACTTACTATGTTTTAATACAGGAAAAAGATCATGTTTGGAAATGAGGCATTTAAGCTTAAAAAAAAAATCCCACATCTCTCGCAGAAGTCAGTCAGTCCAAATTGCTTACTGATAGTTTCTGCAATTTGCCCTGATTAATATTAGTTAAATATTTGATTAATATTAACAGCAACTTTAGACTCAGAATGAGCTGCTGAAAGTGCGAAAATCAAGGAATTTAGTGTCGTTCAGAAGTGTTGGAGGCGAGGAGAGAAAAGCAAGGCAGTTAGAGGCAGTGCCTGAAATACAACCACTTTACAGATGCCTGCTCACAGGAGAAGGCAGGGCCAGGGCCAAGCTTCTGTCCCGTGAGCTCTGAGAGGCCTTGCTCTGCTCTGACCTCCCCCAGCCTGTCTGCCTCTGGCTGCATGGCCCACGCTCCCTCGCCAGCTCTTTCTGGAGTGGCTGTTGCTTGCTGCCTCCTGCTCTGGCCCGAGCCAGGCTGGCCCTGGTCCACTGGTTTCGTGGTGATCCTCTGCCTGTGGCTCTGACCCTCTTGCCCAGACCCTCGTCCTCCCTGACTTCCTTAGGAATGAAGAACGGAGGCATACTAAAAACCCGAAGACTATATACAATGGGAGGATTTTTTTAAAATAAAAGTGACTCCATTATAAGAGGACTATGTAGCATAAAACTATTAAGTACTCTGTAATAAGATCCTATATATGTGTCTACTATCTTCCCCTATGAATACGTTTGCATTTTCAAGGGTTTGAGGCAAGATTACATGAATTAAAATTTGTGCAATAGGTATAGTCATTCTAAATAGAAGAGACAGAGCTCTAAAACCAGAAGGCAAAGAACATTTCTAAGAACAGACAGCAACAATGACAGAAATTTACAGAGGTCTACGGTTTGTATGGAACACCTTAAATATTTTAAGTTAATGTGAGAGTATGAGGTAAATCCGTGATAATAATGGCTAAGAAGCTCAGGACTTCATAAGTTAAGATCAAACTAGAACTAGCTTAGAGGTTGAGCATTAACATTTAAATCAGTAGACTTTGGGTAAAGCAGATTACTCTCTTTAATGTGGGTGGGCCACGTCCAATCAGTTGAAGGTCTTAATAGAAAAAGACTGACCTCTTAAGGACAAAGGGAATTCAGTCAGCAGATAACCTTTGGTCTTGAACAGCAACTCCTCCCTGGGTCTCCATCTTGCTGGCCTACTTAGCAGATTTTGGCCTTGCCAACCTCCAAAACTGCATGAGGCAATTCCTTAAAATAAATCTCTCTCTGTTATATATATCAGAAGAGATATAGATCAGAAGAGATTATATATATAATTTCTTATCTATATTTCATATGAATACAATTTGTATGGTAAATTATATATATACAATGTTACATATTAGATAAAAATTTAATATATTTTTATAAAAAAAATTTTTTTAATATACATATGTCTCCTGTCGGTTTTGTCTCTCTGGAGAATCCTGACTAGTACAACTGACTTTTTATCCTATTTGATCAGTGTAATCTGAATAGCCTCAAGGAGTAATGCCAAGTAGACTTCATTGTTGTTGATCTGCTTTCCTAATGTGTTATTATGTATTAAACACCACAGGAAATAGTTTGTTTAAAGCCAGAAATATATTTTGTTTATTTATTTAAAAAATTAGGCGTTTCTGCTATGGAGCAAGTAATTGCATGAATACTGACCAATGTTCTTTTCTTTGGGTTAACAAGTGTTTATTAATTGCATAGTTTTCTTTCCTCCCTGCAATTCAAGTGGTGATTATGGTTTTAAACATTCTGATGGTTTTAGTTGCGACTATGAGTGTCCCAGCTGTAGTTTAGACAACAGAACAGACCCACTGGCGATGCCCTCATTCCATCAGGAACTTGTTTCCCAGGTGATGCTCACCTTTATGCTTGCACTGCAGCTTGCCTTCTACTCTTGGAAGTAAACAAATGGAGGGAGCAGGAGGGGGGACACGAGGAAGAGTTTGCCCTGGACGATTGGTGTGATGTTGGGCAGAGTGTATTCTAAGCTTGACCGAGGCAATATAAGTGCTTTTAAATTCCCCACCCCTTGCCACAGGCACAGGCTGTGACAAAACAGGCAGGAGCAGAACCAGGCAAAGGCAGCTTTTGATTTCCTATTACCTCTTCCCTCCCCTCTGCACTCATCACTTTGTAATGACCTCTGGGTTCAAAAACATGTGCGTTCCTTCCCAGAGCTGATATTCTCCCAGCTCCTCTGGTTGGTGCAAGCCTTCCCCCTGGTTCCCAAACAGCCCTGTCTTCCCTGAGCACCTGTGTGCACACTGTCTCTTGTCCGGGGCCCAGGGGGATGGGCAGGCAGGTTAAGTGGAAAATGTGGACAAGATAATAGATCCCTGATTATCTACAGGCACAGGTCAGAGATACTGCAAGTTGGGTTCCAGACCATCAATAAAACAAGTATTGCAATAAAACGAATCACAAGAATGTTCTGGTTTCCCAGGGCATAGAATCGTGATGTTTACACTAGACTGTAGCCTGTTAAGTGTGCAACAGCATTATGTCTAAAAATACAATATGCATACCTTAACTTAAAAATACTATATTGCTTAAAAATGCTAGCCATCGGGCTTCCCTGGTGGTGCAGTGGTTGAGAATCCACCTGCCAATGCAGGGGACACGGGTTCGAGCCCTGGTCTGGGAAGATCCCACATGACGCGGAGCAACTGGGCCCGTGAGCCACAACTACTGAGCCTGCGCGTCTGGAGCCTGTGCTCCGCAACAAGAGAGGCCGCGATAGTGAGAGGCCCGCGCACTGTGATAAGAGTGGCCCCTGCTTGCTGCAACTAGAGAAAGCCCTCGCACAGAAACGAAGACCCAACAGAGCCAAAAACAAATAAATAAATAAGTAAATTTATAAAAATGCTAGCCATCATCTGTGCCTTCAGCGAGTCATAATCTTTGTGCTGGTGGAGGGTCTTGCCTCCATGAAGACGGCTGCTGACTGATCCGGGTGGTTGGCGGCTGCTGAAGCCTGGGGTGACTGCGGCAACTTCTTAAAATAAACAAAAAATGAAGTTTGCTGCATCGATTGACTCTTCCTTTCAGGGACAATTTCTCTGTAGCCTGAAATGCTCTTTGATATCATTTTTCCCACAGTTGGACTTCTTTCAAAATTGGAGTCAATCCTCTCCAACCCCACGCTCCTTTATCAACTGATTTTGTGTAATGTTTTAAAGCCTTTGTTGTCATTTCGACAATCTTCCCAGCGTCTTCACCAGGAGCAGTTTCCACCTACAGAAACCACTTTCTTTGCATGCAGAGCAGCACACTCATTATTTCTTGTGGAATGTATCGCCATAAACCTTCAGTTTGTAAAAAATGCAGTATCTGCAAAGCGCAATAAAGTGAAGTATGCCTGTGATATGTTTTCAGACTTTTGATTCATTGCAATTGCACTAATCCCTTATTATCAGGGAGCTTTTGTGTATGTCACAGTATTTAACCATGTCCACAGAATGCAAGAGTATCTTTTAAAATATTAGTAGGGTTGCTTGTAGAGTGACCTTATATTTTATCATTCACACCAGAACTCTTCTGAGAGTAAAAGGAGGCACTGTTAGTAATTATTCAAGACAAAACAGCATGTGCAGACCTCTGGTTACCAGGCACTAACTTTTCTTGCTTTCTCCACTGTTGGCCAAATTTCTCTTAATAATACCATAAGCTGCTCTATGAGAAGGAGGTATTGTGGTTCTTTTATATCTAAGCACCCAACTGTCTTTTGCTAAGAACTGTTCAAATAAAAGACAAATTGTAATTATCAAAGCCTATATGTGAAAAACATCTTCCAGTGGACTTAGTGGTATACATAGACCAGGGTTCTGACCCAGAAACCAGTCTTTACCTAGAAAAGCTCAGGCAGGGTGAAATTACACTTAAATACATTTAGGAACCCAGCAGAGAAGTTGGGAGTAAATGGGAAAGCCCACCATGCATGGGTCAGCTCCTTTCCAGGCAGCTCACATCTTTTAAATCTATGGACCTCACTTTCTGTTTGGGGAAGAGTCCACGGTGTAGCCCAATCGAATCTAAAGATGGAATAAAATTACCTTTAATTTCATGAGAAATAGTATATCACACTTCTAGAAGGAATGAGGGATTGGAGAGCATGTCAGGGAATCAAACTCATGATGATATTGAGATTCAGCCTCAAAGATACTGGGAATTTCTGTCTTAAACAATACAGAAAGAAGAGAAACTGCTTCCTTTTTTAGTCTCTGGTCTCTTTCACAACCTTGACGGTTAGGGGATTGTTTAACTTGTGAAATGCCTTTTGTACAATCTGCTCTGGAGGCATTTTGTTTATGGTCTGATACTGTGCCAGCTTTTTCACAAATCAATCTTTTTTTAAAAATTTTCTCCCTTCCTTCCTTCCTTCCTTCCTTCCTTCCTTCCTTCCTTCCTTCCTTCCTTCCTTCCTTCCTTCCTTCCTCTCTCTCTGTCTCTCTCTTTCTTTTCATCTGTCTAACATGAAATTACTGGCTGTTTTCTGTCTGCAGCCTTTTCTCCCTCCCCACCCCTGCTCCTGCTTCTCCCCTGTCTCCACTCTCCAAGTTGACTACAAGACCAATAGATTAAGAGTAAACATGTATTTATTTAACAGTAATTGAATAAAGGTTTCTTCCACTAAGTTATACATAAAGATATGCTTGTCAATATTTTATTAAAAGCATCTTACGTAAAGAAAATTCTGATCATAAGAATTTTCAGCAATAAGCAGTGGGTTTGGTTATATAGCAAAATGTATAAGTTTCAGAAACAGAGACTAGCCTTTTAATTTAGTCAGTTCCCAAAATGTCATTCTGATTCTTATTGGATTTTTCTTTGCCTTCTATGTCAGCCAATTAACTTCCATTAAGATATATTCTGAGCGAAGTATTTTTGTTTTTGTTTTCACTGCAAATAGTATGTCAATTGATAACCATTTGAATTTAAATAAACTAAGTCTATTTTAAGATATGTTTTAATACTAACAGTGCAGTGGGAAATTCTTTGCGATTTTAAACAATCTGTCGGTAAAAGAGAGAGACAAATAACAGCATTATAACGTATTCTTCAAATGTATGGACAGAACTGTGGAAAATTATTTTCTAAAGATGCTTATATATTTTAGCTATTGATAAAGAAAGTTTTTCTTTATTTGACTTGCCTGTTTAGAAGACATCTGCAACTTATTTACGTATTTGGTTTTTTGCTCACTCTGTACTTTTTCTTTCTGGAGAACCACCACATTTACCCACTCCTCATTCATCCAAGTTCAACGTAGCATGTACCTAGGCCAGATCAGTTGGGAGATCCCAACTTCACTCCCCTGCACACAGCAGAGAGTTCAAGGATGGGAAAGTAATTCTAATTGCCAAGAGGAGAGGTGCTCCCTTTCACTGGGACCTGCAGCCATAAGGATAATGGAGCCTGGAGTGGCCAGGTGTCATCTTTGCCAGCACTTGGAAAGAGGCTGACTAAGAATGAGAACAGCACAGCCAGAGATGGAGTAACGAGCCTGACGACAGCGCGTATTCTTCTGAATCTGTTCACAGCCACCCTGCAATAGCCTGTCTGGTTACTTAAGACAATAAATTCTTTCCTTTTTTTAACCACTTAACGTGGTTTAAGATCGATTTCCAACCTAATTTTGAGAAAGTTCCAATGTACCATTAATTTTTAATTGAAATGCAAAGTCACACAGTCATGTTTGTCTTAAGACAGAATATAATTTTTATTTCTTTTTGCACCCCCAACTCCAGTGGGAAGCGTACCAGTTTGCTAAGAGCAGAACTGTGATATATTTGAACTGTGATATGGAGTACAGATCACTATAAGAAATCTCAACAAACCTAAATATCTGCATTTGTTTTCTAGATGTTTTACTGATTATTTTCAATGGTTGTTTTATTCTTCCCAACTTGAAGGCAGCTAGAAAGAACTGAGAAGACATAATGCCATAGATTATACTTGATCAAAGATCAGGAATCCTGCTGTTGCCACATATTAATTTAAAATGTCTTAGGCGTTGTTTTATAAGGCTGAAATGGGGACCCTTGAAAAATGAGCAATAAATGCAGAGACCCAGACAGAGTCCATGTTAATTTTATATTACTTAAAAGCCTCTTTTGTCTGGATTTAGCTTAGCATATGTCACACCTGGTGACCAGTCACTCTTATGGAGAGGACAGTCAGGTCACCACATTAATCAACCATTGTATGAGCTTTGTTCTTAACCTTGCCAGCTTGTTGTGACTATGCAATTTATACTCCAGGGAAATTTTGGTTTGTCATTCTTACTCAGTTAACTTACCCATGCAGTTTGTCATTATAACTTGAATTCTCTGGATCTAATACCTTTAAAAATAGAAGCAAGAATCTCAGGGTCCTAATTCTGTCGAATGAGTCACTTTTTGTTTCTGCCAACGACCCCCCCTGGGAATCGGTCTAAGGTCTAAATCCTATAAGAGTCATGGATGAATTTCCTAATGGTTTATGCAGGTGTGGAAATCTGGGGCTTGGGAACAAATTGTGAGTTGCAGAATGAAAGGAAACATTCCTTCCTCAACCACCCAACATTTTAGCATCAAAAGGACAGTCTCATGCACAGAATATAGAGAACCTTTATGAAGTAAATGTTAGCAAATCACTTTACTCTGAGCCTTAATCTCTCTTTTATAAAAATGACAATACACTTTCTAAGCATGTTTGTCGTGGAGAATAAATGAAGAGTCAGTATACATGAGGAAATTTAGAAATTAAGGCTTGACAAATGTGTCCTTCCTTTGGGATCTGGTCCCATTTGCCTCTCCAGTCTTACCTTTCACCATCACCTGCCCTCATCCCTCCAAACTCTATACTTACTTAACCCTAAACGCTATCCGGTATCTCTTGCTTCAGGAAGCTTTGCAAATGCAATTCACTCTGACCCAGCGTTTTCCCCTTTCCCCAAACCCTGCTGAAATCTGGCTAATCACCCCTCATTGTTTAGGTTCCAGTTCTTATCCTACTTTTTTACTCTCCCCAAACTGGATTTGGGTATTTCTTCTATTACAGAACTTCATATATGATGTGGTACTTGTCTGTTTTTTTATTTGTTCTCTTCACTAGCAGGGTTTTGCATATCAAACCTGGCATTATGTGAAGGATACCTCGGCAGTTTTCAAATTGGATAATTATAGACCTAAAATCTGACTAAGAGAAGTAAATGAATATGACATGAAAAGTTTAATGTTGAATTCTTCATAAATAATGTTCCATATTCTCAACTTTTTCTTGTATGATGATCTGAACCCAGATGAAGAATTGAACTTGAAAATAAGGAACATAACTTAGTAACATCTACCATATTAGTAATGTTTCTTCCTGATTAGAAAGGGATGCTATTGTATATGGTCTTTAAAACTGAAATATTTCCACCTTATCTATTTGAAACAATGTTTCAGAAGATAACAGTTGTGTCTAGTCAAGTGGGCTAAACTTATTTGATCAGCATGTGCATAAAAGTGTGCTGGGGTACGGTGGAAACCAAGAAGATTTCTTCTGTAATCCATACGGTCTTTAATGACCCCTGTGGGGGAGGCCATGCACCTGGCATATTAAAGAACAGATCAAAAATTGAAAATAGCCCAAAGAATCCTATATTTTTTGCTTCCAGGGGCTCCGACAGTTAACCACATTTTCAGGTCTTATGCTTTTCTGGTTGCAACTTGACTGTTAATTTTCTCTAAATCAACCTTCTGTGTGAATATGGAAAAAACTGATTAGGTTTGTTTTTTAGGTGTACTACATAGTGATTTGAAATTTGCATCTGTTATGAAATGATCACCACTGTAAGTCTAGTAACCCTCTATCCTCATACAAAGTTATTTGAATATTATTGACCATATTCCTTATGCTACATATCACATCCTGGTGGCTTATTTATTTTCTAACTGAAGATTTGTGCCTCTTAATCCCTTTCATTTATTTTGCCCTCCCCAACCCTCCCCTCCCCTCTGGCAATCACCTGTTTTTTCTCATCTATGAGTCTATTTTCATTTTGTTTTGGGCCAACCCAGAAGGGAGCTCTGGTGGAAAGATTGGCTGAAGAGGAGTTCCACGTTGGAGAGAGATGGCGATTGCCGTGCCCAAGCAGTGCCTGAGAGCCGTCCAGGCTCCTGAAGGTACCAGAGCTGGAGGATGTCAGCTCACCGCACTTCTCCACCTGAACGGCAGTTTCTTTGTATCTGTGTGGCGCATCTCGGCTGTCCTATTAGTAATGAGATATATCTTAAATTTTATGTTTAACTCCTTCAAAAGTGCCTTTAAAGATTTCTTTTGTAGTCTGCACTATCCTTACCAACTATAGGGACACTGTGAACATATTGAATAGTACAAGAGTAAAGGCTGTTGGGCTCCTGAACTCAATCCACTTGAGAGTCATATCTGAGTGTCCTGGGGGCCATAGTCTTCTAATGGAAAGCTTTGCATGAGATGATGAGGTACATTTATGACACAAACTCGTATTTCTCAACTGGAGGAAATAAAGCAACACTGTTCAAAACGGTAATATGTACTAAACCATCTCACGGATAACTGTGGCAAAGCTGAGGTTATTACAAAAAGATGTTTGATGTAGTACCAGGGACATTTCATGCCCCTCTGCACTTCTGTGACATCGGTTTGGATTCTGATATTCTTGCTTCCTCTTTCCCTGCTTCCCTATCCATCCATTCTCTGCGCACGACTTGATAGAAAAGCCATCTGGATGAAAATGACAGTGGTGAGTGGTCAGTTTGCAATAGCCCCTGTTATTAAAAAGACAGAGAAGGGGTAGGAGAGCATTCTAGGTAAAGAGAACAGCATATTGACAAGGCACTCAGGTGTTAAGAGGATAGCAAGTTTAGTGTAACTGGAGTTTTGTTAAGAGAAAGTGGCTGTCTTAGTCTGCATGGGCTGCTATGGCAAAATACCATAGACTGGTGGCTTAAAGAGCAGACATTTATTTCTCACAGTTCTGGAAGCTGGGAAGTCCAAGATCAAGGAGCCAGCTGATTCAGTTTCTGGTAAGGGCTCTCTTCCTGGTTTGCAGATGGCAGCCTTCTCACTATGTCCTCACGTGGGCTTTCCTTGGTGCATGCTTTGGCAGAGGAAGGGTGGGGGCCAAGCTCTCTGGGTGCCTCTTCTTATAAGGACACTAATCCCATCATGAGGGCCCCAACATCATGACCTCATCTAACCCTAACTACCTCCCAAAGGCCCCATCTCCAAATACCATCACAATGAGGGCTTCATTAGGGCTTTAACATATGAATCTGGGGGGAGAGCACAATACAGGTCATAGCAGTGGCTGAGATGGGACCAGATATGTAGAGATGGGCCAGCTAATAAAGGACAGTAGTGTCCTGTTCAGGAGTTTGGGACATTTCCACTGTCAACAGGAGCTAGCAAAGGTTTTTTAAGTAGGGAGATGACGTGATCAAAGTATTTTTAGAAAGGTAACTTTGACAAGCAGCATCTTCTGGCTGCCGCTTCCTGCTGCTTTTAGTGACTCGTTAAGTGACTAGTTGTCAGGAAGCAGGGCCTACAGTCAGTAGGATACAGGGTATTGAAGAATTACTCATGGTGTATTATTGGGATATTGTTGCTAAACAGATTGTGTTAAAATCTTGTGTGATAATCTTTTTTACTTATTATTTATCCACATAAGTAATTTGAATCATAAGAGTGTCTGCCAATGGTTCCATGAAGCTACAAAGCATTTCTTTGTATGACTGGTTAATTCTTACATCTTGTTGACAGATTAATTTACCTCTTCTTCTCTTGCTGTTATGTGACTATAATTTAAGACAAATCCCTCAGGGCTGTCGCCTGAAACCCTATCTTCTTGTTTCATTACTCTTCATTTTTTACCTTTCCTTGCTTTGGACCTTAATTTGGGGGTCTTCACATTTATTCCATAAGGACATTTATTACTGAATAACCCTCACTATTTTTACTTATGCCAAACATTTTTAAGCTGAAAAAGATCCTTGAAAAAGAAATGGAAGATTTTTTTAAAGTAAAAATAACAACAATTACAACAAAACAAAACAAAAACCAGAACAAACAATAAAGTCTCTGGCAATAAGGCAGAACTTTGTTACCTGGTGCAGAGATAAAGTCATTTAGCTTATGAATAAGTTTTTAAAAGGCTTGGAGCATAAAGACAACTTTCTAAAAAAGGCACAGCATTCTTTGCAAATGAAAAGCCCAAAGAGACCAAAGCTTGATGATGTCCTAGATTTCTGAGACAGTTTACACTGAAATGATTATTTGTTTCTTTTTGAGTTGCCACATTTTTAGGTCTTTAGTGGTAGGCAAAGTTGTTAATGGCACTATCTTTTTTTTGTTAATGTCCTTTTCTTCAGCCCAGTATATCAAATAAATAAAATTTGAAACACAAACATAATCTGAGACTTTAATGCTTTTCTATTTATTTCTAGTATGGAATGTTCAGAACCATAAACTGCCACATCTTTTGTAAACTGCTATAGTTTTATTATTCTGGGCTGACTATTTTCTTTCCCATAGTTATGATCATCCCATGTCCCTGACTTAAGCCCCTTTCTGAGTTCACATTTTGGTACCTTTGACCCCTCTTATGCTCTTCCCATCTGAATTTGGAAGGAAACAAATGGTTACTTTTCAATCTAATTCAAGCTGTCATTCCGACCGCAGTGAGAAGCAGTGGATGTCTGAACAAATTCCAAAGCTGGTTTCCCTCCGGGGAGTTGTGTCCTGGTATGAGGAGAGTCTGGGCAGTCTCCCCAAGAGTTGGGTTCGGCTGCATCTTGCTACATTGGCTGCTTCAGTGAGCATTTCAAGACAAAGCAGGCCTGATTGTATAGAACAGGAGGTCTCTAAACTGGTGCCAGGGAGTCTAAGATTCACACGCAGGCCCTATTTGGGAAACCCTGTGTATGTCTATATATCCTTGAGTTATTTGATTTTGATTCCATGGGAGCAATTTTACAACTCTGTATACTGTAAGTGGCAGGCACACAAATTCTGTCCTGTCTGGTATGAGTTCTATTGACTTCCTTCAGTCTCCCTCTGCCACCAACGTGGGGGTGGGGGTGAAGGGGGGGGTGAGGTGGGAACAGTTTTGTTTCCATCTATAATTCACTTCAACCTTCCTTTCTTTGTTCCCCACAAATATGTGCTTCTAGACTTTTTTTTTTGGCCATGCAGCTTGTAGGATTTTAGTTCCCCAACTAGGGATTGAACCCGGGCCCTTGGGCAGTGAGAGCGCAGAGTCTTAACCACTGGACCGCCAGGGGATTCCATTGACTTCTTTTTTGAACCAGCTATAACATCTGCCTGGTTCCCACTGAATGATTTAAACAAAATCTTTAACGCATGTCCATTCTTATGTCTGTATAAAAGTCACAATTTTACCTTTTTTTTTTTTTTAAATAAGCTTTTAACCCTAAGCTCCCTCATTTGGAGAATGCGCATAGCAATACCTCTCTCACCCTCCTCCCTGAGTTTTTGGGTTTGAATGAGTTATAATTAACTGGGTTGAAATGATGCCTAAGGTCTGAAAATGTGTCTTCTCTGCTTTTGTATTTCCAGCATCTGGAAGGCAGAACCTGCCCCAAAGTGCTCTTTGGTATAAAATACTAAACTAAATAGGAGGCATTATTATTATTATCAGACATTGTTGGCAGCCCAGGAGCCAGCAACCACTGCCTCACCTTGAAAGTGGTAGAGGGTTCATCTTAGGTAGCATTCGTGGAGTCAAAGGAGCAAAGCTCATGTGCTGGGCAAATGGGGACACGGACACACCTGGTGGTTTCCGATTCCTGGGAAGAGGCCACAGGTGACAGAAAAGGGTTAAAGGAGTCTCAGAGTTGCCTCTTCCTTTCTGGGCCCTTTGCCACCAGAGATTCAGAGGTCAAAAGTGCTGTTCCCACACAACCATGAGCTGCTCTAACACACAGTCACCTGTCTCCTGTGCCTCTGAGGTGGGAGGATAGGCAGAGGGAAAGGGCAGGATTTCTGGTATGCGAAGTCCTATACCGAATAGCAAGACTGGCTACAACAGTAAAAGACTGCCGACACTTATCGGCTGGATCTGTATCCTACTTTTACATTCAAATTACTTATTTCCATTCCAAAATATAAACTCTAACACTTTAAAATAGGAGGCTAAAGCTCAAAACTGAAGTCACTATAGAAATATTCTGCAACAGGTTTTAAGTCTCACTGTTCTCTTTTCCACTCTTCATCTCTCCCTGATCTCAACATGAGCAGGTACACTGAACATCTTGTTCATTAAGCATTACTAATGCAAGGGTCACAGGAAGGCAACTTGTGTTCGCTCAGTGAGTATCTGAATGCATCCCCCTATTAGGCTGAATAATGGCTCCCAACAATGGCAGATCCTAATCCCTGGAATCTGTAACTTGTACCTTATGTGGGAAAAGGGTCTTTATAAAAGTAACTAACTGAAGGGTTATGACAAGGGGAGATTATCTGGATTAACCTGGTGGGCCCTGAATGCAATTACAAGTATCGGTATAAAAGAGAGGCAAAGGGAAGACACAGACAGAAGAGGTAAAAGCACATGATCACAAAGGCACAGCTTGGAGTGATGCAGCCATAAGCCAAGGAATGCCGGAAGCCCCAGAAGCTGGAAGAGACAAGGAAGGGATTTTCCCCCAGGGCTTCCCGGGAGAGTACAGCCCTGCCAACATCTTGATTCCACAACAGTGAAGTTGATTTCGAACTTCTGGCTCCCAAACCTGGAAAGAATCCATTTCCATTGTTTTAAGCCACCGAGTTTGTGGTCAGACTGGGTAACTTAAACAACACAATTTTATTTTCTCACTGTTTTGAAGACTAGATTTTCAAGATAAAGGTGTCAGCAGGGTTGACTTCTTCTGAGGCCTCTCTCCTTAGCTAATAGATGCATCTCCCCCTGTGTCTTCACCTGGTCTTCCTTCTGTGCATGCTTGTGTCTGGGTCCCAATCTCCTTTTCTTTTAAGGACGTCAGGCATATTGAATTACGACCAACACATATGACCTTACTATACCTTAATTACCTCTCTAAGGACCCTACCTCCAAATACAGTTACATTCTGAAGTACTGGGGGTTAGGACTTCAACATATGAATTTTGAGGGGGATGCAATTCTGTCCATAAAATCAAGTAACATCATTATTTTTATTTCTACCCATGAGGAAAGACTGAAGTCCAAAACTTTGTTTAATATCACACAGCTGAAAAATCTAGGAGCATAGATTTGAAATCAAGTTGCTCTGATTTCATTACTGAGTTCTTAAAACAACGACAACAACAACAACAAAAAGTAAAGACTCAAAGAGAGATAACGTGGATGTTTTAGAAGAGTCTTGTTTTTTACACCTCACCTCTCTAGTTTCTTGTCTGGTAAATTCAATCTGAAGGTGAAGAAGGACATACAGCCTAGGCAGTCAGGATCATTACTATATATATATATATATATGTTTTTTAAGTCTGCTATAAAATAATCACCCTTACAGCTGATTTCTTGAAATATCATTTTGGAAACAAAAACATCTACAATGAATTATCAGAGTTATTTTTAGGAGAAAGTTAGAAATCTTGCATCATAATAGTTTGTTTTTATTCTTCTTCAGTAATAATGCCTCTCCTGTCTATTTCATGAGACATCATCCTTTTTCTTAACAAAAAATTTGATCAAGTTCTAAAATGTTTGTTAATGGGGAAGAATTTCCAAACATAACATCATTTGTTGAACAAATATTTATTGAAGATGATCTGCCAAATATTGTTCTAAATATTGGGAATAAGGTACAAAAAACACCCCACAGGAAAATCCTGAATGAAGCCTACATTTTAGTGGGATAAAGCAGATAGCAAACAATTACATGTCAAAGATTAAGTACACAGTACATACCAGTCACGCCTTAAAGTGACTGTGCCCGCAGTCCACAGAACACAACCTCATGAGAGTGGTTACCAGACTCCTGACCCACAGAAATCATGAGAGATTAAATAAATTATTATCATTTTTTAAAGTCATTAAATCTTGAAGTGATTTGTTATTCACCATTAGACAAATAATAAGATTGTAACAATAATTCAAGTATCTTCTTAGTACCTACTTTGTAATAGCTTTGTGTTTTCAATTGGTTGCATGATTATTTTATGGTAAATGTCATGATGTCACTAGAAAATATGCATTTTTCTCCAGGCAGTGCTTGGAAAGCAGTTGTTAATATATAGTATCATTCTTAGAAGAGCCTGATATTTCTGAGGAGCTACAGATATCACTAAATGATCAGGCTCTTTCAAAGGAATGTGAATTCCTATCCAGAGAACCTAATTTTCTGTGCTGCTTAGCCTCAATTACTCCTTAACATTCTTTACCTAGAAAGAATGCTTCTAGGTAATTACAATACCTGAACGGTGCTTGTCACAATAGATATTCAAAAAGAGGATAAATCTCTTCCCCTCATTTTCTTTATTTTTCATAGGTTAATTCTAACTTTCAACAAATAAGACTAATGTTGACTTTAATAGATTTATATCTAGACAATAAAAGTATCTGTTACCTGTTTTCCAAGCCATTAACTGACTTGAAGGCAATTTAAAAATGCATAGTACGGGGCTTCCCTGGTGGCGCAGTGGTTGAGCATCCGCCTGCCAAAGCAGGGGACACGGGTTCGAGCCCTGGTCTGTGAAGATCCCACATGCCGCGGAGCAACTGGGCCCGTGAGCCACAACTACTGAGCCTGCGCGTCTGGAGCCTGTGCTCCGCAACAAGAGAGGCCGCGATAGTGAGAGGCCCACGCACCGCGATGAAGAGCGATGAAGAGTGATGAAGAGTGGCCCCCGCTTGCCGCAACTGGAGAAAGCCCTCGCACAGAAACGAAGACCCAACACAGCCAAAAAAAAAAAGGCAAACAATTAATTTCTTTTAAAAGGCGGAAGATTCAATGCAATCCTGTATGGTTCCATGTAGAATAATTGCAAAGGGTGGGTGGGGATGTTAGTTTTAGTGTCTCAGTGGTGCTTATTAAAGGAGGGAGGGAAGGAGGGAGGGAGGGAAGGAGGGAGGGAGGGAGGAAGAAAGGAAGACAGAAGGAAGGAAGGAGGTAAGGAAGAAGGGAGGGAGGAGGGAAGAAAGTTAGGAACCATTTAACCCTAGCTTCTTAAAGGCAGAGGCATCAGGTCCACTTATGGTCCTCTTGAGGCAGGTGAAGACGTTTTAGTGGGAAAACTAATGTCACAGAGTGATATTATATTAATGTTATGACATATTCAAATGTGTGGACAGACGCTGTCCACACACCATAGTTTCAGAATGCAGTAAATACACATTTAAAACCCTTGAAGTACGATGTATCAAAACTTACAAGATTACATCCTTTTTTCTTAGATGATTTAATTGATAGGCTTGAAGGACAACGAAGGTGAGTTCTGCCATGATTAGCTGGTGTCCATAATGATAAAGACATCGAGTGTATTTGCAAATTCTCTGTCAGTGGATAGCAAATCTTTTGCTACATGGCAAAGTTGATTATACAATTACATTTCAATTGCTTTGAAATGTTTCCATTTATGTGTCCAAGGGCAGTCTTTTACTATAATACAAATATAATTCTTTCCGTGGCTCCACGCTGGCACTTCAACATCAGATTCAAATTTAAGAGCAAAATATGACAATCTTCCAAATATACTTGGCAAATAATATGGTCACCTAAATTTGTAATATCAGTGACACCACTTATTACACAATATTCTTTTTTTTAAAAAATGTATTACTGTTGTTGTTATTTATAGGGGTTTACACAAGTTTTCTGTTTTTTTTTAAAATTTTTATTTATTTATTTATTTTTGGCTGTGTTGGGTCTTCATTTCTCTGCGAGGGCTTTCTCTAGTTGTGGCAAGTGGGGGCCACTCTTCATTGCGGTAAGTGGGGGCCACTCTTCATTGCGGTGTGCGGGCCTCTCACTATCGCGGCCTTTTTCTTGTTGCGGAGCACAGGCTCCAGACGCGCAGGCTCAGTAGTTGTGGCTCACGGGCCCAGTTGCTCCGCGGCATGTGGGATCCTCCCAGACCAGGGCTCGAACCCGTGTCCCCTGCATTGGCAGGCACATTCTCAACCACTGCGCCACCAGGGAAGCCCCCTACACAATATTCTTAATATTACAAACCAACAGAGCTTATACTAGTGAAGTAAAAGTCAAATATATGGAATTTTCCTTTTGATACGTGGTCTGTGTTATTAGGAAAATGATTAAGTATTTCTTGACTTATTGTTCTCAATTTTGTACCCCCCAGAGATATTTGGTTATGCCTGGGAGCATTTTTGGTTGTCATAATTTTGGGGGTGGGGTATGCTAATAGCATCTAGTGAGTAGAGGCCAGAGACACAGCTAAACATCTTATGGAGCACAGGACGTTCCCCACAAGAGTTATCTAGCCCAAAATGTCAGTCAATAATGCTGAGGCTGAGAATCCCTGACTCATGCCGTTGCTCACAGCTCATTCCACAGCTCACACCACAAATGCATTCCTTTAGCTGAGCCTTACAGTTCAACTGTTCAACTCAATATTTGAGTGTCAAAGGAAGATTGGCACTATATTGCGTTTCTATGATGGGAAGAACCCACTAGGTTGAAGTTGTAAGACTTACAGTCATTAGCTGAGTTGGAAGACCATATGATTTTTTATTGGAAACTGGCAAGTGTGCCAGATTAAGGCTTTACTAAGAATATCATGAGGGTTAACGAGTCTTTGAAAGATAATAGTCACCTTTGTTTCATGTCTAAGAACTTTATCTATGCATTCTTTATTCATTCCAGTTCCATGGCTATCTATTCAATTGAGTGTCAGTTACAGCTAGCTATTCAAGATGCTCCACACACACACATTCTAACTGTGGCTGCCAGATATCAATGAGATTCACATGCCCCCAGTACAATATTCTCGACAAAATATGCCTGATATTTTGAAGACCATCTGTCTCATTTTAATCTAGAATAGGCTCTGCTAAAGCTTTTGCATGCCAAATGACTTAAAAAAAACCAAAAAACCCTTGTGCTGTGTTAAAAAATGTTTTAAAATGTTTTTATTGAGATATAATTCATATACCATAAAACCCAGCCATCTGAAGTGTACAATTCAATTTTTTAAGTATACTCACAGAATTGTGCAACTGTCACTACAATCTAAGTTTAAAATATTTTCATCATGTCATAAAGAAACCTCATGCCCCTTAGCAGTCACTCCACACACCCCAGCACCCCTGGACCTAGGCAACCACTAATGTACTTTTTTGATTCTATAGATTTGACTATTCTAGACATTTCATATAAATAGGAGCATATAGTATTTTTACTACTGGTTTCTTTCACTTAGCATGTTTTCAAGATCCATCCTTTTGTAGCATGTCTCTACTTTTTTTCTTTACTGTGTCCAAATAATATTCCATTGTAAATATATACAACATTTTGTTTATCCATGTATCATCTGACCGACATTTGTGTTGTTTCCACTTTTGTATATTGTAAATAATGCTGATAAGAACAAGTTTTAGGGTGGGGCCCTAATTCAATATGACTTGTGTCCTTATAAGAAGAGAGACATTAGGGGTGGATGCACACGGAGGAGAGACCATGTGAGGACACCTTCATCTTCAACCCCTAGCCTCCAGAACTCTGAGGAATAAATTCCTGTTGTTTAAGCCATCCAGTCTGTGGTATTTTGTTATGGCAGCCCTAGATGACTAATATTCCTAGGAATGGAATTGCTGGGTCATGTGGTAACTCTATGTTTAACAATTTGCAGAACTGCCAAATTATTCACATTCAAGTCATTGTATGGATATATGTTTTCTGTTCTTTTCAGTAAACACTTAGGAGTGGCATAGCTGGTAAGTGTATGTTTAACTTTTTTAAGAAATGGACAAACTGTTTTCCAAAGTGGCTATACCATTTTACATTCCCACCAGCACTATATGAGGGTTCCGATTTTCCATTTCCTTGCCCAAACTTGTCATTGTTTTGATTATAGTCATCCTAGTGGGTGTGAAATGGTATTTCATTGTGTGTCTTTTTTTTTAAGAGTTTATTTTTTTTAGCCATTTTAGGTTCACAGCAAAATTGAGCAGCAAGTACAGTGTTCTCAGAAACCTCCCACCCATCTCCACCTACCCCCAACTCTCCCACTATCAATATCACACATCAAAGTGGTAAATTTGTAACTTGTTACAATTGATGAACCTATTTAGTCACATCATTATCACTCAAGGTCCATAGTTTACATTAGGGTTCACTCTTGGTGGTGTAGACTCTACACAGGTTTTGACAATGTATAGTAGCATGTATCCCCCATTGTAGTCATCATACAGAATTGTTTCACTGCCCTAAAAATCCTCTAGGCTCTGCTTATTCATTCCTCTCTCCCCCTCCACCAACCTCTTCATTAGGGTTTTGATGGTTTTGATTTACATTTCCCTAGTGACTAATGCTGTTGATCATCTTTTCATGTGCTTATTGGTCACTTATCTATCTTTCTCAGAGGGGAGATATATGTCAAAGTGTACAAATTTTCAGTTATGAGTATGTACAGTATGATGACCATAGTTAATAATATAGTATTATATACTGAAACTTGCTGAGAATGTATCTTAAGTCTTCTTACCACACATACACACAAAGAGTTAATTATGTGAGGTGATAGATGTGTTAATTATCTTATTTGGTATTTCACAATGTATATGTATATCAAATCATCACATTGTATACCTTAAATATATACAATTATATTTGTCAACTATTCCTCACTAATGCTGGAAAAAAAAAAAACCCTTAAGGTTAAAATGGCTACTGTTTGTACTGACTACTTGATAATCGTATTTGAGGGCAAACATGTTTAGTGATATTATATTGTGGCAATACAAAATATACATGATGTTTTTTGAAGTAATTTTATAGAACTCTTAGACTTCTTAAGATTTTGATGTTTTTGTTTTGAAATAAAAATATTTCTATTGAAAAAATCCTTTGCCCATTTAAAAATTGGATTATTTGTCTTTTTATTGTTGGATATCAGTGCTTTTTAAGGTCCAGTTTGCCTCCAACTGAAAAGGAAAACGACCCACGATTTTGTCTAGTATAAGAGACACACTATAGTGTCTTATCCTGAATGGTAGTCTCCTCAGCAGGTTTCACTCTTTCTTTATATCTGGGATCCGCTGTTGCCTTGTGATTTCAGGGCAGAGGCACCGCTTTTCTTGGCAGCTGGATTCATAGGAGTCCAAAAGAAACAAATAGCTTTAGGCAATTCTCAATCAATCTTAGATAATAGTGTAACCATTCGTTCCTGATATCACAATCAAAGAACAGATTCAAACAGCACTTCTTACAATTAAATATGAAACACACAGGAATAGTGCAGTTATAAGAGAAGTATTAAATTATTTCTCAGTGTTTATTAGCTAGTGCTCTTTAACGGACAGGACGCTTGCAGATGTTTTAGTAACCCACACAACTCTGCTCTGGTGTGGACCGTGTTTACCAGTTATTCCAACCAATTAAATTCAGCAACTATTTACTGCACACCCAAAGAGAGGCAATGCCTTTTCTACTGAATTCACTGAATTCTTTGATAAATTTTTAAAAAGAAATAGTTGTATGTTTACTAACTTTTTAGAAGAGCAAATAGCACCCTCCCTTTTTTGTTATTTATTATTCACTTGGCTAAAGAGATTCTGGAACTTAACACCACGTATTCTGGGAGAAAGAAAAATCTAAAATGGAAAATACCACAGTGCTTCATCTACAAGATTTAAAAGAGCCTTAAAGTTCACTTGTACTTAAAATCTTTCAGAAACGATTTCACTATCTCCTTTGAGAACTCACTTTGTGTTTAAAATTTCCTTTCTCATGGATAATCAAAATCATGCTGGATGCTTCAGGCCTGTCCTCCTCTGCATTCAGTAGACTAGCTCCTCCCCGCTGACATCTTATAAGGATGAAATTCTTCACACCTTCTTTGCCTGATAGTTTAGTAGCTCCCATATTCACTTACACAGATGACATGTGACTGCCATATAAATGGATGGGGATAAAGGTGTTGGTGTTGATCTGCATATTAAATAAGAGGAAGCTTAATTTCTCCTTTATAAATAACCCTCCACTCTGTGTAAGTTCCAATATCTTCTTTCCACATCTTAATGGATTTCCTTGCCTATCCCTAGAATGTGTACATGCCACACCAGAGGCCACTAATGAGCCAATGATACTCATAAACTGTCCTTTTTTTTTGGGTGCAACCATTATTCTTTGATGTTTAAGTCACGGCTAAACACTTTGGGGTATATGTTTTCTTAGAAACATTACGATGCTATTTAAAAGTGGTAGCATAAATAGCATAAACCGTATCACCCATTTGTTTCCCCAAGGGTAGTGTATGAGTCGGAGTTCAACCAGAGAAACAAAACCAGGGTTTATGGCAAGGTATTGGCTTATGTAACCGTGCAGGCCAGTTAGGCAAGTCTGAAGTCCATAGGGTAGGCTATCAGGAAGGGCAGGATGGAACTCTCAGGCATGAGCTGAAACTGCTGTCCACAGATGGAATTTCTTCTTCTGGGAAGTTTCACTTTTGCTTCGAAAGCCGTTCAACTGATTAAACCAAGCCTGCTCAGGTCATCCAGAATAATCTCCCTTAAAGTCAGCTGATTATGGACTTTAATCATACCTGTAAAACACTTTCACAGCAACACACAGTGTTTGATTGGATAACTGG
Organism: Balaenoptera physalus; assembly: GCF_965194825.1. Taxonomy (NCBI): domain Eukaryota; kingdom Metazoa; phylum Chordata; class Mammalia; order Artiodactyla; family Balaenopteridae; genus Balaenoptera; species Balaenoptera physalus. The sequence continues at coordinate 19,686,189 of NC_138888.1, read as the reverse complement.
GATTACAGCCTAGACAAAATGCCTCATAAAACTGAGCATCACAGGAGACAAGTATCTCTGCGGTCATAGAGCAGTCACAGAATATCAGTTTACTTTGTATTCATACGGAGAAGGCTTTTGGTTTAAGGTCAGCTGTTATAAGCAACCTCAACCGTTTAATTTTTTTTAAAACAAAGTGTAAGGTGCAAAATTAAATGGAACTCCTTGTTCTACAGTCTACCAGACTTGCTGTCGCTGTGTGGGTAGACTTCTTTCTACAGTAGGTCTTTGCCTATGATCAATAAAATTGTGTATATAGCAACTTACCACAAACTTGGCTAGAAAAATTTAGCCCATTCCCTGCCTTGTTCTTGATGAGGAGACATTGAAGATAATTTAAAAATAGGCTATTGTAGTTGTTCTCAAAATTTTTGGTCTCAGGACCTTTATGTGCATCAAAATTATTGCGGACTCTAAAGACCTTTTGTCTTTATGGGTTACGTCTTTGCCAGTTTGGGCTGCTACAGAACTCTCTCCAGGGAGCTGCAGACTGTGTACAGTTTGGGGGGCTTACCCTCTGAAGCTCATCTGGGAAACCTCTTCCTCCCAAGGGCCCACTGACTCCAGGTTAGGACACTGGGTGGGGGTCTGATAAGTACCCTTTTACGTGATGGTGAATAAACTGCTCTTCCAGTACCTAGACATACAGTTTTAAAACCAAGGAGGAAAAGAACAAAGAGGAAGGAAGGGAGAGAGAATTAAAAAGTGGTTTACTCAGTAAAGATCTTTATGGTGATGCTTGAAAGACCAAAGCCATTTAAGTAGGAAACGTGCTAAGCTTTTGCTGTATGTATATGGAAAGATCATGAGTAAAAGTAATCCTCCCTTAAAAACAACTCACTGCATAAATTGGATGTCTACTTAATTGAGTCATCGTTAACAACTTGATAGGAAGGTGAAGTGCTATGTGACATCTTTACTTGTACTGTATCATGCTGGTAGACAATTCTCTGGGAAGCTGAATGAGTTCAGGGTAGAAATGGTCACCTGCAGCATATAAGCAGTAATCTGATTATCAATTAAAAAGTGAAAAGCACTGAGGAAGTTTTAATTAAACAATATTCCACAATGATGCTTTTAACAGTTTAATAGCTAATCGTTTATAAACATTCTAATACAATAAAGCGAGATCAGGCACTAAAATACATTCCCTTTTAAAACACAGGTTTGCACTGAGCAAAGAAGACAATATTCTGTGATAGCCAAAGGAAAATATACTCAGTATGGTCAACAAACAGTAGTGTTTTCATTTTAGTTAATGGACAGTTTTACAAACAGTCTGGAAAAAAATAACTGGGTGTAGCACTCATTTGATTGGGAAGCGGGGAAACAAAGGGCCTTTGTAATTCTGAGCTCAGAATTAGGGATGTGGCAAATATACACTAAATCGTCTTGAAAGAAAATAAGCGCAGGCCATCTCAGTAGCTATACCCAAAATATATTATTAATAAAGTGAGGAGGAAGTAGTTTCTAAGGAAATCTGGGCGCAAATGTTTGCTCTGTATGACACGAGAGTTCAGGGATCAGAACCGCGAGGCATACAAATCACGGATCTGAAAAGATCCCACGTGTTGAAAACAGGTCCTCGCTCAAAACTGTTGCTTGAATAGGCTCTATCAAGGATGTGGCACATAAGAGCAGGTTTATTAGGAGACAAAGATACCAAAGGGGTTTGGAGAGGAAGCTCTTTAAGTAAAGGCTGAAGGTATGGAATATCTGAAAGGCAGAAAGCAAAAGTTACCTAATAATCTAATAATAATAATAGTCACCCGTACAAAGAATCATTACACAGATAATGGAGGTTAAATTTTATTTCTATTTTGCAAGGAAAAAGCATATGCTGTAGTACAAAGGATTTGGTTTCAATATAGCAAAGTCAGTTTTAATGGACAAAATCAGTCTTGAGAGTCACTGATATTAAATAACGGAATAGGGTTAAGGGATGGTACGGGAACTTCAAAGACAAGGTATGCAGGTCTCTGAAACGCTGACTGAAGGCATGGGGAAGCTGGAGATGCCCACTTTGGTCCCAGCCAAGTTCTGCTATTTTCTGTATGTGATACTGTCTGTTATTCAACTCAGAGGCAACACCATATACCCACTGTGAGAACTGAATTCCCTTTGGGGTTATCAATTACTCACACAGCCTTCCTCTAAAGGAAGGCTTGCAAGTGGTTCAAATTCAAGCCTTATGTGGGATAGTATTTATATCGCATTCACAATGTAACAGAGGTACATGGAAATTCTTGTAAGTTACATAAAAATACAGAGTTGATTGGTCCCACTTTGAAGAAGCATCATTGAAGATTAGATTTCCTTTGTCAGAGAAGACAGGTTTAAAACACATTGCTTGTACGGTACCATTTTAATAACATTTCATTTTTATATTGATATGCCAGTTCGAAATTAAGAAGCGGCATGTAATTGTGGGATTTCGTTTAAATTCTAGAAAAACTGAAAGATACTTTTTATTCAGCTTAACTAAGCCTGAGGTCTTCTAGCACAGGTGATTTTTGCATTTCTCGAAGATTATCCTGTAGTTTAATAAACATAAAGAACTCAAGCACACTAAATCTTGGGAGGACTAGTAAACGAGAGCAGAATATTTAAAAGACATCATTTCTTCCTTTGTCCACTTAACAAGGTAACTTGAGTTGATGATTAATCTTGCATTGTTAAATTCAAATCCTAAATATTTTGACAAGTATCGTTAAGTTTGATAATTGTTTACAAAGAATTTGTGGTTATATGTTGAATTATCAATGTAGAGAGTTTTCAGTTTGTTGTTATTCGTATGATATGAAAGGGACCAATCCCTAATATCGTATCCCTAAAACATGGGCCATTCTACTGAGATCACATGCAGAGAGAAAAGTTGAAGCTGCAATAGACATAGTAAAGCTACCTGGGTTTGAAGCAAAAGACTAAGGAATTAGGTGTATGTATTTCTCACTGTATATAAATAAGTCTTTTCAGTCCTAGTCAGCTCACCTGGATTCCTTTAACAGAGACATGGCCCCAAATCCAAATGCATTTCAGGTCTCTAAGGACTCGAATTACCTCATTTTTTTTTTCTCACTGGTTCATTAATAAAGCACCCATTTAAGAACAACTATTTATAAGTATAGTGACATTTCAGAGAATATAAAATGATGGAAGGAGGAATCAAAGAAGTCCTTTGTTTGCAGCCAAGATATGGGGACTAGATCTGAATTTGTTCTGAACAATCATTTGGGAGAAGTGTCACAACAGTTTTGAAGAAATAATAAATGTCTATAAAATATAGGCTTCTGTGGTATAAACAATTTTGACACCTTTTGTTGAGAGACCAAAACAAACAAAAAACAAAAACCACGCAGTATGTTCTATGGACCAGAAATTAAATAAATCCCCAAATTTCAATTTCCACTAAAATATTTATTCAATTGATAATATTTTACAGAAATAAATAAGAGCAGGTTTTCTCTAATACAGATAGGTATATTTATATTTTTATATTTCTTTTTTTTACAAAATTAAAGCATATCAAATTGTTTTCCCTAAAACTGTAGCGCGAAAAGGAATACTAGGAAACAAACAGAAAGAAATACTGAAATATGTTCATCATTAAATTATAACCATGGGCCTTCTGAATCTCAACAAGGTATATGATTTAGAGAAAGAACATGAGATTTGCAGTCAGGGGACCTTGGCTCCACTGTTTACTTGCTGTGTGTCATAGGCACATTTCTCAATATTTCTGAATCTCAGTTCTCTACCTTTAAAACAGCAATGATATTAATTATATCAACTTCACAGGACTGTTGGGCAAATTAAACACGTGAATCTATAGGAAAGCTCTTTATAACATGTAAAGAGCTACAAAAATAATAGTTCTGTTTAATATTTCATATAAAAGAATCAATGCATATCTTCCTTCAACTGAAGAAAATAAGCACCAAAAATGTGTGTGTGTTTTCTTCAGTTGAATTATGTCACCCTATAAAGCAGAATAAGAAAATGCACCTTAACTAAGCACCAAAGCCTCTCGGACAAATGTGATCCAGGGTATATTTCTATTACAGTTTTCTGGGCAACTAAGTAGGAGCTAATGAGTCCTGAGGGTCATCTAAAACTCTGAAGGCTCAAAGAAAACAAATCAAGAACATCTGTATTACATCAAATGGCTAGGATACAACAAGCTACTCCTTATTTAGCAATTTCAAAGTCCGTTAATTCTTCACAGAAGAAGAAACACTAGGTTATTATCACTTGCAATTATTTGCTTATGTGAATATGACATTCTCTTGTTCCAAAGATCAAATACTAGTCCTTGAGGAAAGTACTAGTGGAATGAAATAAGAAATCCTATCATAAATTTAGATATTAGTGGTTAAAAGTCTAGTTACACAAGAACATGGGAAAGGAAAAGAACCCAGGACATTAGTATAATAGCGATAAAAAAAACCCTGCCATATTGCCATGTTATAATGATAAGAACTGAAATTATAAACATTGCAATATTTACAGATACATCAATCTTAAAACAGGTAAAAACTCAGTAAGACAAATTAAAAGTAGAGAAAGCAGTTTAGATAATTTTAAGGAAAGTAATAAACATCAATACACTTAGGCTAAAGTTAACTGCTTACACTGATAATACTTAACATAGAATAGAAATACTTAAAGTGTGCAGTGTTCTGATTTTTAGTGGCAAGATACAGAGAAAAGAAATAATTGCCTAAGATTAACTTACTGTTAGGAGTTGCATTACTCTAAAGTTACTATTTATGGAGTTACAGTCTATATCTACTCAAAGAACTAGGAGCTAACATAATTCACCATCTTTTAGAAATATCACTAATAAGATATTGGTGAATCATGTGCTAAAGATACTGAAGGCTCTTTCAAAAATGAGATCTAGTTGGTAGAGTATACCAGGTCATGTACAACTAGACTAGTTGACTTACTCTGTTATTCTAACTCTTTTTAAGACTGATCTTACCAAAAGAAAAGTACACATTACCTCTCTTAATTCCCTCAGATAGAGGTACTCTTTGGAACAAAAATAAATATTTTATTGGGAGTGTAAAATTAAAAATCTTTATAGGCTATTGTGGAAACAGTATATTGGAAAGGACTCAATAACTACTAGGACACTGTACAACTGAAAAAGAAATAAATTCATTCAACTAAGAACACTGTTTACTGACATCTATTGGATTGTTTAACTTATAACTTTATTCTATAAACTATGAAAAATTTAAAACACATTAAAGTCTGTGGATTGAATCAAGTGTACTTCATTCGAGGTCTTCAGTTTCTTTGGTAAATAGGTCTGCCAGATCAGCCACGGTCAAGACAGAGGCCTCGGAATGTTTCGCTGATGGGTTTGTGTGACTGTAGGATTTTGCAAGTGAGCAGAATCAGAAAGAAACCCCAAGGAATAAATTATTATATTTGTCTTTATATACTGTCTGGTCTTATAATAATAATATAAGACATAATAGTACAATAATATTATATTCTTATATAAGAACATACTTGTTCTAAGTTTTTGTAATTGAGTTATAAGAAACTCCTGGAAGAAAGTAGGCAATGGGATCATTATTACAACTTGTTAAAATTAGTGAAGATTTCTATATACCATTTTCAAACTTGGTCATAAAATGTCTTTCTCTGCACAATTAATAAAACAAAGAGACAAAACCCCTGCCAGCTAGTACTAAAGCTCTCACCTTACAACTTACCTTCTTAGTATCCAAAGTTCATTTGTTTCAAGAACAATTCAACAGCTCTTTTAATTGCTGTTTTATTGAGGCAGCTTAAATATAAGCACTGAATTCTGTGACATATGGAAACACCACTAACAAGAAGCCTTCATGTTTGAGGCAAAAAGCTCTTGTGGTAGCCTTTCTTTCCCACAGACCACCAATGAAAGAAAATTTCTGGTTTCCAATGGCTTCTTTGCTCTGCAAAGTACCTCTGTGGAAACAATCCCTTCTAAGGCAATCATCTCTTCTGAGTGTATCTTCCAATCATACCTATCTCACAAGGATTCAGTTAGGTATTAGTTTATGTTTCAAAATGACTTTAAAGAAAATAAATTAGGAAATAAATGTTAGGAAGTTTTATGATTCCAAACCTAAGTTTTCAAAATTTAGGCTGTTCTGGTCTCTCTGCTTCTGTTCTGCCTTTGAAATTAATGCCACAATTACCAGCCTAGTTTTAAGTCCAGACCTTTCTACCTGCATGTGACTAACCAGTGTGATGTATCAAGCAGCGCTCTAAATTTCATGTTACAGCTATCAGACTAAAGCTTTTAGGTTGGGCATAAAGATAGATTTCATTTAAAAAGTAATCCAGTGTGGCAAAGAAATGTAGGATAGTTCCTCCCTCCACCCCCCCGCCCCCAATACACATGGGTGATTCAAAGTATACTAGCTCTGAAGTGAAGTTTCTTTAATAGTAGGACAGTTTAAATATTTTTATATATTACAATCCCTATTAATAAATTAAGTCAAATATAGAATGCCCAAAGTACTAACGGGGAAATTCTGGAGAGGTAAAATGTCATACCTTGCTTTTAAAAAGCATTTGCACTTATATCTTTTGGTTGACTAAGTGGTCATCTAGGTGAAGAAGTTCTACACACGTATACAACCTTTTATGAACAGGAAAACTTCTCCTGTCCACTTGAAGTAAACTGTTACCTACCTCCTCTCGGCAGTTTTCAGCATTGCTTGCATTCTTTCTTCTATTGTTGCTTTAATTAAGAATCTGTGTACAATAGTGGGTCTAGAAGGTATATAACAATTATAAGTTTAAAAACACCTTAAAACAAATTAGAACAAACAAACTTCATATATTATATGTTATATTCGTCAGTCAGTTGGTATCTACCGTGGCAGGGACTAATCCAGGTGCTGGCGGGGGCAATGGTCAACAGTGAATACAACAAATGATTTAATCTGAATGAACAAATATCTACTGAGGGGAGACACACAATAAACACACACAAAATAAGGTATTTTCAGGTGCAGACAAGGACATGAGGAGGCTGACACAGGACCTGAAGCATGACTGGTGGGGATGAGACGGCTAATAAGCAAAGGAGGCGTGGGAGGAGCATCCAGATAGAAGCAGCAGGGAATAAACGCAAAGTCCTGGGAGGAGAACGTGCTTGGCCCAAGCTGAAAATGTTTGAGGGGCAGAGAGAAGGCTAGCATGGCCAAAGCATATTGTAAGCAAAGGGCAGGGAGGTCAAATCACATAGGGTCTCGTAGGACATGGCAAAAATTTGGATTCTTGCCATCAGTGGGTTTAATGCATGATTCGAATTATTCTTGGCTATACTTTAGAAGTCCTTTTGGCTGCTGTGTGGAGGACGGACTATTAGGCAGAAAGCGGAGCCAGAGATGGCAGGTATCTGCGTGACTTTCTCTCTTTTTTATCTCATTTCACATTTCTTTGTTCAGCTGTTACCTTCTTCATAAGAACTTCCATGCCTTCCTGCCCAGCCACCTGCACTCTTAATCCTCCTTACCCTGCTCCTAGCATAGTATATATTTTACTTATTATGTTTATTGTTTACCATCTGTCTCTCTACCAACCCCCTACAACTAGAATTTAAGCTCTGTGAGGGCATCTCAAGTACTTAGAACAGTGCTTGGCACACAGGAGGAGCTCAGTAAAAACTTACTGAATGAACTATGTAGGTATTGATGCAGGTAGACTGTTCAAGCTGGTGATGGAAAGATGAGGTACTTCTAATCTGACTGTATCTGTTTTCTCTGAATGAGGCACGATCGTCCTCAAAGGGGAGGAGGAAGATACAGGAGACTTAAGAGAGTCTCCTCAGAAAGCAGAAAAATCTATTTACTAGGGAAGCATAGTAGGATTGTTAAACAGTGTTGAGTGGCTTTTTTAGACTTGTGGCCTTACATCTGGGATGAGTCCACTGTATGCTTTAGAAGATAATGATAAGAACTCAAATTTAAAGATACAGGACAAAACCAAAAAGCAAAAAAACCAACTCCCTGCTCTCCCCACCCCACTGCCAAAAACCCAAACCAAACAAAAAGCAATAACCCAATAAGACATAACTACGTTTTAAATGCTACTTGTTAGTACTGTAGAACAAGCTGGCATTTATTACAATTATATTACTTTGCCATATTTTGCCTGATGAACATGTCTCTTTCTTGCTTAAAGTTAAAAGTCATCATTTGCTCTCCCAGCCACTGCTTACAAAGCAGGCCATGTTTCTGAGTATGGCATACAAGACCTTGTCTCCTGCCACTCCTCTCCACATACTTTATACTCCAGCAATTTCACTTCTTAGGGTCCCTAGAAATAGCATGTTATCATGTTATTTATTTCCTCTGTGTTTCTGCACAGGCAACTCTGGCTGTATGAGCATCCTTTTCTAGCCCAACTTTGGAATAATTATTCCTTTAAGAGTCAATCTAATGAAGCCTTTCCTGACTCTCTAGGGCACAAGCGATCACTCCCTTCTTTTGTTACCACAGTATTTCTATTATATTTTCTCACACTCTACTATGTTAAATCATGTTTCCTGTACCACATAGTGATCTCCTTGGGGAAACAAATTATGTCTTATTCAATGTGAATCTTCAGTATTTAGCATAATGCCTGACATATAGTAAGTATTCAATCAATATTTATTAAATGAGAGCTTAGTATGGATGCATTTAAAAAAAAAAATTCAAAGCATCTAACATCCAGGAGGTAATACATCTGAGAGGCCTTATAAAGGATAATTGTCCATTCTGATATTTGAATAAAAGTAGTACATACTACATAATATCTACTATTAGGATTACTTTGTGCCTTAAACTAAACTAATTGTCTCTTAGAGTGGACCTGGAAGGCTGTATTTTCCTAAGGGGAAGAATTTATAAAAAAGCTATTTAGGGCTTCCCTGGTGGCGCAGTGGTTGAGAGTCTGCCTGCCGGTGCGGGGGATACGGGTTCGACCCCTGGTCTGGGAGGATCCCACATGCCGCAGAGCAACTGGTCCCGTGAGCCACAACTACTGAGCCTGCGCGTCTGGAGCCTGTGCTCCGCAACAAGAGAGGCTGCGATAGTGAGAGGCCCGCGCACCGTGATGAAGAGTGGCCCCCGCTTGCCGCAACTAGAGAAAGCCCTCACACAGAAACGAAGACCCAACACAGCCAAAAATAAATAAATAAATAAATTTAAAAAAAAACAAAAAAAAACATTTAAAAAAGCTATTTGTTTTCAGTCATGTACGAAATATACCTTCTTTTAAATAGAGGCTACTTTAGCCAATCAAAAGTCAATTCTTCTCAAAGTTATGATAGATGCCTTCAACTTAGTAGTTGTCTTAAGTATTATAAGAAGCTGTTTTGATGAAATGATCAGGGTAGTTTCTGAAGGAGGAGACAAAAATCTGGGAGAATTTGGGGGTTTGCTGCTTGGAGGAGGGAGGGTTGGAAATCTCAAAATGTCTTCTGGTCATCTAATAACACTTGAAAATTTAATACATAAGGAAGTAACTAAAAATGAATAGGTTATGATGAACATAAATGAAGAGTTTAAATGCTGATCTGTATCTTAGAAACTGGAGCAAACATTACTGATGTTAACTTTAGCCCTTACTTTGTTTGTCCAATCCGGTGCACCCTTCCTATGGCCTGAAGCTCATGGGCAGGGTTCAATATGGGCTCCACCAAGAGAACATGAGTTGCTTCGATGATAGTTAATCCATTAGAACCTGTGTGCAGGGGCAGCAGCAAAATATTGATTTGGGGATCATGTTTAAATGCTGAAAGGTTCTCCTAAAAAAGAAAGGTACATTTAAATTTTAGCTGGATAGTTAAAAATAAGAGCAGTATATTATATGCAGCTCATATTAAAATGCCTAACGGTATCCAGGTCATTGTGAAATGTAGTGACTAAGAAAATTAAATGTAAAATTACCAATTTTAGAAAACATAAACTTATTGCTTGATTTTATGAAAAAAAGTGTCACATAACCTCTCTTGTTCTTTATGATATATAATGGAATCACAAGATACATGTATGTGATGTATGCAAATTAAACTATATGAGCTTAGAGGAAAAAGAGAGTGAGAGAAAGAATGTGCAAGAGTGAGTGTGAGGTAAGAGACATGAATCTACTAAATTTTCTCTTGGTGTTATTTTTGCTGTTTGTCACTTAGGTGTGCACGTGTCATTGTGCTGAGTGTGATGTAAGCATAGTTTAACCATACGCAGTTTGCCTAATGCAGTGATTTTAGAACTTAATCCCAGGGGCATGAGGCCTCTGTCCATTCAAAAGGTGCACCACAGCCATCTCTTCCTATATTAAAGAAACAGACCTCAAATCAGAAGATCTTTAAATATGGTTTGCTATGGGTATAACTGAATAGATGGAAAATAAATGCAATTTCTTTACTTTGCCTTTAAATGTTAATTTTATAGTTAATCAAGAACTCAAACCATGTTTTTGTGGTTTATACGACACAAGACAATAAATGCAAGTAAGCTAGTTAAGAGCAGTTTCAATTTGCAACTGAATCCACTCCAAAAAGACATAAGTAAAGTCTTTTGACATACCTGAAATGTCTTAACACGACTGATCTGTGCAAATTCCATGCTGTTATCAGTGAGAGCTTTTGAAATAATGTCTAATACATCTTGCCACTAAGAACACATAAAACAATAGGAAAATAAATATTTACAAACAGCTTTCATATAAAAAAAATTTGAAAAGTGACTAAACCAAAATATCCTTTATACCTCAGAATTAAGTAAACAAAAACAAAATCTTCAAGTATAATACCATTAATATATTTTGTTCTATCCTGAAAGATTTTTTTGTATCAAATGCTGGTCAAAGATAGGGTAAAAAAAATGAGCATCTTCAGTAAATGAATTATGATAAACATAAACAACAGAAAACAAATTACAGAGTACTTAATGGACGTGGTTAATTATCTTCCAAAAATGAAAACTAGAAGTTTTACTCAATACCTTTTATTCAATAGGTTATTTTAATTTTCTTTTCCTTAACCAAGTTCATCTGTGAAATGACTTTAAAGGTTAGAGATTCCAATTTAAAAATATTAATATAAGAAAATCCCTAAGTAAAATTAATATAAAAACATGAAATGTAGCTATAGGAATTGCCTTGTGAAGCATCATCAAATTTCTCTAAAAATAATTCTATCCAATGGACATAGAAAAAAAATCTAACATGGAGAAATCTATCAGTAATTCTAAATCTCAATTATATTTTGGCAAACATTAACAATTATTTCTCAGATACAAACTGATTTGAAACAGAAAGCCACTCCAAGTTAACAATGAGGATGAAAATGTTGATTGTACCGTTGAGAAAACAAGTGCTTTAGCCCCTGGATCTCTCAGCTGGATTCTCATCAGAGTTCTGACCACAGCTTCCACTTTTGTAGAATGGCTGCCCTTTGAACACAAGGAAGAAAACACATTATTACCAAATAAAATCTGGTTAACAGTGGAATGGAAAACTAACATAAAACACTTATTATCAAAACTATATGATAGGTACATATGTGTTCATCCTTTTTCATTTTGTATCTGCTGGAAATTTTCTTTAGCCTCAAACTGTACAAGTTACGGATTTACACCCTGAGAGAATCAAATATAAAAATGCACACCAGAAAGTCATACAGTGATATGACCCTAAGATAAGATTTTTTAGTTAAGTGGCTGCATTTTGTAGGTACAAAATTTTGTTACTTTAGATAAGCAGAATTTATATTAAAAACACTCTTCATTTCATATATTATGGCATTGAAAATGTTCAGAATATAATGCATCAAAACTCCAAAGTAAGCAAATAGTAAAGAATCTAACCCACAAAGAATCCTTTCTTACAAGGGCACTACAATGACAGAGGTACAAATGATGTCCACTTGGACGGAAGCAGATTTATACAAAGCTAGATAAACACTGAAAGAGTGCTTTTTGTACTTTCCATGACCATTTCCAGGATAAGAGTATGAAAATGAGAAAAAGTGAAGAAATAAGAAAATGAAGAAATAAAGCAAGTGTTTTTGTAGCCATCACTGAGAAAGTCTTCCTCCTGGAATGCTCTGGGAGATGGTATGACACGGAGATTAAGGGCATGAGATTTTGAGTGAGATAAATCGAAATTCAACTGCCAGTACAGCAACTCCTGAGTTACATAGATTCTAACTTTTCTAAGCCTTAGTTTTCTTATCTGTCAAGCAGGGATGATAATTACATCTATTTCCAAAGGTTGCTGTGATGGTTAAATGAGAAAACGAATACAAAGCGTTTGGCCCAATAGTTGGCAAATAGTAGACACCCAATAACTTATTATCTTTCAGAGACATTAAATATGAGCACAACAATGACAGAGATTATCCTACAAGGGGGGCAGATCTAACCAAAAAGAAGTAAAAATATTCCCATACTGCTCTTCTCCTCAAATCACACCCCCTTACTACTTTTACACAAGGAGACACTCAAAGGTAAAAATATAAACAAAACAAGGAAGAAAGCTTTACTAATTTTAAAGTTACCAACAAAGAATTATGGGAGAAATTTAAAAATTCTCGTATTAAAATCCTGGATCTACATCTATTTCTCTGGATATGCAGACTTTCAATTATACTTGAAAGGTTAAAAAGTATAAGGGACCTACTTCAATCTAAAAATTATCTTAAATAAGAGCAAAATTATCTCAAATAAGAGAAAACAGGAAATTAGCATAATGTGATCATTTAGTAGTTTAGACAGAAACTTCCATGTTCCTTGCAAGGTCTCATTTTCAAAGATATTTTCAAGTGAAATACCAGGATAACTATGAATGCTTCTATCAATTAAGCTGCTTCTTACAAAAATTTCAAAAGAAAACAGAATAGTCTTTTATAAGCAACATTCCAAACTGGAGTGTTAACTCTATGAAGGAAAAGACTAGAATATTCCCTTTTATCAAAATTTGGCCACTTCAGTGGTAGCTCTCAGTGATCCCTTCCAAATGCTACAATTCTGAACCATTTGGTCCCAGTCCAGTTACTTCCTACTATGAAAGAAGAACAATAAGGAAGTCTGGAAATCCAAAGCTCTGCTTGGCAGAAAGCTACATGGGGAGTGAGATGGCCTTAATACGCTTTTCTTCCAGATGGACAGAAAGTGGCTATTGAGAATGAGAAAACTGAAGAAAGAAGAGGGTGGCTCATAAATATCTGTGGTCCTTGGTTTGAGCAGGCATGCCTTACACAGTTTTTGAAAACGAAGCCAAAATGCATAATCCTTATGTTAGACCAATGTGTTAAAGCAGATTCTCCCAAAGATTTCACATTTTAGACTACTTGAAGACATTTAAATTATCATAAATTATCATTACAAATGTTGCTTCAAGTTACAAGATGCTGTGTTGAAAATACACTGCCTTTGTGAGTCTATTTTAATAAAAATTCATAATGTGTTGCTAAATGAAAAGTTAATGCCCTAGACAGTGAAGGATTACCAATCTAAAAAGCATTACTGATCTTTCTAAAAAGAAAGGCAGTAAAATGTAGGCGAAAAGCTGAATAGAAGTTAAATAAGGATGTGGTTTCTGTCCTATTTGCTACATACAGCACAAACACTTTTTGGATAACTTTTTTTTTGGCCTCACACACGGCATGTGGGATCTTAGTTCCCCGACCAGGGATCCAACCCGTCCAACCCGTGCCCCCTGCAGTGGAGGCACGAAGTCTTAACCACTGGACTGCCAGGGAAGTCCTTGGATAACTTATAAAAAATTACAAAAAAGCAATGTATGTTCATTGGACAACTAAGTTAATAGAAGTTTAGGATTAAAAAATTTAAGTCTATTATTTTATGCCTTACTCTTTCTAAACACCACTAAGAATTTGGCATTTATTCTGTTAGACCTTCTTGGGCATTTTAGAAGCCTCTATAAAAATGCACACACACCCCACAAATAGTTTTAAATGTGTTTTATAACATTGGCCTTTATATTTAACATTGTATCTTGGCAATCTTAACCATGTAGGACCTCTATATATACCTCACCTCAATGGCTGCACAATATTTAGGATACAACAATTTATTAAATATTTGTTTATTAATATATATTTAGGTTGATTTCATTCTTTTTTGTTCTTACAAACAATACTTCAGTGACTATGCTTATACTTATAGCTTTGGGTACCTGTGCACATATTTTTGTTGGAAAGGCATATTAATGTGGAACTGTTGGTCAAAAGTTAAAGAAAAACTGGTTTGTAGGACCTCTCATATACTGTACAGGTTAAATTTATGTTGTAAATATTTTCCTAACTTTCTATATGTAGTTCACATTTAATTGTATTAAATGCAGTAATGTAAGCAAAAGTGCTATATTATATTAGCTTTAGTAACTCACAAATGCTTGATGAATGATATGTGGATTTAAAAACTAAGTATTCTTTGACTTTACTACTTTATTAGACTTTTCTGTGTTTGTTTGACATTTAAATTTGTCTTTCATAAGGGAAAGATGAGAGATTTTATTTGGAGAAGAATAGCTTTTTCCTCAATTAATTGCCCTGCCATGATTCTACCTAGTATGATTTCATATATTATATCATATCTCAGAGTACAGTATATTCCTGTCATTTATGAGTTGATATTTGTTTGAAAACAAGGACCAAATGGCATTTACTTTTATATCACCTAGAGCCTAGCATGGTCCTTTGTAAATAGTATATACTCAACCAGTTTACTTAATGTAAAAAATTTTAATATGTATGTTTAGGCTTCTCAATCCCAAACACACCTGAGTAAAACAATGAATAAACAAAATAAAAATAAAAGCAGGTTAGAATACAATTAAAAACTCTCAACATATTTTTTTGGTCATTCAGAATGATTAACAAAAGGCAAATCAAATCTTGCAATTAATCTCTTTTATAATTGAGATTATAAAATTATAAAAGCTAGAGAGACTCAGACAAGAGCAGTCTTGAAAGACGAGCAGATTTAACCTAACACAAAGCAGACCTGAGGTGGATTTTGGGTTAGTACTGTGTAATGAAATTCACTGGAACTGGTCTAAAAAGAACCTACCAATTGGAGGGTGGTGCCATCTCATTCTGGTCTATCAACACTCATTTTTCTCTCTACCTATCAGCAGTGATAGGAGAGGTTAATAAAGTCAGCAAACCCTGTGGACTTTTATTTCCAATCTTTAGAATCAGAGATAACTACCACAATAGGCCCTTATTCTTAACTTTTTTTCTCTCTTCTGCTTGTGTTTTTACACTTCCAAGTAAAAAGCAAAAGTCCCCAAATAATACTGAAAAGACCATGGTTGGTCTAAGAGCAGAGTAATAAAAGGGATCAAAGAGGTCACTCAAACCTTCTAGCATTTCAGGTAAGTTCACGTTTGATTATTCAAATCATTCAACAAAAACTTTCTGTGCACATAAATGACAAGAACTACACTAGGCACTGAATATACAATGATGAAAAGATACTCCCTTATTCCCAAATACATACAGTCTAATGCATGTTACAGAATATGGAGAAAAGCAAAGGATGGTTTTATACTGCTGGGCTGGCCTGGAAGCGATTTAAGTGAATGCTTTATTATACCATCTTAATAAGCATTATGCACATTCTACTGTTCTTTTTAATGTTTCTTTCTATCTCAAATACATAAATGAACTTTGGCTCAGATCTGCCAGTTTCTGAGATGACTACTCAATGTGGTCACTGCTACAGAAAAGAAATATTCACTTTGTTAAAAAGATTAAAACAGGAAGGAGATGGGTTATATCTATATAGGAGAGGATCACAGAAAAAGCAAAAAAGATATGGATGAGGAAACAGATATCAGTCCTTCCCTGTGCAAGGTGTTAACTGAGTATGAATATTCTCAAGACAGGTACACTGGCAGCCTCAATCCAACCCAGTTTATGTTTTAGCTGTATCAGCAAACACACAGAGGCAAAGTTAGGCTGGAATTATGAAGGGGGGTGTATGGGAAGAGAAATCCCCCAAAACTGCTAGATCATTTCATAATATGAAATAGAGTTGATAGAGTTGGATTTAATTATAAGCAGCTCTGCCCTCTTCCGAAGTTCCTGTCCCTTTCCTCATTTCTATCCTTTCTTGGTAGTCTCTTCAGTTTTTCCACATGTATATCTACCAACCCTACTCTATGATTAATGCTTGGTTTTTCTTCATATTTCTGAAACATCGAAGACCAAGGCCCAACTTTGGAATGAAGACCTATCATCTGTCTTCTGCCCGCCCTTGACTGTATCTTTGTGGCTGTTCTCTCTGAGGCACTAGTTCTCTCTAAGGCCAACTAGGGAACTATGAAAGGAGACATATAAAGTGCTACCACTCAGATCAACTTAGTGCCTCTCCTGCTCTTCCTCTCATGAGGTAAGTAGCCAAGAGCATTATAACAGTTAACACTGAAGGCAAAGGATGGGATTTTCCTTCTTTACAACAAAAGAATCTTACAAAATGTTCTTTATGAAGATCTTTGCTCCCTTGCTTGTAATTTAATGAACAAAACCAAACTAGATCTCAAAGCTACACATATAGGTCTTTCCCTTTCTGGAAAATTAAGTACAAAGTTAAAAGCTCCAGACCATTCAGGCAGTCAAGGCAATGAAAAATCAGTAGAGATCCATTAGCAATAAAGGCCAACAAAGAATTTCTCATGAAATCTGGCCTAGAGTTTGTCTAATAGCATAACTAGAAATCAGAAATGTCTCATAGCCTCTTATCTGCGCTAAATAGGTGCAACTAACTTATTTTTATCATAGATTTAAACTTGATTGGAATAAGCAGCTATACATTTCCAGACTCTTGTTAAAATCTGAGAACCTAAACTTTGAGTTAAAAGCTGTTAAATGTGTTAAAAGGATGGAAAATTCAGTTTTGTTTCTATTGTATATTCAGGAGAAGAAGAATTCTAATAAAGCAATCAAGTAGTATTTGATTTAGACTTTGATCAACCCCTCTCCTCCAAAATAGGTCTGAATATTTTACCAGTGCATCTTAGAGTGAGGTACTGCTTTTTTCTCTGAAGTCTTGTTATTAGGGAAAGAGGAGGGAACGATAGGAAAAATCAATGAGTATAGCATAGAAGACATACTGTAGCTAGCTTCACCCTATTCCCTTCACATCTATTTTCTATCTGTTGAGACTCCTTATTTAGGGAAGGAAGGAAAGGAAGGAGAACAGTTATGACACCTCCCAAGTGTAGCAGCAAAGCACTACTTCTACTATAAAATAGTGCTCTCTATGACTGGAAAGTTATTGTTGAAAACTGGGAACTCTGAAGCAGGGCTTGGCAATCCATGACTCTGAACCAACGGTTTGCTACCCATTATATCGCTTCTTCACCAGTCTAGTCCTTCTTCCTTTGGCCCCTTTTATCTTCTCTGTTTGCCTAATCTGTCCACAGTGCTCTCCCACTCCTTTTTCTTTGTAATATATATGGATTCTCATGGTCATGCTCAGCTCCACTGGCAGAATTAAGGGCTAAAGTGGCCACTGTGTTCTGAAGAACATCAGAAAAAAGTCAACACAACGGAGACGAGGAATGTACTGAGTCTTATTTTTCATCAAACATCAGACAGAATTTTCATGTTTATAGGCTACTTTATGTCAACAGGCAGACTAAATCTTTAGGGATTTTATAGATACTATATATTTATATATTATCTTTAATGTATCTTTATAATATATTAATATATGATATATTAGTATATATGTTTATATATTATATATATTCCATACATATGAAATACATACACACTAATATATATAAAACATGTCAAATAATGTCTTACAGTATGGGGGTTGCCAGTCACTTATGACTCTAAAGTGAAGGCAGAATGAAGTCATTTTCAGAAGTGTAGAAACTCTGATTTTCCGTTCACATGCTTATCATGTTAAAATTTCTTGATGCAGTAGATCACAGTGAAAAAAGAATTGTAGAATGAGGATTACATGAATAATGGTGCCAGATAAGGTTGACACAGAAATGAAAGAAGCTAGCAAAAAAAAATGAGAACTTCTACTACACTGGGGTACTTAGAAGATTCTTCCTTGAAAAGCAAAGTTTAAATGAGAGAGGATTAGGATTACATTCCTTTCTGTATGACTTCAATCACTCTGCTTGGTTCTATAATGAAAAGTATTTACATTATAATATTGTACACACCATTTACTGATTTTTTTTCTAGATATGGAAGTCACATCTACAATTAGATAACAAAACATGAAAGTTTAAACATTATAATATAAAAATGATACTATAACAAAACTTAGAATGCGGAAGGGAAAAGAAAGAATGAAGGAAGAATAGATGCACTAATTTCCTCCTATTTTGAAGTGAGGACTATCAGCAGATACTATCTACAGCTAGTACTTCAAGAAACAAAATTTATGTATATTACTGAAAGTCATAGAGGTGATCTCTATAACTAAAAATAGAAATTGGCAATAGAAATAGGTAAAGAAGGAAGAATGAAGGAGAACATTACTTTTCACTGTGAGCCGTTTGTTTTATTCTGAATTTATTTTTATTCTTTTGTGCAAATTACTTCTACTAAAAAATGATATTACACTTTTTGTTTACCCTGATTTCTTACAGATGAATAAGGGTTTTAGGGGAATGGGTGGGAGGCTTGTAATTCCGGGACCTTTTAAACTTACTACATTCGTGATACAATTGGGATTGTGTTTATCACAAGTGAACTGGTCTTCTGAATTATGCCATTACCCTAGTGCTGCATGCTATTGTACCTGCAGTACCTCTCACTGGTCTAGGGTCAAATGGATGCCTAACCTGTGCTAGCTGCCCCGGATAAGAAGTTTCAGCCTTGTCAGAAATGGGACAATCACATCTGAAACAGAGCAGGGATAACATTTAAATCTTCCAGTTATTACTTGTATTGGTTTTTTGCAATCTTTTAAACGTACTACAAGAATCAAAGATCCTGAGATTAGAGATTTTTTTTAAGATTCATTTAACTGAAGAACATCACTTTAAAAAAGACAAATTTACACAATTTAGCTCTGCCTCCCCCCGCCCCAACAAAAGAACTATGATCTCTAATCAGTTGTATGATAGATCATAGATTTTTCTTTAGGTTTCCTTGCTGATTTGTAACTTGATCTGTTTCCTATTGTTTAGTATAGAGGAAGTCATTTCCTGTCTTAGTACTTTCTGACTTTCATTACTTTTATTCTGGACTTTTCCTTTTGAAGCAGAGCTAACTCTTTCAATTTGCCTGTGCTGTCCATAGTAGTTCCTGCTGAGTAAGATCAGTTAGCATTGTTTTATTTCTGTCTGCACCGGTTCACCATGTTAAAAATCCATGTTGATAGTGACAGATACAATTTAGTGCAGTTACACAGCTTGTATGATTGATCTCACAAAGTAGGAATACTTTTCAAGCATATGCCTGGGTTGGGTTCTTCACATGTTACTTGAATAAAGTTCAATGGAAACTCCATTCAGGCAGCCTATGTGGGAAATTGTACAAGTGCACTTAGCCACAAAAATATTATCCTGTTCTTTAAAATACTTTGAATGATTATTTCAAAGAGATAAAGTTAGTAATTGCAAAAAAGTTAAAAATTTTATTTGGAGCCAAAGGTTTTTGGGGATATTATATGTAAATGCGAATCAGTTGTTTACTTGTCCGTCCGTCCATCCATCCATCCATCCATCCATCCATCCATCCATCCATCCATCCATCCATCCACTGAGTACCTGTTACATGCCAGGCATTGTTCTAGATAATAGGGATACAGTAGCAAATGAAACAAAGTCTTCACCTCATGAATAATGTCTTTTCCACATTTTAATGGAGTTTATACTCCACACAGTAAACGTGTTCATAAAAATAATTTATAGTTTATATCTTAGAAGTCTTCACTGTATGTTCAATTTATTGTAATCTATTGCTAACTTCAACATGAGACTCACTAACAGTTCAAGAGCTAACTTGGCTGGTGAATAGAAATGGTTTTTTGCAATTATACTTATTCATGACATCTTCTAACAAAAACACTTAACTGTGTTCTAAATTTACCAGTTAATATTCATGTATTAATGTTACACTATACATTAATATTATATTATACATAATATTAATTTACCAGTTAATATTATAAGATATCACATATCGTATATGAAAATATTTAGATAAGCATATTTAAATATAACCACTGTGGATTATATTTACCAAATTATTTTATGTCAACTTTAAACTCAGTCAGAATTTTACAGTTTTATTCCACCCAGATATTTTAATTGTATTTAGAAAGTAGAAGACAGACTTCACAAGTCACCTTTGAATCAACTGAACAGAAAGTCAAAAAAAAAAAAGAAAGAAAAAGAAAAGAGAAAAACAGAAAGGAAACAACAGGATTCTACACATAGTAGAATATGACACATGGTATTACTAGGATTCTCTGAGAGTTTTAATGTAGAAATACAGTATTTTTTTTCTCTACAAAAAGGCTGTATAAAACATCTCTACTAGCAATAGATTTGCTTGTTAAAAATGTAGATTCCTGGACCAGATCCGAGATCTAACGAGTTAAAATTTATGGGAATGGAGCCTGAAAAAATTCTTTATTTTAAAAAGCAGACCACTTGATTATTAGACACTCAAAAGTTTGAGAAGATGAAGCATTGTGGTGTGTGTGTGGGACAGGTGGGAAGGCTTTGCTATGGCTATATCCATGTATTTTCTCCTGGATAGAAACTTATGACATAAGAATCGTGTCCATTATGGGGTCATGGTTTCCACTGACAAAGATGCTTTGTATGAAACCTAGCCAAACTGAGGACACGGGGAACAGGCCACGTGGGGCATATGTTCTGCCAGGAGGCCTACTTCACCCTCTAAAATGCCTGGCAGCTGTCAGAACTTGCAGGGGGAATTTTGTTTACTTTGTGAAATGCCCAGTAGGTTCCAAGGGTCATTCAGGAATACTGTCACACTGCTGTTAGGGTAGATACAGTCTTTAACTTAAATGCATCCACTAATCCACTAATGAACATTTTACTCATTTTATTTATATGGTCAGTCAATAGGATTCCTTACATTGTGAAATACCAGTAGAAAAAAATGTCTTATATTAGTTAATTCTATATTTATGTTCTCCAAATATCTTTTGTCAGAGATCAGCTATATGATTAAGCACCATGTATGATATTACACTGCTTGCTATGTCCGAGAGCCTTGACATGAATGCTTAGAGTAAAATAAACATTTCAGATAAAAACTTTAATGAAATAAAAAATTAATTCTCAGGAGTGTTTAATAAAAATCAGGGATTGGATAACCAACAATAAAAAAGAACCCCTAAGTTTAGGAATAGTATGAACTAATATTTATAAAATTTCAAAATAATGCCTTCATTATTCATATAGAGTCATCTTTATATCCCTCAACTCCAAGACAGATGATGTGACCATTTAGTGGGATAGTTTCAGATGGTCAGAGTACAGTGAGAGTCTGTGAGAAAACAATAAGCACATGCTTTAAGGAGAAGGTGGCAGAAATGTGACAGGCAGCAGAAGGCAGAAGTGGCAGACAGAAATGGTGACAGAAAACAAAAGTTAATGTAGCAAGAAGCAACGTGAGAATGTGGAAAAGTGATAAAACTTGCTTGCATAGTAAGTACAATATTCAGTCATGTATTTAATGGAAAGGAAATGTAAGTATTTATGCATCAGAAAGAGAAATTAACTTTAGTGAATTCTGTATTCTTTTAATTTTTTTACAAGATCCTTCAATTAATTCATGTGTTTATCAATACCCATGAAAGACAGGAAGAAGTCAGAATATAATAAACAGAATTTGTACAGATATCCCTGTCCCAACAGGACAGCAAACGTAACTGTCCTGATCTCTCTCCTGGGTGTCTAGGAAAGCTGCCATAAAATGAACAGGTGTTTGGCTTTGATGGGCTCAATGACTCAGTTTCATAGAGGCTGTGCTGTTTACTGGTAGCCAGAGCAATCACTTCCTAAACCTTACTGCATGAAGCCTGACACAGCAGTTCTTCCTTATGCTCGTTCCCCATACTGTGATGAATGCTTTCACCTAAGGGTCAGCAGCCCTGCTTAGCCGTGAATGCTATCTGTGGCCCTTGGGATGCCTGAGGCCAGAGGAGAAGATAAAAGGGAAGAAGAAAAGGCTATAAAAGACTTTTTATGGGAAGGAAAAGGAGAAAGAAACTATAAGAGTAGGAGGAAAAGGGGAGGGGGGACTGAAAAGGAAAGCAGTTCTTTGTGTGGTGAATAGGTTAAAGTATACTAACTCCGGACATTATATACCGTCCACTTGGACCACCTATTCAACATTCAGATCTCATTGGTTCAGCTTCTACCACCTTTTCTCCTCCATCTCGCTTAAGTCACCCACTTCTACAGTCACATCTGGAGTACCGAAAACCTGTCCCTCTGGAAAGAACTAATACAAATATTATATGATATCGCTTATATGTGGAATCTAAAAAATGGTACAAACGAACTTATTTACAAAACAGAAACAGAGTCACGAATGTAGCAAACAAACTTATGGTTACCGGGGGTGGGAAGGGAGAGGAGGGATAAACTGGGAGATTGGGACTGACATATACACACTACTATGTATAAAATAGATAACTAATAAGGACCTACTCTATAGCACAGGGAACTCTACTCAATTCTCTGTAATGACCTATATGGGAAAAGAATCTAAAAAAAAAAAAAGAAAGTGGATATATGTATAACTGATTAACTGTGTTGTACTCCTGAAACCAACAAAACATCGTAAATCAACTATATTTCAATAATAATAATAATAAAAAGATCTCCTATTCTCTGATAAGGACCCCTATCCTTATAGCTTGGTGATGCAACAGCCCAACCTGCACCTGTTAATTATTCGATTTCAATGAGATCTCTACTTTCTCTCTACATATCAACACTCTCCCTGTCTTTTCAAGAATCTTGGATTACGCATTATCCTTTTTCTCTCCTATATCTTCAATCTATTCTTCTTTATTGAAGATTAAACATGCTCAAGAATCTTTTATATTAAACAGAATAAAACAAAAAAACACAAAGCCTTTCTGCACTTCATATCCACTTCTGGTTACAACACTCACTTTTCTACTTCACAGCTAAATTTATTTTTCTCTCTTGACCTATTCATTTCCTGTTCACTTCTCATTCCCTCCCAATCTGCTTTTTGCTAATACATTTCCACTGAAAGGGCTCCTTTTCAATGACCTTCAGTAGCCAAATTAGTCCATCTTGTTGTTGAGCCACCTTCAGCATCAAGGGATACAGCTGATAACCGCCTCCTCCTTGAAGCCGAGTTTCCGTGGCCTCTGTTGGCAGCATGTTCTCCAGGACTGCCTATGCCTCTAGTTGCTCTTTCTTGGTCTCCTTTTTCAGCTCCTCTCCCTTTATTCCACTTTTTAAAAAGCTATGGAGTGCAGCAGGACCTGATCTGAAGCTAAATTTTGTTTCTTTCCTTAGGCCAGCTCATACACTTTCATGGCTTCAAAGATCACTTATGCCAATGACTCTGAATTTTCTCTCTCCAGCTCCACATATTAACACTTTGCTGGAAAGTTCTACGTGGATGTCTTAGGCACTTCAAATATAGTATATCTAAATGTACCCTTCTTCCAAGTACCTTATATAGTAACTGTACTTTTAGCCACCTGATTTTTCACATCAGAAACCAGGGGTCACCTACGAAATCTCCTTCTTCATCAACCCCTCCGATACTGTATCTCACTCATCAACTCTACTCCAAACATCTCCTGAATATATCCACTTCTTTCCATCTCCACTGCCACCAACCTAATCAAAGCCACCATCACTACTGTTGTAGCCTCCTAAACTGGTTTCTCCAAATTTTTTTCTACTCTAGTCTTTTCTATTCCTGCTAATCTAATTTCCATACTGTAGCAAGAGGAATCTTTTAAAAATCCAAGTCTGATCATGATACTCCTCTGCTTATAACATATAACATGTTAATAGCTTTCTTTACATGAAAAGAAAATTCTCAGATACTCAGATGGCTCTTCAATATCTGGCCCCTCTTTGGATTCCAGACTCATTTCATTCCATTCGCCTTTGTATTTTCTATACCGCAGCTACTCAGTTCCATTTGAGTTTCTTCTTGTCTCAGACCTATTCACATACTGGGATTTTTGGTTGTTTGTTTTTTTTCTGTCTAGCAGCCTCCTCCCGACAAGATCACTTTTACCCTCTCTCCAGGTTGGCTGATCCATTCATCCTTTAGACATCTACTTAACTGCCATTCCCTCAGAGAAGCCAGGTTTGATTTTCTTTTGTAGTGCTTATCACATTAATTATTTGCTTAACGTCTGTGCTTTCTGCCTCAACTCAAACTCCTTCCCCTGGCTGCCCATGAGGGCAGCAATCATACCTGTCTTACTCATGAGTGTGTGTTGCATCTGTGAGGCCCAGTACACTGCCTGGCATACAGTATGTGTCCAGTAAACACGTACAGGAAGAATGAATGAATGAAAGTTCATCCCAACTTTGGGATTCTGTTTACCTCACTCAACACACTTGAGAGCACTGTGACTGATATTTTCAGGTTTTACTCAAATGACAGTGGGAATAAATAGCAATTAGGTATTCTTTAATGGAACTCCAGTGTTCTCAGGAGGGGGCATCCTAACAACTGCCTAACTCCTGGCAGTTTCAACTTGTGGTTAATTCTACTCACAAAATACAACCCTGAAAAATAAGTGAGCAGAGAGCATCAGGGACCCAGAAGGAGAAGAAATGCATGAAAAATATTCTACTACCTCTTGCTTATGAGCCAGCTGCCCCATTCTCCCAACCACTCCTTCTGGCCTATATTCCCTACTATACTCATACACTGAGTTGTCCTTTGTCTAAGTTTGGTTAGAGAGAAAAAAAAAAGCATGCTTAAGTAAAACAAAGAACAAAAAAGTCTAGTGAAGGCTGCTCATTAAATAAATACCCCTTCGGCAGAAAGTCCAGTTACAGATCCTATTTGGATTTTAAATTATAATCTTATTTCTTAAAGTTCTGAATGAAGCATGGGAAAAATATTAGGAAAATAAAGCGAAGTTTTGGCTAAACTCTGAAATACCAATCCAGGCCATCTAAAAGTGCACTCCCTCCTTCTTGTGATAGTCTTCACTAACTTTAATAATCAATTTATTTTATCCTTCAATTTGGTGGGGCACATCTTTTTTTCCTGATACCCAGGGCTGAATGGAAGAATGAAGAAAAAGAAACCTTAAATTTAACCAGAGCTCTATCAATTTGTAATGGACAGAAACATTGCAAAAGTAGTAAGGGACTGGAATTCTAAGATGTTACTTTTTTTGCCACGATGGGCATAACTATTACTAACTATGTTTGAAAAAGCGTTCTTGTGTTCCTCCCACGAGGAACGAGTAGATGGTAAAGCTGAGGCTTTCAGGCAGTGTATCTACAGACAGACAACAGTGGTTGCTCCATAGTCACTGGGCCAGCCTTGTTCTTATTTTGATGCTCTCACTGCCAGATACTGATTCCTATTATTTTGCTCTGACTATGCATCTACATGTTCTTAACCGACTTTACCTTCACAGGGATGTCCTCTTCCTGGCTGGCTTTCTCTGAGGTGAAGACATATGAGATTTCTTTATGAGATGTGGTCTGGCGGCAGATGGCACACTTAATGGAGCTTCTGTGAGACCCCACGCTGTACTGTTCGATAATAATTGAAACGCATTCATTACAGAAACAGTGCCCACAGGTCAGTACTGCCCACTAAAAAAGAAAACACATAGAATATGCCTCAGTGAGATGCTATCAAAGATGCCTTCCAATCTATAAACATATTAAAAGGAGAAGAGAGTCATAATTTCATTTCCTAACTATTTCATGATATAAATATCCTTTAAGTCATAAAAACTAAGTTATACTTTTAAACTAACTATTTTTTAGTCCAACCAGACTAAGCTTTCATAGTCTTTAGTTCTGTTCACCCTAATAGGAGGATAATAGTCAGTCAGTCATCATTATTTTGTAAGATGCTGGTGTTCTCATTTTAGCATTTAGGAAAAATGGAAATTACTCTTTAGCACTTTCGCAGTAGAGTAACAGAATATACTGACTACAACATTAATTTGGACATAATGTCATATTCAATATATTCTACACAACTTACTAATAAGCAGATTTACATTTTCACATGTTAAAGCATTTATTATATAGAAAATGAGATGGAAATGTTAAAGATAATAAAATTTCTGAGACAATCTAGTTGCATGAATCTCATCAAAACTAAAAGCAAAGAAGAAACTACTTACACCATGATCCTTTCCATTTTTATAGTAATTTTTATCAAAATGTTTTTATCATTGATTTTTAACAGAAATTGCCTGTATCTGTACATTACTATTCTTCTGCTCAATTACCAATCTGTCCTTTTAAGATTTATTATCAATAAAATATCCTTTAAAATCTTATCTTCTCCATGAATCATGGAAACTAAAAGGTATGTTCTTTCTGATTATTGCTGGTCAGAATATGGAACTCATATATTTAGGCTTCTACTCTCAGCTCCATAGGAAAAAGTGCCAAGGACACTTTTACTCATTTAATAGTAATAGACTTACCTTTCAAAATTTGAAAAGCAGTGAATATACTGATATTACATGTATTTATTTATCATACAAAGTAGGAACTTATAGTATCATAAATCACATTTCATAAAGTAAAAATAAGAATCTCTTTGAGGAAAACTAATACAGTCCCATTAAGTTTATAGACATTTGTATACTAATAGTCACAAAGAAATATACTTAATTGATATAATAGTCTTCTAAAAATCACATATGAATTCCCTCAGGATTGCTGTTATTTGCACTTTAAATCCTGGTACTATTAGACAGTAATAATGTTAAGTAAGAACTACGTTACTATACCTTTGCCATAACTTAAGTAAATCTGTGTATGCTGTATTATATTTCTGTGCAATTACCAAATAACCATGGTAAACTGACAGACTCAAGCGACTGGAAACAATACGTAAAATTATTCACCTTTAATGAAAAAGATGGGGCTATTCTAGAAATATGTTTTCACCTATCACTTAAGGGAAAACACTGCTCAAACATATTTGGCACTAAGCCTGTCAGTTAACCTTTGGCCCTACCTTTCAGAGAGAGGTAGTATTTGCCTTGCATACAAAGTGTGAGGGTGGGGTGAGTTGTATGTAAAAGCCTTTGAAGACTGTAAAGTATTTTACAAATGCATGTAATATTTATTATAATTTCACCTGTTTTCCCAGTTGCCGAGCACAGATTGGACAAGGTTCTGGATTAATACCTCCTGATGTTTTGTCCTGAGACTATCCAAAAAAGAATTAAAACATATATTAGTTATATTTTAAAAGCCGCTACATGTTTTACAGCTCATTTATAAAAGTAAATGTTGGCAATTAAAATAATCTAGTCATTGAGATGACCTAATAATTCATATATTAATACTATCATTCCTGGGATTTAAAAATAACATTTATTCAAGGAGTGAAGAAAAAAATGGACACAATTTTTAACACAGTTTGCTAAAGTTCTCATATTACTGTATTTGTGATTATGATAGAAGGCAAAATAAAAAGCAAAATATGATGTAATTTACCTAAATTCTCAAATTTTACTTTCATGTTAGATATATTTTTTTAAAAGAGAAATAGATATTCTGCATGTCCACTTGGAATGGGATCAAAGATATTGGGAAGAGGCAGCATTTATTCACATAACTCCTTATTAATACTGATTTCTTCTCCATATCCTTTTTCTAATCTCACTAAGGCAAAGCAAATAATTAGAAACCAGAAATATTACTGATTTGACACCTATCTATGCCTGGAAATTATGTTGAAGTATAATAGCTTTACAAAGTCTCTTTAAAAACTGAAAGATTTCCAAAAAAGTCATCAAATGAACAGGTTTTAAAACTGATGAAAACATAAAGGAAAGTAAATTAGACTCATAGATTACTAAATTGTTCTTGATTATCCTTTGACTCTTATAAGCAGGAAAAAAAAAGCTAAATTGTGCATGGATTCAGAAGTTCTAATGGTTAAAACCATTCCATTAACTACAATGTAAGTATGCAGCATTTAACAAAAGTTGGACTGAATTATTCTTTTCCTCTGTTAATTATTGATTTGTTTCAGGTAACATACAGCAAACCACCTAAAACCTTAGTGGCTAAAAAAACATGAATTTCTCCTGATGCTACAGGTCACCTGGGTTATTTTGGGATGCACTGATTTGGCTTGGGCTGGACGGTCCAGGACGGCCCACACTCATCTAGCAGTTGGTGGGCTAGCTGGTCTGGGGAGAGGGCTAAGCTGAGGTTTTTACCCCTCAAGAAAGGTAAGCCGGGCTTCTTCATATCGTCTCAGAGTTCCAAAAAATGACACGATTGGGAGAATTCCGAAGTGCATGGACTTTTCAAATCTCTGTTTGTGACACAAGGCCAAAAACAAGTCATCTGACTAAGCCTAGAGTCAGTGTAGGAGGGGATTAACCAAGAGCAAGCACACAAGAGAAGGTATTACTATAGCATTTTGTAAACAATCTACCAGAATTTACAATACCTTTTCTAATTTATTTAATGTAAGAATTAGCATTTTTTCCATAAAGGGCATGATTGTAAATATTTTAGGCTTTGTGGGCCATATGATCTCTGTTGCAACTCCTCAACTCTGCTATTATAGCACAAAAGCAGCTGTAGACAATACTTAATGAATGAGTATAGCTGTATTCCAATAAGACTTTATTCACAAAAACAGGTGATGGGCTGGATATGTCCTATGCTTAGTAGTTTGCAGATTGCTTATTTTCCTTCATTTATAGAGTAAATATTTTTTTCTTATATTTTTTGCCAAATGGGTTTTCCTACATAGATTATATCCTTGGAATTTTAATTTTTTAAAAAATAATTCAACATATAGAGGATATCAACTTACGTTCCATAACTAAAAGAATCATCAACTATCTCTTAATTTTGACTCTCACATTTAAAGTACAGAAATCTTATATTTTAAAAACTCATGTCCAGAAATATCAAGACTTTTTTTTCCTGAATGTTATTTTTCTATAGCAAGCATTTTGCAAGATTGACTTAAAGTTCTTCTCTTTTTTTCCCTGCCAAAATAGTAGTCATCATTATAATAATAGTAATAATATAATAATATTAATAGTGAATACCTAGAAGGTGCTTAATAAACCAGTAAACACTCTAGCACTTACATATATTAATTCATTTGATCCTCGAGAGAGCCCTACAAGATAGTGTTACTTTTCTCATTTTACAGATGGGACAAAGAGAAGTAAATAACTTGAATAAAGTCCTATATCTAGAAAACAGCGGCATCA
This sequence comes from Balaenoptera physalus, assembly GCF_965194825.1. Lineage (NCBI taxonomy): Eukaryota > Metazoa > Chordata > Mammalia > Artiodactyla > Balaenopteridae > Balaenoptera > Balaenoptera physalus. The sequence goes on along the minus strand of NC_138888.1, from coordinate 19,656,697 downwards.
TGATTCAAATTTGCACTATCTAGGTCCAAAAGTCTATCTTCTTAACTACTATGCTATTTTACCTATAAAGAATGTCCAACTTTTTCATTTTGTCATTGCTGAGATTTAATGATTCACTTAAATGTATTTGGTACCAGTTTTCAGGACCAATTGTAGTCTACTGCTTTTCTTCATTTGCCCTATCCAAAAATCTACTATTATATGTTGTTCTGATAAGTTACTCTGCCACTCTCATTTATTCCTGCCAGAAAATGGAATTATATTCATCAATGTCTAATACAGTACTTTGCTTACTAATAAGAAAATATGTTGTGAATTACATTAAATAATTAATTACCATGTCCTTCAGCAGCTTTCCAAACACACTTCACAGTTTCAAATAACAAATTAAAAAAATCTGTGTATGCGTTATTGGATGCATGCGTTTATCTTTGCTGAGTGGTATGTTGTAATACTTTCACTATTCAGGGCTTCCAACTACAGTCTGTTTACATTGTGCTATACTATATACTGCATACCCTTTACATTATCTGTACAACATATTTTCTATAGATAGCATCTTCTTTTGTGATCTGTGTAGCTACTGCAGACATAGCTAGTGTTCTGACTCATATAATTAACACAAACAAATAAAAGAATGATTAAAAAAAAACACCTATACCATTAATTAGGGGACTAATAGATTAAATGAAAGGAGTCAGTAAAGTGGTTTATTGATAATACAGTATGGGAAAAAGTAGCATCTTTTAAAAACAGTACCTTCTCCAAGTTAGTTAGGTAAAGAAGCTGCCCAAGTTTTTTCTGAAGCTGTGATGTAGCAACAGCTTTATCATTTAGTAGTTTTATACGATTTTGTTCTACCTAAAAACAAAACAAAACAACTTCTTTATTCTAAGATGGTAACATTATATTAAACATGCACAATTCTTCTATTTTAATTCTTTCTTAAAAAGTGTCCTATTTTATGAAAACATATTTACATGTGAAAACTCAAATTTGCAAAATGGATACTAGATAATATTAACATATTTCAAAAAATATATATATTTTGTTGTATAGAAGACAAAACTCAATGTAGAATTCTTTTAAATAAAAAGCTTCCCTATATACCTGAAGTAGGTTAAAAATCAATCAAAGGCTATTTGTGGATGATTTTTCAGTAATACATTTATGGGATAAAGAAAAATAAAATGGTATGCTACTTTGGCCATACAAATGAAGTGATTTTAAGAAATCCAAGGAAGAATCTCTCTGCTCCTCCTTTCTGTGCCCCCCACCTCAGTAGAATACAGTAACAGAAAAAAAAAAATAATAATAAGAGGAATTTGTTTTCACTTAAAACTTATTGAGAATTCTATTTTAAAAATGAAGTGAAATAGTATATAATGAATATTTCTAAGTTTTTCTAAGTTACAGTCTCCAAGCTTTATAGAAAAAAAAAGATTTAAAAGATTAAAGGAATAAAGACAAATTCTAAAGAAAATAATATTTTTAATATGAAGAAAAAAAGTTGGTGGAGTTATTTTTTTAATTCTGAGATACAAAGAGGAATTTAACAGATGATAAGTTGTCAATATCTGTTCATCATTAGCAAAGGAAAACAGTGCAAAATCAGTTCTTGGTTGTTCTTATGGAAGATTTTTTTAGTTCTGAAAAAGCTGAAGTAATAGGACATATGTCTAAAAACTGACCAAGAATATCTTTAGGTTTTGGCACACAAACGATGCTCAAGAATAGATGAATATGCAATGTGGAGAGAAACAAATAAACGTGCAAATGCACCCAAACAGTGAATGCTAAGCATGTATTAGACATGAAATTGCTCATCTCTGACCTACAAAAACAAACAACTTCATATGGCTCAAACTAAGAGCAGATATGAAACACTTATTGAAGACATCACTGCCCTGACTCTATACCTTCTATGGATCTTGGATTTTTGTGACATCTATTTGCTGTGTTCTTTTCTGTGATTCATTTGCAAATTACCTCATGTGGTTCAATGATATGAGGAACTGGTGGATTGGGCTTTGGCTCCCTAGGATCACGTACTCTTAGTCGTTCTGTAGCCATTGCAAGTTCATCAACAGCAGACACACGATTCCTCAGAGCCATCCAATATTCATGAAGCAACTGAAGGAACAGAAAAGACAGACAGTAGTAAAGCACATGATTAAAACTGGTTAAAACCACCAAGATGTCCCTTGGTCAAGAGTCTTCAGTGAGGTCTTAAAACATACACAGTGTTTTCATTACGGGTCTAAGGTACAAGCAATTCTTGGGCCATTTTTAGGATGAGGAAGTGGGACTGAATAATCTCCACAGGACACTATAGTGTACTGCCTCTTCAGAATCTCAGGAACAGCACACGCCAAGATCTCTTGGTAGGACCAAAGATCTTTACAGATCAATACTAGACTGGTGGAATCTCTGCTTTATTTTTTAAAGAAATACTTTTTATTATAAAATATTTCACATTCTCAAAATAATATGTATATATGATAATGAGAATACTAAAGTATACAACTGAGTCCACATCATGTGAATTAGGAAAGAGAATAATGCCAGTTCCTTAGAAAGCCTGTGTTCCTTCTCAACTGCATCACTCTCTTGCCTCACACATTCTTCCTTCAACCCCCAACAATGGGGTAACCACTATTCTGAACTGGACTTACTATTCTGTACTTTTTGCTGGAGTTATACTAATCTATACAGCCTTAATAATAATTTTATATGTTTCTGAAATTTATAAAAATGCTATCAATCAGTATAAAATTTTTTGATATGCCCTCTTCACTAACTAACATCATGCTTTGAGTTAGATCCTGATTGATGTGCGTAGCAGTAGCTCATTCATTTACACTGTTGTTAAAGGGTTTAGTCTGCAATGTTATGGAGAACAAATGAACAAAGATCTGGGTGGACTGCATGATAAGCACTCCTCTGACTCAGAGCATGTGGCTAAACTGAGCTCAAAGGAAGAACGTAGGGGCAAATGAACACTGTATATAGTTTTGTCTCTTCCATGACTTGCTGTAATTAACTGTGTTAATGTGCTTTTGCTTTTAGAGTAGTAATGTGAAAAGAAAAATATTATTATGAACCAATGATTTTGATGCTATAGAAGTATCATTCTTCAATCTATCAAATGTATGAATTGATATTATAGACAGCACAGCTTCTCTTTCTTGAGAGAAATTTTTATCCTGCTTTAAAAGGCAAGAACTTTAGATTAAAAAAATAAAAGATATCAAATGGAATATAACATTATAAATAAAAAACCCACTTCTTTTATTTCCTCACCCATCTCACTTGCAAAGTAGGACAAGGGATTAAAAAATCCACATATAAAGAATAATTCAAAATTAATGAATTCTGGACTCTCAAGCATAGAGTTATAATATGATGAAATTATTAAAGTATAAATATGAAGAGTCCCTTTGTGCATTATTAATTGCAATGGTTTCTAGTCTTGTATGTTGAGAAATGTTTACTATGTTCTCCAATCTTTAAGGTTGTTGATGTTTGGTTGTTATTCACAGAGCAAAAGAAAAAAACAAAAAAGGAAACAAAGCCACACTCTGATTTCAGAGAACAGCAGTGTAAGACCAAGCTAAGACTAGAATAACACACTTTCAAGGAAAAACAAAAGGTTTCATATAAATTTCATTTTAGTAATGATTTTTAGTAATTTAATAAACAGAAACTTCTCATTTGTTCAGTATTATTGTATTTATTATTCATCATTACAATCATTACATTTTAGGGAAAGATAAATTACGATCCCTCAACTCTCTAAAGCAGATTTTGAAAAACTGAAGAGAGAAAAAGGAAAGTAGCAACTAAAATTAATGTAAAGGAGGAGAATTTTTAATATGGGAAGGAAGTTTTAAATTACTGTTACCTTATATTCTTTCTTCCAAGCTTCAAAGAGATCCATTGAAGCACTTCCCTCATCAATGAATTCAACATCAAATCTATGTGATTTTCCAAATGATAGCAGAGCTTTCATGGATCGCTCTGTCTCACTTACTGCCCACAGACCCCGGTTGGTGGTAGGTATTCGATCATCCACCAGTCCTTCTTCATCTTCTATCATCTCCTCAAATATTGCAGTCTGGCCTTTGACTCTGAAGACATTCGAGAACAAAACCACAGTAACTACTGTCAGTGGGTAACAAGTACTATAAAAATGATATTGCCAGAGCTAATACGAAAGCAAGGTCCAAAACAAAAATTTCAAAATTTCATCAACATCTTTCAATGTCATGTCTACAAGATCGTGCTTGCAAGTTTTTGGAAAAACCATACCAACTCTGAAAATGCTTGAGATATCATACATTTGACAAGTGCTTTATTGAGAGCAATCTGGCCTAACAAAAAATGGCAATAAATTCCAGGCTAAAATCTTGCTCTGAGAATTAAAATAATACAAAACACAAATTACCACCACTATCAACCATGCAAAAATAAAACAGAAAAACCACAAAATGACCTAAAAGTACACTGTTGATTTTTTATTTTTTTGAGGCAATCAGACTTAAGTCTTTTCTCAATTTCCATGTTTGTAAAATAGGAATAATTTTGCTAAATGTACTCACTAAGTAGCTTAATCCCTGACACAAGGATGAAGACTTCAAACCTGTGTTGGAGAAAGTGTATTACTAAAAAGAGCTAACATTTTTATAGAACATTTACCATGTATCAAACACTATGCTAGAGAAGAGACCTTCAAGATGGCAGAGAAGTAAGACATGGGATCACCTTTCTCCCTACAATTACATCAGAAATACACCTACATGTGGAACAACTCCTACAGAACACCTACGGAACGTTGGCAGAAGACCTCAGACTTCCCAAAAGGCAAGAAACTTCCCATGTACCTGGATGCAGGGGGCAAAGCGGAGAGATTCCCGCACGGAGGATCGGTGCTGACCAGCACTCACCAGCCTGAGAGGCTTGTCTGCTCACCCGCCGGGGTGGGCGGGGGCTGGGAGCTGAGGCTCGGGCTTCGGAGGTCAGACCCCAGGGAGAGGACTGGGGTTGGCTGGTGAACACAGCCTGAAGGGGGCTAGTGCATCACAGCTAGCCAGGAGGGAGTCCAGGAAAAAGACTGGAGCTGCCAAACAGGCAGGAGACCATTGTTTCGGGGTGCGCAAGGAGAGGAGATTCAGAGCATCACCGAAACGAGCTCCAGAGACGGGCGTGAGCCGCGGCTATCAGCGCGGACCCCAGAGACGGGCATGAGACGCTAAGGCTGCTGCTGCAGCCACCAAGAAGCCTGTGTGCAAGCACAGGTCACTATCCACACCTCCCCTCCCGGAGCCTGTGCAGCCCGCCACTGCCAGGGTCCCGTGATCCAGGGACAACTTTCCCGGGAGGACACACGGAGCGCCTCAGGCTGCTGCAACATCATGCTGGCCTCTGCTGCCGCAGGCTCGCCCTGCATCCGTACCCCTCCCTCCCCCCGGCCTAAGTGAGCCAGAGCCCCCGAATCAGCTGCTCCTTTAACCCCGTCCTCTCTGGGCAAAGAACAGACGCCCTCAGGCGACCTACATGCAGAGGCAGGGCCAAATCCAAAGCTGAACCCCAGGAGCTGTGCAAACAAAGAAGAGAAAGGGAAATCTCTCCCAGCAGGCCCAGGAGCAGTGGATTAAATCTCCACAATCAACTTGATGTACCCTGCATCTGTCGAATACCTCAATAGACAACGAATCATCCCAAAAATGAGGCGGTGGACTTTCAGAGCAACTGTAGACTTGGGGTTTCCTTTCTGCATCTAATTTGTTTCTGGTTTTATGTTTATTTTAGTTTAGTATTTACAGCTTAATATTATTGGTAGATTTGTTTATTGATTTGTTTGCTCTCTTCCTTTTTTTTATATATATATTTTTTCCTTTTTCTCTCTTTGTGAGTGTGTATGTGTATGCTTCTTTGTGTGATTTTGTCAGTAGAGCTTTGCTTTTATCATTTGTCCTAGGATTCCGTCTGTCCTTTGTTTGTTTTTTTTTTTTTAGTATAGTTTTTAGCGCTTGTTATCATTAGTGGATTTGGTTTTTGGTTTGGTTGCTCTCTTCTTTCTTTCTTTCTTTTTCTTTTTTTTAATGACTTTATTTTTTTATTTTTAATAGTTTTTAAATTCTTTATTGTAATAACTTTTTAATTTTATTTAATCTTTTTCTTTCTTTCTTTCTTCCTTCTTCCCTCCTTCCTCCCTTCCTCCCTCCCTTTATTTCTTTCTTTCTTTTTTTCTCCCTTTTCTTCTTAGCCGTGTGGCTGACAGGGTCTTGGTGCTCCGGCCGGGTGTCAGGCCTGTGCCTGTGAGATGGGAGAGCCGAATTCAGGACATTGGTCCACCAGAGACTTCACAGCTCCACATAATATCAAATGGCGAAAGCGCTCCCAGAGATCTCCATCTCAACTCTAAGACCCAGCTCCACTCAACGACCAGCAAGCTACAGTGCTGGACACCCTAGGCCAAACAACTAGCAAGACAGGAACACAACCCCTCCCATTAGCAGAGAGGCTGCCTAAAATCATAATAAGGTCACAGACACCCTGAAACACACCACCAGACATGGTCGTGCCCACCAATAAGACAAGATCCAGCCTCATCCACCAGAACACAGGCACCAGTCCCCTCCACCAGGAAGCCTACACAACCCACTGAACCAACCTTAGCCACTGGGGGCAGACACCAAAAACAACGGGAACTGTGAACCTGAAGCCTGTGAAAAGGAGACCCCAAACACAGTAAGTGAAGCAAAATGAGAAGACAGAGAAACACACAGCAGATGAAGGAGCAAGGTAAAAACCCACCAGACCAAACAAATGAAGAGGAAATAGGCAGTCTACCTGAAAAAGAATTCAGAGTAATGAGAGTAAAGATGATTCAAAATCTTGGAAATAGAATGGAGGAAATACAAGAAACGTTTAACAAGGACCTAGAAGAACTAAAGAGCAAACAATGATGAACAATACAATAAATAAAACTAAAAATTCTCTAGAAGGAATCAATAGCAGAATAACTGAGGCAGAAGAACGGATAAGTGACCTGGAAGATAAAATAGTGGAAATAACTACTGTAGAGCAGAATAAAGGAAAAAGAATGAAAAGAATTGAGGACAGTCTTAGAGACCTCTGGGACAAAATTAAAAACACCAACATTCGAATTATAGGGGTCCCAGAAGAAGAAGAGAAAAAAGAAAGGGTCTGAGAAAATATCTGAAGAGATTATAGTTGAAAACTTCCCTAATATGGCAAAGGAAATAATCAAGTCCAGGAAGCGTAGAGAGTCCCATACAGGATAAATCCAAGAAGAAACACACCAAAACACATAGTAACCAAACTATCAAAAATTAAAAACAAAGAAAAAATATTAAAAGCAGCAAGGGAAAAACAACAAATAACATACAAGGGAATCCCCATAAGTTTAACAGCTGATCTTTCAGCAGAAACTCTGCAAGCCAGAAGGGAGTGGCAGGACATATTTAAAGTGATGAAAGGGAGAAACCTACAACCAAGATTACTCTACCCAGAAAGGATCTCATTCAGATTCGACAGAGAAATTAAAACCTTTACAGACAAGCAAAAGCTAAGAGAATTCAGCATCACCAAACTAGTTTTACAACAAATGCTAAAGGAACTTCTCTAGTCAGGAAACACAAGAGAAGGAAAAGACCTACAATAACAAACCCAAAACAATTAAGAAAATGGTAATAGGAACATACATATCGATAACTACCTTAAATGTAAATGGATTAAATGCTCCAACCAAAAGACACAGATTGGCTGAATGGATAAAAAACAAGACCCGTATATATGCTGTCTACTAGAGAGCCACTTCAGACCTAGGGACACATACAGACTGAAAGTGAGGGGATGGAAAAAGATATTCCATGCAAATGGAAATCAAAAGAAAGCTGGAGTGGCAATTCTCATATCAGACAAAATAGACTTTAAAATAAAGACTATTACAAGAGACAAAGGACACTACATAATGATCAAGAGATCAATCCAAGAAGAAGATATAACAATTGTAAATATTTAGCACCTAACACAGGAGCACCTCAATACATAATGCAAATGCTAACAGCCATAAAAGGGGAAATCGACAGTATCACAATCATAGTAGGAGACTTTAACACCCCACTTTCACCAATGGACAGATCATCCAAAATGAAAATAAATAAGGAAACACAAACTTTAAATGATACATTAAACAAGATGGACTTAATTGATATTTACAGGACATTCCATCCAAAAACAACAGAATACACTTTCTTCTCAAGTGCTCATGGAACATTCTCCAGGATAGATCATATCTTGGGTCACAAATGAAGCCTTGGTAAACTTAAGAAAATTGAAATCGTATCAAGTATCCTTTCTGACCACAACTCTATGAGGCTAGATGTCAATTACAGGAAAAAATCTGTAAAAAATACAAACACATGGAGGCTAAACAATACACTACTAAATAACCAAGAAATCACTGAAGAAATCAAAGAGAAAATAAAAAAATACCTAGAAACAAATGACAATGAAAACACGATGACCCAAAACCTATGGGATGCAGCAAAAGTAGTTCTAAGAGGGAAGCTTATAGTGATACAATCCTACCTCAAGAAACAAGAAACATCTCAAATAAATAACCTAACCTTACACCTAAGGCAATTAGAGAAAGAAGAACAAAAAAACCCCACAGTTAGCAGAAGGAAAGAAATCATAAAGATTAGACCAGAAATAAATGAAAAAGAAATGAAGGAAACAATAGCAAAGATCAATAAAACGAAAAGGTGGTTCTTTGAGAAGATAAGCAAAATTGATAAACCTTTAGCCAGACTCATCGAGAAAAAAAGGGAGAAGACTCAAATCAATAGAATTAGAAATGAAAAAGGAGAAGTAACAACTGACACTGCAGAAATACAAAGGATCATGAGAGATTACTGTAAGCAACTATATGCCAATAAAATGGACAACCTGGAAGACATGGACAAACTCTTAGAAAAGCACAAGCTTCTGAGACTGAACCAGGAAGAATCAGAAAATATAAACAGACCAATCACAAGCACTGAAATTGAAACTGTGACGAAAAATCTTCCAAAAACTAAAAGTGCATGACCAGATGGTTCACAGGCGAATTCTATCAAATATGTAGAGAAGGGCTAACACCTATCCTTCTGAAACTCTTCAAATATAGCAGAGGAAGGAACACTCCCAAACTCATTGTATGAGGCCACCATCACCCTGATACCAAAACCAGACAAAGATGTCACAAGGAAAAAAACTACAGGCCAATATCACTGATGAACATAGATGCAAAAATCCTCCACAAAATACTAGCAAACAGAATCCAACAGCACATTAAAAGGATCATACATCATGATCAAATGGGATTTATCCCAGGGATGCAAGGATTCGTCAGTATATGCAAATCAATCAATGTGATACACCATATTAACAAACTGAAGAAAAAAACCATATGATCATCTCAATACATGCAGAAAAAGCTTTTGACAAAATTCAATGACGATTTATGATAAAAACCCTCCAGAAAGCAGGCATAGAGGGAACTTTCCTCACATAATAAAGGCCATATATGACAAACCCACAGCCAACATCGTCCTCAATGGTGAAAAACTGAAACCATTTCCACTAGGATCAGGAACAAGACAAGGTGCCCACTCTCACCACTATTATTCAACATTGTTTTGGAAGTTTTAACCACAGCAATCAGAGAAGAAAAAGAAATAAAAGAATCCAAATCAGCAAAGAAGAAGTAAAGCTGTCACTGTTTGCAGATGACATGATACTATACATAGAGAATCCTAAAGATGCTACCAGAAAACTACTAGAGCTAATGAAGGAATTTGGTAAAGCAGCAGGGTAGAAAATTAATGCACAGAAGTCTCTTGCATTCCTATACACTAATGATGAAAAATCTGAAAGAGAAATTAAGGAAACACTCCCATTTACCACTGCAACAAAAAGAATAAAATACCTAGGCATAAACCTACCTAAGGAGACAAAAGTCCTGTAGGCAGAAAACTATAAGACACTGATGAAAGAAATTAAAGATGATACAAACAGATGGAGAGATATACCATGCTCTTGGATTGGAAGAATTAACATTGTGAAAATGACCATACTACCCAAAGCAATCTACAGATTCAATGCAATCCCTATCAAACTACCAATGGCAGTTTTCACAGAACGAGAACAAAAAATTTCACAATTTGTATGGAAACACAAAAGACCCCAAAAGGCCAAAGCAGTCTTGAGAAAGAAAACCGGAGCTGGAGGAATCAGGCTCCCTGACTTCAGACTATACTACAAAGCTACAGTAATCAAGACAGTATGGTACTGGCACAAAAACAGAAATATAGATCAATGGAAAAGAACAGAAAGCCCAGAGATAAACCCACGCACATATGGTTACCTTATTTTTGATAAAGGAGGCAAGGATATACAATGGAGAGAAGACAGCCTCTTCAATAAGTGGTGTTGGGAAAACTGAACAGCTACATGTAAAATGAAATTAGAACACTCCCTAACATCATACACAAAGATAAACTCAAAATGGATTAAAACCTAAATGTGAGGCCAGACACTATAAAACACTTAGAGGAAAACATAGGCAGAACACTCTATGACATAAATCACAGCAAGATCCTTTTTGATCCACCTCCTAGAGAAATGGAAAGAACAAAAATAAACAAATGGGACCTACTTAAAAGCTTTTGCATAGCAAAGGAAACCATAAACAACATGAAAAGACAACCCTCAGAATGGGAGGAAATATTTGCAAATGAAGTAACTGATAAAGTATTAATCTCCAAAATTTACAAGCAGCTCATGCAGGTCAATATGAAAAAACAAACAACCCAATCCAAAAATGGGTAGAAGACCTAAATAGACATTTCTCCAAAGAAGATATACAGATTGCCAGCAAACACATGAAAGGATACTCAACATCACTAATCATTAGAGAAATGCAAATCAAAACTACAATGAGGTATCACCTCACACCAGTCAGAATGGCCATCATCAAAAAATTTACAAACAATAAATGCTGGAGAGGGTGTGGAGAAAAGGGAACCCTCTTGCACTGTTGGTGGGAACGTAAATTGATACAGCCACTATGGAGAACAGTATGGAGGTTCCTTAAAAAACTAAAAATAGAACTAACAAAAGGCCCAGCATTCCCACTACTAGGGCATATACCCTGAGAAAACCATAATTCAAAAAGAGTCAAGTACCACAATGTTCACTGCAGCTTTATGTAAAAGAGCCAGGACATGGAAGCAATCTAAGTGTCCATCGACAGATGAATGGATAAAGAAGATGTGGTACATATATACAATGGAATATTACTCAGCCATAAAAAGAAGTGAAATTGAGTTATTTGTAGTGAGGTGGATGGACCTAGAGTCTCTTATACAGAGTGAAGTAAGTCAGAAAGAGAAAAATAAATACTGTATGCTAACACATATTCATGGAATCTAAAAAAAAAAAATGGTTTTGAAGAACCTAGGGGCAGGACAGGAATAAAGATGCAGAGGCAGAGAATGGACTTGAGGAGATGGGGAGGGGGAAGGGTAAGCTGGTATGAAGTGAGAGAGTGGCATGGACATATATACACTACCAAATGTAAAATAGATAGCTAGTGGGAAGCAGCCGCATAGCACAGGGAGATCAGCTCGGTGCTTTGTGACCACCTAGAGGGGTGGGATAAGGAGGGTGGGAGGGATATGCAAGAGGGAGGAAATATGGGGATATATGTATATGTATAGCTGATTCACTTTGTTATAAAGCAGAAACTAACACAACATTGTAAAGCAATTATACTCCAATAAAGATGTTAAAAAAAACCCCCAAAAAACCCCCACTATGCTAAGTAATTATATGCCTTTTCTTATTTAATATACATAAAAGAAAACTCAGTGAGGTGTTATTATCTTCATTTCACCAATGAGGATCCTGAGGCTTAGAGAAGTAACCTGTGCACAGTAGTGAGCAGGGCTTTGTGGTCATATCTGTTGGACTGCAGAGTCTGTGTACTCCCGTAAACTGTCCCTCAAGCACCTGTTACTACACGACAGGAGCATTTGGGGGTAAACATCAGCACAGGTGAAACTGAGCATGTTAAATGGGCAAATGCTAAAGTTTAGTAAATTGACTGGATAAGAGAAAAAAATATAAGAAATGTTACTGTGAGGAAAATGTAGTTGTATAAATTAAAATACCAAGTCTGGTAAAATGTTTCATTTTCCTGATTGGAAATAATCAATCAGAGAACTTACGTGTGAGAAAATAGCTTCGATTCATACTCTGTGAACAATTCATCAGCCTTACAAAAGACACAGCTGGAAAAAAAGAAATTATCAGAGAAACATTCACAAACATAACCGCAATCAGGTAATTTCTAAAAGAGGCTTAGTATTTTATACTTCACATTTTCTTTACAACAAATATGCCATTTTAGAAAAAAAAAAATACGTGGTCCTCAGGTATGTGGTCCTAGAGAGGTTTTTTTTTTTTAAAGTTAGATTAATAATACATCTCTACTTCTGTCTGAATTCAAATGAAAAATGTTTTATTATGTGAGCCAGTGTTTCTTCTCTCAGGAGAAATCTAGCTCAATGGAATGATGCCATTCATTGGATGATTTCTCCTATTACCTACCAATTGAGGGGAAGCCTGATTGGCCGGAGGTGGCAGATTGTTGCGGACTCAATAACATGACGAGATGGAGGTCCCTCCAGATTTTTTACAGCATCTCTTACTTGCTTCTGGAACTTACTTAGCTCTTCCATACGTGTTGTAAGTAAGAACTGAAGACCTCTGCAGTCATGGAACCTGATTCCCATCACCAGCACCACACACAGCAAAGAAAAGAACAGTAGGTCAATTTCCTAAAAATTCAAGAAGTGGTTGGCAAAGTGTTAAAGAAACTGCAACATTTTACCTAGTCACACCTGAGTGAGTTTACATTAGGAGTATATTCAATTGGTATCTACTAGTAAACAAAGAATAACAACATTGGGTTGTCTACTACAAAAGATAACAAAAACATTTGATAGTGCCTGCCCTCAGAACCGAAAAAAAATATGCAAAATCTATGTCTGTGTCTGATGTCTTTGAAAGATCAGGATTGCCACATTCTTTCTTTTTAATACTGATTGACTACAGATGTTCCCCTGACACCTGTGCTCTATGTAGAGGTGACTGTAGGATGAAAAGTAGAGACAGAAAGCTGAGAAGAAAGGAGAAAAGTAGCCAAGAATTATATTCCATATTACAAGGAACTTATACATATACACATATATTCTTATTAAGCATTTACTAAATGCCAGGCACTTTGCCAAGCACTTTTCCTGTATAACCTCAATAGATACCCAACTGTGCACGTTATAGATGAAGATTAATGAATTAAAGTAATTTAACTAAAGATACAAAGTTATTATGTGGTAGGGCTAGGAGTTAAACCCAAACACAATGCTCTTACCCATTCTGATAAACTATAAATGAAATGGGTCAAGAAAAAAAATGTATGGATGTGTGTGTATGGGTTTTTGAAAGGAAAAAGAAAGCCTAGATAATAAGAAATTAAAAAACAAAAAATATAAACAAGATTTGTTTGCTTTTTAAGTTAAGAGTATATCCTTCTTCCTAAAATGCCATATGCCATTCTCTCCAAATTGTTCAAAAGAGCCCACTTTCCTTCCTAAAAGGCTTTCCCAATATTTCACAACACTAATCTATGTTTCTTTCTGTTCATGGAGTTTATTAACAACATTATTCATTTTAGTACTTTGTTTAGTTTTTATACATACATTTCTCAAATTATTTATGACTCTTGTCTTCTCATTAAGCTAACTTTTAGAAGGTAAGAATTAGATTATACCCCTTTTTCAAAAACATATATAATAGGCATAGAATAGCTGCTCAGTAATTTCAAAAAAAATTTACTTTGAGATACTTAAAATTAGGTTAGGTATCAATACTATTCACAAAAAGAAAACAAAGTTTTTTATTTGTAATTTATTACAAATTTGAACTGCTCTTCGAAAATTAACTTTGAACCGATGGGAAGAAGTGGCTTTGGAAAAGTTCTCTCCACTAACTCAGGTCTGAGCATGTGAGTAAGGGCTGAAAAATATCACAGATCAGCATTTAACATGTCTTAGCGATGTTCTCTCTTGCAGGTCCTTTAAATGAAAGAGAAGAAAACATAGTAACAGAAGGTAACTCTTACACACCATACTAATAGTAGGTACTATTTTAAGTAAGTACTTTCAAAATTAATTTACTAATCCTCACTATAATGCTGTGTGGTTTTATAGATGAAGAAACTAAGGCAGAGAGAGCTTATATAACTTTCCCAAGTTCAAAGAGCTAACAAGTGGTGGCAATGAGGTATGAACACAGGCAGTCTGTCTTGAGAATCTACCTGTGCTCTTAATCACCAAGCTACATAGTCTTCCCCAAGAATCATTAACAAGCAAACATAAGTAGTTTGGTGTCTGAGATATGTCTCATTAAAAAACACAGCAGCAGTGTTAAGATGATCTCTGAATACATGTAATATAAAAAAATTTAACTTTAAAAATGTGTTTTCTTACTTTCTATTTATGTCTAACGTTTTTTAAAAGCATGCTTATGTAATGAATTATACATTTTATGTTTCCTGTTGGTCCTTTTACAGCCCTGGGACCTCAAAACATTTAATAGGGGATATATTCTAACATGGAGATTTACAACTTTTAAAAGTAGTTTCTAAGAAAAAAAAAAGAGTTTCTGTGTGATTTAAGAAAAACAAGTTCAAGATATTTTAAAATATTTTTCTTTATCAGTTGATGTTACAATGCTGGCAGAACACATAATTAGGACATAGCTTTAAAACTGGATAAGATAAATTCATGACATAAATGACAACTTATCCTGGAACAGTGATTCTTGGGCTTAACAGGGAAAAAGAGAGTGCACTCAAAAGCATAATATACTGCATATACTTCAGAAATGAGAAGCTCATCAGGTTCTGAATGGTGAAAAAGATGATTACATTAAGGTACATCCAAGTTAATAATGACACATAGAAAATGTAGCATATTTTTTAGGGTGTTAGCAGACACTTGAAAAAGTTTTTAGAAGAGCAAATGAAAACACTTTAAAACATTTCAAAGATATTCTTATACTGAATTTTTCACTGAAAACCAACTTTAATCCCAAGGCTGACGTTATACTGCGATATGATCTGAGAAGCAATAAAGATCCTCCTCTCTGTCCCCCTCCCTAGAATCAACGGGTCTGCCACAACATCTACATTCCCCACATTAGACAGACATTCCTTTGGGTTAAACCACTGAAGGTACTTTTGATAGGGTATATTTGTTCTCTGGGAAGAATTATTCACCATTCTTCCTTCAAGAGGAATAACCCAACTTATCTATCTTGAAGAATGGTGATTGTTGCTGAGAAGAAAGATGGGGAAGACAAAGCAAACTCTACAATATAAAACCTGGGCCACTGTGGCACTATGAGCTTAGCCCTTAGAGAATGAATGACATAGGGAAATATGAATGCCTTACCCCAAGGGCAAGATTCTCCAAAACAAAGTCTATTTCAAAACTTTGCTTAAAGAGCTGGCTTTAAGCAACTTTGCCCAAAAAAGATACAAAGAAAATACTTTAAGCAGATAAAAAAATAGAAAAAAAAGCACTGAAAAGAGAACAGTTAAAAATGACTAATATACAGGAAAAAAGCATACCTCATATTTTGGTTTGAAATATACGCAACAATAGGTAAAATGTAGATGTTCAAAACCACAATATGTTATGACTTTTAATTGTAACTCTTAATACCAAATGATCTGAATATTTGGGGTGACTACTCATATAACTATTCTGTTTTGTGCTTTTTTCTTACTTCTCTGACATAGAAAGCTTGCCAGTTTGTTGCTTGTAGTTGCTGGTTATTTCATTTCGCACTCTTTGAACAAGTTCTTCTTCAATACCAAATTCCATTGCTCTGTGTATCACATTCAGCCACCAAGGAGAATTAGAATAAATCTGTAAACAAGACAACAGCTGATCAATTAATGTCTTTTTAGTACTCACAACGTTTCTATCACTGGAAAGAGTTCTGTGAAAAATTAAAAGGAGGCAATAAATGCAACTCTCAAGGGAATCACAGTAGTGGGGAGACAAGTATACAGGTTGTATATACAAAGAATAAGTACAACTTCTGCATATATAATTAAATAGAACACCTATTTCATGATTACTCTGAATGAGTGAGAATTTATTTACATACATTTATAACAAAGCTGTGCTAAAAAAAAATACCTAAAACAAAATAAAACTTCAGTATTCACTCTATATATCTGAAAAGGTAACAGGTTTCTTTCTCAGCGTAATAAAGTCATAATGCTTATCCTCAACTAACTGAACTAGATTCTACTCAATGAATAATCTTTGATAACTAATAAAATTATATGCTTGAATACTAAATAATTAATGAATTAGGAAGAATAAAATGTGGAGTAACTGGTTAAAATCAAAAAGTAAAAGTATTCTGTGTAGCCTTCTCCTTAAACTTTGCTACTGATTTCATGAAAGAGAAATTTTAGAAATGACAAATGGCACATATTTCATAAGGAAAATACTTATGGTTCTAATATTCCAACATCTTAAAAGAAAAAATTTTGGAAACATGCACATCTAAGATCAAAAGAAGGTTATGGAAGTCTTCACTTTCTTCAAAAGACAACTTCTTATATACCGAAGGTAAGAGGAAACCCCATTATACCTTAAAAGAAATGAAAGAGAATAACCTCAAAATAGGTGATTTATCTGTGTATCTGTTCATCCAATCAATAAACACTGCTAACAGCAAATACGTTTTTATTGTGGCTCAGGTACTGTAACAGGTGCTAAAAATTCCAAGATGAATAAGACAGTTCAAGTTTCTCCCCAGAGCAGAACAAAAACCAAAATGTTAGGTGGAGAAAAACATAAGGAAAGTCACATTGGTGGCCATACCTTTCTCTGGAGGTCACGTATGTTCTGCTGCACTGGCAGCAAAGCTTGTTGCGCTTCAGCAACCTCTGTATTACACTTGCTCATATAATGCTCTCGCAGCTGTTTGGCCTGTGTTGAAACAGGAAACAAGTATAAACTTTCACTTCAGGTCAAGAAAATAATTTAGTATGATGTTTCCAGAACAGTGTACTTTATTTATTTAATCTATTTAACTCAATTTAAGCATTGAACTCTACAAGTATACTGTAGAGAATATAAAAGCCATGCTAGAAATTCATAAGATGTATATTGAAGAGATTTTACCTGTAAGCCACCTTGACTTACATTTACCTGTCAGTCACATAATTTAAGAAATTCCAGGGCTTCCCTGGTGGCGCAGTGGTTGAGAATCTGCCTGCCAATGCAGGGGACACGGGTTCGAGCCCTGGTTTGGGAAGATCCCACATGCCGTGGAGCAACTGGGCCCGTGAGCCACAATTACTGAGCCTGCGCGTCTGGAGCCTGTGCTCCGCAACAAGAGAGGCCGCGATAGTCAGAGGCCCGCGCAGCGCGATGAAGAGTGGCCCCCGCTTGCCACAACTAGAGAAAGCCCTCGCACAGAAACGAAGACCCAACACAGCCATAAATAAATAAAAATAAATAAATAAATTTATAAAAAAAAAAAAAAAAAAAGAAATTCCAAGGATTTGCTCCCCAAGTTTCTAATTTTTTAATTTTAAAAAATGGGAGGGGAAAGAACAGTAATATTTCAAACTATAAGGCAAAACAAGAATACATTTTAGAATTTCTTGTCTGATTCAGTTATTATAATTTCTTGGAATTACTTCAGTTTAGAAATAATACTTTGGGTTTTAGGACTGAATTGTGTTTCTCAAAATCTATGATGAAGTCCTAACCACCAACGTGACTATATTTGGAGATAGGGCCTTTAAGAAAGTAATTAAATGAGTAAATGTAGATAAATGAGATGATAAGGGTGGAGCCCTAATCCTATATGACTGGTGTCCTTACAAGGAAAGAGAGACACACCAGGGATGCAAGTACACAGAGAAAAGGCCACATGAGGACACAGTGAGAAGGCAGCCGTGTACAAGCCAAGGAGAGAGTCCTCAGGAGAAACCAACCCTGCTGACACCTTGATCTTAGACTGCCAGCCTCCAGAACTGTGAGAAATACATTTTTTTAAATTAAAATAAATTTTATTCAATTTATTTAAATTAAAAAACCCAATAGTTTACCCATTTCTCCCACACCCAAGCCCTACCTCTTTCAACCACCAGTCTGTTCTCTGTATCTATGAGCATGGTTTTTTTCTTTTTCTTTCTTTCTTTTTTTTGGGATTCCTCATATAAGAGAAATCATACAGTATTTGTCTTTGTCTGACTTATTTCGCTTAGCATATAATACCCTCAAGGTCCATCCATGTTGTTGCAAATGGCAATATTTCATTCCTTTTTATGGCTAAACAATATTCCATCATATATGTATACAACATCTTCTTATCAATGGACACTTAGGTTGTTTTCATATATTGGCTATTGTAAATAATGCTTCAATGAACGTAAGGGTGCATATATCTTTTCAAGTTAGTATTTTTGTTTTCTTCAGATACATACCCAGTAGTGGAATTGCTGGGTCATATTATAGTCCTATTTTTAATTTTTTGAGGAACCTCCATACTATTCTCCATAGTGGCTGCAGCAATTTATATTCCCATCAACAGTGCACAAGAGTTCCCTTTTCTCTCATCCTCACCAACACTTTTTATATCTTGTCTTTTTGAAAATAGCCACTCTAACAGGTATGAAGTGATATCTCATTGTGGTTTTGATTTGCATTTCCCTAATGATTAATGATGTTGAGCATTTTTTCATGTGTCTGTTGCCCATCTGTATGTCTTCTTTGGAAAAATGTCTATTCAGATCCTCTGCCTATATTCTTTTTCTTTTTTAAAAATGTATTTATTTATTTCGACTGTGCTGGGTCTTAGCTGCAGCACGCAGGATCTTCACTGCAGCATGTGGGATCTTTAGTTGTGGCACGTGGCCTTCCTAGTCTTAGTTGCGGCACGCGGGCTTCTTAGTTGCAGCATGCATGCGGGATCTAGTTTCCTGACCAGGGATCAAACCTGGGCCCCCTGCATTGGGAGTGCAGAGTCTTACCCACTGGACCACCAGGGAAGTCCCTCTCTGCCTATTTTCTAATCACCTAATAAGGGGTTAATATCTAAACCCCTGATAAGGTGTTAGTATCTAAAATATATAAATAGCACATACAACTCAATATCAAAAAAACAAACAACCCAATCAAAAAATGGGCGGAAGACCTGAAAAGACATTTTCCCAAAGAAGACGTAGAGATGGCTAACAGGCACATAAAAGATGTTCAACACTGCTAATTATTCGAGAAATGCAAATCATAACAATAATGAGGTATCACCTCACACATGTCAGAATGGCTACCATCAAAAAGTTTACAAATAACAAGTGTTGGGGATAATGTGGAGGAAAGGGAACCCTTGCATACTGTTGGTGGGAATGTAAATTGGTGCAGCTACTGCTGCAAAACAGTATGGAGGTTCCTCAAAAAACTAAATATAAACTACCATATGACCCAGCAATTCCAGT
Organism: Balaenoptera physalus; assembly: GCF_965194825.1. NCBI lineage: Eukaryota > Metazoa > Chordata > Mammalia > Artiodactyla > Balaenopteridae > Balaenoptera > Balaenoptera physalus. The sequence goes on along the minus strand of NC_138888.1, from coordinate 19,637,028 downwards.
CCTGGGTATATAGCTGGAAAAAAAATGAAAACACTAGTTCAAAAAGATACATGAACCCCAGTGTTCATAGCAGCACTATTTACAATAGCCAAGACATGGAAACAACCCAAGTGCCCATCAACAGATGGATGGATAAAGAAGTTGTATATATTTACAATGGAATATTATTCAGCCATAAGCAAAAAATGAAATTCTGCCATTTGCAGCAACATGGATGGACCCAGAATATTATGCTTAGTGAATGGGTCAGAAAGAGAAAGACAAGTATCATATCATATCACTTATATGTGGAATCTAAAAAATAAAACAAATAAATGTATGTGTAAAACAGAAACAGACTCACAGATGTAGAAAACAAACTAGTTGTTACCAAAGGGGAAAGGGAAGCGGGGAGGGACAAATTAAGGGTATGGAATTAAAAGATACAAACTACTATGTATAAAATAGATAAGCAGCAAGGATATATTGTATAGCAGTGGGAATTATAGCTATTATCTCATAATAACTTATAATGGAGTATAATCTGCAAAAATACTGAATCACTATGCTGTATACCTGAAACTAATATAATATTATAAATCAACTATACTTCAATTAAAAAAAGAGTGACTGTCCTTTCCCCATTGTCTAATCTTGGTTCCTTTTTTGTAAATTAACTGACCATATATGGGTGGCTTTATTTCTGGGTTCTCTCTATTCTGTCCCATTGATCTATGTGTATGCTTTTATGTCAACACCATACTGTTTTCGTTACTATAGCTTTACAATATAGTTTGAAATCAGGGTGCATAATGCCTGCAGCTTTGTTCTTAATCTTAAGACTGCTTTGGCTATTCAGGATGTTTTCTAGTTCCATACAAATCTTTGGATTGTTTATTCTATTTCTGTGAAAAATACTATTGGAATTTTAACAGGGATTACATTGAACCTGTATATTATTTTAGTTAGCATGGACATTTTAACAATATTAATTCTTCCAGTTCATGAGTGTGAGAAATAAAATTCCTGTTGTTTAAGCCAGTCTGTGGCATTTTGTTATAGAAACCGTAAAAGACTAATACAAAAAGGATTTAAAAATTGTTCCTCTTTCAACTTTTCAAGACAAGAAGGATCATGTTATTTGCAAGTAACAGAAGTACTGAAAATTTTTATTCTTATAAGTTACCATTAGGAAAAAGGAAAATTCTTCACTTTTGTCCATTTAACTGAAATACTTAACTGACTCTTGAAACTATTTTATGAATGAAGAGAGGGGATGATCAGAGGCTATATGGGACAGTGGGAGGAAAACTGGAAAGACTACTGAACTGAAAATCCCAATGCTTCCACTTAGTAGCGGGTTGAGCCATATGAAATTGCCAATACTAGACCATTTTTGCTTTACAACAGTGGCAATTTCATGAGGTCAACTGAATAGATACAACTCTTTTGACTAGCCATTTTTCTTCCCTAGGCTTCAGTTACTCCATTTGCAAAAGGAGGTGGTTGAAGCAGATGATTTCTCGGATCTTGTCCAGCTTTGAAATACTGTGGCTTCATGTACCGTGAGAGTTAGGCAAAAGTGATAAAGCAGTCTCCTTGGAAATACATCTATATAGTATGAACCCTCCTCCTCATGATGCATTATTTTTCTGTCACAACCTTCCAATTAATTTCTATTAAAATTCATTGGCTATAATTAGTTGGTCATTAGAGCTGTCTACTAATAGATGGGACTATCTCCCAGAAAGCTTCCTGTCACTGAAGGCATTTAAACAGAGTGACTAATTACATATAAGATGATGCCTACACTGGGAATAAAATTTCACTTGAAAATTTCCAACACTTAGACTGCCATCTAGCATCAAGAAAGGGCTGTACATACTTATACAATCTCATTTTTTATCCTGTTAATTCAAATAAAGGCTTCATTTACAGGTTTAATACATTTCAAACATACTTACTACTCTTTTGCTTTTAGGTTTGCCACCTCTCTTTGAGTTTTAAAGCAAAAATCCATGGGGGAATTGGCATAATAAGCATATTAACAATAATTTATAATAACACTGTTTCTAACGAGAGGCAATACTCATTGCAGAGGGAACTTCTTTGAGAGGACATAAGAAATACAACTGAAAATTTAAGTTTATTTATTGACTTAAATAATACACTGAAGGGTGGAGAAAGTACAAAACTTTTTATTTTTACTAAATTACATCTTTTGCAGATCTGTCATGAGATCAACAAGATTTCCTTTTTTCATTTGTTGTTTATTTACAATCCTGTGCTGTTGGCTACCAAAAGCCATATCTACAACAAGCAGTTGCCATATAGCTGCAGGCAGATCATCAGAGAAACAAAATAATATGGAGTATTGCTATTCTATGCCACCCAAAATCAACATGGCAAAGTTTAGAACAGCAAAGCAGTGAGAAAACATGGTTACCTTTATATGCCCTAGGAAATATCAATTAGATGGAGCATGAAGTCTGAAAAAAAATTCTTTTATAGACAGAATGAAAAAATAATAATTACCTCTTCCTCAAGTCTGCCATCTCTCAGGGTAGGAGGTATCCCTGGGTGCTTGGCTATCAACAATTCCATCAGGTTATGGGTAGCATGAAGTCTCTATAAAACACACAAAAGGCAACAATTATGACAGCCAACGCAGTGAACTCTAAGGGGAGAACCTACTATTATTAAGGCATACAGAACACTAACACCGCATTTAAGATTTAATCACCGAATTCTTTTCCTTTAAAACAATTTGAATACCAACTTTCTCAGAGTCAGTTTTACAGTAATTATCTTAACTCATAATGACATAAATTTTTAATTAAAAATATACAGTTTCATGAAACATGTCTATGTATTTAACAGAGTATGTAATATAGGTATATTTCTTCTCTTATACATGCACTTGTCTATATGGGGAAATATGAGTATGCCAAGTAAGTCCAGTAAAGTAGAAAGGTTGACTGCACAGACTTGATTCCTCTTCTCCTGGGAAATGAGTCCGGATGAGCCTAGCAATTATATTATGATAAAAACAAAGATAATGAAATACATTAGAAAACAGGGCTGTGACCTGGATCTGTTGAACTTAAGGGCTGAAAAGGGGAGGAGTCAGAGGTGAAGATGGTGTAGAATAAAGGAGAAAACTCCATCTTAAATCTCTGTATTAAATATAAGCCAGGCATCTCACTGTGGTATTGAGTCTGTGACTGGTTTGAGGCTCCCTCTGGAGTAAAGGGCTGTGAGAAAAAATAAAGTGAATGTAGTTTCTATCTAATCTGAGTCTTTATTTGAGAAGACAGCTAAAGGCTAAAGGATGATGGGAAAGGAGTCTTTCTGGTAAGGTCTGATTTGGTGTCAGTGGTTTGAGACTATAAGGGTTTTATTCTGTTTTGCTACAAATTACGGGCCGTGGTACAGATCTTTGTAGAGTTAATCTTTGAAGAACTACCTCAAATGTCTTAGGTCTTTTCATCATACTTTCACAGATGACATAATCAGTAGCACTATCAGATGTAATAGCAAAAACAAAAGTATAAATACCATGAAAGAAAAAATGGTAGAAACTCGGCTCCACTTCTCTGTGTGCACTTGTGGAAGAGGACTTCTGTTGCTTTCTGCACAAGGTGGTGGAATGAACTGGGAGGAATACTTGTCTCTCTCCATTCCCTTACACATTTTATCCCAACACAGCAGGGTGGCTAATCTGACTTGATACAGCAAGACATTTGGTGGACCATGCTTTATCAGCAGCTGGGGTTACTGTGAGTCAAAACCAAGAACCAGGCTGACTGATAGCTTACTCTTCACTCTTGAATTCAGGCATACTGGACCTACCTGTCCTACTTTTGTTTCCTTTATTCAGGAGCACGACACCTTTGTACTTGCTCCTTCTCGCATGTGGTAAATACATTTGCTAAAGGTCCATGACCTTCTGTAATCCTTACCCATGCATAATATAAGTAGACTGGTATTTAATTTTCTCTCTTCTTCCCTCTCCCCCCATACACTCCTCCTAATACCTGCTCAGGCACAGGTGAACATGTAGGTCCCAAGGTTTAGATTCTGAATGGTAAAAAAGAAGCCTCACCTGGGACTCAAGCCTAAACTTACCAAGATTCATAAAAGTATCCTTATTTACCATTTAGCTAGAGAGCCTTGTCTATATGATCCACTGGACTGAACCAGGAAGAGGAAGATATTTCACACTTAAGTAAGTGTTATAATTCAAATATCCAAATCTCCCTAAAAGACCTCCAAAAATTAAACTAGAAGATCATTGGATAGTTTTTATTATCACTTAGTTTCATTTTTGAGTTTAACTCAATTTCTCTTCTTTTTGGTGAATACCATGTGAATAAATATGTTGATGTTAATATGTGAAGTGATAAAACTGACCCCATTCTTTGAAATACAAATATTTTGAGCTGCTTTTCTAATGTAGCTTAGGCTTATCTAGTCAGCCTTGTGGCCAATATTGACCTGAGCAGACAGAATAGTGATTCTAAAACTTTTGTGTATATACAAATCACCTTGGGTGCTTATTAAAAGAACATGATTTCCAAGCTTCATCCCCAGTGATTATGACTAAGTCCATTTGTTACTCTTTGTCCTCTTAAATATTCAGAAAAATTATTTTATAAAAAGCAAATATTTTGAAACTTTTTACTTACTTGCAGTGAATCAGTTTTGAGCTTTCCCTTGTGTTCCTCAGATGAACGCAGCACTTCTCTGTACAGTTCTGCTGCCAAGGCATACTCACCTGAATAATCAAAATATATTTAAAGTATAAGAAAATCATGTATTTAGTTCCCAATGTCATCTAGTTATCTATAATCTAAAAACACCTACTGTAAAAATATAGCAATTATTACAATTCACTAATTTATTTTTTAAGAAAAGGAATTTAACTTGGTATTAATATGACTGCCCCAGTAAAAAAAAGCTGGTAACAGCACCTTTTTTTTTTTTTTTTGGGTTAATTTCACAGACTAGAACACCAAACACAATGTTTTAAAATTATACTGAAAAACAAACTCTGAATTAACTTTTAATTTAAACAAACGGTTTTCTTCTTGTTAAAGTTAGTGACTACCAATCAGTAGTCATTAGGATGTTTGAAATTAAGGACAAATTTGGGGTACTTACATGTATTTATAGACAAATATTCAAAACACTATGACCAACGTACACATAATTCTCAGAAAAATAATGCACTCTTCTTGATAGGAATTGTTCTTATTGGTATTTGGCCAGAATGATTTACAGTTAATAACTACATTTCAAAAACTTAGGAATTCTTTCTATTTCTGGTCACACAAATCACTATTAGTCTGAGATTTATGCTGTTTTTTATTATACATAGTTAGCACCTTATTCAAATAAAGTAATTAAAAAAGTACCAAAGCACAGGTTGGCAAACTATGGCCCACGGGTCTAATCTGACTGCATTTTTGTAGGGTCTACAAGCTAAGAATTTTTTTTACATTTTTTAATAGCTGAAAAAATTAAAATAATAATAATATCTTGTGACATGTGAAAATTACATGATATTAAATTTCAGGGTCCATGAATAAAGTTTTATTGGAAGTCAGCCATGCTGACTTATTTATGTACTGTCTGTGGCTACTTTTGCATTACAATAGCAGAGCTGAATAGTTGCCACAGATCTTACGGTTCACGAAACCTAAAATATTTATTATCTGGTTCTTTCAGAAAAAGTTTGATGAGACTTCACTGAAGAAGAGATGAAACATTTTTAATGGCTTTGAGTAATGGAACCTATGTTATTTGCTGCCTGGGGAAAAACTCAAAATTGTTAATTGATACATACAATTAAAATAAAAATCTAACAGTGGCAAAATCATGGAATACAAGGGGAAAAAAGGTAAAGAGATGTTCTGGTTTTAGTTTGCTGAGGAAAAAAGGTTTTTTCCTGATCATCACATACACTTGCATTTTTATTTTTTTTAACTTTAAACTAGTTTCATTAATATCATGGATTCAGAACTTTGCTCATGGCCATAATGAGTTTTCCATATATACACCTTTGTAAATTTTGTTGTTGGCTCTCTCTCTCTCTCTTTGTTAAAGTTGATTTTATAGATGTAAATTTTATTGTGGTAAAATATACATAAAATAAAACTTATAATTTCAACCATTTTTAGAAGAGTGCAGTTCAGTGGCATTAAGTACATTCGTTCATACTATTGTGCAAAACACTTGCTTTTATACCACTGCTTTATATCTAATTCTACCAGTTATCTAATATAAAGCTTTCTAAAGCACACGTTTTCATAGTACTTTACAGTCATCCAATTTCTATTCACTTAAATAAAGGAGAAGATTATTTTTGCAATAATAAAATTGCATTACAATGTAGGAGTAACATAATTATCTTCACACAATGAACTCTCTTTGAAGAGTTCAAATTTTTGAAGATTTTTCTAAAGCTTTTCAAAAGACATATGGATTCTATTAATAGTTATACTATCATTTATAGAGAATAATTCATTTAACAATTTTCCCCTCATAATTATTACACCTTTTAAAGAAGGTACAATTACTAGACTATAATAAAAACAGTTGAAACTGAACTAGTCATTATAATGTTTTTTTTAATGCTTAGTAAAAAAAAAAAAGGACCTTTTCTGGGGAAGACATAAAAATATGCATATTCAATAAGCTATACAAGTTTAAGCCAAATATGGAAATACCTGTTCTTTGCCACTTGATGGCACTAACATTTCCAGGTAAACAAATTGTACTGGTTCCATATTGCCAAACTAATTTTCTCCAAAAAAACACAAGTAGAAATGAAAAATGTATGTGATGATCAGGAAAAAAGTTTTCTTTCCCAGAAAACTGAATCTAAAACACTTCTATACCATATATGTGTGTGTGTGTGTGTGTGTATGTATATATATTTCATGTATACATTGTACAAAATTGAAATAATACCATGTTTTTAATACCATAATCAGTGAGGACCGTAGAATATACATTGTATATCATATATATATGTTTGCATATGATATAAACAAATCCCTTTAGAGTTTGATATTAATTTTAGATTTCTTTTAGAAGTCAGATCTTTACTCTCTGATCTCTAATATTAGAATAGTTTAAATTATATAAGTTAAATATGTAATGTTACTTTTAAAAATGTGTATCGTTTAACATACTACTATGAGTTAAACCATGGAAACTAAAAGTAGTTAATCCTCCACAATTAAGTTCATAATTAAAATTAAATGAAGAATAGACATACCATTTATTAATGGACTTTCTAATAGGAACTTCTCTTAACAATTAGCAATAGTTTCCATCCATAGATAAATAAGTACAGTGGGAAGGAATACACTGGAAACTATCTGAAAAGAGCAGTGAAGCACCTCCTGTTACACCATAGCACGGTATTTTGCCACATAGGAGCCAACGACATGCTGATCCTGCTGGAGTGTTACAGTGTTTGGAAATGATCAGATGAATAACCTTTTCTCCCAATTCCCATATTATGCATAACTTTACCACAGGGAAAAAGAGACAACAAATCTGACAAGGAGACTAGAAAAAAGGCCAAGTGAAGAAATTCATTTACTGTCTTAAGCTTCTGAGTCATAACAACATAGAATAAAATGAGGAATGCAGTTTTAGAATTAAGATGGGAAATCTGAAATTTATTTTTATTATTGTGACCATCTGCAAGTAACATATTACTCCATTTCAGAAATTTTTGATGGTGAGTTTCAACCGACTATAGACAGTATAATATTGAGGTTTACAAACGCCTGTTTGATAAAGAAGCAGACCTAGTATAATAAAAAAAATTAAATATCTGATTTGAAATCAAAAGATCCAGGGCCAATTCTCTGTCACTTACTAGCTGTAATCTTGAGAAAGCAACTAAGTCTTGTGAACTCATTTTCTCATATAAAATAGGGATGGTAATGCCTCAACTATTGGGTAATTATGAGGATAAAACAGAATATATACATATGATGGTGTTAATGCATAATATAAAATGCTTGCAGAAAAATGATCATTTCTCAGATATGAGGCTAGATTTTAATGACCTGACAATATTTTAAACAGCATATTCATTATTCCTGTATTTTTTAAGACCAAGCACACATATTTATTATCTGTGATAGTCACTTATTCTGTGGATTTTTATCACAATTATTCCACTCAACTAATTTGGGGCTGTGAGAAGCTGGTATTAGATACTAATTATTAGATAATTTCCCAATTTTTGCCTATTTCCAGGTTGAAATAAAGGAAAGTATGTTTCAAAAAATATTTTCTATTAAAAGTTGCCTTACTTAGTCTTTCACTATGGATTGTAAAGCACAGATCATTTTAGATTTTAGATTGATGCCTGGAATACTACATAGTCACAGGCACACAGCAACTGAGATGGCATTGATGATGATGGTGATGATTAAGAATTACTAGAGAAAATCCAAACTTGCAAACACTGCTAGCTAAATTGAAACATAAATTTTTCTGGGTAACTGATTTATTTAAGGTCTTAATAGGTAAATGAGAAAAATGGTAAATTTTCTCCATAACTGTGCATCCAAGTAGACTAACAGATTAGTATCTTTGTGGGAAGGTTGAAGGAACTGGAATTTATCATGAAATGCCTTTCCAGCTCTAACACTATGATGAGCTAACTCCACAGATTTTGTGAGGAATATAGAAATAAAGAAGCATCTGTACATCCTAAATTATCAAAAGTGCTTAAAACTGTACATTACTTCACCATTATGAAATACTAACATGATGTCAAGGACTATAGCCTACTTAGTTTTAGAAAGACTAAAATCAAATTATCTAAACCTAAGCTATTAGAGGTTTAAAAGTAGCTTTATAAAAAGGTACACTTACATCAGTAATTTCCTCATTATTATAAGAAAACTCCTAAGAATCACTATGGTATAAAAGGTACAAAACTGTACAATCTCTCACTACATTACAACTACAATAAATTGAAATAGTTGTTGAAAAGAGCACTTAGTGATTCACTGAAGTTGCAAAAAAAGTAACACTTGATTTAAGATAGCCAGAAAAGTTATCATGAAAAAGTCTAGAATAAACTTATGCAAAGAATGAATGATTTTTGCAAAGAATGAAAGGTAGAGGCACTGAATTAATTCCAGGTTTACTGTAAAAGTAAGTTGAGATAATGGAAATGAAGCTAATGAGTAAATAAAGTAACAGAAAACTGACTGTACAGTTTTACATTCTCATCAGCAGTGCATGAAGGAGAATTCCAGTTGTTTCCACATCCTCACCAGCATTTTATCTGTTTAATTTAAGCCATTCTAATGAGGGCATAGTGGTATCCCTGGTGTTTAAATTTTACATATACCCAACAACTAATGATGAATATTTTCATGTGCTTTTTGCCATCTCTACATATTTATTGAAGTCTGTTCGAATATTTTGACTATTTTCATTAGGCTGTCTTCTTCTTATTGGTTTTTATTAGTTTTTTATGTTCTAGGTACAAGTTCTTACTCAGATAGGTGATTATTCTCTTGAGAGTGCCCTCAAGAGTAGAGGTTGTTAATTTTGATGAAGTCAAATTTATCAGTTTTTTCTTCTTTTATGCATTGTCCTTTTGGTGTCATATCTAAGAAATCTTTGCCTAATTTCAAATCACAAACATTTTATCCTTTGTTTTCTTCTAAAAGTTTTACAGTTTTTTTTTTTTCTTAACTTCATGGTTGGATTCTATTTTACTTTGAACTTTTTTATACTTGTAAGTGTTCAGTTTTTAAAAAGTATGCATACATACAAAAATAACAAAGGCACATTAAAATCAGAATACACTAGAACTCATAAATAAACTCAAGTTTGTTCCTTGACAAAAAACAACCCAGACACTGTTCTAGATTCTGGGGGCACAGCACTGAATAGAATCACTCCAAAATCCTGTCTTCAAGGAGTGACTTCATCCCTGGAAATTCCTCTGGATGAGAGATGTCCTGGCAGGGGATCTGGCCTGAGTACTGAAATTTCACATTATATAGCACCCTCTTTTTTATTTTTTGAACATATTAAAGTTTTATTGATCTCACACATATTTTCACACTTACCAAAGCACACAAAACACCTATGTATATATAATGTCTACATAGTCAAGAAGGTCGAAGCTTGATGATTCGCTCTTATCACTTTCTAGATAAACACTCCTTTAATACCAGCAAAAATAAAAACATACTGATTGAAGCATCCATAATTCCTGAGATGCTCCTAGAAAATTAGTAGTTATTAGCTATTGCTGAATGATACATTCTAGCATGATAAAAATGTACACAGTAGGAGAGGTCTATTATAACACATGGGGTAGTACATTTCCAAGATTTTGAATCAACCAAATGTTTTTTGAAATAGAGTGAAAGTGAAAAGAGGCCCTCCTATAGTGCCTAATATAATTGTGAAAACACAATGTAGGGGGAAATGTAAGAAAACAGAAAGAGACTGCTTAATTCCTTTCAAACAGAAACTGAATTGCTGCCGCAGTTCTCACCATCTTATTTATATATCGGACTGCTCGCAAATCATGTCACCCACCAGGAAGCAATGCATCAGGAAGAGTGCAACAGTGTCACAATCCCGAAGAAGGGGAGAGAGGTACAGCCGAATGACAAAAAGGCACCATCAACTCCAAAAAATGCAAACGGTTTTATGGATAAATATCATATAAAAGCATCACATGGGAGTCAGAAACTAGTTTCAGAAACTGCCTACAGGCCAAAAGAAAAGATGCTTATAACAAAGGACTCACATTTTGTGAACTGAAACTTGGTATTTCTTGAATACCAGAGATTTAGAGATGGTCAACTACCATATCTGTGAGATAAGCAACTAGCTTCTCATCCTCCTCCCCACCAAGAAGCAAACAGAACAAAACAAAACCTGGCCCTGTTTTCTATTTAAAGAACACATTTTTTTCTTTAAGACATACAACTGTCTGTGGAAATGTTTGTGAGGGAATACAGACTTCCCGTTTTACTTTGGAATGTAACTTTCAATCAGTCCTTGGTTACTGTTGTCTTTAAAGAGCCACTTCCTACAGAAGAAGCATTAACTACTGAAGTCTGAAGCACACAGTAGCTTTTCCTAAGGTTATAGTTGTCTATGATTTTAAAGGAAAGAACCTATATATTTCTTTTTTTTAAAATGTAATCAATCAATATTTTTCTTATTGAAGTATAGTTGATTTACAATATACATTTCTTTATAAAAATGCTTATAAAAGTTTTATGGTTTTAATTTCAGTTTAACATCCTCTTTATTTTGAACTGTTTATATAGTGCAAGGTTAAAGTTGAACTTTTTGAATATGGATAACTAATTGTTCCAGTACCACTTACTGAAAACACTAACCTTTCTCCACTGAAATGCCTTTGCGTCTTTGTTGAAAAATCAACTGATCATAAATAAGTGGGACTAGTTCTGGACTCTATTCTGTTCCATTGGTCTACTTGCCTATCTTTATGCCAGTATTATACCGTCTTGATTATTATAGCCTTAAAATAAGTGTTGATTCAGGTAAATCTTCCAACTATTTTGTTCTTTTCCAAACTTGTTTTGACTATTCTAGGTGAATTTTAGAATCAGCTTGTCAACTTCTATAAACAGCCTGCTAAAATTTTTGTTTGGGAAAATTCTGATTGCATTGACTCTGTATATCAATTTGAGATGAATCAGCATCTTAATAATATTAAGTCTTCTGATCCATGAACATGGTATAACTAGGTATTCTTTAATTTCTCTCAGCAATATTTGTACTTCTCAATGTTTTCGTGATTTTTGTATGGGTCTTGTACATCTTTTTTCCAAGTTGATGTCAAAGTATTTCATATTTTTTTTGATACTACTATGAATGGTATTGTTATAATTTCTTATTGTTCATTCCCAGTATATAGGAATAAAATAAATTTTTATATATTCATCTTGTCTTATGCAACCTTGCGAAACTCATTTATTTGCTCTAGTAGTTTTCCTACATAGACAATCACATTGCAGCAAATAAAGATAATTTTATTTTTTTCCTATTCAATCTGATTAATTGTTTGTCTTCCTCTATTAAGAATTTAAGGTCCACAAGATCAGAGACTACTTTATTTTACTGTATTATTTTTAGTGCCTAGATCATACCCAGCACACAGCAGACATTCTAATATTTGTTGGGAGAATGAATTTATAAACACTATTACTTTGTAAATCAATGATCAATATTCACTTGAATGTGTCAAATTTTAACCATTCTTCTATTTCTAGGCATTTTGGTTGTTTCAGTTGTTCACTACTATGGACTAAGATCAATAATTTATTGCCAAATCTTTGTTCACATTATAATTTCCCTAAAAAAACTTCTAAAAGTGGAAATGTTTGGTGAAAGCATATGTAAACTTTGAAGGTTTTTGAAGTGTTCTGTATAACTGCTCTTCATTAAGCTGAACCTATTTAAATTACGATTAGTACCGTGTGAAAGTGTCTTTCTTGGGAAACTTTGATTTCTACTATAACTAATCTTCCTTATTAAGTGTTTAGAAGAACCAGAGATAACAAAGCAATCACCTTCTACCTTTAATGATGTGGATGCCTGCTAAGCCATTGAGGGCACAAACTAGCTGCCGATGTGCTTCTTCACATTCAGTTCCACATTTCTTCTGCAGAGATGTCAGCAGTTCCTCCATTGTCATGGTGCTAAAAGAAAAGGGAGATTGTTCAGAACTAGAAAGAATCCTAAGTTATAGTATTATATTACATAAGATCAAGAGTACCAGACTCTTACAGAGTCTTTATGATCTTCAGTATCTTTCTGTTTACCCCCATTTTCACCATTATCACTTTTAGCTTGATTACCTCTTACTATTCTAGCAAGCATTCTTCTGATCCCATCATTCTTTAACTTTCTCTCATTTCAGTCAGTGAAGACCAGAACTAGGAAAATCTTCCTAAAGTACAAAGTACACATGATATATTAGAAACAGTATGGGTGTGAGAATGTAACACTGAATCTGCATCCTAGCACTAAACTTAATTAACCTCTAAGAGCCTGATTTTTTTTAATCTGTAAAGAAAATGAATATTCTCCAAGGATCAGCTCAAATGCCATTTCCACCAGAAGGCTGTCTAACATTAACTACTTTATATAGAAATTACTGTCATACTCTAATTGTCCATAGCAATTCATATATACCTCTTGTGAAATACATCATGTTTGCCTTACGTTATAAAGATCTATAATCTTTGTCAGCTCCTTTATTTGTCTATAAACTGCTTAAAGGCAAGGACAAAAGTCAAATTCCTCTTTATGTTTCTTACAGCACCTGAAAGGGTATCTTTTTAATATCAAGTGCTAAAAAAAAGGCCAGTTCTTGAGTCACAGTCTGATGAACAAAAAAGTTTCTGGGACAATAGAGTATTGTGGGCATAAATAACCTTAATGTATTAGAAAGGAATAATCAAAGAATATAGCTAGCACGACTATAAAGAAAATATTTAATGGTAATCTAATTCATCTAATTCCTGATGTGGGAACCAAAAAATATAATGCAAAAAGAACAAAAGCCTTTCATATCTGGGGTGCACCAGAAAACAACCCCCCCCAAAAAAACAACAAAACCCTACAATAGTTCTAATTTTAAAGAAATGTTCAAAACCATGAAAATAATTTTGATGTGATTCTCTTTCACAAATGGGGTTCCATATCAAAGAAAAATCACCACACTGCTTTAAAAATAGCTGACAACTCAGTTATAATACCCTGAACGAAACTGTGGGCTAGGAAGCTAATTGCTTAAATATTGTCTATTACTACTGTATTACCAATTGCAGTATAAGAAAATTGGTAATAAAACCTTTTCTGGAGTGGCAAGAACTCCCCACGAACAGCCTGTGGGTGGCAGCAGGCCTGCCTGAGCCTCAGCAATGGATACAGGATGGAGGTGACAGTCCTTCTGTCCAGGCTGCTGAGCTTCAAAGCCCAGTCAGAAATCTTCCTGAGTTTTACTACTGCATCCTGGCAGCACACTTCATGTTGACGGTGATAGAAATGTCTTTCCACTGGAGAAAAGTGGAGCCAGTGGATTTCTTCTGTCTGAGGGGGTATCTGGATCTATACAGAGGAGAAAAAAGAAGATTTCACCTGGAAATTTAACTTTCTACCAAAATTCTGCTTTTCTTCTTTTTTTTTTCCTAATACCCTTAATCAATAAAAACTTATCCTACTGACTTGGTCAATCACATCTTTCTTTGCAGACCTCCACAGTATCTTGGCAATAAAGCTGTAGAGGAGCTGAGGATTCTTCTTGCAGTAAGGACGATAGAGAAGTCGAACCCACCAGTGTTTGACACAGTAAGGTTCAATACCAAGAAAGACCACTAACCCAAAAAGATCTGAAAAGAAAGAAAAAAAGCACACTGAGAATATAGACGGTGCCCAACTTACAATGGTTCGACTTACAATTTTTTGACTTTACCATGGTGCAAAAACGAATGTTGTTAATTAATAAATCATCAAATCTGATTTATCTCTATCAGTCCAGCATAGTGGATCTCAACTGAGGTGGAGGTGGAGGGGTGCAATTTTGCCCACTGGAGACATTTGGCCATGTCTGGAGACATTTGTGGGTGTCACAATTGCAAGAATGCTACAAGCATCTAGAGGGTAAAAGCTCAATATCCAAAATGCCCAGAACAGCTCCCCCCAAAAATGAATTATCTGTCCCTAAACATCAATGGGGCTAAGGTGGAGAAACCCTGGTCTAACACAAAAAGAAAAAAAATGAGACTTCTACTTCCAAATACAACATAGTAAGTCACGTCAGGCTAACATTCCCATTGCAACAACTACAAAAAGAACAGATGTATTACAAGAGTCATAGTATTAAAGATATCAGCGAATCATGGAAGCAAAGATGAAAGATAAACTAAATTTCTAGAAATTTGGGAAAGGCTATTTTTTAAGGTAATTTGGGCATGAGAAAACTTTTGGGGGTGATTATACTGATTGTGGAAATAAACTCACAGGTAAATACATATGTCAAAAATTTATAAATTTTACATTTTAAATATTTACAGTTTCATTATATGTCATTTATACCTCAATAAAGGTGTTCAAAAAAATTAATAAAAAATTTGTTGAATGGTGGCAAGTGCTCAAAACACCTGCCAACATCTTATTCAACCAAAATAAACTAACTGCCCAGGGAACTGAGGAATTATTGCTCATATTTTTTCAATATTAAAATTAGAAAAAAAGTAACTTTGATAGTCATTTTCTTTTTTCTATACCTTCTCAGCTAACTTTTGAGCTGAATGATATCTTATTAACACCTAAATATCATAATTGGGCAGTTTCCAATGTAACAGCAGACCACTAAATTTGGCCTTTTAATTAGTCTGATATTATTCTATAAATATGTTTCACAATGTAACTTACTAAAATTACACAGGTATTTAAATATATACCTAAAATCTTCCTAAAAAACATTTTTCCCCTAAAAATAATCATCAAAAAAAATTGTTTTTCACGTCATTGTAATGGATGTTGATATTTTTATTTTAGCAGAAAGATAAGTTATTCTGCTAGAAACAAACAATATATGAAAATTTGAATTTTCAGAATGATAAATTTTGAGGATGAATATTTGCCACAGGACTCCAAGAATATTTATATTTTATAATTTAACCACATTTTAATGACAGCTTTTCAGGAAATTTATTATGTAAAACAACACATACTTAAACTTTTAGTTTTAAATATTTGCAACTTGAACAAAAGTTTTAAAAATGCAGTCTATGTTCTATGGAAAAAATAAGTTAAATGAATGAGATTAATGTAGAAGCATGAGTTATACTGTGTGAGCGGGAGGTCCTTATTTTTATAGACACGGCCAAGTGAAATTAATTCCTTTTTCCTCTCTCTCTGGCTCTTTCCCTCTTTCTTTCTTGTCAGGTTCTTCCTGTTTTCTACTCACCATCTGGAACTTTGAGTTCAAGTCAGGCCTATGTCTACACTGTTCAAGCACGCACAGTAACTGCTCAAATTAGGACAATGGGACTACTCATCATATATCTATCCTCATATATACAAACAAAAATCACTTGATTCTATTTAAAAAGGTAAGTGTTTGAAACTATTAGGAGTCAAATATAAATACATATATAATCACTTAAGTAAGGATTTTAGCCAAAGGTAAACATAAAATACTTCTTGTTCAAAAAAATTAAGCTTTTCAAATATATGCAATAAATATGTGAGAAAACCATACATTACCCTCCAATCCTCTCTGTACTGGAGTGCCACTGATGCACCAGCGGTTAATCCCACTTAAGCGCTGAGCCATTTCTGCAGCCTGATGGGAGAGAAATATGAAATAAAAAATAAAAGAAAAAAGAAACAGGAAAAACTCAAAAGTCAGGAATATGTTTACTTATGAAAATAGCCCATGACAAGCTATGTTTCAGGTCAGATGCATCTGCTCTTATCAAACACTTATCACACTCAATATTGAATGTCATATTCAACGGGCTATCTTCTAGTACAGTGGTTCTCATTAGCAGGAGGCTGCCATGTGTCCTTCCAAAGAGGAAAGGTAGTTCAAGTATGTGTAGAATGAAAATACCCCCTGAATGACTGATACATTCCCTAGACCACCCCATCCTCCAGATGTGAACCACCATGCTAATAGACATGATTTATAAATTCAATTCAGGTTACAGACTGGCCAATGAAGACAGAATAAAGACATACAACAAAGTCTGAATAAAAATTCTGTCCTCTAGAGTAGTATTTTTCTATTACCATTTGGTCTCTCTGATCAAAAAAACTGCCAAAGTTATCAGAGGCTATATGATGAGCCTTCCACATAGCAGAAATGCTTATAAAAGTCCCTAAATACTTTGATCTGCATCACACAAAAACTGCCATCTTATTCAAATATACATGTGCATTGCATTTAGAGCAATGATTCACAGATTACCAAAATAATTCCTAAGGATTATATAGTTCATACACAGAGAAAAGCAAATGTTGAGTGTTCAAAGGCAAACTTTTGGCCAATGTCAATGCTGTGGGTTAACTACACTTAAACTATTAAATTTTCTATGGACAGTCTCCTCCAATTCCTTTCCCTTTTCTCTTCCCCAGCCCTCAGAAGGTTCTGCAGAAATTCTCACTTTTACAGTAGGACATTCAACCATCTGAGCTTCATCAAGGCAAATCCTCCACCACTCCACAGCTACGAGGGGGCTGGGAATGGCCATATAGCGCTTCTGATTCCTTAAGCGACGTCCATCCTCACTATTGCTGTGTGGGATATCTACATAGTTTAGTTCTGAACGAAGGACATCGTAAGTAATGATGACTATATCCTGTTCTGCCAAAAAATGAGGCTGTAAAAAACCATCTTTCTTCACTCCTTGATATACCTAGGAAATAATCAGCATAGACATAGTTATTGCAGAAAGGCACATCAAAGATACTGAAATAGTCATTTATTTATACACTTACTGAGCCCTTTCTATTTGTTTAGAACCAAACATGCTATAAGATACATCCTATACCTGTCTAGAGAAAGATGCATTTTAGTGTGTAAGACTAATAACATAAGTAATGGGAATGGAACGGTAAATGTGAAGTAAATGTGAAGGCTCACAGTGGAAAGACCAATTCTATGGCTAAGAAGGTAAATTCAGAGAGGAATTCAAATTTGCGGTAGATCTTGAAGTACATTTAGGAGTCCTCACAGGTGGAGAAAAAGGGAAAAGGACTTACAGGTAGGTGGGCAGATGGAATAGCTTGTACAAAAGCACAATGGTGTGAAAAAGTAGAACAATAAGAACTATTATTTACTGAATGCCTTTTATATTTCAGACACCATGCAAAGTTTTATCTCCTACTTTCAACAACAATCCTGTTAGTTGTTATTATTTCTATCCCACACATAAGAAACATGAAGTGACTTGCTCCAAACTGGTAGAGTCAAGATTCAAACCAAGGTTTGCCTACCCTACAGAACAGAGCTCCTCAATGGCAAAGATGGTGTTTTACATATTACTGTATTCTCCATGCCTATCATAGTGGCTGAAATCTAGAAAACATACATAACATTTGTGTGGAAAGAAGAACAAGGAGAGTAAAGAAAACTAACAGTAGTGAACAACAACATTAAATGACCACTTACTATGTGCCAGCACTTTATCAAATCATTTAATCTTCACAAAAAGTCTGTGAGGGGGTACTATTTTCAGAACTTAGCACAATTCCTGGCACATAATAGGTACTCAATAAATATCTGTTGAATGAGTAAATCCTTATTTTACAGATGGGGTAACTGAGGCTTCAGAGGAAGATTCTGGAGCTAAAAGTTGAAAGATCATACAAGTTCATACTATTACACAATGCTGCCTTTGAATTGCATTTCTCTCAGAGTATAAACGCTTATACAAAGACTTTTTCATTTATATGATCAAGATTTTTTTCAAAAGCTTTCATCTTTCCACCCAAAGTGCTTTAACTTCTGATGTCAGAAAAGAATAAACAGTCTACGGTTCTATTTCTTACTCTCAATTTCCTCTTCAAGTTCTGATTTAATATTATTATTATCTCACTAAGTTAATTTTTGGGATAAAAAACAAAGTGACAAAGATTATAAAAATTATCATGGAGTGAAAATTTACATTTTCCTATCCCTTTAAAGAGTCCAAACTACCTTACCAAGACACGAAGAGATGATGACCTCACATGTCTGTTGATTTCATCCACCCATTGATGACAGATGGAACTAGGGGAGATGATCAGAGTTGCTCTTGTTGATACTGGCTCCATCGCAACAAGGCAGTGGGGGCAGTAGAAAGGTTTAATCTTCAGATTCTTCTCTTCATAATTCACACATTTTGCGTGCTGCCACAAGTGGCATTTCAGGCACTGAACACGAGGCTTACGGTCTACCTGGTCAACTTCACCACATATGCACTCAAAGTGATAATCGGAGGAATTATAGGGACCCATGATATTAGAATGTGGCATGTCATGACCAACAGGATTTAGAGATTCAGCTTGGTCCTTTGCTGCATGTTTTTGCTTGACTTCAAAGACACATGTACTTTCAGATGTGGTAACATCAGTAACTGCAGAGTCACCGGCAGCTGGACAGAGATCCTGTGAGTTGAGGTTGATGTTAAGCTGACTTTTTTCCTTTTTTGTGGATGGAACAGGCTTTTTCCTCAATTTACTACGATTTCTCCTGGCCTTATAGTAATAATAGTAAGGATCATCATCATCATCAGAGGTGTTTGATGGCAAGTATTCAGAATCTGTGTCCTTGCTCCCTGGTTTTCTGGATTCTTTCTGAATTTTCCTTGGACTCCCCACAGCCTATGAAAAATACTATTTATTTAATTTATTTCAACAGAGTGACATATCTGAAATGAAATGCCCAACTTCATGTGCTTTACATAAAAATCTAGTAGCCAGTCTTTGTTACCCCTTCCCTGAGGAGAATCACTCTTGATCAGTGGCTTTCAAGTTGCTCTAAGAACTCCCCTCCCTGATTTTCCCTCCAAAAGCAAAAGAAAGCTCTACTGCTGTATCATTAAGATTTGGAGTGAACAAAAATTAGAAAGATAAAGGGAGCTACTAATTTTGACATCAACTTCTTATAATTTATAATCTGCCTAAATCAATAAAAGACTGGTAGTTTATAATACATAAATATACAAACTAGGGCAATTATAAAAATACCAAGTATTAAAATATAGCATTTAAACAAAGTGAAAATTAATCTACTAGTTACTGCAATTAGCAAATAAGTTCCTTCTTTCTTTCTCCTTTCTAACTGTGTACCCTCCTGCAATTATTTATTGAATGCCAATTCTGTGCCAGGTATCATGTTAGATGCTGGGGATATATATATGAGAAATATTTAGCTCCTGGTCTCAAAGGGGTCTGTTGGAAAAGACAGAACAGTAATAAATAAAATGATGCTATAGGAATGCATAAGAGGGTTATATAACAGAGAGGGGCTGTGATGGGGAGGTAGGTGCCAGCAATAGCTTCCTAGAAGTGATGTCACAGTCAAGGTTGAACAGAGGAATGAATGACATTAACATGGAATGACTGGCATTAACTGAAGGAGATTTTCTTTTTTGGGTAGCAGAAGGATTATTAAAAGCACAGAAGTTCATTGCAGTCTTCTAACCTAGCTGGGGAGAAACTGGTGGAGACTCCCTGCTCTAGGAAATGAACTTTTTGGTCTGTCATTTCTTTCACAGTAGCTAAGCTGGTAACTCTACATTTTGAATTGTTGTCATTAGTCTTTTCTTGAGTTATGTTTGCCAATTTGTAACTATTTTCTCAAAGGCAAACTGAACTTATTGGCCACAAAGCAGCAGTTTTATAACAAAATATAAACATTTTATAAGGTGATGACATGGGAAAAATAAAAACTTATGTAAAAGATTCATTGTATATAAAGAGCTATGCAAATGTAAGGTATCAATATTTTTATAAAGTATGGAACATGCTTTTTTAACTGCTGACAACAACATGAGGGTAAGAAAAGTTATCTTAAATTATAATATGCTTAACAAACTAATTTTATAATTCACTCAATAAATATTTATTGAGTACCTGACATATGTCACGCACTCTTCTCCAGGCTTAATGGTGACCAAAATAAAGTTGCTACTCTGATGGAACTTATATTCAGGAAGTAGAAAACATACGTCACAGCCGTATGCGTTTTTCCTAATGTTTGTTTTTTTATCATCAGACTGTAAGAGCTTCAGACAGGTGGGGTCTGTCAACTTATTCTGTAAAGCATCACATAAAACTACTTAATAAATGCTCTGTTACCTGCTTTTTTGTTTTATCGTGTATATCCTCTTCTTTGTAATTCTTTCCCAGTGTAAAAGTACCAGAAAAACCATGGCCTTTGATCTGTTTCACAAGACCTTCAAAAATTAAACATTTCAGCATCCTTTTCAGAAGACTCCTGTTCCGTTGAACATCGTATCTATATATAGAACTGACATACTTGTAGATGGAAAGAATGGAAACTCCTTTTTTTCCATTCATTTCTTTAACAGCTGTCAGGATCATCACACGAGTAGCTAAATGCAAAAGGATATGCTAACTCAGTCAAAACAATTAAAATGAAAAGAAAAGAAAACTCAGTTAATCTTAATGTGTACCGAGGACCAAGTTAAGAAGAAAATAAATCAAAGATTTATTAAAGATATGTTGTCTGTACATCATCATTTTGAAGAATATGTAATAAAAATTTATCTCAATAATTAAGAAATAAATTACTGTGATGGAATAATTTAAGGAAGAATTATATTAATTTGCTAATCTTACAAATCAACTATCATTTAAAACTATATATATAAAAAAAAAAACTTCTCACAGTTATTTACATAAATGCTACCATTAGCAAGGGAAACATTCATTTGCTAGCAGAATCTGAAGTAGCTACTCTTTATCAAAGCCTGGTTTAAATTGTAAGCTAAAGAAATTTAAATGTAACAAATTAAGCAAAAAACTGTCTGGACCAAGTCAAACCAAAGAATAAATGTTTATTTTTGTTAAGATAATATGCCTTGTAATTGAACTTTTATGCAAAGTATAAATAACTGTAGAAACAATTATTCATAACAATTACAAGATATCTCTATATAATGATTATAAGAACTAGAACAAAGATCACTGTAAAAAGGTGTTATCTTTAAGAGATTTCATACTTACGGGGGCAATGAATTTTTTCTTTTGGTTCAAATTCCATATTCTGGGTTTCTGTGTTTTTTACATTTCCTCCAGAATAATGTGATGGAATGAAATAATTCACCACTTTTCCCTGATATAAACAACATTAAGTAGTCACACAGTGTTTTGCTTTCAGTATTCTGAGTTGCTTAATAAAACAAACCCTCCTTCTACTAAGGAGATGAAAAAGTTATAATAAATTATGAAAGAAAGGGCTAAATATGTTATGCACACATATAAACCTTATTTTTTATTTCAGAGTTTACAGCTAGCCATCACTTTTTAAAATTGTACATGTTATCTTAAATTACCTAAATTTTAAGTGTGAAACTTCTGAAATTAACTTTTCAAGCCTTGTTTAAAATAGTAATAACCCACTGAATTTGTAATAATACTCAAAATAACTTAAAATTAACACAGCTAATGAACAGAAAATATCCAAAGGAAGTTACCGATAGTTAAAACTGAATACTCCAACTCATTTTCTACAAAGGAAATAGACATTCCCTACTCTAACCCTTACTCAAATCTGAAAGGTTAATTTTGCAAACTTTACACTACTAAAAGATCACATAACCACTAAGGTTGTGAGAATGGTGGGCCCTACAGGTAATTACAGTTATGCCTTTAACTAGTGGCCTCATTTCGGCAGGATTTAATGGGCTGACTTCAGATTCCATTACTGGAAAATATGAACTGTGAGCCATATTTGCCTCACTGAAGTTTTTTCTTTTTCTTATAAACTCTAAAATTTGTATTTTTAAACACAATTGTATTTTGGAATAAAGACTCAGAGTTTGTTTCATCTAGCAATCTAATTACTAAGCTGTTTATCCTGTAACAAAGTTCTAATTATTGATATTTGACTCTAAGATTTACATATCTGAGATTTGCACAGTTTTTGAAAAATAGCTCTCAAAAATATTTAGCAGTAATATGGAGACTTGAAGTAGTGACAAAACATTTGAGGAAGTAATGAAACTTTCCTAAGGGAATTTCTCTGCCAGCTAGAAGGAAGCTTGGTAAGTGACAGCATGTCACCTTCCTAGTTGGCCAATATCACTTTAAAAAACCCCTCCAGGTCACAAACATCCCATTTTCTGTGCCTACTTGAAGTTAACTAACAACTAATATAAATCATTAGTCACAGAGTAAATTGAAAGTGTTGACTTAAGTGCCAAGCAAATGTTCGATACATGATGCTTTTGGAGAACATATGTCCCCGCTTTCCCAAGCCCTATAGTACTCCTACTACCTCAGGAAGAGTGAGAGCATCTTGTCTGACATCTTGTCGAGTATGTGTCAGAATCAGAGCCAAAACCTCTACTGTCTTTCCGAGACCCATCTCATCTGCTAAGATTCCGCCAAGCAACTGTGGCCCAGCATTTGGGTACTCACGGATGATGCTAAGGAAAAAACAAGAAAAACACATCATAGGAATGCAAATAAAAATTACACTGTTCCTAAAGAGAACTGGGAGAAAGGCATAGAAGGCTAAGCTTTTAAAAATTATATTTTAGGTTGCAACAATTATAATCCCTAGATCATGAATATAAGAACTGTGATCAAAAACCTGCCTGAGCTGACAACTAAAGTCTGCAGAAACAGAATTGGTACTGTCATCATTTTTCTCTTCTATAAATAAAAGGAAGCATGTCTGCCTTCTTTCTGTGACCTTTATGAATCTGTGAATAAAAAAATAAGAATGGCAATAACTACTGATTCACTAGTCATATTTAATGATTCCTAAAACTCTTTCATAATAGAAATGAACAAATTTAATGAACTGGCCCATAACAAGATGACATTTTTACCTAAAATTATAATCTCTTTAAATATCAATAACTATGCATCTTCAGTCTATTATACTACATTTATCTACCGAAAAATTACAAGTGCTATTAATTCTATGTCTATCTATAAAAATGTCTAATGAGACCTGGACTTAGTATTCCTTCTTGAGGTACTGCTGAGGCTGAAGACTTATGCTACCAATCTCATACAGGTTTTTGTAATATTTATTTTTACTATCAAGTACATAAAGTTTTGCCTTACCAGCCTGTATACGGATTGTAGTAGAGTTTCAAACCCTCAGATGTAACAATTTCTCGCCATAGGAAGTGCAGGGCATTTTCTAAAGAAAAATATAATCATAAGAACAAGATTCTGTTTGTTTTCCTTTCTGCCAGATAATCACATTAAAAGAAAAGTAAGCTAACAGTCAGGACACCCTGGAAAGGCACATACACATGGGAAAAAGGCTAGGACTCCTCTCATTCTTTTCTTCAGATATTATTCTTTAGCTTCCTTTGCTTTGGGCACCAATATGTTCCATATAAACAAGTGATAAGACAGAAAAAGCATAGCAAATTACAGAGGATTAACAGGAAAAGAAAACTAATACATATAACCAAGTCTTACCCAATAAAGGAAAGTAGCTTATCTTTTATAAATCCTTCAAGAAGTTACCTGATGTCTTTAAATAACTCAACAGATACATGATACTGGACTAATACATTAATGTAAATCAGACCTAACCTTTTATATGGGTCTGAGTGGGAGGAAAGGCTTAACTGAGGAAATAATATCTAAAACTATAACACTGAAGTACTGAGTTTATTTCAGCCAGAATCTTCCACTAACCCTTCCCTTAATATTTTAAGTTGTTCAAACCAACTGCTAAGTAGGAAGTATGTCTCTACTCACCAGTGAAATGGTAAGCCATTTTTTGTTACTTTCTTTAGGGATTAATAGATGAAGTAGGAATACAGACACATAGGTTTTATAAAATGAAAAAACTTAAAAGATAAAAAGCTTTAATTTATGGGAACCAAGGGAACAGAAAAACTACTAAATGACACATGGGATTTAATCAACAAAATCCAGCCTGTGGACGAAAAACAATGAATCACTGACACATGCAGCACGGATGAACCTCAAAAACATTATGTTGAAAGAGGCCAACTCCCTCCACCCGAGTGTACACATTTTATCATTCCATTTGTTTCAAAAACAGGCAAAACTAATTTACGGTGACAGTGGTTGTCTCCCGAAGGGGTTGAAGTAGGAGAACTGACTGGGCAATTATGGAACTTGCTGGGGTGATGGAAATACTTTGTCAGCCGTGTATGATAGAAATATTAAAAGAAACAGATAAAATTAATTTTAATAGTTGTTTTCATTTAGCCCAATATGATCAAAATATTATCATTTCAATATGCAATCAATATAAAAATTAGTAGTGAGATATTTCACATTCTTTTTTTGGTACTATTTGAAATCTAGTATATATTTTAAACCTACTGCACATAATTTGGACAACCACATTTCAAGTCTCAAGAGGCATGTGTGGCCAGTGGCTACTTTTGAGAAAGTCTGGTTCTATGTCTTAACTGAGTTGCTGGTTTCACAGATGCATAGATTCATGAAAACTTATCAGACTGTGCCCTTAAGGTCTGTGCATGTTACTGTATGTAAGTTACACCTTAATCAAATTCCTTAGTTGAAAAAAATTATTTCATTTTGGAGAAAAAATAATCCAGTCTGTGGTAAACTCTACAGAGCTAATCATTTCTTAAACAAATATAAGAAAAAAATACAAGAGAGAGGAGATAAAACCTATGGAGTAAAAGCAACTTAAGAGACAGCAACTAATTCCAATATATGGATGTTATTTGGTTTCAGATTTGAACAAACTATAAGAGGGAGAAATAGAGAGAAAGGAGGGAAGGAAGGGAGAGAAATTTGGTGATATTAAGGAATTACTGGGTTTTAAAATGCATTGTACATATATTTATATCTGTTTAAAAGCTCCTTTATCTTTTAATGAAATAAACTGAAATATTAACAGAAGAAATGATACAATATGTGGGATTATTATTTCAAAATAATTCAAAATATTGGAGGAGGAGGAAGAAGAAGAAATAATATTGGCTATGAACTGATATTTCCAAAATAAAAAGTTAAAAAAAATAAAGTTTGTTGGATAAAAAAGTGGGAGAAATAAGAGCTATTCATCACTGATTAAAATAAATCTATATAGGAAGAATGAGAAATAGTTAACACTTTACTTCCTAGAGTCATGTAAAAATCTCATCTTGTGTCCATGCCTTTAAAGACAATGATAAAGAAGTGCACAAATGACTCCCATAAATCTACTACTTTTATGAAAACACTTACTAGATGGTGTTTCATTTTATTATTTATTTTGTGGAGTAAAGAAAATAAATGCAAACCTAGGAAAATTAGATTAGTCACACGTAAGTCTCCTACTTTTGTAAATTTGCTTTCTGTCCCTAACATTCATGATTAAATTGTAAAGCCTTTTACATATACTAGGAAGATTCCATCTGATCAGGTTACAAAAGCAATTCCTGGTTGAAAAGGCGTGTAAAAAATTTCTTGGTTTTTAAAAATTCCAATCAAGGCAGCCTTTACTTTGGCTGGAAAAATCAGTTCGAACTTTTACGGATGAGGGAACTCATAAATGAATTTCTCTAGATTTCAATTTTGAAGGATTTCTTAGAAAATAATTTTGTTCATAGTAACACCCATTCTATCCTATGTTTTCAATATGATTTGTTTACTGATCGATTTCCCCCTACCCTCTCTCTCATATAATCCCTCTGATCAATTTGCCTTTCTTTAAGCATCTTATACTTGCCACTAGCAGGGGTGCTTTTGAAATGCTCTTGTTGTAGCATCCAATTGACAGCCTCTCTTTGGTATGGTCTCAACACAGGGGTCAGTGCAGGATGCTGGACATCCACTTGGATGGACGGAGTTTCTTGCTGATGTGTTCGCTTCACAAAGTGATAGAGCTCATCGATGTCCTGTCCCTCTGGCTCACTCTCTGAATCTTCCTCATCCTCTTCCAACACATCTGTATATCCAAGAACAACAAATGTACTCAAAACAACCCCATCCACATTTATAAGCAATTCTTATTCCAAGAACATACCATGCATTCTTCCACCTCTGGGGCCTTGCTTAGTATGTTTTTTGACTGATCAAAAATTTACCCATCCATCCTTCAAGATAATTCAACTGATACTTTTTCCATGACATTTTCTTTTGTTTTCCCTGATCAGAATTAATATTCTCCTCTGTGTTCATGCAATACTCTTATACTTTGGATATAGTAACACATTGCAATCTGTCTGGTAATACAATCACTTGTGTGTATTCATCCCTTCCCCACTGAACTGTAATGCTCTTTGAGAGCAAAGGCTGTCTTGTTTTTATAACTCCTCAGAGCAGCTAGCACGTGCTTGCGCATTGTAGATGTTTAATAAACGTCTGAGGAACTGAACGTGAATATCTTTTGCAGTTTGTAAAAGGATAATTTATTTCACTTTTACATCTTAACATAAAAAAAATCCATATGCAGACAATTTTTCTATGTCTAATAAGACAAGGATTCCCATTCTATTTCTTATGCTAAAAAGGATAGGTATTTGGTAGCAGCACCAGCAGCCAATTAGGAGATTAAGGGCTTAAACCATCAATACAAATTAGTAAGAATTTCAGACTCATTTGTTGGGCACAATTGCCCTGTGGAAGAAGATTCATGCCTACAACATGAAAAAAAAAATTCAAACTCTTGAACAAATTTACAAACCCCATTAGCTAAAGCTAATGATTTATTACTGAAAGGTTTCAAATAGGCCTACACACATTTATAGAACAGGCCTCACTCATATGCCCTCAAATAAAAACTGTACCATAAAATACATAATTTACTTTTTTCAATAAAAATTATGTCATATTAAGATTTTCAAAAGTTTACAATTAATGTGTAGTTACATGCTTGGTTATTTCAGACTGTTAGTATAGGTGTATACTCTAGTATTAATAACTAAATTTGAAGTTTTCCTTTAAAATCCTTTAAGTTTTCCTTTGAAAAGTTCAAATTTTATTATTTTTAAAAGGCAGAATAATGGAATTCTTATCCTAACTTTAAAAATTCTAGGTGTACCTAAAATCATTCCTTCCAATTGTAAAACCAGTGATTTTCCTCCTTTTAAGTCTTTAACATGCAAAATGATTTACTATTATTAGTTATTATGAAGCTTTGCAAAGAATGTACTGCAGAAACAATTCAATAACCAAGCTCAGAAACTGATTTCCCAAATATTCCAGTATAAAAATGTTCTATAATTTGCACCTGAAATAAGGCTGACCCACCATGAGCAGGACTTGGAGAATCTGAGCCGTTTTTCCAGTAGTGTTGATGGGCTGCATCAAGCCATCCACACTCTCCCTTGGGAACCAACGGCAGACAACTCTGCAACTGCAGTCCTGACCAAGGATGCAACGTCTTGCCAAGAAACAGTAGCAAAGTTAACTGGTCTTTATGGGAAGCAGGCTCTTGAGATTATTTGTCAGACTGCAAAGGAGAGGTGGAATAAAGGCCAGCCAAGAATCTCTGGCCATGACAAAATAAAAAAGCACAGGAATAATGCAAAAATTCCAATCAGCTCAGATCCCTTTAAATTCTGCCTATTGACTCCATAAACATTTCTTGAGTAATTACTATAAGCTAAGCACACTATTAAGCAAATAAAGACAAAAATTATAGAAGTAGGGGCATTTCGGATAAGTATAATTTTGTCATATAGCAATTTTATGAAGGTTTAATTTTTACTATGGTTTTAGTAGCTGTTTTTCTGGTTGTTATGTATAGGATTTGGGGGAAAACCCACAGTTCTTCAGTAGTAGCAATTTTAAAGTTTACTTTAAATATTACCTGGAATAATAAAATTGTATAACTTTTCCATCACTCTCTTCATGAGTTGATTGAACTTTTTCATTCTTGAGTTTGCATCACTCAGAAAATCTAGTTTTGCTAGGCCACCTTCCAAAAGATAAATTCCAACCTACATAGAATTAATCAACATAAAAAGAGTTTTGATTGTACTATACCATTTTTGAGGATATAAGAAAAACATTTTTTAACATCATCATTTTTAAAGGTATTCACAGTATTTACCCCACAAACACTAAATATATACCTACCAAATCTCCCTTAGATGTTTTCACTTTCAATAACAAATTCATTCTACAAATGCAGTACCTACTATGTGTGATGCACCATTTAAGTAGCTAGAAAAAAAAAATATTTCCTTAACTGGAACTGAACCTGGGAGACTGTGATGAGAACACCAATTCTACCAACCAAGTCAATGATTTCCCAACTGGATGATCATCAGAATAATCAATGAAGCTGGTTAAAAATGCAGATTCCCCCAGAAGATTCTGATGCACATGACAGGATTCTTAAGCACGGTTAGGTTTGGGAATCCCTATTACTAGATCAAACACTAAAATGTATAGGAAAACAGACCTTGATTAAGGTTATGTAGCTTGAGTCTAGTGAAACAATGTAGTATGAAGTTTTGTAGTCAAAATACTTGAATTTTAATACTGGCATTGATATTTAAGAGCTAAATAAACAAACAAAATGATTGATTTATTCTGACCCAAATGGGGAGAAGCCTATATGAGATAGCCCACTTAGTACAATTTTAAAACTTCCTAATGGTAGATAATCAATAAACACAGTTTCCTTCATTTTCCTGTATTATCCTGAGCTTGATTCCCTAATCACTGAGATTCTCGTATTTTTTCACTAAAGAACAAGAATCAACCAGCATTATACAGGAATAAGTGGCAAAGATTATTTTTCACTACTTATACTCTGCTTTGTACCTAGAGATGGCTTGCTATAGCAGCAAAAAGTGTTTAAATGTTTATAAAAATTGGGATTAGGGAAGACAGAACAGATCAAGATTTGGTGTGTGGGTGGGAGAAGTGGACAGAACACAGGCATACAATCCATGAATTCTTACATACTTGTTATCCCTGAGCCACAATTTTTGGCACTCACTATCAGCAAAGAGAGGGAATGCTTGGTTGTATAGTTAGACTGTACAGGGAAGAATTAATTACAATCTAATGCTTCTAAATTTTCTCCTTTCCTTCTGTCAATTCTGAAACTATAAATAGGGCTATCGATATAATTGCCTTTTAAAAAAAAATTTATTTATTTTAATTTATTTATTTTTGGCTGTGTTGGGTCTTCGTTTCTGTGTGAGGGCTTTCTCTAGTTGCGGCGAGCAGGGGCCACTCTTCATCGCGGTGCGCGGGCCTCTCACTGTCGTGGCCTCTCTTGTTGCGGAGCACAGGCTCCAGACGCGCAGGCTCAGTAGTTGTGGTTCACGGGCCCAGTTGCCCCATGGCATGTGGGATCTTCCCAGACCAGGGCTCGAACCCGTGTCCCCTGCATTGGCAGGCAGATTCTCAACCACTGCGCCACCAGGGAAGCCTGATATAATTGCTTTATAATGTAAGAAATGTGTAACACAGTTTTCAACTGAACAGAGGTGAATTTAACATTTTAGAATTTCTTTTCAAGTTTTAGCATGAAGGCATATAAACCTGCTTCATAGTTTACAAAGTACATTTACTTACATTACCTCACCTGATTCTCAACACAACTGTATGAGGTAAAAAGAATGAGTACTATTTACATTTCGTACAAAAAGAAGCTGAAATTAGGGCCTTTAAATGATTCACAAAAAGTTACTTGGCTAGTGAATAGCAGAGACTGAAATGAATGGTAAATTTATTCATTCATTTACTGAAAATCTGCTTAGTACATGGTATTTTACTGGGCTGTGAAGACAATAAACTTCATAGTCTAGTGAGGGGAAAAGATATAAAATGTAAGTACACTACAAGTGACCAAGGCAAAAATAAGCATATGTGTTAGATATTATGGGGGAAGAGCATGGAACACCGTCCATGGAGTTTAAGAAAAGATCTCCTTAGGTGAAGTAAACTCTGAGCTGAACATTAAGCAATGACCAGGAGTTAGGGACGAGGAAGGAACAACCCAGGCAGAGGGAAGTGTGAGAGCAAAAGCAGAGATGCAAAAAGACAGCAGGGTATCTGCAGGAAACAAATTAATTTGCACTTTCTGGGGCAAACTAAAAAGCAGAGTGATTAAGAGTTGAGGCTGGAGAAGGAGACAAAGGCCTATCAAAGGAGAGACTTATATGCCAGATTATCATTAATTCTAGAGGCAGTAAATAGACTAGAATTCCATTTGCATTCATATCATACCAGCCCAGAGACAAAGGAAATGAAGGAGTTGAAAAGGCAATATTAAAGGATTGCTACAGGAAGAGAAAGAGATAATGAGGACCAAAACAAGTCACTGAGAGCAGAACTGGAAAGGGCGAACCAGGAAGATCCTGAAAAAAGAGCAGCCTGAAAATGATTAGCTATAATATACATTTTTTATAGTTATTGAATGTCCCAAATAAAGCGTACTTTGACACTTAATAATGAGAGGCTTATTGCTGGCTTTCCAGACCTTCCTTCTAAGTTAATTTCAAAATGGGCTGTCTGATGCAG
This sequence comes from Balaenoptera physalus, assembly GCF_965194825.1. Lineage (NCBI taxonomy): Eukaryota > Metazoa > Chordata > Mammalia > Artiodactyla > Balaenopteridae > Balaenoptera > Balaenoptera physalus. The sequence goes on along the minus strand of NC_138888.1, from coordinate 19,605,822 downwards.
AAGAACCTTAAAAGACACTACAGAAATTGCATACCTTGATAATGTGATTTCCTTCTGGTTTTTGGTAAAGTTTTATTCTTTTCTTCTTTTGCAGCCACCCCAAATCTTCTAACATTTCACCACTGAAGGATGATTCCACTTGAATACCTTTGTCACAAATACTGATTGGCTCGTTGAGTCCTCTTTCTTTTTTCTCTACATCTTCGCATTCTGAATGAACATAGATCACAAACTGATAGCTCGACTCTGAACTCATCAGTGTAAAACTCGTTTCAGAAAAATTTTCAATTAAACTCTGTTCAGGAAGAAGCTGAAGAGTTAATTCCCCTAGAAATGCTTTCCAAGAATTATCAAAGTGATAGGGAGAAATCACAATATTCAGCTTTAGAGACAAAGGGGAAAAAATGCCACCAGTCTCTTCTTCAACTGATTTTGAGACGCTCACCACTTCTGAACACCTCTTCTTATCTTTGTGAGCCACTTCTTCCTTTAGACTATCATCTAGGATGATGCAGTGAGCAGAAGAGGAGTCCAAGCCTGGGCAGCACTGCTCGTCATCAGTTAAGGTGAGAGGTTCATTCCTTCTGTCCTCATGCATATTCCAACGAAGCTGCTGTTGCTTCTCCTCATCTACCCTCACTGGAGGAGCACGTTTCCGTCGGCTGCTCATTTTCAAGTTATCTTGGTAAATATGAAGTCTAGAAGACAAACGCAACAGTAGGCATTCTAAGAGAGGATTTTAGTATTAAAATACTCCCAGATGAGAAATTCAGCATAGAAAAATAATCCCACACATAACATGAAATCTTCAGAGACACACATAAAGTAATGGATAATTTTTTTAATAAGTCAAATACGGCTTTGGAACACATTGACTATAATCTCATGTATCATATAAATTCTAATGGTCTTATTGGTCTTCTACAGATAAATTTAATATAGATAATTTGTTGTTTAAAATAAAATAAATTCTAAAAATACATTTAAGGAGCAGCATGAGAGTAAGGTAGATCTCTCAGATATCCTGGAAATGCTTATTTGAAAACTTTTAGTAACATTTAGATTCATATCATCACCATAGAATTTCAATTTTGTTTTATAATCCCAAAGAGTTAACAAAACTTCACTTGACTCTTACATAACTTAAAAATCCCTAAAAATATATCTTCTTTTTCAAAAGAGGAAGAAGAAAACATAGAAATGTATTTCTTTTTGTGAATCAGCATATAAGAAGAATAAGAGAGATAGCTGGGCAAGAAATAAGGTGGTGATGGTAACCAGGGGAAACAAGGCAGAGACAATAAAAGAAGAAAACTTAAAAATATAGGGAAAAAAGAAAAGAAAGCTTTGTCATCTCAAAAGAGGAAACTGGGCTAAAAGCAGCCTATATAAGGTAGGCCCTAAACTACATTTCCCAAAAGAATAGCCAATTCCTATACGTAGCATAAAACAACTCAGAGAAGTTAAATTACAAAGTCATAATGATGGTTGGTGCCTATTCCAATTTATTCTAACCATGTAGCTGGGGAAAAAAAAAAGGATGTATAAACAAAATTTGTCTTCAAGTGCAGTTTAAGAAATATTCTCAGAAAAGGGAACCCTCCTGCACTGTTAGTGGGAATGTAAATTGATACAGCCACTATGGAGAACAGTATGGAGGTTCCTTAAAAAACTAAAAATAGAAGTACCATACAACCTAGCAACCCCACTACTGGGCATATACCCTGAGAAAACCATAATTCAAAAAGAGTCATGTACCACAATGTTCATTGCAGCTCTATTTACAATAGCCAGAACATGGAAGCAACCTAAGTGTTCATCAACAGATGAATGGATAAAGAAGATGTGGCACATATATACAACGGAATGTTACTCAGCCATAAAAAGAAACGAAACTGTGTTATTTGTAGTGAGGTGGATGGACCTAGAGTCTGTCATACAGAATGAAGTTAAGTCAGAAAGAGAAAAACAAATACTGTATGGTAACACATATATATGGAATCAAAAAAAAAAATGGTTCTGAAGAACATAGGGGCAGGACAGGAATAAAGACGCAGACATAGAGAATGGGCGTGAGGAAATGGGGAGGGGGAAGGATAAGCTGGGACGAAGTGAGAGTGTCATGGACATATATACACTACCAAATGTAAAATAGATAGCTAGTGGGAAGCAGCTGCATAGCACAGGGAGATCAGCTCGGTGCTTTGTGACCACCTTGAGGGGTGGGATAGGGAGGATGGGAGGGAGACGCAAGAGGGAGGACATATGGGGATATATGCATATGTATAGCTGATTCACTTTGTTATAAAGCAGAAACTAACACACCATTGTAAAGCAATTATACTCCAATAAAGATGTTAAAAATATATATATAACATATATAGAAAAACAAAAAAAAGAAATATTCTCAGTAATTCCATTTTTAAATAAAATCCAGTCAGGTATTCGCTGAGTCCCCAGTAAGTATTCAACACCGTGCTGTATTTGAGGAGAGGATATAAAAGAAGTATAGATCAAACCATGGTCTTTAATTCAGTACAGACGACAAACTGAGCACACAGAGCAGCCTATATCCCTCTACTTCCACTAACTCCCCATCCTTAATTACTCTGCTCCAAATCTAGCCCTGTTTAAGATAATACAAAACAAGGGGAAATCTCAGCTGACCAGAAACTTTGAGGTATTCCTAAAGAATGATACAGAGGGAATCAGACTGGAAAGCTGAGTGACAGCGTGAATGTATTAGCACAAAAGATGGGAGCATCATCAAGAGGGCTGCCGTGCTCAGTGGTGGGGGACCTGGCAGTGGAACCCAAAGCGAGTCCAGGGCTACAGCACAGATAATAGCAGAACAATAAAGTGGGAACCCACAGGCCCTTACCTGCCCTATTTTTCCCAAAGGCAAGGTAGCTGTGATGGGGGTATCTATTTTCTGGTGAGAGCGGTGCCTAAACCGGAAAGATGTCCTTTGCCACTGACTAAAGAAAAAAAGGCAGATGGCAATGGACTCTGCCTGTATGGAGGTCTCACCAATCTCCCATCCTCACTGAATACAACAGAAAACAAGTCTTACATCTGCTTCTGAGCCCCCCCTTAAGCAAACTGTAAAAGCAGAGACAATGAAAGGTAAAGTGGGGAATCTGAACCTCAAAGATGAGTTCACAATCAACAAACATGAAGGGATCTCAAACAGGAGAATAAATGAACAAAGAAACTTTCACCCAAACAGATGGAGCAATCTGAATAAGAACTTTATAAAACAGTCAACATCATTACATCCTCAGGGAGATAACATATTGTTTTCATGAAACAGAATCAGGAAGTCATAACACAAAAAGGTGGCTATTAAAAAAACTGATTGGCAATTTTAGGAAAGCAGATTATATTACTGGATATTTTCGATCCACAGTTGGCTGAATCTGTGGATGCAGAATCTGCAGACATGGAGGGCTGACTGTATCTTTAAAGAAATGAAGATGAAAAAAATGACAAAAGCCAAGAGAATTCACTTGCAGACCCACATTTACAAGAAATGTTAAAGGAAGTCCTCACGAAGGAAAATGATATTAGATGGAAATCTGGACCTACACAATGGAATAAAAAGCATTGTGAATGAAAAATATGTGCATAAATATGTCTTTTTCTCTTGTTTTTACAGTTCTTTAAAAGATAACTTTAAAAATTTTTATTCTGAAAATTGTCAAGTCTACATAAAAAGAGAGAAAATAGCTTAGTAGTATAATCATAGAGATATACATACTATGTACTATGTTTACGGACTGGAAGACTTGAGATGCCGAAATGTCAATTCCTCAATATTGATCTACAGAGTCAAAGTAATCCCATTCGAAATCCCAACAGGCCTTTTTTTTTTGTAGATACTGACAAGCTGATTCCCAAGAACTAGAAGAGTCAAAATAATTTTGAAAAAGAAGAGTAAAGTTGAAAGATTTAACAATGACTCCAGGACTTAACACTGACAGTAATCAAAACAGTGTGGTAATGATATAAAGATAGACATATAGACCAATGGAACAAAATAAAGTGTCCTGTAACAGACCCACATAGCATGGTCAATTGATTTTTGAAAGAAATTCAAAGGCAATTAATGGGGAAAGAATATCCCTTTTAATAGATACCTCTATGCAAAAAAAAAAAAGAACCTTGATCTTTACGTCCCCACACACACAAAAACTAACTTGAAATGGATCATAAACTGAAATATAAAAGCTAAAACTGTAAGGCTTCCAGAAGAAAACTGAAGAGAAAATCTAAGTGACAGTGGATTAGGCCAAAAAAAAAAAAAATTTAAATAGGACACAAGAAGCAGAGACTATAAGAAAATGATAAATTAGGCTTTAATGAAATTAAATACTTTGGCTCTTCAAAAGATATTCTTATGAAAATGACAGGGGAAGCTGCGGATGGGAAACAATATTAGTAAAACAAATACCTGATGAAAGATTTCTATGTGGAATATATAAACAACTCTTGCAAAACTATAGTAAGAAAAACAACCTTATTAAAAAAATGGACACAAATTTTGAACAGTCGTTTCACCAAAGAGGATCTATACGTTGCAAATACTGTAAGCACATGAAAATATCTTCACCATCATCAGTCATTAAGGCATTTCAAAGTCAACCCATAAACCACAATGAGAAACTACATATCCAGTAGGATGATTAAAATTTAAAAGACTGAGGATGTAGAAGAACTAGAACTGAACTCTCCAGCATTCCAACAGGAAAAGTCTGTCAATTTCTTACAAAATTGAATATACATTTTCTGTGCAGCCTATTAATCCCACTCATAGGCATTTACCTAAGAGAAATAAAAACACAGAATCATAAAAAAGACTTAAACTTGAATTTTTAAATAGCAGTTTTATTAATAAAAGCCTACAACTGGAAACAACCCAAATGTCCATCACCTGATGAATGGATAAACAAATGGAATACTACTCATGATAAACTACTGATACATATAACAACATGGATGAATTTTTAACACATTATACTAAGTGAAGGAAGCCAGAAGTGAAAGTCTACACAGTGTATGATTCCATTTATATGAAATTCTAGAAAAAGTAAAAATCTAGTGACAGAAAGCAGATTAGTGGTTACCAGGGGCCAGGAAGTGGTAAGAGGTGACTGACAGCAAAGAAGCAGAAGGGAAACCTTTGGGGTGACAGAAATGTTCTACTGGTGATCACATGATTGTACACATTTGCCAAAATTCATCAAATTGTATATGTAAAATTGTTGAATTTTATTGCATGTAATTTACCTTAATAAAACTAATTTAAAAAGCAGGACTTCCCTGGTGGTGCAGTGGTTTAGAATCCGCCCGCCAATGCAGGGGACACGGGTTCGATTCCTGGCCCGGGAAGATCCCACATGCCGCGGAGCAACTAAGCCCATGCGTCACAACTACTGAGCCTCTGCTCTAGAGCCCGCGAGCCACAACTACTGAAGCCCGCGTGCCTAGAGCCCGTGCTCTGCAACAAGAGAAGCCACCACAATGAGAAGCCCACGCACGGCAACGAAGAGTAGCCCCCGTTCGCCGCAACTAGAGAAAGCCCACGCGCTGCAAGGAAGACCCAACGCAGCCAAAAATAAATAAATTAATTAAAAAAAAAACTAATTTAAAAAGCAAAGACAAAAAGTAGGTGCAGAAGTGATTTAAAAACTGTCAGAGAATATTAAGAATAGCTTTATTCTAATAAACTTGAAAAATCTAGATAAAATGTGTAATTTACTAACAAAATGTAATGAATAAAACTGGTCCAATAAACAGAAGATCTGAATAGAACAATAACCATAAAAGAAACAAATAATATTACTTATCTACCTAAGATCTACCTCATTTCCTTGTTGACAGAACCTTTTTCTTATTTAGGAACACGTTGGCCTTGTGACTTAAAAGAAGAGTGGTTTCCTCCGTAGTCTCAAGGAAGTTGTTTGTGCAGTCCAATAAGGATGCCACTAGCTTCCTGTGGCTATTTAACTTTAAGCTAAAAAAAGATTTGAACTCAGCTCTTCATTCTCACTAACCACACTTCAAGAGCTCAAAAGCCATATGTGACTAGTGGCTACTGTACTGGACAGTGTAAATATATATAGAACATTCTCATAATTGCAAAATGTCTATCAAACATTGCTGGTCTAAGTCAATCATGAGAATTCCACTCCCTCAACCAGTGCTTGGTTTATGAATATGCAGGTGGTGATCTATCTCTGACTATAGTTAACTACTTCTCAAGCATCTTATCGCCTCTATTATCTTGGATAAGAGATCAGAATCATATAGGGAGCCCTTAATAACCTAAGTGCTTATCTGTGTCCGGTTCTCCTCAGAGCACAGGCTGGAATACTGGAATTGGGTCACTGTGCTGAAGTTAGGTTATTCCAGTTTATCAGTTAGCTACTGTCATAAATATGCCGTATAACGCGCCACCCAAAGCTCTGCCTTGAGACAGCAGTCATTTATGCTCACAGATGTGCAGGTTAGCTGAGGGCTGGCTGAGCTAGGCTAGGTTTCGGGAGAAGCGGCCCGGCTCTGCTTGATGTAGTCCTCATCCTTCTCCTGGGACCAGAAAAAAAACCCAGGAATGTTCTTATGGCAGTGACTGAGGTGTAAGAGTACCAATCCAACCAAACAGGTATTTTTCTGTATTTGGTCAGGGTGAAACCACTAAGGTTCCACAGGCCAAAGCAAGTCACATGGATGGACTCAAAAGTCAAGAGGTGGGGACATATATTACACTTCTTTATGGGTGGAACCGCTCATGGCAAAGAGCATGGATATGAGGTAGGGGATGGGGAGGGAACTGGGCCAGTTACACAATCTATCACACCCATCACAGTAATATCAGTAACATGGTAATTACGGAATCATTAACTCTAAAAGCCCCCAAAGCAACTGGCTAAAGTGTCTCACATCTGCAAAGCAATCTGGTTTACAGGAGAGAATGTGGGCTTTGAAGTCCTATCAATAGCTTCTAATTCTAGCCTTGGCACGTACAAAATTATCTAGCCTCTGTGTATGTACAAGAGCACAGCAACAGAAATTTAGCATATATTCAGTAAGTGGTAGTTGCTATTATCATCACCCTGAGAACACTATAAACTATATTTTACAATAAACAAACTTTAAAGTGGCAGGATGGGGGACTATAGATCAGCGTGTTTCAAATTTGACTTACATTAGAATCACCTGGAGGAAATTTTAAAAATCCTGATGCCTGGTACTACCCCAGCCAATTAAATTATAATCTCTGGGGCAGGGCCCAGGCACTACCTCCATTATTTTTTAGGCTCCCTAGGTGATTCCAGCATGCAGCCAGGTTTGAGAAACCTCGTTATTGTTAGCCAGCTGCCTACTAAAATCCACTTCTTTCTTTCCAAAGTATAGTATAGATGGGAAATGTCTGCTCAACTGGTGCTGCATCTCTAGTAATCCATGACCATTTTGAGCGAATCAATTGCGAAGAGAGGTTAACATGTGCCCTTTCTCTTACAACAGTCTTGTAATAGAGATATTATTGAATCAGAACACATTCCTTCAACTCTCTGTTCTTTTCTCTGATAAGGCTCATCCAGTATCTTTTAAGTGATATATACCACTATAATTTGCACATTCTTTCAGATGTTTGCTTCCAATCTGATTCTTCTAATATTATAGAAGTATTTGTCAATTACAATGATAAGTTGAAGAAAAATAAAGACCAGGATTTCTAGCAAGGCTCTCGTTTTGTTCAGTTCTCTACTGAGCAAACGTTCATGATCTGCCTTCCCTCCACCCCACCATCCTCTTTTGGTTGACTCTTTTTCTAGCAGATCCTTATCTAGGGATAACTCTTGAACCAAAGAAGATAATATTTGATCAAAGCTACTTATAACCATAATGTTAACTGGTAGCTAATAAGTCAAGTACTGGTAAAATTCCATATATCTCCAATCATTTTCCAATTCTAAATCTTTCTCCTTGTTTTCTTCATACTAGATGAATCTCATCTTTGATGATTCTGCTTCTTCTTCCTCCCCCTTAAATATCAGTGTTTGGGTATAACATGATTATATGCAGCTTTCTATATGGACCACATTTTTACTGTCCCTCACTTAGATGTAAAAAGCCTTTTGCTTGAAATGCCCTTTCATGCTTTTCTGCCTATCGCTGTCCTAATCTCCCCACCCATGACCAGGTATGCTGAGTTAAGGGCCTCTCCTCCTTGATCCCAACTGCCACAGTGTTCTTAACTGTTTGACTTTGAACTGCTTGAAAGCTGGGCAGGAATAGTATCCTATTCAGCATTGTACTCCCAATGCCAGGTCAGTGTCAGGATGGAAATGATATACAACGTAGTGTGAACCAAAGATCTCTAATTCCCTGAATACCCTCTCTCTTTTTAAGGACCTAGTATAGTACTTTACTCATATTTCTTTTTGGAAAAATCTCTCTTAACCATATTCTAAAAGACTATAGGTAGTGTGAAACTACTCCTTACTATTTCTGGCCCAGAATGAGACAGAGAAAACTGACTGACCTGTATCTTTAACAGAAAACAAAGATAGATTGCTAGAAGAGTAAACATAAAATGTTAAGTTACTAAGACAATACAACAAATGGATATCAATTAAACTTATTCAGGTTCTTTCCTCTCCAAATTATTAGCTCTTCATTAAAAGACACATACCAATCCTGAATTACCACAAATCCATGGCAGGCCTGGGTTTAGGCTATTAGGGGAACAAAAAGTATATACATTTGAGAGATTGCTGTCCAAGGTTAGCCTTATGCAAGTGAAGCCCAATCACTACTGATAACTGAAAAGTTCTCAGTGACCTAGCATTACCACAATCTTCTTCTGCAGTGATAATCCCAGTAGGCTGAGAGTATTTTCATCTACTGAACTCTAGAACATATGTTAGTCACAGATACTTAGAAAATGCCCTCATAAGATTTTTCACCAGCAGATTGTTTCCCCCAAATCTTTCTAGCCTGAACTCTTAGTAAAAGATTTGTTTTAATAATCCTGTAAGTACAGTTCTTTAGGCTGGACAAGAAGAGGATATATATACATATATATAGCATCTTTCAAAACTAAACTATTTTATTCTCAACTGCCAGCTTATTGGCTAAGTGGACCTTGTAAACTCCAGGAAGTGCCAGCTTTTGCAGTACAGGAACACTTATCCCACAACTGTTCACTACCACACTGCTTCCAGCATGATTACTGATCATAAATCAACTAGTCTTTTTGGTGACAGTACAGATACTATGGATCATTTCAATTCATGGGAGTTTCATCATTCTTGCTATCACCCAACCGAATAGTAAAAAATAGCTTTAATGACTTTAAAATTATTATTTTTTTGTTCCGTTAAAGCCACAAGTTAATTTAAACACAAGTAGCAAAACACCAAACATCTAGGATTTTTACCTCATGGCTAATGTCAAGTCACTTAGAAAAAAGACACAAGCTTAATGGCCATTATTTAATAATACTGTTTATCTGACAGTGACCGTCAATCATCAGAAACCACATCTTGGTTCTGGAAAGTAGCAACTACCACGGAGTCAAAGTGTACAACGTGCACTGGTGGTTTTGAATGCGAATGTAATTAATATGACTCCAGAGGCAACTGAGAACTTTCAGACTAACTTGGCCTCGGCCTCCCCTTTACTACATTACAACTCCGCCCACCAAGAAGCTAGGCAGCTGCCCAGTTCCAAGTCTCCAGGGGCATATCTGCGGCGAATAGTGATACCCACTCAGTTTTCTTCCTAAAGACTCAAAAGCGGTTCGAGGAGTCTGAGGAGGGCTGTCAGCGCCGATCGCTCCCAGCAGGCCGGGCAAACAAGCTGCCGCGAGGCGGAGGAGCGCGATCACAGCCCCCGGGGCGCTCGAACAAGACACTGCAGGCCCCAGCCCCCGGGGAGAAGCACAGCCTCCTTTCCCACGGCCCCACCTCGTCCCGGGGGAGCCGCGGCGGTCCACGGGCCCACACGTCTGGGATGGGGAAGGGTCGGGGGGACCCGCGCTGCGGCTCCCTCTCAGCCTTTTAGTTTCCCGGACTCCAGAACAACAGAGTCCTCCCTCCCTGGGACCTCCGTCTCTGTGCAGAGACGTCTTCCGTCCCCGACCTCTGACCCCTGACCCTCCATCACCCAAGCGCCTACCTAGACTCGTTCTCCAAGCCCCTAGAGCTTCTCTGCACCAAGGCCCGGGGCCCTCTAATGCGCCCGCAGGTCCCGGGCACGCATTCGCCACCCAGCGAACATCCGCCTGAGGTGGGCACGCGCGAATTAGGCTGGCGTGTGTTGCGGTTCCTGGGGGGGGCCCAGAAACCACAGCTCCTAGGTGCCGGGCGCGCGCTGGAGCGTGGGGTCAAGGTGAACGCGCACGTAGGAGCGCCCCGCCCCCTTTGTCCGGCAGTGGCTTCATGAGTGTCTTCTGCGCAAGTCCACACGGTTAGAGACTCTCGAAAGACACGGTTGAAGTCTCGCGATAGCTCGACACCAAGACAGTGGAGAATACAGGATTGGCTGGAACCTCTAAGGAGGAGGCGGGGCTCTAAGCGGATTTAGAAGTGAGCGGGGTTCCCGGCTGAAGGGGCGAGGCTCCCTGCGGAAGGGAATGGGACCAGCTCGAAGCGAGTGACAGATGTAAGAGTTGTGGCTTTAATAAAAAGACAGAAGAGAATTCTGCAAATGCACCTTTTAAATTGTTTCCAGAAAGCAGCCACTAATTAGTTACGGATGAAGCTTATCTCCCTCAGAAAAGTGATTTTAAAAGACTTTCCAGGGAGATGTGAGTAAATATTTTAAGATGAGGAAAAAACTACACGTATTGTGCTGAAGCTGGCCTTCCAATATCTTAGTCTTTTTCCTTCTCTTCACTGAGTGGTAGCCGCTTTTCTTGGAGGTAGGCTTATGCCTAGATAACTGGCATAACTGAGAGGCTTCGGGGCCAAGAGCCTGAAAAATAACCCTCAGGAACATGGGGCACTCAATGATTGAGTACCTAATAAGGACTCAGCATTATGCTGTGGAGTGGCATCTTGGCCTGTGTGATCACAGAAGGACAAAAGTAAGTTCTTGCCTATGGGAGCATCCGTTAGCTGCGGAGATAGTCCAGAGTGGTCCATATTCTTTAGACCTCTAAAATAGCCTAAGAGAAGCCATTTGCATAAACGAAACCACGTAGAATTCAGTGGAAATCAGTGACCTTATCCAAGTCTTCATAAGGCAAGTTGAAAAAGAAGTGCTAGTGCTGGAGCAGTAGGCAAGCAGAGTCCCTCTTCGTTGGAGAACTGATCCTTTTACTAAGTATTGATACAAGACATAATGGAGCCTTTCTTTTGGAAGTGTAATTTGAAACTCCGTATTTAAACGTTTATTGTGCTGTAAAAGGTTATCTTTGATAGTTTTATGTCACATTTCACCATTGGAGCAGAAAATTAAGCTCATAATTTGACGGAGTTCAGCTGGTACCAGGCAGAAATATTTAAAAATAAGCACAGCATCATTTCATCTTTGTTCAGCTTGATCAGGGTAATTAATCTCTACAGACGTTATTGTTATCTTGTACAAAATATTAAATTATAGATCCAGTTGTGTGTCTGGAGATGTAATTTCACCTACAGAGATGGAGTTCTATACAGTATCCTGTGCTTACAATTAAAGAAAATTCTTCCTCTTGAATTTTCCAATGGTGTGTTCAATCCTGTATTTGCAAAGTGCCCTGTGTAGTCTTTGAAGAGTTCTCTATGGAGTAATGTTTTTTCATATTAGAATCACCAGAGCTAATGCTCATTTTTGCACCTTAGCATTCTGGAAGCTCCCAGCTGTGAAATAGCTGTTCACCCCTGACAACACTCAATTCACCCACCCATTAGATGCTAAAGATCTAATAGCATTCCTCAAGTGGGAATCAGTTGATCAGACATCAACCAATCAGGGAACCACTCAGTGTACATAGAGTTCAACTGCTTCTTCTTGAAACTGTAAATGTAGCTGAAGTCAGACCGCTTGCTTCCTTGTGTGGTGCACTAGGCCAAAGCTATAGATCCAGTTCCTTTTGGGGACAGTAGCTTTATTCTAACCTTGCCCCTAACTCAGGTCATCAATTTTAGAAAAGAATTTTATAAGTTGTTCTCAAGGAGGAGGAATGGTTGAGAGGGAGTAAATGTAAATTTAACTCCCTTTGGAGGCAGAAAAACATGACTGATGATTTAGGAGTAGAACTTTGTTTTGCAAAGCCCTTTCATGTTCGTTTTTCCATTTGATCCTAAAATGATAATATGAGATATTTAAATTTTTCATTTAAAGAGGAATCTGTGACTCAGAGAAATTTGGTGATTTGCCACAGTTTAGCTCTCAGAGAACAAGAGAATCTAGAATTCCTCTGGATTCTCTGTCTAGGCTATTTCCTCTTATTACTAAGGCATGTTGTCTATCAACTAAAAATGAACAAATTTTCACCAAACTTTCTAGGTTGCCATGGGAAAAATGAAGGCAAGTGGTGTGTAATTACTTGATGACACAGGGCAGTGTATATCAACAACAAGGATCATTCAGACCCAGCACTCCTTAATAGAAAGATCATTAATAAAATTGCTTGAGAAGTTTATTCCATATTCTACTTATATTTGCCTGCTCTGTGGAAGTGAAGTTGATAGCCACTCAGTGTGATTGAGGCTTGCCAAAGATGACTTTTTGCCAAAAGTGACTTTTTGTTTCCATTTTCCTTACTACCAATCTGTCTGAGGATTGCTTTTCCTCCTCCTGACAAAATGAAAATATTAAGGTCAAAGTCACTATTTCAGAATGAATCACAATGTCCAAAGCCATTGTTAAAGTGTGTGTAGTACTAACAGTGAGAGGAAGAAACATTGTCTTGGAAAATTGGTGCCGGTAGAGGTGATCAGCTGTGTTGAAGTGAATGAGTGCCAGGTCAAACACACAAGAAATGGTATCATAGGGACTGGGCATGCTTTGCTGTAGCTTGACCACGTTGGGGAGCAGGAGGTGTGTGACTTGAACACAATGTTTAGAACTTCACAGTTTTTGCTCAGGCTAGTCATGGATAGGTTTAACTGTTAACTTTCAATTTAATTTTTCCTTGGTGATTTGCAGGTCAAATTTATTTCAAAGTCCAAAGTTTGTTCTATCTACCCTGCTGCAAGCTCAACCTGCAAACTGAAAACTCTGCCGCTCCTAATTTGGAAAGCAAAATTTGGAATCTGTACATAAAATGCTGCATTGGACATGAACTTAGGACATAAGGAAACGGGAATTCACCATTTCTTTGTAAGTACTTGTTTTGGGTGTTAATAAAGCAATGCTTGTAAATTAGGTAAGCACAAGGAGAAAGTTGAAGTTGGGTCTGTTGGGTAAGGAAAGATATGAGATTATGTTCAGTGTTTATCAATGAAGATAGTATAATCTGTATCCTTGGTACCCGTCTGAGTCCCTCCCCAACTCCATTCCCAATTGTTACTTTTCCTAATTGCATTTTTTTCCAGCTGATTTTGTCAATATGGCCTCTGAGCATTAAGGAATAGTAATATTGTAGATAAGTCTCTTGATGCTTATGACTTAAGTAATATTTATTATGCAATTCTGACAAAAATAGAAGTGAAATACTTTTTGAATATTTAAAAGGTTTCTAACATGTGTCATTTTAAAGTACAAATGTGATGTAGCACTTTCAGAATGAATCTAAAATCTCAGGGAAGGTTAATCATAGTAGTGTTAGCATAAAATGATGCTTGCCAGAGGATAAAGAACCTTTCTGAAGCTTCCATCCACTAGAAGGCTAGCACCATTCTCAGACATCAGCAATGGTGTATTTTTTAGGTCAATTTTGGAGACAATGGCAAAATTAGGTATGAGTTTCACTTCCTTTAAATCCTGTAAATTTGCTGAATTCCTCTTCGGGCTCTTAAACTTAAATACTTTACATACTGCATGATAGTAGTATATAATGATCAGTTATGTCCGTGTGCCATAAATTCCCCTCTTGACTATTAGCTCCTGAGAGTCAATTTTTAAAAAACAAACCAAATCCATCCAACCATCTCAGGTAACTCTAGTGAAACCAATTTAAAGACAGATATTTGGAAACCACTTGAGCAAATGACCTCCAGCTTATGAACTAATTGATTCCTGGATGCTTAAAAAACAAGTTTATGTAAATCAAATCCTTATTTCCCATATACATAATGTTATAAACCGGGACACCAATCCTGGAAACCATTTCATACCTTAAAAATACCAAAATTACCTTCACAAGAATTAACTCAAAATAGGTCACAGATCTAAATATAAAATACAAAACTATAAATTTCCTAGAAGATAACACAGAAGAAAACCTAGATGGCCTTGGGTATGGTGATGATGGTACTTTTAGATAATATACCAAAGGCATGATCCATGAAAAAAAAATTGATGAGCTGAACTTCATTAAAATTAAAATAATCTGCTCTGCAAAAGACAATATCAAGAGAATTAGAAGACAAGACACATACTGGGAGAAAATATTTGCAAAGGACTCATCTGATAAAGGACTGTAACTACAATCATTAGTTAAGGGATACACAAGATAAAAAGACGTAAGATGTAACTTCTAAAACTTAAAAAATTGTTGGGTGGGGGAGAGCAAAAATGTAGAGCTTTAGAATGTTATCAGCCTTAAGTTCTTACCAACTTAATGTAGACTGTTACAGATGTAAGTTGTTATATGTAAGCCTCATGGTAACCACAAAGCAAAAACTTATAGTAGATACACAAAACTTAAAGAGAAAGGATTTTAAACATACCACTAAACAAAGTTAGCAAATTACAAAGGAAGAGAGCAAGAGAAGAAGAAAGGAATAGAGAGGAACTATAAAACAACCAGAAAACAATTAACAAAATGACAATAAGTAAATACCTATCAGTAACTGCTTTAAATATAAATGTACTAAATTCCTCAGTCAAAAGACATAGAGTGGCTTAATGGATAAAAGGCAAGACCCGTCTGTACGCTGCCTACTAGACACTCACTTCAGATATAAGGAAACACACAGACTGAAAAATGAAAGGATGGAAAAAGCTATTCTATGCAAATGGAAACCAAAAGAAAGCTGGGGTAGCTATACTTATATCAGACAAAATAGATTTTAAAACAAAGACTATAATAAGAGACAAAAAAGGGCATTACATAATGATAAAGGGATCAATCCAACAAGGGGATTTGACATTTGTAAATATTTATACACCCAACATAGGAGCACCTAAACATATAAAGCATATATTAACAGACTAAAGGGAGAAATAGCAATACAATAATTTATATCAATGAATAAATCATCTAGACAGAATATCATTATGGAGACACCAGCCTTAAATGACACATTAGATCAGATGAACTTAACAGAAATACACAGAACATTCCATCCAAAAGCAACAGAATACACATTCTTCTAAAGTGCATATGAAACATTATCCATAAGTGATCCTATCTTAGGCCACACAACAATTCTTAATAAACTTAAGAAGATTGAAATCATATCAGGCATCTTTTCCCACCACAGAGGTGGGAAATCAATTACAAGAAGAAAACTGGAAAATTTACAAATAAGTGAAGATTAAACAACATGCTGCTGAACAAGCAATGAGTTAAAGAAGAAATGGAAAGATAAATTAAAAAAAAATACCTTGAGACAAGTGAAAATGGAAATACAACATACCAAAATATATGGGATGCAGCAAAAGCAGTTCTTAGAGGGAAGTTCCTAGAGATAAATGCCTACATCAAGAAACAAGAAAAATCTCAAACAACCTAGTAATAATATATAATAATTATATCAAGGTATAATAAGTATTTAATATAATTGTATAATAATCTCAATAGATGCAGAAAAAGCATTTGACAAAGTTCAACATCCATTCATGATTAAAGCTCTCAAAAAAATATGTATAGAAGGAATTACCATAACACAAAATAGGCCATAAGCCATATGTGAAAAGCCCACAGCTAATATCATATTCAGTGAGGAAAAAATGAAAACTTTCTCTTGAATATCTGGTACAAGGCAATAATGCCTACTCTCACCACTTCTATTCAGCATAGTACTGGAAGTCCTAGCCAGAGCAATGAGATAAGAAAAGAGAAATAAAAGGCATCCAAATTGGAAAAGAAGTAAAATTATCCCTATTTGCAGATGATATAATTATATATGTAGAAAACCCTAAAGACTCAACCAACAAAACCTGTTAGAGCTAATAAATGAATTCGGTAAAGTTGAAAGATACAAAATCAACATAAATACAAAAATCAGTCATGTTTCTATATACAAACAATAAACTGTCTGAAAGGGAAATTAAGGAAACAATTCTATTCACAATAGCAACAAAAATAATAAAATACTTAGGAATAAACTTAACAAAAGACATAGACTTATACACTGAAAATTATAAAACATTGATGATGGAAATTAAAGAAGACACAGATAAATGGAAAGACATCTTATGTTCATGAATTGGAAGAATTCATAAAATGTCCATACTACCCAAAGCCATCTGTAGATTCAATGCAACCCCTATCAAAACCCCAATGACATTCTTTACAGAAGTAGTAAAAACAATACCAATATTCATATGGAACCCCAAAAGAATCTTGAGAAGGAAAAGCAAAGCTGGAAGTATCATACGTCCTGATTTCAAACTTTATTACAAAGCTATATCAAAACAGTATGGTACTGGCATAAGAAAGGCTCTCTCAGAATAGAGAGCCCAGGAATAAATCCACACATTTGCAGTCAGCCGATCTTTGGCAAGGATGCTAATTACCCATAATGAGGAAAGGATAGTCTCTTCAATAAATGTTGGGAGAACTGGATATCCCCATGGACCCTTCTCTCACACCATCTACAAAAACCAATTCAAAGCAGATTAAAGGAATAAACATAATTCTCGAAACTGCAAAACTACCAGATTAAAACATAGAGAAAAAGCTTCTTCACATTAGTCTGGGCAATGATTTTTTTGTATATGACACCAAAAGCCCAGGAACAAAAGCAAAAACAGACAATGAGATTTGTCTGTTTTTCTTTGAGATTGCATCAAACTAAAATGTTTCTGCACAACAAAGGAACCAATCAACAGAGTGGAAAAGCAACCTACAGAATGGGAGAAAATATTTGCGAACAATATAACTGTTAAGGGGTTAATACCTGAAATATATAAATAACTCAATCAGTTAAACAGCAAAAACAAGCAAACAATAAAAACCAAAAATAAACCCGATTAAAAAATGGGCTAAGCGCATAGCACAGGGAGAGCAGCTCTGTGCTTTGTGACCACCTAGAGGGGTGGGATAGGGAGAGTGGGAGGGAGGGAGATGCAAGAGGGAAGCAATATGGGGACATATGTATATGTATAACTGATTCACTTTGTTTTAAAGCAGAAACTGACACACCATTGTAAAGCAATTATACTCTAATAAAGATGTTTAAAAAAAATAAATGGGCTAAGGACCTGAATAGATACTTATCAAAAGAGCACATACAAATGGCCAGCAGGTATACGGATGAAGGGGTGCTCAACGTCACTAATCATCAGAGAAGTGGAAATCAAACCTACAAGGAGGTATTACCTCAAACTTGTTAGAATGGCTATTATCAAAAAGACAAAAGAGATGTTGGCAAGGATATAGAGAAAAAGGAACCCTGGTACACTGTTGGTGGGAATGTAAATTAGTACAGCCATTATGGAAAACAGCTTGTAAATTCCTCAGAAAGTTAAAAATAGAGCTACCATATGATCTAGCAATCTCATATCTGGTTATATAACCAAAGGAAATGAAATCAGTATCTTGAAGAGATATCTGCACTTCTATGGGGTTCATTGCAGCATTATGCACAATATTCAATACATAGAAACAACCTAAAGTGTTCATCAATGGATGAGTGGATAAAGAAAATGTGAATATATATATAGTTCAGCCTTAAAAGAAAAGAAAATCCTGCCATTTGCAACATGGACAAACCTGGAGAACGTTGTGCTAAGTGAAATAAGCCAGACACAGAAAGACAAACTACTACATGATGTCATTTATCTGTGGAATCTAAAACATTTGAACTCATAAAAGCAGAAAAGTAGAAAGGTATTTGCCAGGGGCTGGGGGATGGGAGAAATGGGGAGATGTTCAAATGGTACACATATTCAGTTATGCAGGATGAATAGGTTCTGGAGATCTAATGTACAGCATGTGACCATAGTTAATAATATTGTATTGTATACCTGCAGTTTGCTAGAAGAGTTGATCCTAAGTGTTCTCACTACAAAAAATATAATAACCATGTGAGGTTATGGATATGTTAATTAACTTGATTGTAGTAATCATGTTACAATGTACATGTATATTAAATCATCAAGTTGGATGCCTTAAATATATACAAGTTATATTTGTCAATACCTCAATGAAGCTGAAAAAGGTGGTAATTGAGAAATTTCAACAGTTTGAACTACCCTCATCAAAAAATGATTCATTTGTAATCAAATAGGTATTATATATCTCATTGTATTATTTTGATCCTTTGAAAGGCAATTATCCATGTAGAAGAAATTCTTAGCCAAACAACATTACAATAGCTAGAATGCTTTGTGTGTCCCAAATATTTTTAACAAATGTGGGTTTTCTAGATTTTGTTTGACAAGGGGTGGGAGGAATGTCACCTGTTCTACCAGAAACCAATAAAGGAGTCCTGTTGCTTTAATGCCTATTTCTCCTGTGCAGAATATTTGTTCAATTTTTTCCAGTTAAATTTAATATATGAAAATCAACTTGAAAAGCATAAATGTGTATCATTAAGGAGGGTAATTCATAATGGATATACTGGCAGAAATGAAATATTTAATTAAACATTGAAAATAAATCCAAATCATCAGTGAGTATTACCCTGATTACAAAAGAGTCATCTTCTTATGCAAAATAGAATATTTATGAATGTGTGTTTTCAGTCATTTTGAATACAGATATGTATTTGGAAAACTCTTCAGATTTATCAAAGTTCCTCTGCCCTAAAGAACCAGTTTTGGTTAAGTTTTTTATCATCCTCATCCCTTTTACAGTGCAAGCTTAAAGAGATGTAATATTTCTATAGTGACTGCTGGCTATATAGTCATTAGAAAATTCAAAATACTGAAATGAATGATGGAAAAAATATGTTTGTATATATAAATAAATCTCGCTTTTAGTTTCTCTGTACTATATGCTTTATTTTCTAATTAGAGATAAATATATAACTACGTGGAAGCTACAAAAAATGTTTCATTGCTATTATGTCATAAGGGTCTCTTTGCTATTTTAGAGTGTGTTTTTAAAACCTGGTATGTTAAAATCTTTTGTGGCAAGTATCAAAATATTGGTTTAGACAGATTTCCTAACTTAGTCTGAACTTCTCTTTATAATTTAATATCCTTCCATTTCTTGGAGAAACATGAGTGCTTTTCTACTGTAGGATAAGTCTCATAGGAAAATGATCATCACCCACATTTTGAAGGAAAATGCTGTTGCTTGGTAGAGACACTGCCTGAAAATTATAGTAAGCTTTGCTAGTTTGAATGAGGTTTTAAATAGTGCACAGAAAAGGTAAAAATACAGACCAAATTCTGTACAGAGTTGACTTCTCTGCTACCTTATTGCTATATAATGCAAAGGAAAATTTATGAAGTCTGTGAGGCAGTTGTACCCTAGGCAGACGTAGTAGAAGCACTAACAATATGAGAATAACTTAAAGGATATAGAAACCAACTCTCCACTCCTCCATATCTAAAATATCCATTCACAGTTGCTTTGGTACTTGAAAGTATATAATTAGATATTTATTTCTTTGGATAAAGATATTACATATGCAGGAATTTTTTTTTTTTTACTTTATATATGATACATTCTGTTCAGCAAATATTTTACAGAATTTTATGTCAAATGCTTTACAAATTGTGGGAATATAAAGTTGAGTGAGATAGAGTCCTTGTCAATTCTCTCACTGTCTAGTAAGAAAAGAAAGCTGTGTTAAGATTAGTGTAATGAACTTTTGTATGCGCTATGATAGAGTGCTGATTATTGTGAGGGCATAAGTGAGCGAATGACAAACTATTGGGATGGTTAGAAACTGCTGAGGATAATTGAGTGTTGGGTAATTGAGTGTTGAAGGATTAATAGGTATGTTCCAGGTAGACGAGGAGATAAGGTATCCTCAGTAAAAAGAGCCTCTTGAGTATGAAGGCTTGGAGGTGGATTTTTTGAAGAAATTGTAGGCTGTTGCACATAGGTGGAATGAAGGGTGAAAGTGAATACATGGTAAGGGAAGAGCAAGAAGTGAATTAAAATGGGAGAGTAGCCAAGGGTTTGATTATGGGAACATTTTATACCTTGATAAGGCCCTTGGAATTTATTCCATTATCAATATGGGGGGCATAGAATGATTTTAATCAGGGAAATTATATGGTCAGATTTGTGTAATAGATAATTCTAGTTACGCTGTGGGGGACAGAACGGATGGGAAGACTCTGGAGACAGAGATTAGAACATCATTGCAACTAGTGAACCCAGATATGGTAAGGAATTGGACTAAGGCAGTATCAGGAGGAATGGAGAGGAGGGGAGCAATCTGTGAGTCAGGTAGTGCCTTTTATAGAGATAAGTAGTACATCAGTAGGTAGATAAGGAGTACATCAGCAGGTAGAGTGTGGAGAAAAAGATGATTTCAGTTTGGGTCTTGCTGAGTTTCAGATGCCTGTGGATGGAATGCACAAAAGGGGCACTTGATTTTGACAAGTTGAATAATTAAATGAATGATCACATGAGAATAGGACTAGAGAAAAAGTCTGGCCTGGAGATGGAGATGAGCACACAGGTGGTAGATGAAGTCAAGGGAAAGGATAAAATCACTCAGAGACCGCTTGTAAAGCAGGAAGAGATGAAGGCCAAGAATAGAGCCCTGGGGAACACCACCATTTAAAGAGCAAGTATAAGAGAAAGAGCTGAAAGGGAGACTTAGAACGCGTGGGCTGAGTTGTAAGATGGAACACCCAGAAAGCATAAAGTCATAGAAACCGAGTGAGGAGAGAGTTTTAATATTGGGGGGAACAAATGCTGAAGAGAAATCAAGTATCAGAAAACGAAAAAGATTCTATGGGTCTCTCAGGAGGTCATTAGTGACTTTTGCTTGAGGAGTTTAAGTAGTGACGAGGGGGGACTTGCTTGCAGTAGGGTGAAGAGTGAATGAGAGGTGAAGAGAAGTGGTCATCCAGTGTAGATTTTCTTTCTAGGAGGTGGTTGTGAGTGGAGAGAAATGTAGGAGGAGGTGACGAAGAATCTAGGGTCAAATTTTTCTTTACTTTTTAATTGTTTGTTTATCTTACTTATTTTTAACAGCTTTCCTGAGGCATAACTGACATATAAACATTGTATATGTTCAAGGTGTGCACCTTATAGTAATTCTTGCCTTGTGTTTGATGTCCATTCCCACCTTTAGCACCACTGTCTTCCCAAACAGGGATCCATTCTGCATTACTCATTCTGTTCCTCCAGCAAACCTACCCAAAACAAGCACTGAACTAGGAACCAGGAGACCTGCATTCTGGTCTCATCTTGCCCCAATGAGTTTTATGATCCTGGACAAGTCACTTAATTTCTATGACTTTCAGGTTACTTATTTTTAAATCATAACAGCCGAAAAGACCCTTTCCATCTCCGTCTTTCTATATGTCTTTGACCACTCTTGCATACAAAGGTGTAAACATACTTGTTAATTGATAACAACTTAAATGGCATCTGTTTTCAGGATCATTTGTATTGTAGTAGTATTTAAAACCTTTAAGAAAAGTTCAAACAATTTAAATTCCAGACACAAACAAGAGGTGGGGGATTTTAGAGGGCATTGTACTTCCCTGGTACTTGGAAATCATGCCACATAGACACCTTTTCCATGTATAGAACTCACCCTTACTGATTATATTGTTTAAGATGAGAAGCTAGCTAAGAAACAATAACCAAAATTTGTTCCAGGCCGTGGTAATGAGGCAACTTTTAAACCCTGCTGGTAGTAACAGTTGATTACAACTCCATCCTTTCAGAAATTCCTTGTCAAGCCCCCAATCTTAGAGTCATCTATGATTCATTTTTAAAAAATTCCACTCCACATTCATTCCTTCAGAAAATCCTATTGGCTCTACTTAATAATCTTATTGACTCTATCCAGAGGCTGACCATTTCTCACTATCTCTATTGCTACCGGCCTGGTCTAATTCAGCCACTATTATCTTTTGTCTGTATTATTGCACTAGTTTCCTAACTGGTCTCAGTACTTCCACACTTGCCTCTCTACAGAATATTCTTCTCAAAGTAGTCAGAGTAATCTTATTAAATCATAAGTCAGATCATGTCACTTCTCTGCTCAAAACTGTTCAATGGCTCCCCTATTTCATGCAGAATAGAAACCAAATTCCTTACAATGGCTTGCAAGGCTCTGTATAAACTGTTCCCCATTTGTTTTCTGACCTCATCCCCTACTGTTTTCTCCCTCATTCACTTTGTTCCAGCCAGAAAGACATCCTTATGTGTCTTCAGTCACACCAAGAACCCTCAAACCTCAGGGCATTTCACTGGATGCTTCCTCTGCTTGGAACACTCATATATATCTTCAAGGCTCACTCTCTCACCTCCTTCAAATATTTGTTCAAATGTCACCTTCTCAATAGGCCTGACTATCCCATTTAAAATTAAATCTTACTTTCTGGTCTCCAATTTACACTTCTGTACCCTAATCTGCAGTTCTATTTTCACTAGGGTACTTGTGACATATATAATTTACTAGTTCATTATGTTTAATATTTATTTTGTTTCTTCTTGATAGAAGGAAATCAGAGATTTTTTTGTGTAGTTCACTGATCTATCCCAAATCACTTAGAAAAGTGCCTGGTATGTGGTAGGCACTCAATAAATATCAATTGTTGTTGACTTGACAACAATAACATCAACAGTGACTATTATGGTCTGAATGTTTATGTGCCCCCCACAAATCCATATTTTGAAATTTAGCCCCCTAGGTAATGGTATTAGGAGATGGGGCCTTTGGGACGTGATTAGGTCATTAGTGTAGGGGTCTCATGAATGGAATTATTGCCCTTATGAAAGAGGCTCTGCTTAGATCTCTTACTGCTCCTTCCACGTGAGGATACAAACAAAGTTTGTAACCTAGGAAAGGGCCCTCACCTGGCTGTGCTGGTTCCCTGATTTCAGACTTCCAGACTCCAGAACCTTTAGAAATAAGTTTCTATTGTTTATAAAGTACCCAGTCTTTTGTATTTTATTATAGCAGCCTGAACAGACTAAGACAATGGCCACCTATATTTACGTAGCAACTTAGAGTTTTGAAAATATATTTATTTTCGGGAGGCTGTAATAAATATGGCAATGGCGTGGGGCTCCTCCTAATGAAACCGTGTCAGCTAGATTAGTATGAGATTCACCAGGGAAAGCAGAGCCTTAAGGAACTGGGAAAGAAGGTATATACAACACATATGATAAGCAGCGACCCTGCAAAGTCCATTATGCTCAGCTGCCTTTGTGAGAGTGGCCAGTTGAATTAATGATTTGTTGGTTGGGGCTATAGAAAATAGAAAGTATTGTTCCAGAGGTGAGGTAAAGAAGCCATTAAAAAATGAACATTGCCTAAGTCACAATTTCATCTGTATCTGTCTCTTTAAGAGCATTATAATCAGAGAATATTGTGTTTGGTTGGCTAAGACACCAGTTAAGAAACAGAAAAATTTGTTTACTTTTCAAGTTATTCCCAGATTTGTGTATATGTGGTTTATACATTGTGGATACAATGGGGAAAAATACCATGCAAGCAATGAGAATAGATATACTGGAAGACCAGGGCCTTTCTTTTGAAATGTGCACATTTAGTCTGTGATACACAGCTTAATGATTCCCTAGTGGTAACAGAAGAAAATCCCAAACGAATTTTGTTTTTGAAATATTAACAAATTTAGCTTAAGAATAGTAGCATCAAAAATATCTGTCTTACATAACTTGTGGGAAACAAAGCTGCTTGAACCTGCATAAGCAAACAAGTATTTTATTTCTCCCTGAAAAATCAAATCTCCAACCAGAAAATAACCATTTACTTTTAGCTGCAGTAACTAGACTATAAAGCAACTAAAGGACCGGTATACCTCCCTTGGGCAGAAAGAGAAAGAGGCTGTATTTGTAAATTCTACTTATGGTTATCTATCTCATTTAATTAGTTAAGTAAAATTAAATAAACATGATTTTGTAACTGGAACATATGTTGTGATAGGAAGATTAAATATAAAAGAATTAGATTTCAGGATATAGGAATATGCAACTCTGTTTCTAAAGTAAATCTGGAATTAAAAGTTGTATAGTTGTCTAGAAAGATATTAATTATGTATTTAAATAAATAGAATATGGAAAATAACACAAGTTGAAAATATGTCATTAATATAATGAATTACCAACTCTATTGTTCTTGTTACATGCATGATAGGCTAAATTTAATTTTTAAAAAGATTTTCCTTGCAAAAATATGCGTGATATAAAACTGTTCTTGTAAGCTCTTCTAAAAGACTTTATTGAAATTACCTCTTCAGCAAATAATAGTAGAAATTAGTGTCACGTAGCAGTTTCTCCCAAGTTTAACCATCTATATCTCTGCCAAGACAGATGTTCAAATTATGGGGATTCTTTTTATGTCATATATTTACTTAAGTTAGTCTAACTCTGATTTTTCCATTTGTGACACTCTTTAGAACTTTATTTCATTTTTTACTGACTCTCTAGCTCCAGCTACAGGAACTAGACACTTGATAGGAACTGTTTAGTTATTTTTAAAGAAAAATTATTTTTTATTTCCAGTCCCTTGAAATCACAGCTATTGAAGATAATGAGACCAGTGAGTAATTATTCCAGAAAGCAATATTTAACCTCTCATACTGGTAGAGAGATTGTCATCAAGGTAGAGTGTGTTTACATGTCCTAATATCTGGGAGGAAATTATCTGGAGGTAAATATAATTTTTTAATGAAAAATGCATGGCCGTTAATAATTTAACCGTACATTTTAAAAGCATTAATTTTATCAGTTGGGAAGGAATTTATATGCAGTTAGAAGAATTCCTGATGCATTGTGGCTTCTATAACAAAGGCAAGAAATCTGGAAGAAGATGATGACAGGTTGCGTATAGCAGCTCAAGGATAACATTTCACTTTGTTAACATCTCCATGCTCTCTCGGTGGCCTTCCAGACATCGTCTCAAGACGGCTGCAGTAGCTGCAGGCACCAAAACCACACAACCAGTATCCTGAGTAGAAAGGGCCAGGGACATAAAAATTTCTTCTTGCAAAGTCTATCTTTTTATATGGGGACAAAAATTTTCCCCAAAGTCTCCTAGTAGACTTATGTCTTGTTGAGCATAACTATTGTGATATGGCCACCTCTATCTCCAAGAAATTTGCGAAGAAATATTTAATGAAGGAAAGTGGGATAATAGGATTTCTGTGACTAGTTGTTATTAATCGTGGGTCATTTTCTAGGGCTAGCAAAAGACTTACCTTCCCTGAGATGAAGGAACCTTAGCCGGCTACCTGAATACAACTAAGATTCTGTTAGGGAAGACTTGACAAGATATGGAATAAGATTTTTCCTGATGTTCTGCAATTATGACTAACACCCAAAGCTGGCAGTAAAAACAAAAAGTATTACACCTATTGCAATCTATACCTATAAGCAATTGGGGCTGGCCATCATCCTTGGGTTTGTATGTCAAGTACACGGTTGTGGTCATATCTGTGCTATAGTGTGTGTCTGTTTATATAAGTATAGAGGTATGTACAAATTACTTAGTAGTTATGAACTCAAAACAGAAAATAGAAAACTTATATTAAAGGACAGCAAATATTTGAAACAAGTAAAGGTCAATACTAAAAGCCAAGCATCAAGAAATATAACTGTGTGGAAAATTGATGCAGTTGATAGGATATCAGTGTTACACTGATACAGTCCAGGAACTTTACTCATGGAGTAAGCATTGTTCTTATGGAGCATATATTCTCCTTATTTACTTGCTGTGAATCAATCACAGATTTTACTTTGAGTTTTCTAGAAGCCAGTGCAAAGCAGAAGCATATTTTAATATGTGATTCAAGGCAATATAATGTAGGAGTTAGTTACTTGCTTAAAATATGGTCATCACTTAACACAAAGACCAGAAAGAGATGTCACCTAAGTGTCTCAAAAGAACACTTGTACTACAGAAACAATATCCTCATTATCATCCTTACTGAAGAGCCAATGATGAGTTTCCTAAGGTGCTATAAAAAATGAAAATGTAGATGAAATAGAGCAGCAATAGCCATTTTGATTACAAAAATAAGTGTATCACCTAAGACAAACATACTGTTTTTCAGGGGGATCTATTAGGATTTTTCTCATGGCTCCTGATTTTATGTTTGAATGCCAGGGTTATCTGAGATTGAGGAGATCACAAGTAAATTTGGCATTTCCATTGTAGTTTCCTCTCCTGAAGGGGAGCAATGTGTGTTGTTAACATAATGTATAATCTAATTTGGAAAGAAACAAAGCTCAACTGACTTTTATTCAGAGTTAAATGCTCACTTGTTTGTTATTTCTAGTTCTTAAAGCTCAAGATAGAGACTCCCCTGGTGGCGCAGTGGTTAAGAATCCACCTGCCAATGCAGGGGACACAGGTTCGTGCCCTGGTCTGGGGAGATCCCACATGCCACAGAGCAACTAAGCCTATGCGCCACAACTACTGAGCCTGTGCTCTAGAGCTCACGAGCCACAACTACTGAGCCCGCGAGCCACAACTACTGAAGCCTGTGCTCCTAGATCCCATGCTCTGCAACAAGAGAAGCCACTGCAATGAGAAGCCTGTGCACCACAACGAAGAGTAGCCCCTGCTCTCCGCAACTAGAGAAAGCCTGCGCGCAGCAACAAAGACCCAACACAGCCAAAAATAAATAAATTAATTTAAAAAAAACTAGAAAAAATAAAAATCAGTATGAGATAAAAAAAAAAAAAGCTCAGCATATTAGAACTGAAAGCATGTGGTTTGATAATCATTGATCACTGCAAAAGAGTTTGGAGTGTGTGTGTGTGTGTGTGCTTTGACCTTTAATAAATATTTGTTGAGTAAATGAAAGGATGGATGAGTATATTGCTTTTAGTCGTTCAATGGACTGACTCAGGAATTTTCTGGTATCATGCCTTATGTCTGAGACAAAATTTGAGCACTTCCTATTAAAATAGAGACACTGAGCAATATTACTAGAATGCTTTATAACATGGCTTATAAAATGACACAATTTTTAATAACTTGAATACAGGATAGATATGTGAGTGCACAGTAACTCTTTTACTTTTAAGCTTCAAAGTGAAATCAATAATTACAATAAGGACCTGGCCCAAAATTAAGATCTGAAAATACTTAGTAACCAGTCATTAAGAACAACATATATCTAGAAGCTATTTTTTTAGCCGGCTGTTTCTGTGTTGAAATCTATAATTGGCAAAAACAAAGCCAAACAAAATTACAGGCACAAGGGAAAATAGTAAGCCAACTGAAACTCCTTTGTACGTAAGAGACTTTCACTCCCTTTTTGTTACATACCCTGGAGCAGGCTACCAGGACTTGATAAAATTTCTGATTTGGAAATCCTAAAAAACAATAAACAAATAAACAAGAACAGGTCTTGTATCTTTTTACTTATATCTTATGCCTTTTACCTTATCTCTTTTTACTAAGTCATGTTCCTTTTCTCCTTTAAAATGAAGCTCAAAATTTGCTGCCTCTGTCAAGTAGTCTCTGACTCTTTGACCATGATCCACTATTGAGTGTCATTTCAGCTCTTAGGGGTTTAATGAAACATTATTTGTCATTCATGGTGATGTTACATCACATTGTTCTTATACCTTTCTTGCATTTTAAAATTTGGAATCTTTACCTATTTTTGAATAGAAAACCCCAAAAGTAATAAAAAAGTGATGTATCACTTAGGTGATTTGGATTTCTAGGATTATTTTGTCAATTGGTTAACACTAAAATGATTTGATTTTGCAAAATATGCTCCTTAGGGTTTATTAAAACAATAGATCCTGACCAGGAATACTGGGAGCACTAGAGGTTCCTCAAAGATCACTTCGTGGGCAGCTAGAAAATATAATATTTTTTTCTTTTTTTATTGAAGTATTGTTGATTTACAGTGTGTTAGCTTCTGCTGTACAGCAAAGTGTTTATATATATATATAATTTTTCATAATCTTTTCCATTATGGGTTATTACAGGATATTGAATATAGTTCCCTATGCCGTACAGCAGGACCTTGTTGTTTATCTATTTTTAATATAGTAGTTTGTGTCTGCTAATCCCAAACTCCTAATTTATCCCTCCCCAACCCCTTCCCCTTCGGCAACCATGTTTGTTTTCTATGTCTGTGAGTCTGTTTCTGTCTTGTAAATAAGTTCATTTGTATCACATTTTAGATTCCACATATAAGTGATATCATATGATATTTGTCTTTCTCTGTCTGACTTCACTTAGTATGATAATCTCTAGTTCCATCCATATTTGTTGCAAATGGCATTATTTTGTTCTTTTTTATGGCTGAGTAGTATTCTGTTACATATATATATATATATATATATATATATATATATATATATACCACATCTTCTTTATCCATTCATCTGTCAATGGACATTTAGGTTGCTTCCATGTCGTGGCTATTGTAAATAGTGCTGCTATGAACATTGGGGTACATGTATCTTTTCAAATTAGAGTTTTCTGTAGATATATGCCCAAGAGTGGGATTGCTGGATCATATGACAACTCTAGTTTTAGTTTTTTAAGGAACCTCCATACTTTTCTCCATAGTGGCTGCACCAGTTTACATTCCCACCAACAGTGCAGGCGGGTTCCCTTTTCTCCACACCCTCTCCAGCATTTATTATTTGTAGACTTTTTAATTATGGCCATTCTGACTGGTATGAGGTGGTATCTCATTGCAGTTTTGATTTGCAGAAAATTTAATATTTTTTAAAAAGTCTAATGGAAGTTTTGTTTATCTGAAGTAAAACCCCTTAGGCTAAATAAACCATTAGATTTTCTTTGTTTTGCCTAGATTATATCAATTCAACAGCATAATTTTGCATTGTTGTAAATAAAGCCTTTTAATTCTTTGTGTCCATGATGGGAATATAGAAGGATTGGTTACCATTTGGATAGACCCTCTTCAGGTCTTTATTAAAAGTAGCATATATTCTACACTTTAGATATTCCATATATGATAATTTATATTAAAAAGCATACATCACCCCAATTATTGCTTTCTATAAATGTAACCATAGGAATAAAAATATAATTTTAAACTGTTTTCTCTAATAACAACAATCACATATTGAGTGTCTTCTTTGTGAGAGGCAGTCTTAGTCACTGTTCATTCATAATCTTGGTCTTTAAAATGATTCCATGCTGTTATTATTTGTATTTTAATATTAAAGAAATGGAGACTGATAAGGCACAAGTAACTTGCTAAATGTCACCTAGTAAGTAGGCAGAAAATCTAGGATTCAAAAACAGATCTGCCTGAATCCAGAATGCATACTCATACATCTATTCTACGTTGCCTTTCAATGAAAAATGAATGGAGATACAAATTATTATAAGATTTAGAAGAAATATAGCATGCAAGCAAGAGTGTAATCCCCTGTTAGCTTTAAATTCTATGGTTTTCTCATGTCTAGGTAAGTGTTGCTTTTCTATCAAGGAGCTTGATTTAAATTCTGTTTCTGTCCTTTCTGTCTTTTAAAAGCATTTCTTCATCTCTGCCTTTTCCTGCATTTAGAGTTCTTTAGTTTATGAGAGATTATTTTAG
Organism: Balaenoptera physalus; assembly: GCF_965194825.1. Taxonomy (NCBI): domain Eukaryota; kingdom Metazoa; phylum Chordata; class Mammalia; order Artiodactyla; family Balaenopteridae; genus Balaenoptera; species Balaenoptera physalus. Next base: position 19,575,843 of record NC_138888.1, on the reverse strand, counting down.
CCTCATACTATTTTCTAATGAGTGATTCATTATACCTAGGCCCTATATATGACAGCCTGGGTCTCAGTGCTGTTTATGAAGTGTTTTACTCTTTTCCAAGTGAAAACTGAAAGAATAAAATGGAAAAAAAAGTATATCTGATCTTCCTATTAGAGCAAGCTTTTGCCCCTGTAGTTATGTCCTCCGATAAGTTACAGTTACTCATGGCAGAATCTGTTTACTACCAAAAACTATGACAATATTATTACGCTAACATTGCTTCTTTTTCTCTCCCCAAGTCAATATTTGTAAGATATGATGCTTTATTTTAAAAATTAAAAAATTCAGCCCATTTTGAGTTCAGCTGTTCTTAGTGTTTCACAGTCTCCTTTCTTCTCCCTTCCTTTGAATAATATTTTTTAGATTTTTTTATGATTCCATTTTACTTTGGCATGATACTCCACTTAAAAAATTTTTAATTAGTTGCTCTAAGGTTTATAAAATGCATCTTTACCTTATCACAATCTACCTACAAAAATGTTGTAGCACTTCACAATAGAATGTAAGAAACGTTCAAGAATATGCAACAGTGTATTTCCATTTTCTTCCTTCCATCCTTTGTACTGTTCTCATACATTTTACTTCTGCATTTATTTTAAACAGCATAATACATCATTACACAATTATCTTTTAAATAGATTAAAATAAGGATAAAACTGCTTTTATAATTGTACATATATTCCCCCCACCCCCTACCCCCTGTATCTGGCGTACTTTATTCCTTTGTATATACCCAAATTTCTGTCTGGTATCATTTCTTTTGCCTGAAGAGTTTCCTTATATATTGCTTGTAGGCCAGGTTGGCTGAAATAAATTCTCTCAGCTTTTGTTTGTGTGAAAAAGTCTTTATTTTGCCTTCATTTTGAAAGATATTTTCCTTAGATGTAGAATTAAGTTGGCAATCTTTTATTGTTTGGTTTTGGGCTTCAAAGGTGTTGCTTCATTGAGTTTGGGCTTACATATTTTTTGATAAGTCCGCTGTCATTCTTTTATTCATTCCTCTCTATGTTATGTTGCATTTTTCTCTAGCTGACTTCAAGATATTCTCTTTACTTCTGGTTTCAGTGTGCTTAGATGTGTTTTTCTTTGTGTTTATCTTTCTTTGGATTCCCTGAGCTTTTTGGAACTGCTGTTTGTTGATTATCTTTCTTTGGATTCCCTGAGCTTTTTGGAACTGCTATTTGTTGATTTTCATTAACTTTTGGTTCTTGGCCAGTGTCTCTTCAAATTCATCTCTGTGCCATTTTCTCTCTTCTTATTTAGTTCATATATATAGGATCTTTTGATATTGTTTCAGAGCTGTTGGATTCTATGTTGTTTTTTCTCCACTTTTTTTTTTTTCTCTTTGTGTTTCAGTTTGTACTCTGGCTACTTTCAGTTGCCCTGTCTTCAAGTTCACTAATTTTTTTTTTTAAGCTTTGTTTTTTCTGGTC